>NC_050096.1:155465824-156110824 GCF_902167145.1 Zea mays | reverse complement strand
CATTCATTGCATCCAAGTTTTTCACTTCTCAACTACTACAAGAGCTCTAGCATTCAATTCTAGACACACCAAAGAGATCAAATCCTCTCCAAATTCCACAAACACAATAGTGACTAGGGAGAGTGATTTGCTTGTGTTCTTTCGAGCTCTTGCTCTTGGATTGCTTTCTTCTTTCTTGATTCTTTCATTGCGATCAACTCACTTGTAATTGAGGCAAGAGACACCAAACTTGTGGTGGTCCTTGTAGGAACCTTGTGTTCCAAGTGATTGAGAAGAGAAAGCTCACTCGATCCGTGGGATCGTTTGAGAGAGGGAAGGGTTGAAAGAGACCCGGCCTTTGTGGCCTCCTCAACGGGGAGTAGGTTTGCAAGAACCGAACCTCGGTAAAACAAATCCGCGTGTCACACTCTTCATTTGCTTGCGATTTGTTTTCCACCCTCTCTCGCGGACTCGTTTCTTTATTACTAACCCTAACCCGGCTTGTAGTTGTGTTTATATTTGTAAATTTCAGTTTCGCCCTATTCACCCCCTCTCTAGGCGACTATCAATTGGTATCAGAGCCCGGTGCTTCATTAGAGCCTAACCACTCGAAGTGATGTCGGGAGATCACGCCAAGAAGGAGATGGAGACCGGCGAAAAGCCCACTACAAGCCACGGGAGCACTTCATCGGAAGAGTCCCGCACCAAGAGGAGGGAGAAGAAGAAGAGCTCCTCCAACAAAGGGCAGGAGAAGAAATCTTCTTCTCACCACAAAGAGAAGAAAGAAAAATCTTCTTCCCACAAGCCGCATCGGAGTGGTGACAAGCAAAAGAGGATGAGGAAAGTGGTCTACTACGAGACCGACACTTCATCAACATCGACCTCCGGTTCCGATGCGCCCTCCGTAACTTCTAAACGCCAAGAGCGTAAGAAGTTTAGTAAGATCCCCCTACACTATTCTCGCATTTCTAAACATGCACCTCTACTTTCCGTCCCATTAGGCAAACCACCAACTTTTGATGGTGAAGATTATGCTAGGTGGAGTGATTTAATGCGATTTCATCTAACCTCACTCCACAAAAGTATATGGGATGTCGTTGAGTTTGGTGCACAGGTACCATCCGTAGGGGATAAGGATTATGATGAGGATGAGGTGGCCCAAATCGAGCACTTCAACTCTCAAGCAACAACGATACTCCTCGCCTCTTTAAGTAGAGAGGAGTATAACAAGGTTCAAGGGTTGAAGAGCGCCAAGGAGGTTTGGGATGTGCTCAAAACCGCGCACGAGGGAGATGAGCTCACAAAGATCACCAAGCGGGAAACGATCGAGGGGGAGCTCGGACGGTTCCGGCTTCGCAAAGGGGAGGAGCCACAACACATGTACAACCGGCTCAAGACCTTGGTGAACCAAGTGCGCAACCTCGGGAGCGTAAAGTGGGATGACCATGAGGTGGTTAAGGTTATTCTAAGATCTCTTATTTTCCTTAACCCTACTCAAGTTCAATTAATTCGTGGTAATCCTAGATATACTAAAATGACCCCCGAGGAAGTAATCGGGCATTTTGTAAGTTTTGAGTGCATGATCGAAGGCTCGAGGAAGATCAACGAGCTTGATGATCCATCTACATCCGAAGCTCAACCCGTCGCATTCAAGGCGACGGAGGAGAAGAAGGAGGAGGCTACACCAAGTCGACAACCAATAGACGCCTCCAAGCTCGACAATGAGGAAATGGCGCTCGTCATCAAGAGCTTCCGCCAAATCCTCAAGCAAAGGAGAGGGAAATACTACAAGTCCCGCTCCAAGAAGGTTTGCTACAAGTGTGGTAAGCCCGGTCACTTCATAGCTAAATGTCCATTATCAAGTGACAGTGACAGGGGCGACGACAAGAAGGGGAGAAGAAAGGAGAAGAAGAGGTACTACAAGAAGAAGGGCGGCGACGCCCATGTTTGTCGGGAGTGGGATTCCGATGAAAGCTCAAGCGACTCCTCCGACGATGAGGACGCCGCCAACATCGCCGTCACCAAGGGACTTCTCTTCCCCAACGTCGGCCACAAGTGCCTCATGGCAAAGGACGGCAAAAAGAAGGTTAAATCTAAATCCTCCACTAAATATGAATCCTCTAGTGATGATAATGCTAGTGATGAGGAAGATAACTTGCGTACTCTTTTTGCCAACCTCAACATGCAACAAAAAGAAAAACTTAATGAATTGATTAGTGCCATCCATGAAAAGGATGATCTCTTAGACACCCAAGAGGACTTCCTAATCAAGGAAAATAAAAAGCATGTTAAGGTTAAAAATGCTTTTGCTCTAGAAATTGAGAAATGTGAAAAATTGTCTAGTGAGCTAAGCACTTGCCATGAAACATTAGACAACCTTAGAAATGAAAATGCTAATTTGTTAGCTAAGGTTGATTCTCATGTTTGCAATGTTTCAATTCCCAACCCTAGAAATAATAATGATGATTTGCTTGCTAGGATTGAAGAATTGAACATTTCTCTTACTAGTCTTAGATTAGAAAATGAAAATTTGATTACTAAGACTAAAGATTTTGATGCTTGCAAAGTTACAATTTCCGATCTTAGAGATAAAAATGATATTCTACATGCTAAGATTGTTGAACTTAATTCTTGCAAACCATCTACATCTAGTGTTAAGCATGTTTCTATTTGTACTAGATGTAGAGATGTTGATATCAATGCTATTCATGATCATATGGCTTTAATTAAACAACAAAATGATCATATAGCAAAATTAGATGCTAAAATTGCCGAGCATAACTTAGAAAATGAAAAATTTAAATTTGCTAGAAGTATGCTCTATAATGGGAGACGCCCTGGCATCAAGGATGGCATTGGCTTCCAAAGGGGAGACAATGTCAAACTTAATGCCCCTCCTAAGAAATTGTCTAACTTTGTTAAGGGCAAGGCTCCCATGCCTCAGGATAACGAGGGTTACATTTTGTACCCCGCCGGTTATCCTGAGAGCAAAATTAGGAGAATTCATTCTAGGAAGTCTCACTCTGGCCCTAATCATGCGTTCATTTATAAGGGTGAGACATCTAGCTCTAGGCAACCAATTCGTGCTAAGTTGCCTAGAAAGAAAACTCCTAGTGCATCAAATGATCATGACATTTCATTTAAAACTTTTGATGCATCTTATGTTTTAACTAACAAATCCGGCAAAGTAGTTGCCAAGTATGTTGGGGGCAAGCACAAGGGCTCCAAGACTTGTGTTTGGGTACCCAAAGTTCTTGTGTCTAATGCCAAAGGACCCAAAACCATTTGGGTACCTAAAGTCAAGAACTAAACTTGTTTTGTAGGTTTATGCATCCGGGGGCTCAAGTTGGATACTCGACAGCGGGTGCACAAACCACATGACAGGGGAGAAAAAGATGTTCTCCTCATATGAGAAAAACCAAGATCCCCAACGAGCTATCACATTCGGGGATGGAAATCAAGGCTTGGTCAAAGGTTTGGGTAAAATTGCTATATCACCTGACCATTCCATTTCAAATGTTTTTCTTGTTGACTCATTAGATTACAATTTGCTTTCTTTATCACAATTATGTCAAATGGGCTACAACTGTCTATTCACTGATGTAGATGTCACTGTCTTTAGAAGAAGTTATGATTCAATAGCATTTAAGGGTGTGTTAGAGGGTCAGCTATACTTAGTAGATTTTGATAGAGCTGAACTCGACACATGCTTAATTGCTAAGACTAACATGGGTTGGCTCTGGCATCGCCGATTAGCCCATGTTGGGATGAAGAATCTTCACAAGCTTCTAAAGGGAGAGCACATTTTAGGACTAACCAATGTTCATTTTGAGAAAGACAGGATTTGTAGCGCATGTCAAGCAGGGAAGCAAGTTGGCACCCATCATCCACACAAGAACATCATGACGACCGACAGACCACTAGAGCTCCTACACATGGACCTATTCGGCCCGATTGCTTACATAAGCATCGGCGGGAGTAAGTACTGTTTAGTTATTGTGGATGATTATTCTCGCTTCACTTGGGTGTTCTTTTTGCAGGAAAAATCTCAAACCCAAGAGACCTTAAAGGGATTCTTGAGACGGGCTCAAAATGAGTTCGGCTTAAGGATTAAGAAAATTAGAAGAGACAACGGGACAGAGTTCAAGAACTCACAAATTGAAGGCTTCCTTGAGGAGGAGGGCATCAAGCATGAGTTCTCTTCTCCCTACACCCCACAACAAAATGGTGTAGTGGAGAGGAAGAATCGAACTCTATTGGATATGGCAAGAACCATGCTTGATGAGTACAAGACATCGGATCGGTTTTGGGCCGAAGCGGTCAACACCGCTTGCTACGCCATCAACCGGTTGTATCTACACCGAATCCTCAAGAAGACATCATATGAACTCCTAACCGGTAAAAAGCCCAACATTTCATATTTCAGAGTTTTTGGTAGCAAATGCTTTATTCTTGTTAAAAGAGGTAGAAAATCTAAATTTGCTCCTAAGACTGTAGAAGGCTTTTTACTTGGTTATGACTCAAACACAAGGGCATATAGGGTCTTTAACAAGTCCACTGGACTAGTTGAAGTCTCATGTGACGTTGTGTTTGATGAAACTAACGGCTCTCAAGTAGAGCAAGTTGATCTTGATGAGATAGGTATTGAAGAGGCTCCGTGCATCGCGCTAAGGAACATGTCCATTGGGGATGTGTGTCCTAAGGAATCTGAAGAGTCTCCAAGAACACAAGATCAACCATCCTTCTCCACGCAAGCATCTCCACCAACTCAAAATGAGGATGAGGCTCAAGTTGATGAAGTAGAAGATCAAGCAAATGGGCTACCTCAAGATAATGGCAATGATCAAGGGGGAGATGCAAATGATCAAGACAAGGAGGATGAAGAACCAAGGCCGCCACACCCAAGAGTCCACCAAGCAATTCAACGAGATCACCCCGTCGACACCATCCTCAGCGACATTCATAAGGGGGTAACCACTAGATCTCGTATTGCACATTTTTGTGAGCATTACTCGTTTGTTTCCTCTATTGAGCCTCACAGGGTGGAGGAAGCACTCCAAGATTCGGATTGGGTGGTGGCAATGCAAGAGGAGCTCAACAACTTCACTAGGAATGAGGTATGGCATTTAGTTCCACGTCCTAACCAAAATGTTGTAGGAACCAAATGGGTCTTCCGCAACAAGCAAGATGAGCATGGTGTGGTGACAAGGAACAAAGCTCGACTTGTGGCCAAGGGATACTCCCAAGTCGAAGGTTTGGATTTCGGTGAAACCTATGCACCCGTAGCTAGGCTTGAATCAATTCGCATATTATTAGCCTGTGCTACTTACCATGGCTTTAAGCTTTATCAAATGGATGTGAAAAGTGCCTTCCTCAATGGACCAATCAAGGAAGAGGTCTATGTTGAGCAACCTCCCGGCTTTGAAGACAGTGAGTACCCTAACCATGTCTATAAGCTCTCTAAGGCGCTTTATGGGCTCAAGCAAGCCCCAAGAGCATGGTATGAATGCCTTAGAGATTTCCTTATTGCTAATGGCTTCAAAGTCGGAAAGGCCGATCCTACACTCTTTACTAAAACTCTTGAAAATGACTTGTTTGTATGCCAAATTTATGTTGATGATATTATATTTGGGTCTACTAACGAGTCTACATGTGAAGAGTTTAGTAGGATCATGACACAAAAGTTCGAGATGTCTATGATGGGGGAGTTGAAGTATTTCTTAGGATTTCAAGTGAAGCAACTCCAAGAAGGCACCTTCATTAGCCAAACGAAGTACACTCAAGACATTCTAAACAAGTTTGGAATGAAGGATGCCAAGCCCATCAAAACACCCATGGGAACCAATGGGCATCTCGACCTCGACACGGGAGGTAAGTCCGTGGATCAAAAGGTATACCGGTCGATGATAGGTTCTTTACTCTATTTATGTGCATCTCGACCGGATATTATGCTTTCCGTATGCATGTGTGCAAGATTCCAAGCCGACCCTAAGGAAGCTCACCTTACGGCCGTGAAACGAATCTTGAGATATTTGGCTTATACTCCTAAGTTTGGGCTTTGGTATCCTAGGGGATCCACATTTGATTTAATTGGTTATTCGGATGCCGATTGGGCGGGGTGCAAAATTAATAGGAAGAGCACATCGGGGACTTGCCAGTTCTTGGGAATATCCTTGGTGTCTTGGGCTTCAAAGAAGCAAAATTCGGTCGCTCTTTCCACCGCCGAAGCCGAGTACATTGCCGCAGGACATTGTTGCGCGCAATTGCTTTGGATGAGGCAAACCCTGCGGGACTACGGTTACAAATTAACCAAAGTCCCTTTGCTATGTGATAATGAGAGTGCAATCAAGATGGCCGACAATCCCGTCGAGCATAGCCGCACTAAGCACATAGCCATTCGGTATCACTTTTTGAGGGATCACCAACAAAAGGGAGATATCGAGATTTCATACATTAATACTAAAGATCAATTAGCCGATATCTTTACCAAGCCTCTTGATGAACAATCTTTTAACAAACTCAGGCATGAGCTCAATATTCTTGATTCGCGAAATTTGTTTTGCTAGATTGCACACATAAGCTCTTTTATATACCCTTGATCATATCTCTTTCATATGCTATGACTAATGCGTTTTCAAGTCTATTTCAAACCAAGTCATAGGTGTATTGAAAGGAAATTGGAGTCTTCGGCGAAGACAAAGGCTTCCACTCCGTAACTCATCCCTCGCCGACGCTCCAAGTCACTCTCTATTCTTGGGGGAGAAAAGAATGAGCATCAAAGAAAAGGACTTCGTCTTTGGGGGAGAGAGTAAGAGCCCAAAGCACAATGAACGGACTTCGTCTTTGGTATAATCTTAACTCATTTATTTATGACCAAAGGGGAAGATAGCACTTCGAGGGCTCTAATGATTCCGTTTTTGGCGATTCATGCCAAAGGGGGAGAAAATATCACTACAAAATAAACCCCCCTATAGCAACGTATACCTAGCAACGTACAATTATATGCGTTGGAAGTGATTATGTTCCAACGCTTGTTATGTGTTGCAACTTATATCTGTTGAATTACAATGGTACTGGCAACATTTAACATGCGTTGCAAATTGTATGCGTAGAGTAAATACGATCATAGCAACGATTACCATGTGTTGCAGTCGTATGCGTAGAGTAACTAGAATGCTTGTAACGTTTATATGCGTTGCAAACCGTATCTGTAGATTAATTTTGGTACTTTAGCAATTTTGCAATTGTGCCTTTTATTTTTAACTAAAGCATTGTAGTTGGGGATGCTAAATTGCGCAAAAAATGTGTAAAGTGGGGGGAATTGATAACAATACAAAGTCTTTTAGTCCACGTTGTATCGTTTTATTTATTAAAATATTTATTTTATCTTATTGTCATTGTGTTTCACTTATTAAAACATTTGTCATATCTCTAATTATTTGCAAAAAACATGCAAAAAACATGTCTTCAAGAGAAATCGAACTCACAACCTTCACCTTCCACCAAAGTAATACTCACTAACCAAATGGACCTTATTGATGTGTACGTTTAGTTGTTACACTCAATTTTTGTTATAGAATTCTGCGAAACGCTAAATCTCTCTAAATCTCTACAAGCAAGCCGATCTCCTGATTGATGTACGTGTGCCCACCGCCGCCCGAGGTCCGCCCTCAGTCTGCGCGCCAAACGGCCATGCCCGACCTGCCTACCTCCACGGCTCCACCCACGCCAACGTCCTCGCTGGCCGCAGCCCCTAGGTCTTCCCACGGACGCCGCCGAAGCACCTGCACGCCCTCGCGGGCCGCCGTCCCCAGGTAGGTCGACGCCCAAGCAGCTGCCGCCACCACCCACGCCGACGCCCCCGCTGGCCGCTGTCCACGCGCACGCCCCCACCTTTGGAAGGATACAGTGGACAGCGAGAGGAGAGGAGGAATAGGATCGCGACCTGGTGCACGCAACGAAGACGTGATCCCCTACGACTTCATTAAGGCCTACTCTGTCCATGTGAAGCGTTCTGGCAAGGTACCCGCTTGTTCCTCCCTCTCACTTCCCACCTTGTTCCGTCATATGTAATAGCTACTACGACAACATTGAGGATTTCATTGTCATCGTGATTAACATTTTTTACCCAGTGTTGGAATGGATATTGGATTGGTCAAGCGTCTTTTACGTTATCCTAAAGGTTCTGATCCATACATAGCTGGTGTAGAGAAGTTCCTTGAATTTGCATTTAAAGATAAAGCTGAAGGCATCAAGATTTATTGCCCATGTCAGACATGTGTGCACACTACTATTCAGACAAGAGATGAGATGTATGGGCATTTGGTGTGCAATGGGATACTTGAGAATTATGATGAATGGAATTTTCATGGTGATAATTCAGTGCAACACACAAGTAGTTCGGAACCAAATTCACATATTGATGAAAGGCATGTTGATGTCGACCAACTGATTCAAGATGCCCTTGGACATCTGTATGATGGCACACCTATGACTGAAGGTCAAGAATCGGCCCAGGGACCCAATATTGAAGCACAACAGTTTTATACACAACTTGAAGATTCGAAAAGGCCTTTATGGATAGGCTGTGAGCTCACTCAACTAACTTTATTTGTGCTTCTGTTTAATATCAAATCCATCAACAAATGGTCTGATAAATCTTTTGGTGATCTACTTGAGGTTCTGCATATGGCAATCCCTAATGGAAATGAGCTACCAAAGAACTTTTATGCAGCTAAGAAAATAATCTCTAAATTTGGACTTGGATACGAAAATATTGATGTCTGCCCAAACAACTGCCAGTTGTATTGGAAGGAAAAGAAGAATGATGATTTTTGTGCAATCTGTAAGGTTTCGAGGTGGAAGGATAAGGATCCCACGTCTGTACTAACAAAGAAGGAAAGAAAGAAAGCAACACCCTGCAAAGTTTTACGATACTTTCCAATTAAAGAGAGGCTGAAAAGAATGTTTATGTGTAGAGAAACAGCTTCTCTTCTAAGATGGCATGACGAGGAGCGCATTAAGGATGGTGCATTAAGACATCCTGCTGATGCACCGGTGTGGAAGAGGTTTGATGAAAAGTTCCTAGGATTTGCATCAGAATCACGTAATATTCGTTTTGGTTTGGCTACTGATGGATTTAATCCATTTGGGATGATGAGCTCTACACATAGTTGTTGGCCTGTTATATTGGTGGTATATAACCTTCCTCCATGGCTTTGCATGAAAGATCACAACCTTATGCTCTCTTTATTGATTCCTGGTCCTAAAAGTCCTGGAGATAGAATTCATGTGTTCCTTGAGCCACTCTTGGATGACCTAAAGGAATTATTTCTAACCGGCTTGTACACATATGATGCATCAAGAGATGAGAGTTTTACTATGCGAGGGGCCGTGCTTATGACCATAAGTGATCTTCCTGGTTTAGGAATGCTTGCTTCTCATATGGTTCATGGGAAATTCGCATGCCCTCCTTGTGGTGAAAATGTATGGACAAAACAGCTGAAGAATGGTCGTAAATCTTGTTTTATGGGGAATCGCCAATATATTGATCTTGATCATTCTTATCGCTTGGATGCAGACTCATTTGATGGAACGATAGAGCTTCGAACAAAACCTAAAACCTATTATGATCGTCCAATTTTGGATGAAATCATCACACTTGGTGATTTCAAGAACTCAAAAACTTACAAGTCAGTTAGTAGTCTATTCAAATTGCCATATTGGGATGATAATATTCTTCGATACAATCTTGATGTGATGCATATAGAGAAGAATGTATTTGACAATTGTTATGGTACAATATCCAATTTGGATGGAAGGACAAAAGATAACCTACAAGCTCGTCTAGATCTTGTCGAGATGAACATTAGACCGGACCTCCATCCACAAGAAAAACCTTCAGGAAAGTTTTACTTGCCACCAGCTTTATTTGCTATGTCTAAAAGTGAGAGACGAGCATTTTGTGATTTTCTTAGAAAGGTTAAAGTTCCTGATGGTTATTGTAGAAACATATCAAAATGTGTTAATGTTACTGAAGGAAAGATTGTTGGCCTTAAAACACATGACTGTCATGTCCTGATGCAGCAGCTCATGCCTATTGGTTTGAGGGGTCTTCTTCCAGATGATATCACAGCTGTAATATTTGAGTTGTCTGCTTATTTTCGAGGGATATGTTCTAAAGTGCTTCATGTTAACGAGTTGGACCATATGGAAAAATCAATTGGCATTACTCTATGCAAAATGGAGATGATCTTTCCACCAGGGTTTTTCACGGTTATGGTTCATTTAGTAGTCCATCTAGCAACTGAATGTAAGCTTGGTGGACCAGTTAACTATAGATGGATGTATTTTATTGAGAGGTACATCTTCTAACTATTACATGAATCATGTTATAAGAATTTATTGTGGGGTTGAATAATTCACTTGTCTTGCATTGGTTGTAGGTACCTAGGAAAATTGAAATCATATGTTCGGAACAAAGCATATCCAGAAGCTTCAATAGCAAATTCATTCTTGGCAGATGAGTGTATGGTGTTTTGTTCTAGGTACATAGAAGGTTTCGCTACCAAGCATAATAAACCATCACGGAACGATGATAGTTTGGACCATACCCAATCGAAGATGGTTGGACAAGATTCATCTTTATTCCCTTCAGTAGGGAAATCATTGGGAAAACCAGCCAATTTTGAATTAAGTCATCTAGAGAAATTGCAAGCACATAGATATGTGTTGTACAATTGTGATGTTGTTAATCCATATCTAAAGTAAGTGTTTTGGTTAACTAATGAACTATGCATATAGATTATGAATTATATAATTATATGGTAATCATGGTATAGGGAACATGCTTCTAATCTGAAACGAAAGAGACGCGACCGTCGCCTAACTCCTAAAGATATTGAGCAGATACAGAATAAAGAATTTCTAGAATGGTTTAGACAACATGTAAGTAGCCTAATCTGATATTTATATTGCATGGAATTTGGGTTTTCTTACATGTATAAATATACACTCTTTTTGTGTGTCTACAGATCTTGCATTTAGAAGAAACAAATGGACCCGACAGCATTAACGAAGACATTAGATGGTTGGCACGAGGTCCATTGGAGTTTGCAAGAAGACATAGAGCATATAACATACGTGGGTTCAGATTTAGGGCCAAAAGGTATGATAAGGCGACACAAAATAGTGGAGTTGTTGTCACTGCAAAGACCTCTAGCTATTCTTCAGCTGGTGATAATAAGCCTATACTTGGAGATATTTTGTATTATGGCAGGATTTTTGATATCATAGAGATTGATTATTATGGAAGATTTTCAGTGGTACTGTTTAAATGTGAATGGGTTGATGTCACTCGAGGAAAGGGAGTTAAAAAGGATAAGTTTGGCTTATCCCTTGTGAATTTCTCACATCAAATTCACAGAGGTGATAGAATTGAGCATGAACCATTTGTGTTTGCCAATCAAGTTGACCAAGTGTTCTACTTGGAAGATCGGACGAACCCTGGGTGGTCAGTTGTCTTGAAGATGAAGCCCAGAGATGTATATGACATGGGAGAAGATTGGAATGATGTACAATCTGAACCTTTTCATGTCAGCAAGCTTGGGGACCTGTTTAAGAATGCACACGACAACCATTCATGGACTAGAAGTGATATGGAAGGCTATACGGTAGATGGAACTGCTAAAGACCATGACATTGGTAGTGATATAGAAGATGAGTGCTAAATAAGAATACTCCATCAGGTACACAAAGTTTCTCTTTCTTATAATCTGAACCATTTGGGTGGTCTGCAAATACACATCTATTAGTGTTTGTCTTCCTTGCTTATTTTAAATTCAGGTAATTATGCAGTGCAGAAATTTAGGTTTCTTGATCTACATATTAATTGACCAATGCTGAATAAACCAATGCTGAATACACATCTAATAGAAGCATTTAAGTATCAAAATTTTGTCTGTAGTGAATGCAAATTGTTGGAAGCAATTGCAGTAGAGTTATGTTTTAGTTTTTTCGATGGAAATCAACATGGACACCAGGGATCATGTGCCTGTCAAGGTCCTCGACAAGGCAAAGGTTCACAAGAACAAACTAGCTGAACAGGTAGACTGTCATCAAGACTTTAACTATTTGTACTAGTACTTCCTTAGATTTCACTATTTTCCATATATCTGAACTGCATAGCAAATCAGAATTTTGTTTTTGTCAAGCTGAAAGAAGTTGTCTTCTGTTCTGGATTCAGTTTATGTCTGAAATCAATATGAAAGAACAACTGAATTTTTTTTCATTCGTGAGAGGCCTGCATGCTTATATGTGCTGTTTTTCTCTTTTTGTAGCTCAAGGAATGTAGCTCAAAGAACCTGTTGTTGTGCAGATCTCCCTAGCAAATACAAGCCTAGAAAGAAGCATTGCTTGACCGCTTCGACCATCGGCGCTGGTGGCAGCTTGGACAAAGCTCCTTGTCGAAGCACCAAGACGACAAGACTCATCAACAGCGAGAACTAGGAGTATAGACAGATGGTGTGGAGATCTCTTGTACAAATATGAGGACAAATTGTAGGGCATTGAACTACCGCGTAGCTTAGTGCTGACTGTTAGTTTTGGGGTGCTTCCTTTTCAATGTTGTGTTTGCTGACTGTTACAGTTGGGCTACCAGTTTGCTAATTATTATTTGTGTCGATGGTGATTAATGTGAACTCTATGCTGAACACCTTGTACATAAATGAGATGTTGGCCAGGAAGACATCCGATAGGTAGCAGAGTCACCAATTGAGATGAGGCTAAACTGAAAAAAAATTCAGTTTCTATGCAGTAAAATGCCTCCCACGTTACCCCCATTTCTTTGAGTACAAGTTGTTCTTATCTACAACCGGTCTAGAATCACCTGGAGGGAGTTGTGGTCAGGGATTTTTTTTTACACATATTTTTCTGTTTTCTGAACCCCAGCCACATTAGCTCGACTGAACCCATAATTTTATCCCTCATCTGGCTCCACAATTTCAATGGCACCAAGTCAATACAGTTAGACAAACATGTCCTCCGACCATAGCACTATCAACTTGACTCACTTGCCCAAAACCAAGGGTGCAAGGATCAAGAGTTATCAGGTCCAAAAAATGGTGAGCTCACTGAAAACTGGTTTCAGTTAACAGAAACGACACCTGACAGTGGACATTTTGGGGCTTATTTCTCCAACTTCGGTTCAACCCCAAGACATAATCACTTCAAGAGACTTACTCACCTTTGTATGGCCTTTCACATTGCCAAATGTCTCTCAAAAACTTGAAAATCTTCACACATGAAAGTTGTTTAATTTGAAACACTCTACAACTTTGGTATTTTGATTTTTGGAAAAATATGGCTAGATTTTAAATTCCACTTTTGGGCTAATTTTGAGCTAACACATATCTTCTTTAGCATATTACACAACAGAACTCCCTAGAAAAACTAGTGAAGAGAAAATATTTCTGGTGTTTTGCAGTCTGCACTTAACTGCCCTGAACTTCTTCAGTTTACTGCAGAAGAAAATCCATTCCTCTATTTCTCAAATTTCTCCACACAAACAAAGTTACCCTCCCACATCAAACCTGTTTACTGGACATTAGTCTTTCACTTTGTTGTAAACTTCCAGAGTCCATACCACATAAATTGCGAGTTATAGAGCCCCAAAGTGAGGCACATCACACAGGGACCATAGTTTCAGTCTACTGAAAACTGAACCCAGAATTTCAGACTGTTCTGGACAGTTTGGAATTATATGGTGGCTGTTCTGGACAGTTTGGAACTGGGACCTTTATATAAAAGCTGAAGAGTACATATTGGTGTACAAGTTTACTTAACAATGATTAACTTGGTACCATGTAAAATAAGTAGTTAAATACCCTCAAATTTGCCTTGACAGTCTGCAATTATGGGTTCAGTTCAGTAAACTGAAATTATGGTTTCTGTGTGATATGCCTCACTTTGGGGCTCCATAACTCGAAACCTGTAAGGTATTGACTCTGGAAGTTTACAACAAATTGTAAGATCAATGTTCAGTGAATAAGTTTGATGTGGGAGGGTAGCTCTGTTCTTATGGAGAAATAGGAGAAAAGGGAGGCTGAATCTGGTGCAGCCTTTTTTTACTGAAGATGCAGCTGACAACTTGGAGAACCATGCATATAGTGAACATCTTTGGGTAATCTCTCAAACCCTGTTTAGCCCTCTATTGCACCGGGATGGCCAGAATACCGAGCTGGAGCTGGCAGTGGTGACCACCCTTCCACATCTTTTACGTACCTTCTCGTGGTAAGGATAACATGGTGCGATTTCACGGTTTGTATGAAGTGTTCTAGTATCTATACTTACATGTGAAGCGCACTGAACCTCACTACTCCAAGCCTTTTAACACAAGTGAGCAGGGTATAAGTTACAGGGGCCCAAGAGTTATAGTGCTTCAAAGTGTGGTAAAAATACAAAAATTCAGATTCAGCTATCTGAACCAAATTCAGTTTTAGTAAACTGCACCAAGTCTGAAATTTTTGAAACCGACCAACCCCACTTTGGACCACTTTTTCACTCAGTTGCATATGGTTTTAGGTCTACCATACTTAATAAAATTTCTTCTCCTATAGTTACTCTTCAAGTTTTATATAATAACCTTTTGCCAAAAGCCCACAGATCAAAAGTTACAGGGGCCCAAAAACAAGCAAACCAAACTATTTTCAGCTGCACCAAAACTGTACCAAATCTGAAATCTGCAAATTACTCCAAATGTCTATCAAAAACTTGAAAATCTTCACACATGAAAGTTGTTAAATTTGAAACACTCTACAACTTTGGTATTTTGATTTTTGGAAAAATATGGCTAGATTTTAAATTCCACTTTTGGGCTAAACCTTTTCTTCTAGGGTTAATTAGATGTGTGCCATTACATTTTGTCTGGTTTTGACATATATATGTTTTGTAATTAGACTCCACAATATTATTTGGATCTGCAAGTCTGCAACTTTGATGAGCAAAATGGCTGTACAGATAGATGTTTCAGCTACTTGTACTAGCACAAGATGAACTTGTGCAGATTCAGCATACATATTTTTCAGCTAAAACATGAATTATCAATCCTTAAGGTAGACTGCCAACTAATGAGTAATCTGTTGTTCCTCCTTTTCTGAATTTTACACCAAAATCAAGTGTCCCAGCTATGTATTTCAATGGTGGATGTTGTGAACTTTGAGTGCTCGGGGTCTGAGGACTGTTGTTAGTAGCTGCACTGGAACTTGACCCCTGTAATCCCCCCTATGACACTTATGGTGTTACTGTTATTTGTGGTGTCACTGGTGTGTGAGGTGAGGGTGGACAATTTTGTGCACCCCCTGAATCTTCAACACTTCCACCTGAAACACCTGGCTGCTGCAACACCTGACCAGGCACAGTGTACTGAAATTGGAATTCACAAGGACCAGATTCTGTCAGCTTGCTGAACATTTTCATCACTGTCCCAATTCCACCCCACTTCAGTTGTTACTGCTTCTCCCCAGAATACCTCCCAATTTCAGCTCTTTGTTTTATCTTCTGTAGTGATGCCAATGCCTGATCCTTTGTGTTCAACAGATCTACCCACATATACCTGCTGTAATCATCTACTACAAGCAGGAAATAGGATTTTCCACCAACTGTCTTTGGTCTGATCTGCCCACACAAATCTGCATGAAACAATTCTAGTCCCTTTTGAGATCTGAATCAGCATCTAGTTTCAGAGTGTACAGCCTGTTACCAGTGCGAGGTGCACTGATTAGCAGGTTATTTTCAGGATCTAGTACACTCAACCTCCCATTAAACAGTCTAATATCACATCCACCCTCTTCAATATGACCAAGACTTATTATATTACTCTTCAGTTGTGGGATGTAATAAACACTTGTGAAGACTTTGTGCTGATTTTGCTTTCCCTGAACAACTAGAGCTCCCAAACCACATATTTTAACAGTTGAGCCATCCCCAAATCTGACTGATCCACTCACAGATTCATCAAGGTGTGAGAGTGCAGACTTTGTACCTGTAATGTGATTACTGGCAACAGTATCAAGTACCCACACGCCTTCAGGACATATCATCGAGATCACATTTTCTTCAGACAAATGAACAAACTGTGGTGCTCCATGCACTGTGCCTTGTACTTCAGCAAACAGAAGTGCCCCAGTTTCAACACCACCACCAGCAACTGCAAGATTTGCCTCTGGTTGTTTTTGTTCCTTGCCTTTCTCCCTCTTAGGACGCTTACAGTCTTGAGGCCAATGACCATATATCCCACAATTTCTGCATCTCCCTTTTCTCCTAGGTGTGCCTTGTGAAGTGAGTTTCTGCCCAAGGAAGAAAATGTTGGGGAATACGACGCCCCCAACAGGGGAAGCGGTGCCCAAGGGCGTCGCCGTCGCCGAGGCTCTCGCCCAAGAAGCCCCCAGCACCAACGTCAAGCCAAGAGCTACCGTCGTCGTCGTCCTCCATACCATATGCGTCACACAGGCACGTGCCAGAGCCGCACCCAGCAGCCGATGGTACTAGCACACACGACCACCGAATCTAGATGTCGCCAAGCACCCTGCCACCTTACGCCGTCCTAGTTGTTTGGTCCTTACCGGTTGTTTGGTCCTTACCAGTAAGGTTTGTTCTAGTATCTATACATACATGTGAAGCTCACTGAACCGGTTGTTTGGTCCTTACCAGTAAGGTTTGTTTAGAACACTTGTCCGTCGTCACAAAACACCATTGTGGACCACCCCATCATCGACCGAGTTGCTCACGGTTTCTCCAGACAAGTTTAGGTGAGCACCATGACTTTTGTACGCCGGTGAGGCTTTCTGTATTTCTGATTTGCACGCTACCGTATTCAAACTCTTCCGGTTACTCTACCAGGATCCCAATGTCCGTCGTCGCCGTGATCTGGGAAGTCTAGACTATTTGAATCCGATTCACTTACGGGTTAGGTCGGGTCGGGCTCGGGTGACGTTTAAGAATGCAAATCCTTGCCGGAGATAACCTGCGTGGGCTTGTCGTGAGCGCGCAACCTCGTGCCCGGCTTAGGGTCGCCGGAGTTACTATCGTGGACTTGAGTTTCTGAATAAGCAAAAAGACAGGGATCTCAGTGCTAATGTCAGTGAAACAATCAAATATTACATAGGACCTTTATTCGGTTAGCTGATGTCAGTTTTCGCATGTGTTCGTGGGGCGAGCGGGTCGGTTTCGGCCCAGTCACTTCCGCTCAACTCCTGTTTTTTAAAGTTTATGTTCTGGATTGGTTATTGTGACAGCGATGACTTGGTTGGGTTGTGACAGCGATGATAAATCCACTAAAGAAGCAAAACAAATTTTATTTTGATATAGAGAGACTATTATAAACTATACATGTGATGGTTGCTTCGGTAGAGAGAATCTTATAAAAATTAAAATTTTTATGAACTATTTATGGTCAACAATAACTCAAGAGAGGTTAAATGGCTTGGTGATTCTATATATCGAAAAAAAGTTGTTGGATGAGGCTTCTATATCGAATTTCGCACTGGGCCCCTGAAAAGCCAGGAACGACCCTGCTTGATCTGCTTCAAGTGTTTCATCAATTTATTGCGCGACGGTATCAATTGAAATGTACATTAATATTATATATGTGTAACAAATCTTCCCTGTATTATGGTTAAAATTTAACAATACAAGTATTTTGAATTACACAATCAGTTTTTAGCAAAATATTTGAAAACCATATTGAATTAATTAAATAATTAAGGTATTATTTTCTGTTTCCCTCCCATTATTTTATTTCCCTCCAATTTATTTTACTGACATACTATATTTCCCTCCGTTGTTTTGGATCCCTCCAGTTATTTTCGTAGTGGGCCCACTCTCCACAGACATAGCAAACTTCTTTCATCTGCTGCAGACCTCCCCACCACTTTTCCTTCATCCGCGAGGGGCACAACAGAGGGCTCTCCATCCATCGTCCAGGGGGCTCCATCCGCGCCGTAGTCGCTCGTCTAGGTCGTGACCCCTCTCTGCTTCACCACCCCGACCTTGCCTCCAACCGCGCCCTTGCCTCCCACCGCCATCGCCGCCTCCACGGCCACCACCACTGCCTCGTCCACCGGCGCCACGGCCCTGCCCTTGGCCACCACCGACACGTACACGGCCTACTTTCGTGGCCTTCGTCCTCCGCTCTTGGCGCACGCTGAGCCGGAGGTCGGATATCTGCCAAGTCGAGCTGGAGACGGAGGTCAGCCTCTGCCTACAAATCATCATCATCAGCCAACAGGTGCTGTTAGTATTTTCCTTCCCTACTTATTATTTTCCTGTCAACACCAAATTATTGTCATTGATTGGTCTGCAAATACATATGGACTGTTAGTATTTTCCTTCCCTACTTGTTTTTAATTTAGGTCATTGTGCAGTGGTAACTGGTAATGGCACGGGGTGGGAAACAACGCATTACTCGTAGCCATGATGAGTACTTGTCTGAGGACCATATTGGAGAGAAAAGTCCCCAAACAAATGCTGCATCATCTGAACAAAACATAAGTAATAAAGAAGACCATTTAGATAGCAGAAGCGATAATGAGTCCCAAGGTATGCACACATTACTTGTAATACCGCACCTTGTCTTTATGGATACTTGCATATGTCATTCTCACTACTGAAAATTGTTTTTTTGGAGACATAACTATGTCAAATAACATAAATGGAGAGGACCAACTTGATGGCGCTGATGAGGTTAAAGAGGTTAAAAGGCGTGGGAAGACAAAACTTATTAATGTTTGGAACATTCCAAGAGGCCATAGGGTTGTAGTTAACTGTAATGAGCTGAATCAGCCTATCGGAGAAGAGGCAGGAGTCCTTGCAAAATTCCTTGGCATGGTTGCTAGGAATGGCTCCTTGTGTAGCTTAAGCTTCAAGGATTGGAGACTACTTATAGGAAAGAAAGATAGGAACCATAAACAAATCAATAAGGAGGCCATTCTTAATCAAGTAAAGGTAAACTTTCACATTTTTTCAGTTGCCATGTAGTAACAGTACACTTTCACAATTCGTTTCCAATTGTTATGCAGAAGAGATTTCTTTACCCTGCCCGCATGGAAACATGGGTGCTGCGAACAATTGGAGAGAGATGGAGGCAACACAAGTCCAATTTGAAATCCATTTATTTTGACCCACATAAGAGTCAGGATGCTAATAATAGTAATGCTCCTGATGGTGTATTAGCTGATCAGTGGGTTGCGCTTGTCAATAATTGGATGACCCCTAAAGCACAGGTACATTACTATAGTCATGATAATCATTTTGTTATTTATCTAATGAACCATCTAATTTACTTTTGTTCCTATATACTCTTTGTTTCGTAGGATTTAAGTGAGGCCAATAGGATAAATTGTACAAGAAGAAAGTCAATGCATACATCTGGAACAAAAAGCTTTGCTCGGAATAGAGAAGAATTGGTATTATTTTTGCAATTATAATTCACAGCATGTTCTTTACAAATGCCAAAAATCCATGTTAATTACATTACCTTAGTTATATTTTTATTAACATGTTTACAGAGGGAACAAGATCCTGAAAAGAAATACCCTCATAGGGCTGTTTTGTATATCCATACACACAAGTCTAACATCGGCAATAACAGAAATGCACATGTGGTACAGTAATTGCAAAAAAAATGTTTCATTTACTTTTTTTCAAATCCAATTGTTCTTCCATGGTGTTTATTGAGTATTGTTATTCTCTTGCAAGGGTGAATTGAAGGAACTTTTAGCACAACAACCTGATTTAGCGGACTCTAGTAATGGAAAGGATGCATGGGAAGGAGATGCACTAAACAGAATATTAGGAAAGGAAAAGCCTGGCCATATCCATGGTCTGGGCCTTGTTCCAAATCCAAAACAAGTTTTTCATGCCTCGACATCAAGCCGTATGAAGCATCTAAATGTAACCACTTTGGATGAAACATCCAGTGAAGATGTAGTATCACTTAGACTTGAATTGGAAAAACTTCAAAAGCATGTCCAGAAGCAAGATGATACTATACTAGATTTGCAACATACCGTGGAGCGACATAAAAGGCAACATGTAAATCCGAATAACCTTATTTCTAACTCACTAAGGATTGCATGGACTTAGCATTTTTATGTCCTAATGTTTTTATGCTATTACAGGGCTATCCAGATGCTCCTTTATCGCCACCAACAGATGTTCGTCCTGCTATGAAACGACAAGTATGTATCTCTATCTCTATGAAAATATATAAGTTTACTATTGTACTTGCTCGTACAATCCAGCATCGCCATGAGCTTATTTTAAAAAAAATGGTGATGCAAATGTCTTTGATTCAGATAAGTTCATACCATAGTAAAATTACTCTTCGTCTGCAAAATAGCAATCCTACTCTACAACTCCTAGTGGATCTGAACCAAAATTCTCAAACCAAAGTTCTACCCTCTCAACTGATCTGCACCGTCTGGACAGCAGCCTCAATAACGTTAAGTTTTAAATGGTAAGGGCTCCCTCCGGTGGCTCTGCCACTTGAGGCTTCGGCTTTGGCTTCTCAACAACAATGGCTTGTGTGGTTAGGACCATTCCAGCTACAGAGGCCGCATTCTGGAGCGCACACCTGGTCACCTTGGCAGGGTTAATCACACTAGCTCTAAAGGATCCAGTATATGTGTCTGCTGTGACAAGAACTAGTCTGAATTGTCTAAAACAATTCCAATGCCAGCAACACACACTACGATGGTATAGGTCTACTCATGAACTTAGTGCCGCACATAATAGATGATGGGTCCTAGTCACATTTACCAGCACAGATAAACATATTAACAGCATTGGACCTCTAGCAAATACAGTTCATACCATCTAACTGCATAGGCACAGATAAACATATTTACTCTTTTGCAGAGTGTCACTTCTATTGAAATCTTCAATATTTAGGGTTTAGGACATAAGATTTTTTATGTCCTAATGTTTTTATGCTATTACAGGGCTATCTAGATGCTCCTTTATCGCCACCAACAGATGTTCGTCCTGCTATGAAACGACAAGTATGTATCTCTATGAAAATATATAAGTTTACTGATTTTTTGCACATATATCTGAATCTTATATATATATATATTTCCCTATAACAGCGAATTTATTGTCAACTTCGTAGTGAAGATTCTAGTATGTTTGGTGAACGGAATAACACAATGGTATGAATGCATTACCATGAATTCCATCCTAGTTTTAAAATTTTCAAGCTGTCATTTATCCAATAACTCTACAGGAGGATGAAAACGAAGATGATGAGTACGAGGAACAGCACTCACACTACAAATGTTCTAAAATTCAGGATAAGGTTAGTACATTATGAGTACGAGGAACTGCAATCATAGATTTACTCCACCCTAAGGCCATACTGAAGCAATCATATTTTTGTCCATGTTAGAAATCTAGTTTATATGATAGTGTATACATGCTGAAAGTAGCAGCAAGCATCAGATTTCCTATACTACGTTCCATAGTAGTTCACTGATGTGTGTTCTTTAAATGCAGAGCAAGCCACCACAGTCACGACGTGAAGCACTCCATGCTAGTAGAGTTTCTGCATCAATAAAGGTAAAAACAACAGTACTAATGCAGCCAAGGTGATCAATGTGGTCCTTTTGAAACTCAGTGTACTCTACACGTCTCGGAAATCCTCTAATTATGCACCAATTAAGAACCATCAAGTAACTATTTATTAGTAAAAATTCTTATGCATCCTGCATATTTATAGCTACTTGCTAACCACTAACATCCAAAATTCACTTGTAGGTTTCCACAGATATTTTCTTAAAGAGCACAAGATATCCAAACAGGAAGGTTGCCTTAGGCAGAGTACTTAGCCAGGACCCCAAAACCAAAGTTGGAGATGTTGCTTTAGGCAAAGAATTTTGGATGGTGCGTGTTAGTCTGGTATCTGTGCGCGATGAACCACTAATAAGGCCATATAACAACTTCAAGGTTCTTGGACAAGTAGGCAATAATCCAATTGCATGGCCTTCAAGTTGTGTAAGTTCATCACTTCACTTAACAAGACATTATTCTCCTCATTATTGCATTTGGTTAAAGTATTCTAATTCATTCCTTTTGTAGATTGAAAAGGTTAACTGATAACATGGGATGAATAATAGCGCCGGGATTGCTAAGGTATTTAATTGGCCCCATAAATACTCTATATCTCCCATGAATAGAGACATCAAGTTTGAGCTAATAGGTTAGGAGACATCAGTGTGTTAGATGTACATATATAAATTTTGGCAGCTCCATTCATTTGGGAAGCCCTCACTGATATGACACTAATAAAACCATAGTAGGGGGGATTGTGTGACCAAATCTTGAATGCCATAGCCAAGCTGCATCATCTAGCTTTGATAGCAAACAAACTGGAGGTATCACACTCAACTGTACTGTGTACAGTCTGTTCCCAGTGCGAGGTGCACTGACCAACAGGTTATACTCTGGATCAAATACTTTCAGTCTACCAGCAAATAGTCTGATGTCACAGCCTGCTTCCTCTAGTTGTCCAAGACTAATTATGTTGCTTTTAAATTGTGGAATGTAGTACACACTAGTGAGTACCTTGTGGTCACCTTGTCTGGTTTTCATCACCACCGAACCTAGTCCACAGATTTTGACAGTAGACCCATCACCAAACTTCACTGACCCACTGACAGTGTCATCAAGTTGAGAAGTGTCATGTGGTTACTAGCTCCAGTTTCTAATACCCAGACTTCATCTGAACAGACTGCAGTCACTACTTTTTTTTCAGACAGGAGTATTTCCTGAGAAGTTCCACCTAATGAGTCTTGCACCTCAGCGAAGAGTAGTGCTGCATTCTCCACATCTCCAACTGCAACATTTGCCTCCTGCTGTTTGTGATCCTGCTTATCTCTTTTTGGTCTTTTACTGTCTTCTGCCCAATGACCATAGATGCCACAGTTTCTGCATCTCCCTTTTCTTCTAGGTGTTCCTTGTGATGTCAATTTGACCTTGTGAGGAGTACTGGAGCTAGCACCTTCAGATTTGTTAGAAACCTTTGCCCGTCACTGGTTTGTCCCTCCACTATTACTGTTCTTGTGTGAATTGGACTAAAACCTTTGCTTGTGTCTCTCCAACCATTCCTCTTCAGCTAGTAGCAGTCTTCCTGCTTTGTCTGTGACTTGCTCCAGTTTGTCTTCAAACCGATATGCAGCTGCCCGAAGCCTTCCAACTAGGTCTTCAACTGAAACTGTCTTGACATCACAGAACATCTCGATTGAGACAGCAACTTGATTGAACTAGGGTGGCACAACTCTTAGAAACTTATTGACAACACGAGTATCTTCTAAGGGTTCACCAAGTGATTTGATAGAAATTTTGACACTTAATAGAAAATATAATTTAAAAAGTTAGGTGGTGTACTCATCTGTATTTTTTACTAGTCTTTGTTTTCTTGCATTCTATGAGATGCATGCTTTGTAAGGAATATGATTTGTTTCGTGACAACATAATTGATAGAATATGTATTTTAAAGTCTAAATTCATGACTATGATGCACCAGGTGACACTCCACTGGACAGTCAACTCCAGATAGGGCTAGACATGTAACGGTCTCAGAAAGAAGGTTGGATATTTTCTTTTTAATTGAACTGTTGTTTTACCTTTTTCCTTGCTTGCTTTTGCTTTTGCAGAGCTGATGAACTTTAGACGTGCTTGTGCCCATCCTCAGCGCAAAACACAGTGGCAACGAAAGATTTATGGATGCATGAATATGTACTTCGAACTTTCTTTGTAATAAACCTGGCGCTCCCATGTTGCGGCACTTACTGTGGAGGTGGAGCTTTGCTATGCCCCTAGCTATCCCCTCCATTCAAAGGATTGTCATCGCCAGCGCTAGGGATAATTGCCTCTGGTCAGATTTCTAGAAAAAATGTCCACAGTTGAACAACCTTTTTTTCTCGTCTGCACCCTCTAATTAGCAGCTTAGTCTCAGTCTCCATGTTGTGTGCAGTTATATATGTAACTATGGATCAACTTTTTGTAATGCAACTATTGATTTTAAATATATATATTTTGCTTATTTGCCATGTGTGTGTGGATGATTCCAGAAATATCAAATATGCATTGTGTTCAGCTAGTTGTAATCTTAACCTCAAAATAAAATATTATAATATTTTATTGGTTTATTGCTTGCAACGGATAAAAATGTTGCTACAACTCGAAACTAAACGTTGTAGCATCCTATGATAACGAGCTGGTCTTGGGCGGCACCAACACATGTAAGTGTTGTTGTATCTTATAAAAATCTGTTGCAGTTTACCAACGCTTATTTATATGACTTACCAACGTATGTACAAGCGTTGCAGTAGCCCCTAGCAACGGCAGTATAGGCAACACATAATTATGCGTTGGTATAGACCCTAGCAACGCTTATATAGGCTTGTACCAACACATATATGCATTGCTAAAGGGGGGGTCATTTTGTAGTGATGAGCCCAAAGCAAAAGGACCGCCCACCACCAATTTCAAAAACTTAGTGTTGAATATTATCAATTGGTTTTCCTATTATGTTCAAAAGGGGGAGAAAGTAGTATTTCAAAATGATATATCAAAACCCTCTTGAACACTAAGAGGAGGATCTCATTTAGGGGGAGTTTTGTTTAGTCAAAGGAGAAGCATTTGAAACAGGGGGAGAAAATTTCAAATCTTGAAAATGCTTTGCAAAATCTTATTCATTTACCTTTGACTATTTGCAAAAGAACTTTGAAAAGGATTTACAAAATAGTTTGCAAAAACAAAACATGTGGTGCAAGCATGGTCCAAAATGTTATATAAGAAAGAAACAATCCATGCATATCTTGTAAGTATTTATATTGGCTCAATTCCAAGCAACCTTTACACTTACATTATGCAAACTAGCTCTATTATGCACTTCTATATTTGCTTTGGTTTGTGTTGGCATCAATCACCAAAAAGGGGGAGATTGAAAGGGAATTAGGCTTACACCTAGTTCCTATATAATTTTGGTGGTTGAATTGCCCAACACAAATAATTGGACTAACTAGTTTGCTCTAGTGTATAAGTTATACAGGTGCTAAAGGTTCACACTCAGCCAATAAAAAGATCAAGTTTTCGATTCAACAAAGGAGCAAGGGCCAACCGAAGGCACCTCTGGTCTGGCGCACCGGACTGTCCGGTGTGCCACCGGACAGTGTCCGGTGCACCACCGGACATGTCCGGTGCACCAGAGGACTCCAACTCAAACTTGCCACCTTCGGGAATTTCCAGAGGCACTCGCGCTATAATTCACCGGACTGTCCGGTGTACACCGGACAGTGTCCGGTGCGCCAAGAAGGAGCGGCCTCAGGAACTCGCCAGCTTCGGGAAACTCCAACGGCTAGTCCGCTATAATTCACCGGACATGTCCGGTGTGCACCGGACTGTCCGGTGCAACTCCGGAGGAACGACTATCTCCGCGCCAACGGCTCCCTGCGGTGCATTTAATGCGCGCTCTGCGCGCGCAGAAGTCAGGCGCGCCCATACTGGCGCACCGGACAAGGAACAGTAGATGTCCGGTGTGCACCGGACACCCTGGCGGGCCCACAAGTCAGAAGCTCCAACGGTCAGAATCCAACGGCAGTGATGACGTGGCGGGGGCACCGGACATGTCCGGTGTGCACCGGACTGTCCGGTGCGCCATCGAGCAGACAGCCTCCCAACGGCCACTTTTGGTGGTTGGGGCTATAAATACCCCAACCACCCCACCATTCATTGCATCCAAGTTTTCCACTTCTCAACTACTACAAGAGCTCTAGCATTCAATTCTAGACACACCAAAGAGATCAAATCCTCTCCAAATTCCACACAACACAATAGTGACTAGGGAGAGTGATTTGCTTGTGTTCTTTCGAGCTCTTGCGCTTGGATTGCTTTCTTCTTTCTTGATTCTTTCATTGCGATCAACTCACTTGTAATTGAGGCAAGAGACACCAAACTTGTGGTGGTCCTTGTAGGAACCTTGTGTTCCAAGTGATTGAGAAGAGAAAGCTCACTCGATCCGTGGGATCGTTTGAGAGAGGGAAGGGTTGAAAGAGACCCGGCCTTTGTGGCCTCCTCAACGGGGAGTAGGTTTGCAAGAACCGAACCTCGGTAAAACAAATCCGCGTGTCACACTCTTCATTTGCTTGCGATTTGTTTTCCACCCTCTCTCGCGGACTCGTTTCTTTATTACTAACCCTAACCCGGCTTGTAGTTGTGTTTATATTTGTAAATTTCAGTTTCGCCCTATTCACCCCCCCTCTAGGCGACTATCAACTACTACTACTACTACTACCGCTACTACTACTACCGCTACCGCTACTACCGCTACCGCTACTACCGCTACCGCTACTACCGCTACCGCTACTACTACTACCGCTACTACTACTACTACTACTACTACTACCGCTACTACTACAACCTCTACTACTACTACCGCTACTACTACCGCTACTACTACTACTACTACTACTACCGCTACTACTACCGCTACTACTACTACTACTACTACCGCTACTACTACCGCTACTACTACCGCTATTACTACCGCTACTACTACTACTACTACTACTACTACTACTACTACTACTACTACTACTACTACTACTACTACTACTACTACTACTACTACTACTACTACTACTACTACTACTACTACTACTACCGCTACTACTACTACTACTACCGCTACTACTACTACTACTACTACTACTACTACCGCTACTAATACTACTCCTACTACTACCGCTACTACTACTACTCCTACTACTACCGCTACTACCGCTACTACTACCGCTACTACTACCGCTACTACTACCGCTACTACTACCGCTACTACTACTACTACTACTACTACTACCGCTACTACTACCGCTACTACTACCGCTACTACTACTACTACTACTACTACTACCGCTACTACTACTACTACTACTACTACTACTACTACTACTACCGCTACTACTACTACTACTACTACTACTACTACTACTACTACTACTACTACTACTACCGCTACTATTACTACTACTCCTACTACTACCGCTACTACTACTACTACTACTACTACTACTACTACTACTACCGCTACCGCTACTACTACCGCTACTACTACTACTACTACTACTACTACTACTACTACCGCTACCGCTACTACTACTACTACCGCTACTACTACTACTACTACTACTACTACTACTACTACTACTACTACTACTACTACTACTACTACTACTACCGCTGCTACTACTACTACTACTACCGCTACTACTACTACTACTACTACCGCTACTACTACTACTACTACTACTACTACTACTACTACTACTACTACTACTACTACTACTTCTACTACTACTACTACTACTACTACTACTACTACTACTACTACTACTACTACTACTACTACTACTACTACTACTACTACTACTACTACTCCTACCACCGCTACTACCGCTACTACTACCGCTACTACTACCGCTACTACCGCTACTACCGCTACTACCGCTACTACTACTACTATACTACTACTACTACTACGACTACTACCGCTACTCCTACCGCTACTCCTACCGCTACCGCTACCGCTACCGCTACCCCTACCACTACCACTACCACTACCACTACCACCACTACCACTACTACTACTACTACTACTACTACTACTACTACTACTACTACTACCACTACTACTACTACCACTACTACTACTACCACTACTACTACTACTACCACTACTACAACTACTACCACTACTACCACTACTACTACGACGCAAGAAATGGGTCAGGCGGCTGGCGCCGTTTCACATAACACGACACCAAATGGAATTAAAGTCAACCGCTTAGACGCAGCGTTACACCACCCTCGTCGTATCAGTTTACTATTTCAAGACAAGACGATGGACACCTTTCACTAGATAGACACCCATCGGGTGCACCCATTGGGTGTACCATCCGGATTTTTCGAGATTTTCTGAAGCGGTGAGACCTGCAACATATACGCAATGAATACACAACGACAAAGGGGGAGATTGGTCAAAATGGAGGAAGTCCAGACTCCACCAAGCACAGGTCCAATCAGCAGAAGCATTGAAGCCTTTGGCCTAGTGCCGTCCAGCTAGGCTCCATCTGGTTCGGGTTCAACTGACCGAGCTCCAATTCGTCAAGGGGTCCAATCAGAGTGACTCTAAACCAAGCAGGATATGGATAGATTTCACCATTGAGCTACTCCAAAATCATTTTGAAAGTAAAGCAATGAAGACCGTTAAGTTGATTATTTCAAAATCAAAACAAAGCTCGAGGGCTACACCCATTGGGTGCACCTTCGGTGCACCCGACTGAGACGTGAAATTTCAAAAAAGAATGCTAAACTTTAAAGCATGCAACGAAGACCTTTGAGTTTATTATTTCAAAATCAAAACAAAGCTCGGGGGCTACATCCATTGGGTGCACCTTCGGTGCACCCAACGGAGTCATGAAATTTCAGAAAGAAATGCTAAACTCTAAAGCATGCAACGAACACCTTTGAGTTAATTGTTTCAAAATCAAAACAAAGCTCGGGGGCTACACCCATTGGGTGCACCTTCGATGCACCCAACAGAGTCGGGAAATTACAGGAAGAAATGCTAAACTCTAAAGCATGCAACGAAGACCTTTGAGTTGATTATTTCAAAATCAAAACAAAGCTCGGGGGCTACACCCATTGGGTGCACCTTCGATGCACCCAACAGAGTCGTGAAATTTCAGAAAGAAATGCTAAACTCTAAAGCATGCAACGAAGACCTTTGAGTTGATTATTTCAAAATCAAATCAAAGCTCGGGGGCTACACCCAATGGGTGCACCTTCGGTGCACTCAACTGAGACATGAAATTTTGGAGACGAATGCTAAACTCAAAAGCATGCATTGAAGACCTTTGAGTTGATTATTTCAAAATCAAATCAAAGCTCAAGGGCTATACCCAATAGAGTCATGAAATCTCAAGAAAAAACTGAACTCAAAAGCGAGCGATGAAGACCTTTGAATCGATTATTTCAAAATCAATTTAAAGATCGAGGCTTGTAGGGGATGGATATCCCCTAGGTCCACACGAATGGAAAATACATCCAGGGCCACACAATAGGCGCTGGATAATAGGAATCAGCAAAAGCGAGCCGGTCCAGATGCGAAAGAGGCCCACGTCCGAATTAGCCGCTGCGTAAGCGCGAATATGTCGAGCCGGGTTTGTTCCGCCCGCCCGACATCCTGAACCACCGACGATAACTTGGGCGCAGGAGCACCATATTTCCCAGGATAAAGGAAGACTATTCGCTACTAATTAGGGGATAAGCAAGGAGGTTGTAATAAACACTTGTGCGGAGGAGCTCTCTCTAGTTGTGTATATAAGGCCATGAGGCATCTATTGGGGGTCTGCTTTGTAGCCGAAGGTCCTGTAAGAAGAAACACCTTCAGAAGATCAACATGGAAATAATGCCGAAGCTACCTTATAGGGAACTTCGGCATAACGTCATGCCTAAGACGAAGGGTTGCACCGACTTAAAGATGAAAATACAGATTGACCCATGATAGTTTATGTCATAGATGTAATCAGTTATAAAGGGTATAAATGTAATTTCACACAGGCTGCGCCCTGTGTTTATAAATAGATGAACAGTACCCCAGTACTGTTCACGCTGATTTGTACTCGCTCGTGCATTACGCTTGTACTATCTCCTTCTGTCAAGCCGAAGGTACAAATGTAATTCTGTATTATTTCTGTTTATTCATGACAATATAATAAAAGATGAGTTAACAATGTTACATAATCATTCATGTTGTTTTCTATGTTTTACATGCTTCTTCTTTTGTTAATGTATACTGCAATCATGAAGGTATGTCCTTGATGACCTTCGTCTGAAAATCATTATGTCCCAAGGGAAATAATGCTTCGAAGGATGAAGGGCCTTAACATTTAACATTTTGTGTTGCCTTGTTCCTAATTCATAGCATTTTAGATCAAGTCTCCAACATTGGCGCCCACCTCCGGTGAACTCACTTCCACTCTTGAGCTGATGGCTTCGTTCAACAACCAAGCCGAAGCATCTAAGGCTACGAAGCTGGTGCTTCCGATAACAGGCGGCTCAGGTTCAGAGTCGGCTAACAAGAAGCAGAAGAAGGAAGCACAGAGAAGGGTGCAACATGTTGGGGTGCAGGGACCCTTCATCAAGTCAAAATGGTCCCACATCCCAATCACCTTCTCCCAGGAGGACCTTCATCTCAAAGATTACCCTCATAATGATGCTATGGTCATATCTTGTGTCATTAAGGGATTTTTGGTACATAATGTTCTGGTTGATACAAGCAGTGCAGCAGATATCATATTTGCTAAGGCTTTCAGACAGATGCAAGAACCAGAGGATAAGATTCATGATGCTACACATCCTCTATGTGACTTCGGAGGAAGGCAAATTGTAGCACTTGGCAAAATCACAATGCCGGTAACCTTCGGCTTTGTTCACAACACAAGCACTGAACATGTTGTGTTTGACATTGTTGACATGGAGTACCCCTACAATGCAATCATTGGTCGTGGGACACTTAATGCTTTCGATGCAATACTTCATCCAGCATATCTATGCATGAAGATACCTTCGGAACAAGGGCCCATTGCTGTTCATGGGAGTCAAGAAGCTGCCAGGAAGGCCGAAGGAAACTGGACAGATTCAAAGGCAATTCATAACATAGATGGAGTCGAAGCCTGTGAGCAGTATCAATACAAAAGAGAGAAGGTTGCTTCGGCGGATCAGCCGAAGCCTATGCTCCTATGTGAAGACATAGCAGAACAAAAAGTACTGTTGGGGTCTCAGTTATCCGAAGAGCAGGAAATGAATTTGTTAAGATTTCTATTCAACAACAAAGATTTCTTTGCTTGGTCAGCCAATGATCTTTGTGGTGTCAATAGAGACGTCATTGAGCATTCACTTAATGTGGATCCATCTTTCAGGCCACAAAAACAAAGGCTTCGGAAAATGTCTGATGACAAAGCTGAAGGTGCTCGGAACGAAGTGAAGAGGCTTCTTAGCGCTGGAGTTATCAGAGAGGTCAAGTACCTAGAGTCGCTAGCTAATACTGTTATGGTGAAGAAGGCCAATGGTAAATGGAGAATGTGCATTGATTTTATAGATCTTAACAAGGCTTGTCCAAAAGATGAGTTCCCATTGCCAAGAATAGATTCTCTAGTAGATGCAGCAGCTTTGTCAAAACTCATGAGTCTACTAGATTGTTACTCAGGCTATCACCAAATCTGGATGAAGAAGGAAGATGAGCCGAAGACTAGCTTCATAAAGCCCAGTGGCACATATTGCTATCTTCGGATGCCTAAGGGCCTTAAAAATGCTGGAGGAAGCTTCAGCAGAATGACAGCCAGAGTCCTTCATTCTCAAATAGGCAGGAATGTACTGACTTATGTCGATGACATCATAATCAATAGTACGAAGCAAGAAAATCACATTGCTGATTTGCAAGAGACATTTGCCAACTTCAGGCAAGCTGGTTTGAAGTTGAATCCAGAAAAATGTGTTTTTGGGGTAAAGAAGGGCAAGTTCCTTGGCTGTCTAGTATCAACAAAGGGAATTGAAGCTAACCCAAGCAACATTGAAGCTATCCTTTGTATGGAACCGCTAAGCACAAAGAAAGGAGCTCAATGGCTGGCAGGTAGATTAGCATCATTGAACAGATTTATATCCAGATCAGCAGAAAGTAATCTACCTTTCTTTGAGATACTAAAGTCAGCCAAAGTCTTTCAATGGGGTCCGGTTCAACAAAAAGCCTTCGAAGAGTTGAATCAATATTTGATTGATTTAACAACATTAACTCCACCTTCGCCAGGGGCTCCATTGCTCTTATATGTTGCAGCTTCACATTTTGCAGTAAGTGCCGCACTTGTACAAGAAAAGCTAGATGGCCAAGTCAAAAAGCAAGCTCCAGTGTACTTCGTCTCCGAAGTTCTAAGTCTATCAAAGAAAAATTATACAAAATTGGAGAAGGTGCTATATGCTGTGTTAATGGCCTCCAGAAAACTTCGGCACTACTTTCAAGCATATCGCATAATTGTTCCTTCGTCACATCCTCTGAAGGACATTATGAGGAATAGAGAAGCTACTGGAAGGATTGGGAAATGGGCTGCAGAACTCAATGAACTCGCCATCAACTATGTGCATAGATCCTCAATTCAGTCCCAGGCGTTAGCAGACTTCATCGCTGATTGGACGCCAGTGGCTCACGAAGAAGAAATAAACAAGGACGCTGAAGCTTGGACAGTATTCTATGATGGTTCTTGGGGAACCTTCGGCGCAGGAGCGGATGCGATCCTAGTGGCACCTTCAAAAGTCAAAACATGTTATGCAACCAAACTGGATTTCAGTTCACAAATAATATTGCTGAGTACGAAGCACTTCTATTGGGGCTTCGGAAGCTAAGGGCAATGGGAATAAGAAGGGCCATCTTAAAGACTGATTCTCAAGTTATTCCTGGCCATGTGGACAAAAGTAGCAAGGCAAGAGATCCGAAGCTTGAAAGATATCTGGATACAGTTCGAAGGTTGGAAGCTTCTTTCGAAGGTTTTTCTATTAAGAATATCCCAAGAGGTGAAAATGAGCACGCAGATTTACTAGCCAAATCAGCGGCCCAGGGGCTCCCTCTACCTTCGGAAGTATTTTTTGAAACAATAAAGGCACATTCGGTTGAACTCATGGAGAGAGCAGTGCTTACTATTTCTCCGGTACATAGTGAAGACTGGAGGACTGAAATTATATCTTTCCTCCAAGGTAATTGCCTTTTAGATGAAAAAGCTTATAATAAGAGAATGGAGGCAAGAACAATACCATATGTGATAATAGAAAGGGAATTATACAAACATGGAGTCTGCTCCCCACTTCTCAAGTGTTTATCCAGAACCGAAGGTATAGAGCTGATGAAGGAAATACATGCAGGTTTGTGTGGATATCACATTGGGTATAGGCCTTTGCTGGGGAAGGTCTTTAGACAAGGATTTTGTTGGCCGAAGGCAGCTTCGGATGCAGCAGATCTAGTTCAGAAGTGCGAAAATTGTCAAAAATGTGCAAGAGACCAGAAACAACGTTCGTCACTAACCTAGTTAATACAGCCAACCTGGCCATTACAAAGATGGGGCCTCGATTTGTTAGGTCCCCTTCCACCAGCAGAAGGCAATTTAAGATATGTTGTGGTGGTTGTAGAATATTTTTCCAAGTGGATTGAAGTGAAGCCTTTGGCCATAATAACTTCGGTCACTGTGGGGGACAGATATCCCCCGGGTCCACTGGAAGGATAAAAGACCTCACGAAAGGCCCGAGGGCCCAATAAATCGTAAGGTCATTCCTTCGTGGGCCTGGGGAAGAATGACCAGTGAAGCAGATCGACACAAGGCCGGATCGGTGCGAGCCCTGACGGCCCAACAACGTCGAGCAAGTGACCACAACAGGGACCCGACTTTCCCGCGCTGGAGCCTCGTACAACGGAACCAGTCGAGGATGAGTCGGCGAACTATAGGAAGATAGACTCAATCAGTTCACTATTTCTTAGGTGCGCATTGTTATCATATCCGCATGTATTGCCTCACGGTCGAATATATAAGGCCTAGGGGGCACCCCTTCAGAACGATCGATCTCACTACTCAGCCACCCACCTCAACTCTCTATGTTCCCTATACTAGAGAGTTCCCTTGTAATCCACCACATAAAGCATTCCCGCCAGGACGTAGGGTGTTACGCATCTTTAAGCGGCCCGAACCTGTACATCATTGTTCACAGTTTCTCGTGCGCCCAGCATGAACCATCGAGCTACAGTCAGCAACATCGTCCTACTCCTGAAAACACCTTGAGGGGCAACCCCGGGTGTGCGGTCGGACCCAAAACACCGACAGCTGGCGCGCCAGGTAGGGGGTGTGTCGCCGATCTAAGCTAGCTCAATGGCCGTCACCTTCCACTGCAAGATCACCCTCCGCCCCGGATCTGTGTTCTGCTTCGGAACTATCTCATCCGTAGCAGATGAAGAAGGAACTCTACATCGCATCGCAGATCCGCCAAGGAAGAAGTCTCCTCCAACAACCTCCGAAAATGTCGGAGTAAGGCAGGGGAAAGCGCAACCTCCAGCGCTCCGAAAAAAGATCGCCTTCAGCAAGCCAGGGGCCGAGGGCCCGCTGACCCGGAGAACTCCACTGTCTACCTCCCCGATGAAAAATGGACACAAATCGCAAGGAAGAAAGAAACAAACAAAACCAGGAGGAAGCAAGTCGTTCTTTCCGTGCCTCTGCCCTCGAAAGTGAACGGAAAGAAGATTGCCCCGACAGCCGCACCATTCTACCCCGACGTCCTCTTCATCGGGAGAGTGGAGTCGCCCCCCGTCTCCGACGACGAACCGACCACACCCGGAGAGGAACCTCCTCAGCGGGAATCCCGCCGACGAAGGAACCGATGCTGAAATATCCGGCGACATCACGAGGCCGGAGAGCGGGACCCGGAGCAGCCTGTCTCGCGAGACGAGGTCTCAGAGATAGGAGAAACTCCAAAGGAACGTGTCTTCAGAGAACGGAGGAATTCCCGACGGCGTGATCGCCGACAGGCTCAGGAACAAGCCGAGCAGGAGGCAAGACAGCGTCGGGAAAATCCACTCTTCGGGCGCAACCTGAACCCCGACTTCACCCGAGCCATGAACACGCCGAGTGAAGTCGGAGGGGTACTGGCTCAGATAGCTAATGGACTCCCTCGGACTCCCGACGCCGAGGGCTATCGACGACTGTTCACTCAAGCAGCCAACCATCTTCTACCTCTCGCTCACCCGCCAAACGACCTACGACACACCATCAACAGCCGCCGGGACGCGCGAATCTCCATCAACGCCTCGCGTGAACGACGACATGAGAACGAGATCCGCCGCCGGGAAGAGTACGAAAGGGACCACGACATCCTAGCTCGGAGTCAGGCCACCAGAACTGAATCGGCGACGGCCTCGACTGGCGGTACCACCCGGGGACGGTCGAGGAACCACCACAACTACTCCCCTCCCCAGGACAGACATCATCCCCGACGACAAGAAGACACGTGTGGAGTGTCTGCACTTACTCCACGCCTTAGGGCCATTCAATGGCCCCCTAACTTCAAGGTGTCCAATGTCGACAAATATGAACCTAAGCAGGATCCAGGAGGCTGGCTGGCCGTCTACACCACCGCCACTCAAGCTGCTGGGGCATCCGAGGACGTGATGACCGCGTACTTACCCATCGTCCTCGGGCAAGACGCGCTGCAATGGCTGCGACATCTACCCCGACACTGCATCGACGACTGGAGCGACTTCAGCCGACGCTTCACCGCCAACTTTCAGTCCCTCTCCGACAAACTAGCGCAACCATGGGACCTCAAATCCATCAAGCGCCGGGGGGACAAAACTCTTCGGTCATACCTCAAAAGGTTCCAGACCATGAGAAATCGTATCCCCGAGGTCACGGAAGCGGCCGTGATCGAGGACTTCTACAGAGGATCCAACGACTCGGCTTTCGTCCGAGCCATACTACAGAAGGCGCTGACTACCTCCAAGCAACTGTTCCGGGAAGCCGACCTCTACATCACCGCCAACGAGCGAGCTCAGGACATCGGAGGAGCGAAGCCTGCACCAGCAGCACCACGACGCGATACGAACCAGCAACCCGACAAACGCTGGGAGAAGAGGCCTCGCGAAGAAGTGCACGCTGCTGGACCACCTGCCTCTCGCGCACGGGGAGGACCTCGCAGAGGCGAACGCACGCTGGATGACATCCTCGACGCTCAGTGCCCGTACCACAAGGACATGCGCCACACCCTTCGTATCTGCAGAGACTTCAAGCACTCCGTCGGGCACGGCCGACCCTTCCAACCTCTACCTCCTCCTCCGCCGCGGGGAGGACCAGGAGAACCGCGACAACCCCAGCAGCAGGAGGAGGGAGGAGGTGGAGCCTTCCCGCGCGTCGACAGAGACGTCAACGTCATCTTCGGCGGAGAAGGATCGCAGGAGAACATGAGACAGCAAAAGCTCAACGATCGCCAAATACTGGTGGCGACCACCGGTCCTCCCGCTCCGTACCGATGGTCGGAGCACCCGATCACCTTCACTCGGGCAGATCAATGGCTCAACTTCGACCACCCAGGCAAATACCCGCTCCTCGTCGATCCGGTGATCCGAGAGAGTAGGGTGAAGAATGTATTAGTGGACGGGGGGAGCAGCATCAACGTCACCTTCCCCCGGACACTCCAAGGCTTGGGAGTTCACCTCAAAGAGCTCCACAAGTCAGATACTCCCTTCTTCGGCATCGTGCCGACTGAAGGAGAATACCCGCTGGGCCACATCTACATGCCAGTCACCTTCGGAACTCCGGAGAACTACAGAACCGAGTTCCTAAGGTTCGAAGTGGCGAACTTCGACTGCGGGTACAACGCCATCATCGGGTGGCCGGGATTGGCAAAATTCATGGCCATTCCACATTACACATACATGATATTGAAGATGCCAGGACCGCAACGAATCATAACTGTGCGCACTGACTTCCAAGGCACCGCAGAATGTTTCCGAGTGGCCATCCAGGCAGCCCTCTCCACCAAACCGTCGGCAACCTCTTCGGTACAGGCAAACTCTAAGCCTGAGGAAGACCTTGCAGCACCTGCAAATGAAGCTCAAGCCGCGACCTCTATGCCGCCGACCGAAGAAACCTAGAGGATCAACCTCGGGTTCGCTGATGAACGCAAAACCGCCATCATCAGTTCCAGCCTGGATGACAAATAGGAAAGCGCGCTCGTCCAGTTCCTGCAAGATAACCGAGACATATTCGCATGGCAACCCGCGGATATGTCGGGAGTCCCGAGAGAACTGGTCGAGCACAAACTGAAGGTCTATCTCCAGGCGAGGCCGATTCAGCAAAAACTACGTCGTTTCACGCCCGACAAGAGAGAGGCCATTCGCGCTGACCTGGCCCGCTTGGTCGCGGCTGGATTTATTAGAGAGGTGTTACATCCCGAGTGGTTAGCCAACCCTGTTCTTGTACTCAAAAAGAATAAAGTGGATTGGCGCATGTGCGTCGACTATACGCATCTCAACAAATACTGTCCAAAGGATCCCTTCGGGCTTCCTAGGATAGATCAGGTGGTAGATTCCACCGCTGGATGTTCTGTGCTGTCTTTCCTAGATTGCTACTCCGGATATCATCAGATTAGCTTGGCAAAAGAAGACAAGGAAAAAACAGCGTTCATCACTCCGTTCGGTGCTTTCTGCTATACCTCCATGTCGTTTGGCCTCAAAAATGCTGGAGCGACTTATCAGAGAGCCATTCAAACATGCTTAGCCGATCACTGGGGCAAGCGGGTGGAAACCTATGTAGATGATGTGGTAATCAAAACGGAGAACTCGGAAAATTTCATCGAAGACTTACAGCTGGTTTTCAACAGTCTACGGCGATATCGATGGAAGCTTAATCCCGAAAAATGTGTCTTTGGGGTACCAGCAGGAAAGCTACTCGGATTTATTGTCAGCCACCGGGGAATTGAAGCTAATCCGGATAAGATCGAAGCTATCATGAAAATGTAGGCGCCGCGATCACAAAAGAAAGTTCAGAGACTTACCGGGTGTATGGCAGCCCTGAGCAGATTCATATCCAGGCTGGGAGAAAAAGGCTTACCATTTTATAAGCTACTCAAGAAGGTGGATAAATTTCAGTGGACTTCAGAAGCACAGGAAGCCCTAGACGCATTGAAAAAATTCTTGACGACACCACCAGTGCTGAAGCCACCACGACGAGCCACGTCAACTCAACCGGCTGAAGATTTGCTGCTATATATCTCTTGCACGACTCACGTGGTGAGCACCGCGTTAGTAGTCGAGCGAGCGGAAGAAGGACATGCTTACCTAGTGCAACATCCCGTTTATTTCATTAGTGAAGTTCTGGGTCCCTCAAAGAAAAAATACCCTCAGGTTCAGAAGCTATTATATGCAGTACTTCTAACTACGCGCAAGCTGCGTCACTACTTTGACGACCACAAAGTCATAGTAGTCACTGGTTTTCTGATAGGGGATATTCTTCATAACAAGGAAGCCAATGGCCGAATAGCCAAGTGGGACTGCGAGCTGGGATCTCATGACATTGAATTTCGACCTCGCACTGCCATCAAAACTCAAGCATTGGTTGATTTTGTATCAGAATGGACTGAACAACAAATACCAGATAACCCAGAAACTGTAGAAGTATGGCGAATGTATTTTGATGGCTCGTTAAAACTGCAGGGAGCAGGCGCGGGGATCCTCTTTACCGCACCTGGAGGCGAGCACCTCAGATATGCCCTCCAGCTGTTATTTCCGACCTCTAATAATGCAGCCGAGTATGAAGCTCTGATTCATGGACTGAACATTGCTATATCACTGGGCATCAAGAGACTGATGGTATACGGAGATTCTCTGGTAGTCATAAGCCAGATAAACAAAGAATGGGACTGTTCGAGCGATTCAATGGGAAAGTACTGCACCGCCGTCCGGAAACTAGAAGATAAATTCGAAGGTCTGGAATTTCACCATGTAGAAAGAGATCGAAACACGGCAGCTGATGTATTGTCCAAGCTAGGATTGAGTCGAACTCAGGTCTCACCTGGAGTCTTTGTACAAGAAATACCACACCCAAGCATCTCACTGGATCAAGCAGAAGAATGTAATACCGTGAGCCAATCAGAGTCAGATTCTGATGACTGGAGAAGGCCGATCATCAGATATGTAAAGAATGAAGAGGAACCAGATGACAAAAATGCAGCTGAGCGCATCGCTAGACAGTCAGCTCACTACACACTCATTAGGGAAACACTATACAGAAGGGGTGCTTCGGGCGTCCTAATGAAATGCATTCTCTTATCTACCGGGAAGCAACTTCTGGAGGAGATCCATGCTGGGCAATGTGGAATACACGCAGCATCCAAGACGCTAGTCAGGAAGGTCTTCAGGTCAGGATTCTATTGGCCAACGGCGAAAAGTGATGCAACCGAGTTAGTTCAGAGGTGCGAAGCTTGCCAGTACTTGTCAAAGCAACAACATCTACCAGCACAGCAACTGCAGACCATACCAGTAACTTGGCAGTTCGCATGCTGGGGACTAGATATGATTGGACCTTTCAAGAAAGCTCAAGGAGGATACACTCATATACTGGTAGCAATCGACAAATTCACTAAATGGATAGAGTTCAAACCCATTGCTTCTTTAACCTCAGCTAAGGCCGTGGAATTCATATAAGACATAATATTCAGATTCGAAATACCGAATAGTATCATAACTGACCTAGGATCCAACTTCACAAGTTCAGAGTTCTTCGATTTCTGCGAGCAAAAGAGCATTCAGATCAAATATGCTTCGGTGGCACACCCAAGAGCCAACAGGCAGGTCGAACGAGCTAACGGGATGATATTAGAGGCACTCAGGAAAAAGGTCTTCGATAAAAATGAAAAGTTCGCAGGAAAATGGATAAGGGAGTTGCCCTACGTCGTTTGGAGCCTAAGAACTCAACCTAGCCGAGCTCTGCATGGAAATACTCCTTTCTTCATGGTCTATGGGTCAGAGGCAGTACTACCCGCTGATCTCAAGTTTGGGGCGCCAAGGTTGATCTTTGAAAGCATAGCAGAAGCCGAGGCTACTAGGCTGGAGGATATTAATGTACTCGAAGAAGAACGGCTGAACACAGTAATTCAATCAGCACGGTACCAGCAAACTCTGAGACGCTATCACGATAAGGCCATGCGACGTCGATCCTTTGCAGTGGGAGATCTCGTCCTCCGCCAAAATCTAACGGGGGAGGGACGACATAAGTTGTCACCTCTATGGGAAGGACCATTCATAGTATCAAAAGTCACTCGACCGGGATCATATCGTCTCACTTAGATGGATGGCACGAAAATTGGGAACTCATGGAATATAGAACACCTCAGGAAGTTTTACCCCTAGCTGTATTTCAAAAGCTATAGGGACGACGATGTACTCTATAAACTGGGAAATATATCATCAATAAAAAGGCTTCAAGAATACTCAATTTGTTCATGATTGACCTGCATTCTTACTTGACTTAGGGTGACCACTATGCCCTGCTAACGGAGCAATCGGCTTAAGTCAGCAACGACTTAAGACGGTGCAACATGCTCGTGCTTACTTAACTCGGGGTGACCACTATGCCCCGCTAACGGAGCAATCGACTTAAGTCGGCAACGACTTAAGACGGTGCAACATGCTCGCGCTTACTTAACTCGGGGTGACCACTATGCCCCGCTAACGGAGCAATCGGTTTAAGTCGGTAACGACTTAAGACGGTGCAACATGCTCACGTTTACTTAACTCGGGGTGACCACTATGCCCTTCTAATGGAGCAATCAGCTTAAGTCGGCAACGACTTAAGACGGTGCAACATGCTCACGCTTACTTAACTCGGAGTGACCACTATGCCCTGCTAACGGAGCAATCGGCTTAAGTCGACAACGACTTAAGACGGTGCAACATGCTCGCTATTACTTAACTCGGGGTGACCACTATGTCGTGCTAACGGAGCAATCGGCTTAAGTCGGCAATGATTTAAGACGGTGCAACATGCTCACGCTTACTTAACTCGGGGTGACCAATATGCCCTGCTAACGGAGCAATCGGCTTAAGTCGGCAACGACTTAAGACGGTGCAACATGCTCGCGCTTACTTAACTCGGGATTACTACTATGCCCTATTAACAAAAGCAATCGGTTTAAGTCAGCAACGACTTAAGATGGTTCCACATGCTTACGATTACTCATATAGGGGCGACCTCTATGTCTCGTGAAGAAGTTTCAAAATCATCATACAACATTTTACTTCTACAAATTTAGATACTGCTGAATTCTAAAATGATAGGAGAATAACAGTAGCATTCAAATGTCAAGCAGGTGTCCTCTAACAAAATATCCGAGCACGATAACCGCGCGCTCAAAGCACGCAATGTTTTTCTATTTTGCAACATTCTTCTCAGGAGCAACCGACGAAGAAGGGCGACTTGAGGAATCAGGAGCAGCGTTCACATCAGCCCTTATATCGTCGGGAACAATCACACCGGGTCTCCTCATCAAGATCCGCCCTGCGCGAATGGCTTTATCCATGGCTCTGTCGCGCTGGGCCCTCAGAGTAACGGAAGTCTCTTCAGCAACCTTGACAGCCAACTGAGCGGTTTCTAGCTCTCGGGTGATGGACTTCTTGGAAGCACACAGTTCCTTGATGACAGCATCCTTAGCCGATATCGACTGCCTGAGACGAATCACATCATCCGAAGACTCCTGCAGCTTACAACGATGATTGTCTAACTCCTCCATGGTGAAGCGATGACTCCTCTTGTGACACCCCAGTGTCACCTAGGGTTTCTCTCAAATGCCAAACCAAGAACCATTATTTCATGTGAACCAAAGTAAGCATGAGCATCAAATTAACTTAAGTAATAAAGAATTCACCAAGCATATACTTAAAAGTATCATGATCAAAACAATTGAGTCTTTTAAAAAGGTAAGAATGTGCAACCCTAATAAAAACCCTAAGTGAGCCCTATGAGCGAAATTCAAGAAAATAAGAAAAAGGGTATGAAAAATTTAAAATTATGACTTGAGCCAATTATAAAAATTGAAGTATATTTAATGAGCAACAAGAAAGGTTGAGAAATCTTGGCCAAAATAACTCAAATAAAACCCCAAATCAAGCTTCTCATGTGGGGACTTAATGGGAATTCTGAATTTCAGAATTCTGAAATTCAGACCTTGAGCCAAAGATCAGGGATGTTCACCTTGATCCCTAACTCGAATCCTAATGGCCCCATTAACAAAATTGTGTCTAACTAACCCCTCTGTCGTGTGCCAGAAGATGGCATTGGGAGGCGATCCCTAGACACGACAAAACCCTGGATTTGCCTCGGGTTTGAGCAGTGAGACAGACCGGATTTCCTGGCTCCATATCTCTGCAACCAGTAGGCAAAATCCTATGACCCCCACACAAGATCGGTAGCTTGTAGGGAGGAGAAGAGGTTTTGTGCACTGACCAAGGCGAGAGCAGGCTCGGATGAGCGACCACACGCGCCAGAACTTGGGTAGAACGCATGGGCACACGTGTTCGACCCTGGTCGGCACGCCAGAGCTCGCCCAACCCGCGCGCGCGCTCGCCCGGGCGTCCGGTCAAGTCCGTCGCGCGCCCTTGCCCTCGGCCGTGCCCGCCCGCGCCTATAAAGCCTCCCCGGGCGCGCCTCACTTCGCCCCGCACTCATCTTCACCGGCCGGCCACTTTCCCTTAGCTCCGGCGAGCTTAATTCCGCCTGCCATTGCCGCCAGAGCTTCGGCCACCGTGGCCAGCCCACTCCAGCCACCCTCAAGTCAAGCCAGTGCTTCGGCTAGCTCCGCTAGTGGCCCGTGAAGCTTGCCAAGCCCTCGGATCCGGCCGGACTTCACCGGAGGCCCAAGATCGACCTCACCGGACTTCGGTCTTCCGCCGCCGCGCGTGGACCGAGCTATCCAGTGAGTCTCCGACCAATTCCTTGCGCCCACATCTTCTCTGGCAACCCGTGAAGCTCTCTGACCCATCCAATTGCTCTATCTCGCCGTGACTAGGCCGGACTCCTCGCCGCCGACGAGCATCCCCGCCTGCGTGCGTGGACCGACCGACTCCGGCCATCTCCGACGGTGACCCGCACACCGTTGTGATCCCCAAGACCTCCCCTACGTCCTCGACCACTTCACCGGAGCAATCTCGCCGCCGGTAAGCCCCTCCGCCCTTTCTTCCGCCGCGGTTACTGTTTGAGTTAGACGAAGGACCTCGGGTTAGGATTTGTAGAACCCGAGGGGTTTTCTATAACGTCAGTGACTCATGTGAATAGTAGCCTAAGGACTGATCCACGAAGAAACTTAGAAAACCCGCCAGGGACCCCAGTGCAAAGTGGATTTCCATTTAATCAATTTTGTTAATCTTTTTTTAATGACCAGAGAACTTAGAAAATCCATAACTTGATGAAATCTTAATAAAAAGTTGTCAAACTAATTTTGCTAGCTCCTGAATATTATGAACTATCATTTAAAAATGATGAACCCTATGCTTTCTGTTCTGAATTTTAGAGTTTAAAATTAAAAACAGAAACCTACCAAACCTTGTTTAATTAAGGAAAATTAGTTTTTCTTCTGTACTGAACCTAAGAAAATTTGTAGATATTCAAACCTCACTTAAGCACTGTTTAAAAATAGTAGGAACCCCAGCATTGAAGAATATAGTGTAGATATTCATTTAAAGCTATTTTGCCCAAAAATTAGGAAAATCAGAAAGGCATTAGAAATTAATGAACAGTGATTAAAATTATTTTTCCTAGTTTACCTATGTAACAAAGAACCTAGGAAAAATAGAGAGACCATTAGTCCAGATCAGTTTTAATTAGAATGCTTTATTTAGCCTTATTTGAACTGAAAATCAATTATTAGAGTTACAAAACTATACCCAAAATGGATAATAAAAATCCAGTGGACTTACAACCACCAGAGCCCCACTACCAAAAATAAAGAATACCTCAGCCCAACTTTTTAAGTAAGGAAAATAAATATGAAATGCTAATGATGTATTTTCCAAATAAATCAAGAATAACCCCTAATAATGTGATAATGGGCAACCAAAAATTTGCTAAGTCCATAATGAGATAAACCACCAGAGAAAAATGCAAACCCATGAAAAAGGAGCAAACTCATACCTATTGCTAATGATTTAAGAGAAAGGCTACTTAATTCAAATAATGCATACCACCCCTTCCCTTAAGCAAAAAGAGGCCAAACTTCAGAATGATTGCTCTTGCACAAAACAATAACTAAGAAAAATGAGAACTCTGTTGTTTGATATTTTTCAAATATAGTGGTAGTAGAAAGCACCTACTTGGCTAGAAACTTGAGAAAACCATAGAAAAATAATTAAAAGGTATTAATGACTAGAAATTTGTATCAAGTCATGTTATAACACCTAAAAGCCAGCAAAAATAAGTTTTAGAGAATTACCCACTGTTAAATAATAGTTACAGTTCAAAGCACCTCTTCTGCCCTAGAATTTAATAATTGTTTCCAGAGAAAACTATTCACTTTCTGATCCCCAAATTTTGAGAAAGAAAACATACACCAGTACCAAGCCACTGTAATGTTTGCAGAATTTTTGGAATTTTATAAAAGCAACTTGTAGTTCAAACCCAATCCAAAACCTTTAGGAGAATAAAAGAAAAGGAAAGAAGAAATAAACCTCACCCCAATAAGCCTAACTTGAGAACTTATCAATTCTCCCTAAGACTTAAAAAGAATTCAGTGGAACCCCAAAAATAAACCTACCACTTACCTTAGCTAAGTTTGACCCAATTTACCAAGTATACCACCCAAGGGACTTACATAAGCAAAGTTAACCTTGTTTAACTCAAGAAGATCATACACCTTTAAGTTGTAATTTCTAAAAGCACATATCATATCATGCATATATCTTACGTATTGCATTTATTAGATTGTAATCTTGCCGACGGAGAGTATGTGCTCATCCCCGAGCAAGGACCTGTCCAAGAGGAGGACCAGGAGCAGGCTTCAGAGGCTACTATTGAGGATCTCCCCGCAGCCCCAGCAATTGAAGGCAAGCCCCGGTTTTATGCATAACCGTATTATTATATGCTATTTTATTACACTTAATGCTTGTAGGATTGCAATGTGCACTTAAGTGTAGGAGTTGCTTGAAACCTCTAGTTGCATGAACTTAGGATTCCTTTTTGAGATGAATACTAGTATGCTAGGTCGAGTAGCTGCTTGCTAATCAGGATCTCGGTAGAAGTCGAGTGATTTTTCTAGCACTCGCGCGAGGTCAGGAATTGATTGTATTCATCTTGATAACGGGATATATGTTAGTCTATGGATTTGGATCCAGGGAGGATGCCTTGTCCATGAGACGGGAAAAGGAATTAAGGATTAATGTGTGGATACCTGAGTCAAGCTTTTGAACGTACTAAGCACATGCTGGGAAAAATGGTAACCGGTAAACCTAGTACCTGATTGAAGCCGGGCGCGGACTTTATCCCTCATGCGACCTGAGACTGGGTCTCCCATGCTAGCTATGGTGGGTACAAGTGCGGTCACTGCACGGCGGCAGCCGGGGTCAGTGGAGCATTGTATGCCAAGGCGGTGAGGCCTGGACGCGAACGAGGAATCGATGGGGACGGTTGTCATGTGTAGGGTCGGAGTACCCTGACATGCCGTGTGTTTAGGTTTACCTTGCAAGGTTAAAACTCGATTCGAATCGTCTGCTTCTCGCAGCTAATGAGACTGCTTGACCCCTTGTACTGCATCGAGTAAGAAGTGAAATGTGGTTACATGAGATAACTTGTTGATTGAACTAAATGCTTGTCACCATGTATGCTTAGAAGGAGCAAATCTAGCTAAGTTAATGATGATAGAAATTGAAAGGCTAAAAATTGATTTTAGAAACAGCTAGTGCTTTTGGCAATCCAAACCCCTCAGCCAAACAGCTGCATAGTCTAGAGGTAGAGGAGTAGACTCCTCACACCGGTTAAGTCTAGCTGAGTATTAGTATACTCAGCCTTGCTTGTGGCATAATTTTTGCAGGTACCATTCAGGAAATGGTTGATGGTGTGACTTGGCCTACCACCGGGTTGGACGGTCGAGTGGGATGTTGCTCCGGCAGGAGAGGAGCACAAGGAGTAGTGGGCTAGGCCTTGCCCAATTCCTCGATACCGACGACATCGATTATCCGCTGCACTTTATTTTGTGAACTTTAAATTGCTACTCAAAACTCCGATTTATGTAATAACTCAGTACTTAATTTGAGGTTTCCTGTTTTATTGTATTTCTTCTGTGACTCACCTTCGAGTGAGATTGTGGAATTTGATCCTGGTTAAGTGGCTCTATCAAACTAGATCTGAGGGACTGACGGGTTATTCCGATTTAAGTGTGTTACGACCCTTGAGGCGTAACTTAGGCACTTAAGCTGGAATAATTCGGGCGGTTCTGCCACAGCTGGTATCGGAGCAAATTCCACCACAGAGAAGGACAATAAACCATGAATACCAATTTTCAAAATCTAAAACTTGCCTAGAAACTGCTACAGATCGTCAGGACTAGACCGCTAGACCTAGGATGAAAGGCCTTAGGCATAGAGGGAGAAATAGGTGGCTAACTAATTAGGCCCTGTGGGCCAGTACTTATATTTTTAGGAATGCCCTAAAAAGGCACCCTCTTTTCTTTTTGAGAGGCAACGTTTCTTCCAGCATGCATGCATTATAAAACACAACGAGGAATTAAAATTTGAGCTAACCTCTTTTCTTAAAACCATCCGGGCTCTCTTTTTCTTTTTTTCCTTCCACCATAATCTTTACCTTTGATTCCCTTCCGCAGATGAATTCACCCACCCCCGCCAGTGGAGGAGACTCTCGTTTCAGTTCTGACTTCCTTTCTCGCGATGGCTTTCCTTCCATCTTGTGGGAAGTGCTTAACTCCGCCGGTTACCCTACGCCCCCTTTGTACACGGTGCAGTTGTATGAGGAGCATCGGGTACCTCGTTGTCGGGTCTGGCTGACTTTGGAGGCTCATCCCCTTCAGCCGGGTTGGCGTTCTCTTGATTCTGAGACGATTGGACTCAGGACGGATGACGCCGTTGAAGCGGCAGCCATGAAGACTCTGACGACTTTCTGTGGCTACCATCCCCTGGAGATGGTGATGCACCCCTTGGGACTCTTTCCTGCTGAGAAGAAGGATGATCCCATGTGGTGTAACCGCATGAGCCATGTAAAGGATGTGTGGGCAATGTATCCTGACTTGGTTGGGAGGGTCACCGTTCAGTGCATGAGTGCGCTGTACCGCCTCAGGCCCTTCAGAGCGATGCTATGGCACTCCTTGCTAACACCGCTCAGACTGCCAAGCTCACTCTCGACAGTCGGGAAGATTTTGTGGTCGACCTATCCACCGAGTTGGTGGAGAAGGATCTGCAGGTGGAGAGGATGAGCCAGCGCATCACCACCTTGGAGCAGCAGGTGGAGATCCGAGACAACACTATTGATGTCTTGGAGAATCAGCTTCACGATGTGCAGAGGGAACTCGAAGAAGCAAATGACCACTTGGACATGCACCACCTGGAGATGGAGGCCAATGAAGCAGGAAGCGAGGGAGAAGAGGCTCCCGAGGAGCTAGGACCAGCCCCTGGTGCCAATGGGACTACCTCCGTGATGCCTCCTTCACCCGTATCCAGTGTCGCTTCCACCGCTCAGCGATAAGCAGTCGCTTCGACACTTTTAGGCGGATAGAAACCTATGCGAGCTTAGTAATATCAGATTTTGGACTAGGCTTATGGGTACTTTCCCCTGATTGATGTAACCCTGTGAACTTTTGAAATCTGTGGGATATTTGTCACCATGTTATCTTCATTTCGGACCTAATATTACGATTATGACATTTTTCCTTCCATATGAGATGATATCTTGTTATTCGAACTGTGAGTTGGGATAACAATGGCGACAATCTCTGTTTTCAGATGGCAGCTAGGCAGCGTCGCGGGCATAACGAGCAGGTTCCCCCGCCACCTCCTCCAGCTCCCACAGTGCAGGAGCTGATGGCCCAGCAGAATGAGATTCTGCGACAGCTCTTGCAGCGCCAGCCCCACCCTCAGCAGCATGGTGGAGGCCAGCATCAGCGACCTCCGGCTATGGCAACATACCAGGAGTTTCTGAGCACGCAGCCGCCCTTGTTCACCAAGGCAGAGGATCCGTTGGACGCCGACGTATGGCTTCGCGTCGTCGAGTCCAAGTTTCCCCTCCTCCCAGGAGACTGCCCTGATGAGGCCAAGGCTCGCTTTGTCGCACAGCAGCTTCGCGGCCCTGCTCGGACTTGGTGGGACCACTTCCGTGCTATGCTCCCCGCTGATCGTGAAGTATCTTGGGAGGAATTCAAGACTGCCTTCAGAGGACACCACATCCCAGCTGGCATTCTTGATCGGAAGTTGAATGAATTTCTGGCCCTTAATCTAGGAACCCGCACGGTACTGCAGTATGCGCAAGCCTTCAACGACTTATGCCAGTATGCAGGGTACCATGCTGATTCTGATGAAAAGAAGAGGGATCGCTTCCGCAGGGGTCTCAATACCAAGCTACGGGAACGACTCAACACTGTCCGGGCTGATAGCTTCAATGAGTTGGTCAACATGGCCATCTCCCAGGAGGATTGCATTGTTGCTCACCGGGCAGAGAAGAAGATAAAGGCACCAATGGCAGCACCATCCGCTCAGGCTCAGAGGTTCCGGATTGTTTCTCACAATCAGAGCAGGGGTTTTCAGCAGAAGGCAGGCAGATGGGTGATCAGGCCACCTTAGCAGCAGCAGCAGCCGGCACCCAACCGTTTTCCAGCTCCCGCCCCAAGGAACAATCAGCCTCCGCAGCAGCAGCAGTTCCGCCAGGGCAATGGAAACAAGTGTTTCACTTGTGGCAATGTGGGCCACTATGCCAAGAATTGTCCCAGGAACCAGCAGAGGCAGATGCCAGCACCAAATCAAGACAAGGGAAGAAAGCAAAAGGTGCAAGTCAGGCAAGGGAAACTCAACTTCACTACTCTGGAGGAAGTACCTGAAGGAGCTCCTATCATGACCGGTATCTTTTCAGTTTATAATCAACCTGCTTTAATTCTGTTTGATTCTGGTGCATCTCATAGTTTCATTAGCCAAAAGTTCAGTGCTAAATGCAAACTGCCATTCTCTCACTCAAAAGGGTCATTCATGATAGTCACACCTGGGGGTAAAATTTCAACTAATCAATTAAACCAAAGTGTGCCTATTCATCTGGGAAGCCACATTATCAAAACCACTCTTCTTATGTTGGGATTGGAAAATGTGGACATTATTCTAGGAGCAAATTGGATGACCTTGCACCAAGTTGTGCTTGATGTAGCCAGTCGTACCGTGGAAGTTCATTCTCCGTTCTGCGGGAATTTCACTTTAATTCTGCCTAGTCAGGATTCTACTCAGTCATGTGCTTTCTCGATGACGGAGCTACCTCTGAAGAAGATCCCAGTGGTCTGTGTGTATGCAGATGTCTTCCCTGATGAATTGCCAGGAATGCCACCGGACCGGGATATTGAATTTGCTATCGAGTTGCAACCGGGAATGGCCCCAATTTCCAAGAGGCCCTACCGAATGCCACCTGCTGAGTTGGCAGAATTGAAGAAGCAATTGCAAGAGTTGCTGGATAAGGGATTTATTCGCCCAAGCACTTCGCCTTGGGGATGTTGTTGGGGACTTGTTCTCAAATGCTATAAGTTAAGAACAAGGCAACACAAAAAAATGTTAAACGTTAAAGTCCTTCGTCCTTCGGAGCATTATTTCCCTTGGGATATAATGATTTTCGGACGAAGGTTATGAAGGACATACCTTCATCAACACAACATATAATAATGAAAAAGGAATCATATGGAATATAACGTAAACAATTATGTATAATTATCAACTCATTTCTATATTATTATTATGGAAAAATAGAAATGATATCAAATTACAAATGTACCTTCGGCTTGAAAGAAGGTAAAAATACAAGCGTGACGCAAAAGTAAATGCCAAGTCAGCGTGAACAGTACGGGGGCACTGTTCACCTATTTATAGGCACAGGACATAGCTCATATAAAATTACATCCATGCCCTTTACATTTGGTAGTAATTCTATAGTAATCCACCGAGGTCTGAATAGCCTTTTCATCTTTAAGTCGGTTTCCTTTTCTGCTATCACGCCGAAGCTTTCCTGCTCACAGCTTCGGCGCTGTGTCAACCTTCGTATTCTTTGGGCTTCTCCCTCTGTGGTACCGATTCGAGTCCGAAGATACCTGTTCACACATTATACTCCAGAAACATCGTTAAATCATGTTTTTGAGGACCTTCGGAAGCCGAAGGCCCCCAACAGTAGCCCCTCGCAATATTAATTTGTTAGAATAATAAATTTAGATTGCGACATGGTGAAAGGGAAATGTGCCCTTGGGCCATTTCTAAGTATTTTGGCGATTGAGTGCCTACACAAAGTGCTTAAATGTGAATTTATGCCCATGGATGAACAAAGTGCAAATCATGAGTAAAGGTATGTTTCTAAGCCTTAGTACATTGGTTTTGTGTGCTAATATACTTGTCTAAGTGTTAGAAACAGAAAGAAAAAGAAAAGAAGAAAGGTGCAAAGACTTGGCTGTGTACAGCCAAGACTCAGCTCGGTCTGGCACACCGGACTGTCCGGTGGTGCACCGGACAGTGTCCGGTGCGCCAGGCTGACAAGGCGCGAAGTGGCCGCTCTCGGGAATTCGCCGACGGCGTACGGCTATAATTCACCGGACTGTCCGGTGTGCACCGGACTGTCCGGTGAGCCAACGGTCGGCCGAGCCAACGGTCGGCCGCGGAATCTGCGCGCGACACGTGGCCTGGCCAACGGTCGGAAGGGGGCACCGGACTGTCCGGTGTGCACCGGACATGTCCGGTGCGCCAACGGCTCCCAGATCTGCAACGGTCGGCTGCGCTGTTTAAGGAAGGAAATCGGGCACCGGACAGTGTCCGGTGTGCACCGGACTGTCCGGTGCGCCCGACGACAGAAGGCAAGGATGGCCTTCCAGATTTGTTCTCAACGGCTCCTAGCTTCCTTGGGGCTATAAAAGGGACCCCTAGGTGCATGGAGGAGAACACCAAGCAACCTTAGAGCATTCTTGATCATCCACACTCAGTCTCTGCACATTCGTTTGTCATTCTCAGTGATTCGAGCTCCGTTCTAGTGAGAACTTTGAGATAGTCTTTTGAGCTCGATTCTTGGCCGTGTGTGTGCGCATTTTGATGTGGATTTGTGTGTGTTGCTTCCCTTCCTTACTCCGTGATTCTTTGTGAACATCAAAAGTGTAAGGGCGAGAGGCTCCAAGTTGTGGAGATTCCTCGCGAACGGGATAAGAAAAGAAAAGCATAACACTGTGGTATTCAAGTTGATCATTGGATCACTTGAGAGGAGTTGAGTGCAACTCTCGTCCGTTAGGACGCCACAACGTGGAGTAGGCAAGTTTTGTACTTGGCCGAACCACGGGATAAATCATTGTGTCTTCTCTGTGTTGAATTCTTTGTGATTATCGTATTGTGCAAGACCTTCTCTCTAGCCACTTGGCGATTATTGTGCTAACACTTAACAAGTTTTTGTGGCTATAAGTTTAAGTTTCACAGGATCACCTATTCACCCCCCCCCCTCTAGGTGCTCTCAATTGGCATCAGAGGCAGGTTCTCTTCAAGAAAGGGACTAACCGCCCGAAGAGATGGATCCTAAGGGGAAGGGAATCGTGATCAACGATAAAGAGAAGGAGTCCTTCGTCAACGAGCCCAAAGATGACAAGCCTACCGACTCCGGCTCGGGCCATAGACGGAAGGAAGGGAAGAAGAAGAAGACAAGGCGCATCAAGGAGATCGTCTACTACGACGACAGCGACGAATCTTCCTCTTCCCAAAAGGACAACAACGACAACGACTATGACAAACAAAAGACGGTTAACTCAAACTTTTCTTTTGATTATTCGCGCATTCCGCATAGCTCAAATGCTCATTTGCTCCCCATTCCACTTGGCAAGCCTCCTCACTTTGATGGAGAGGACTACGGATTTTGGAGTCACAAAATGCGTACTCACCTATTTTCTCTCCATCCAAGCATTTGGGAGATTGTGGAAAGTGGAATGAAATTTGATTGCTCGGATAGCCCTTCGTTCATTAATGAACAGATCCATAAAAATGCACAAGCTACTACTGTGTTGCTAGCCTCTTTGTGCAGGGATGAGTATCACAAGGTGAGCGGCTTGGACAATGCCAAGCAGATTTGGGACACCCTCAAGATCTCTCATGAGGGGAATGATGTCACCTTACTCACCAAGATGGAGTTGGTGGAGGGCGAGCTCGGACGATTCGCGATGATAAGGGGCGAGGAGCCGACACAAACATACAACCGGCTCAAGATCCTTATCAACAAAATAAGGAGCTACGGAAGCACGCGATGGACGGATCACGACGTCGTCCGCCTAATGCTAAGGTCCTTTACCATTCTTGATCCTCATTTGGTGAATAATATTCGTGAGAATCCTAGGTACACCAAAATGTCGCCCGAAGAAATCCTTGGAAAATTCGTAAGCGGGCGAATGATGATCAAGGAGGCAAGATACGTGGACGACGCGTTGAACGGTCCAATTCATGAGCCTCAACCCATTGCTCTCAAGGCAACAAGGAGCAAGGAGGCATTACCTAGCAAGGTGGCGCAAGTTGAGGCGGCAGGGCTCAATGATGAGGAGATGGCCCTCATCATCAATCGCTTCAAGACGGCGCTCAAGGGTCGCAAGGGACAGCCAAGCAAGACCAAAGCCAAGGGGAAGCGCTCATGCTTCAAATGCGGTAAGATTGGTCATTTTATTGCTAACTGTCCCGATAATGAAAGTGACCAGGAACACGGGAGCAAGAGGGAAAAGAAGAAAAATTACAAGAAGGCCAAGGGCGAGGCACATCTAGGAAAGGAGTGGGACTCGGATTGCTCCTCCTCCGACTCTGACAATGAAGGACTCGCCGCCACCGCCTTCAACAAGTCATCCCTCTTCCCAAACGAGCGTCACACATGCCTCATGGCAAAGGAGAAGAAGGTATGTACTTGAGACAGTAATACTTATGATTCTTCTAGTGATGATGAGTCTAGCGATGAGGAAATAGATTACTCTAGCTTGTTCAAGGGATTGGATAGAAATAAAATTGATAAAATCAATGAATTGATTGATGCCTTGAATGAGAAGGATAGACTCTTAGAGAAACAAGAGGATTTATTGTATGAAGAACATGATAAATTTGTAGAAGCACAAAGATCTCATGCTCTAGAAGTTAAAAGAAATGAAATGCTTTCTTGTGAATTATCTTCTTGCCATGAGACAATTTCTAAATTAAGGAGCGTTAATGATGATTTGAATGCTAAGTTAGAGATTGCTAGTAAATCTATATTGTATGTAGAAAATGTTGTAACGTGCACTAGGTGTAAAGATATTAACATTGATGCTTATAGTGAACACCTAGCTTGCATTACTAAATTAAATGAAGAGGTAGCTAGTCTTAATGCCCAACTTGAGACTAGCAAAAGTGATTTTGATAAGCTAAAATTTGCGAGGGATGCCTACACGATTGGTAGACACCCCTCAATTAAGGATGGACTTGGCTTCAAGAGGGAAGCCAAGAACTTAACAAGCCATAAGGCTCCCATTCCCGCTAAGGAGAAAGGGAAGGCCTCTATGACTACTAGTGCTAAAAAGAACCATGCCTTTTTGTATCATGATAGGAGACAAACTAGAAATGCTTATAGGAGTTATAATACGTACGATGATTTTTCTCATGCTATGTTTGCTTCTAGTTCTTCATATGTGCATGATAGAAATGTTGGTAGAAGGGATGTTGTTCATAATATGCCTAGGAGAAATGTTGTTAATATTCCTAGGAAAGTTAATGAGCCTTCTACAATATATCATGCTTTGAACGCTTCCTTTGCAATTTGTCGAAAGGATAGAAAGGTAATTGCTAGGAAGTTAGGGGCAAGATGCAAGGGAGACAAAACTTGCATTTGGGTCCCTAAGAATATTTGTGCTAACCTTGTAGGACCCAACATGAGTTGGGTACCTAAAACCCAAGCCTAAATTTGCCTTGCAGGTTTATGCATCCGGGGGTTCAAGCTGGATTATTGACAGCGGATGCACAAACCATATGACGGGGGAGAAGAAGATGTTCACCTCCTACGTCAAGAATAAGGATTCCCAAGATTCAATCATATTGGGTGATGGGAATCAAGGCAAGGTAAAAGGGTTAGGTAAAATTGCAATTTCTAATGAGCACTCTATCTCTAATGTGTTTTTAGTAGAGTCTCTAGGATATAATTTGCTATTGGTTAGTCAATTATGCAATATGGGATATAACTGTCTATTTACAAATGTAGATGTGTCTGTCTTTAGAAGAAGTGATGGTTCACTAGCTTTTAAGGGTGTATTAGATGGCAAACTTTATTTAGTTGATTTTGCAAAAGAAGAGGCCGGTCTAGATGCATGCTTAATAGCTAAGACTAGCATGGGCTGGCTGTGGCATCGCCGCTTAGCACATGTGGGGATGAAGAACCTTCACAAGCTTCTAAAGGGAGAACACGTAATAGGTTTGACTAACGTTCAATTCGAAAAAGATAGACCTTGTGCAGCTTGTCAAGCAGGTAAACAAGTGGGAGGAACACATCACAGCAAGAATGTGATGACCACCTCAAGACCACTGGAGCTGCTGCATATGGACCTCTTCGGACCCGTCGCCTATCTGAGCATAGGAGGAAGTAAGTATGGTCTAGTTATTGTTGATGACTTTTCCCGCTTCACTTGGGTGTTCTTTTTGCAGGATAAGTCTGAAACACAAGGGACCCTCAAGCGCTTCCTCAGGAGAGCTCAAAATGAGTTTGAGCTCAAAGTAAAGAAGATAAGGAGCGACAACGGGTCCGAGTTCAAGAACCTTCAAGTGGAGGAGTTCCTTGAAGAGGAAGGGATCAAGCACGAGTTCTCCGCTCCCTACACACCACAACAAAACGGTGTGGTAGAAAGGAAGAACAGGACGCTCATCGATATGGCGAGGACGATGTTAGAAGAGTTCAAGACCCCCGAGTGCTTTTGGACGGAAGCCGTGAACACGGCTTGCCACGCCATCAACAGGGTCTACCTTCATCGCCTCCTCAAGAAGACGTCGTATGAGCTACTAACCGGTAACAAACCCAATGTATCTTACTTTCGTGTATTTGGGAGCAAGTGCTACATTCTAGTGAAGAAGGGTAGAAATTCTAAGTTTGCTCCCAAAGCTGTAGAAGGGTTTTTGTTAGGTTATGACTCAAATACAAAGGCGTATAGAGTCTTCAACAAATCATCGGGTTTGGTTGAAGTCTCTAGCGACGTTGTATTTGATGAGACTAATGGCTCTCCAAGAGAGCAAGTTGTTGATCTTGATGATGTAGATGAAGAAGATGTTCCTACGGCCGCTATACGAACCATGGCGATTGGAGAAGTTTGGCCACAGGAACAAGATGAACAAGATCAACCTTCTTCCTCAATTATGGTGCATCCCCCAACTCAAGACGATGAACAGGTTCATCAACAGGAGGCGTGTAATCAAGGGGGAGCACAAGATGTTCATGTGATGGAGGAAGAAGCGCAACCGGCACCTCCAACCCAAGTTCGAGCGATGATTCAAAGGGATCATCCCGTCGACCAAATTCTGGGTGACATTAGCAAGGGAGTAACTACTCGGTCTCGACTAGTTAATTTTTGTGAACACTACTCCTTTGTCTCTTCTATTGAGCCTTTCAGGGTAGAAGAGGCCTTGCTAGATCCAGACTGGGTGTGGGCCATGCAAGAGGAGCTCAACAACTTCAAAAGGAATGAAGTTTGGACGCTGGTGCCTCGTCCCAAGCAGAATGTTGTGGGAACCAAGTGGGTGTTCCGCAACAAACAAGACGAGCACGGAGTGGTGACAAGGAACAAGGCTCGACTTGTGGCAAAAGGTTATGCCCAAGTCGCAGGTTTGGACTTTGAGGAGACTTTTGCTCCTGTGGCTAGGCTAGAGTCCATTCGTATCTTGTTAGCATATGCCGCTCACCATTCTTTCAGATTGTTCCAAATGGATGTGAAGAGCGCTTTCCTCAACGGGCCAATCAAGGAGGAGGTGTACGTGGAGCAACCCCCTGGCTTCAAGGATGAACGGTACCCTGACCACGTGTGTAAGCTCTCTAAGGCGCTCTATGGACTTAAGCAAGCCCCAAGAGCATGGTATGAATGCCTTAGAGATTTCTTAATTGCAAATGCTTTTAAGGTTCGGAAAGCCGATCCAACTCTTTTCACTAAGACATGTGATGGTGATTTATTTGTGTGCCAAATTTATGTCGATGACATAATATTTGGTTCAACTAATAAAAAGTCTTGTGAAGAGTTTAGCAGGGTGATGACGCAGAAATTCGAGATGTCAATGATGGGCGAGTTGAACTACTTCCTTGGGTTCCAAGTGAAGCAACTCAAGGACGGCACCTTCATCTCTCAAACGAAGTACACGCAAGATCTGCTGAAGCGGTTTGGGATGAAGGACGCCAAGCCCGCAAAGACTCCGATGGGAACCGACGGACACACCGACCTCAACAAAGGAGGTAAGTCCGTTGATCAAAAAGCATACCGGTCAATGATAGGGTCTTTACTTTATTTATGTGCTAGTAGACCGGATATTATGCTTAGCGTATGCATGTGTGCTAGATTTCAATCCGATCCTAAGGAGTGTCACTTAGTGGCAGTGAAGCGAATCCTTAGATATTTAGTTGCTACGCCTTGCTTCGGGCTCTGGTATCCAAAGGGGTCTACCTTTGACTTGATTGGATATTCAGATTCCGATTATGCTGGATGTAAGGTCGATAGGAAGAGTACATCGGGGACATGCCAATTCTTAGGAAGGTCCCTGGTGTCATGGAATTCTAAGAAACAAACCTCCGTTGCCCTATCCACCGCTGAGGCCGAGTATGTTGCCGCAGGATAGTGTTGCGCGCAACTACTTTGGATGAGGCAAACCCTCCGGGACTTTGGCTACAATCTGAGCAAAGTCCCACTCCTATGTGACAATGAGAGTGCTATCCGCATGGCGGAAAATCCTGTTGAACACAGCCGCACAAAGCACATTGACATCCGGCATCACTTTTTGAGAGACCACCAGCAAAAGGGAGATATCGAAGTGTTTCATGTAAGCACCGAGAACCAGCTAGCCGATATCTTTACCAAGCCTCTAGATGAGAAGACCTTTTGCAAGTTGCGTAGTGAGCTAAATGTCTTAGATTCGCGGAACTTGGATTGAATTGTAGCATACATGTGTTTATGCCTTTGATCATGTTCATTCTGCATTTTGTTGCTTATTGTGGTGCTTCCCTGGACCTCACAAGTCCGTTGCAAAGTGATGCACATGTTTAGGGGGAGATGTGTTACAACTTGACCCTTTGAGACTAACCATATGCTTGAGTTTGCTTGATTTAGTCTCGAAGGAGAATTAAAAGGAAAAAGGTGGACTTGGACCATGAAAGACTTCCACTGCACTCCGATGAAAGGGTAACTTATTCCAAGTCCATCTCATAAACTCTTATTGCCATTTGCTCTTAATTGAAGATTTTGGTGAGGCAATGGGGTTAAAGGGCCAAGATTAATCCTGTTTTGGTGCTTGATGCCAAAGGGGGAGAAAATAAAGGCCAAAGCAATAAATGGATCAGCTACCACTTGAGAGACTTTGAAAATAGTAGAATAGAGCTTTTGGTTTGTCAAAACTCTTGCATTGTCTCTTTTGTCAAAAGTTGGCTTCTTGTGGGGAGAAGTAGTGATTATGGGAAAAAGGGGGAGTTTTTGAAATCTTTGATCAATCTCTTTTGGAATGACTCTCTTTATGCTTCAACATGTGTGTTTGACTTAGAGATAGAGATTTGAGTTTGATTTGCAAAAACAAACCAAGTGGTGGCAAAGGATGATCCATATATGCCAAAATCGAATAAAACTCAAATTTATTTTTATTTGAAGTGATTTTTGCACTTGTTTTAGTTGCTTTATGTTGTGTTGGCATAAATCACCAAAAAGGGGGAGATTGAAAGGGAAATGTGCCCTTGGGCCATTTCTAAGTATTTTGGCGATTGAGTGCCAACACAAAGTGCTTAAATGTGAATTTATGCCCATGGATGAACAAAGTGCAAATCATGAGTAAAGGTATGTTTCTAAGCCTTAGTACATTGGTTTTGTGTGCTAATATACTTGTCTAAGTGTTAGAAACAGAAAGAAAAAGAAAAGAAGAAAGGTGCAAAGACTTGGCTGTGTACAGCCAAGACTCAGCTCGGTCTGGCACACCGGACAGTGTCCGGTGCGCCAGGCTGACAAGGCGCGAAGTGGCCGCTCTCGGGAATTCGCCGACGGCGTACGGCTATAATTCACCGGACTGTCCGGTGTGCACCGGACTATCCGGTGAGCCAACGGTCGGCCGAGCCAACGGTCGGCCGCGGAATCTGCGCGCGACACGTGGCCTGGCCAACGGTCGGAAGGGGGCACCGGACTGTCCGGTGTGCACCGGACATGTCCGGTGCGCCAACGGCTCCCAGATCTGCAACGGTCGGCTGCGCTGTTTAAGGAAGGAAATCGGGCACCGGACAGTGTCCGGTGTGCATCGGACTGTCTGGTGCGCCCGACGACAGAAGGCAAGGATGGCCTTCCAGATTTGTTCTCAACGGCTCCTAGCTTCCTTGGGGCTATAAAAGGGACCCCTAGGTGCATGGAGGAGAACACCAAGCAACCTTAGAGCATTCTTGATCATCCACACTCAGTCTCTGCACATTCGTTTGTCATTCTCAGTGATTCGAGCTCCGTTCTAGTGAGAACTTTGAGATAGTCTTTTGAGCTCGATTCTTGGCCGTGTGTGTGCGCATTTTGCTGTGGATTTGTGTGTGTTGCTTCCCTTCCTTACTCCGTGATTCTTTGTGAACATCAAAAGTGTAAGGGCGAGAGGCTCCAAGTTGTGGAGATTCCTCGCGAACGGGATAAGAAAAGAAAAGCATAACACTGTGGTATTCAAGTTGATCATTGGATCACTTGAGAGGAGTTGAGTGCAACTCTCGTCCGTTAGGACGCCACAACGTGGAGTAGGCAAGTTTTGTACTTGGCCGAACCACGGGATAAATCATTGTGTCTTCTCTGTGTTGAATTCTTTGTGATTATCGTATTGTGCAAGACCTTCTCTCTAGCCACTTGGCGATTATTGTGCTAACACTTAACAAGTTTTTGTGGCTATAAGTTTAAGTTTCACAGGATCACCTATTCACCCCCCCCCCCTCTAGGTGCTCTCACATGGACGAAGGCCTTAAGCCGAAGGTCCGAAAAAACACCTTTCCTTGGCTAGAATAGCAACATTCACTGACAAGGGGGGTTTTCCAATTTTCAATGCACTGGGCGTATAAATAAGAGCATACCACGAGCTCACTTGGTACTCTTTCTTGCCATCTGCTCTTGCTTACTCAATTTTTAGCTCTTGCGCACCAACACTTGCTTGACTTTTTAAGTTTTTAAGCTTCGGCTTTGAAAACAGTTTTTTAGCATTTTCGAAGATGTCTGAAGACAAAAAGGCTGCTATCAAGATGAAGCTGAGTCTCTCTGAAGAGAAAAACCAGGGGTTTCTTGAAGCAATGTCGAAAACCAACACAGAAAAGATCACCAAAGAGATTTTAGAAGGTTTATCTGAAGATACTGATGACAGCGACAGTTATGATGCGGATAGCGGTGATGAAGACTCCGAAGATCGCCCTTGGCGACCAAGCCATGCGGTTTTCGGCAAATCAAGTATCAAAGAAAATCATCTTGTCAACATGAGGGGAAGATATTTCCGGGACTTGTCCGTTGTGAGGGCCGACGAAGGAGAGAAGACTTGTCCGACCCCTGAGGAAAATGAAGTCGTAGTGTTCCGAAGCTTTTTGAAAGCTGGATTACGATTTCCCCTGAGCAGCTTTGTCGTAGAGGTGCTGAAAATATTTGAAATCTATCTTCACCAACTTACCCCCGAAGCAATCATAAGGATGAATATCTTCGTGTGGGCCGTGAGAAGCCAAGGTCTGGAACCTGATGCGAAAAGTTTCTGCAACATACACAAATTGTTATACGAGACAAAACCCTGGGGTAAGGAGCAATATCACAATAATTTCGGCTGCTACAGTTTCGTCTCTCGGTCTGGGTCAAGCTGTCCTGTGCCAACCTTTCGGAAGAGATGGCCCGGCGACTGGATGACAGAATGGTTTTATGTGAAGAATGACCTGAAAACACGGGAAGATATTAAAGGTATAATTATGCGCCCTATTTGGCAACGCTTCGGCCTACGGAGGCCGAAGGTTGAAATGAATGAAGCTGCCGAAGAATGCCAGAGAGCCTTCGGAGTTATTTGCTCTTTTATTGGAACAAGGGATCTGGTCCAAGAGCATATTGCCTTCAGAGTATGGCCGCTCGCGGAAAAATGGGAAATGCCGCAAGAGACCATAAAAGAGGCTGACGAAGGTGGACTTATCAGGCTGAAGTATGCTTTCAAGTTCGAAGATAAATTCATTGAGCCAGATGATGACTGGCTAAAAAGCATTGAAAATTTAAGTGATGAACTACTTGGGGTTTATTCAAAGGCCGAAGATACTACATTGTCAGCAGCCTTCGGAGGCCGGAAAAAGAAAAGACTGAACCGAGTGTTTGACACAATTGGGTTCGTGTACCCCGACTACCACTATCCAGCGCGGGGCCAAAAAAGAAAAAGTGCAACTTCTGCACAGGAAACTGCTTCAGCCGCTCCCAGCGAGCCAGCCCCGAAGAGACAAAGGGTAAAGGTTCTCACACACCGGCCACGCTACATTGAACCAGCTACAGTGCCTGAGTTCGCCGGTGAAACCTCTTCGGCCACCGATATTAAAGAACCAACTTCAGTGTCGAAGATCGAAGAAAAAACTGAAGCACCCTCAGTAGAGAAAGCAGAAAAACCGAGAACTGAAGGAACGAAAATATTGGAAATTTTAAGTCATTCAGCAAGTGTTGAGACAATAAAAAACCAAAAGGGCCCAGCAGTGACCCCGAAAAAAAAAGAATGGTCAATGTGCTAGATGTACTGGAGACAATTAAGTCCTCAAGCACGACTCCGAAGAAGACTGTTGAAACTTCCGAAGCGGAAACTGAAATCTTTGATACTATAGCTCCAAAGCAACAAGCTGAGACTGAAGCTGGGCCTTCAGAGCCCACGAAGGTAAAATCCTTGGAAACCGAGGAAGTAAAAATGACAGAGCCAATTATTGTTGAAGAAATCAGTGCTGTTGCCCCCGAAGCATCCCCCAAAGTCCTTGATTATATTGTTCGACATGCTTCGGGGAAAAAGTTATCAGAAGAAGAAGTTTTTGAAGCTAATCACTATGCCAAAGAATTGAAATATCCGAAGGGGGCACTAGTGTTCAATGGTACAAATGAAGAAGATTTCCTATACTGCCTCCCGGATAACAAAGAATTACTCGTCTGCCGGGAAATGGCCCGAAGCATGGGGTTTCCGAAACTGGAGGCTGGCCTCTGCGCGATGACAAAAGACGATCTTGCGGACAGCCTTGCGTATAATAGCCTGAAGGTACGAGATCTGCGCATTTGGAAACTTTATGATTTGAAATCTATTCTTTTATTCTTATACTAACTCTTTTATATATAGGGTTTAATACTAAGCAACGCGCTGAGAGCGCAAAAGAATGCCGAAGACGAGAGTTATGAAATTGCTTTCAACAACCTTCGAACAGAGGTTATCAAACTAAGAAACGAAGCCTTGGAAAAGGACAAAATTCTAGTTACATTGGTGGATAAAATAAAGGAGGACGAAGCTGCCTCTAAAGCACAAGCTGCAGCTCAAAAGCACGAGATTGACGATCTTCGGAAGCAATTAGCCCGAGCTAAAGAATAACGCATACTTGAAGAAACGAAGCGAGAACTTAGCGACCAATGGGCAAATCATTTAGAAGGAGCTGTTGAAGAGCTTCGTTCGTCCAAGAAAAGATGCTATGACAAATCTATGGAGTGTGTTAAGAAAATGAAAGCTAGCTTCGCCAGCGTTGGCGCATTTTCGAGCGAAGAAAACTTTACAAGAGGCAACCCTGAAGGTCCCATCGAATGGATTAATCACGAAGCTGAGGCCTTTGAGGAAATTTTAAATAGCCGCGGAGACATATGCGCTTTTTTGGGTGCCAGGGGGATTGCCACCATTTTGGAGAGAAAGGGCTGTGAGCATATAAAGATTTTAGCGCAATCTGAAGCTACTTTGTCCTTCGAAGATGCAAAAGATCCTTCAGCCGAAGCTAGCATGGTTGGTGGAAAATTTTTCACCGATATCTGGGACAATGGTGGTCGAGAAATGGCCCGAGAAATTATCCAAAAAAGCGAAAAAGGCATCCATGACGCTAGAAAAGTAGCAGAGGCTGTTGAGAAAAGCGCAGAGCCCGAAGGGCAAATAGGTATTAACTAATGGTTTTTATTGTGTTATAATTTTTGATTTTAAACTTCGTTCGCAATTTGTAATAGCAACGTAGCCTGTCCTCCCTCAGATCCTACTAAAGCGCCTCTGGGCCCTCACCCGAAAGATGACGATGAAATTAAAAAGATGGCTGAAGCTATCATGGATCAAGTTGTCAATCAACTCCTGAACGAAGCTGCGGAAGTAGTACTTAGGGAAGACTAGGTGCTATTGTAAAAACATCTGAAATGTAATATGTGTAATATCTTGTAACCCTGAATGTAATATACTTGTTTTTTATGGTTCAATTCTTTACGATGCATGAAATTTACATACGTACCGTTTTTTAGTCTTTGACGAAAAAACACCTTCCCTTCTTTTCATGCTTCGTGAAGAAGAATTTTCGTTTATCACAACGATATCCATAGTGTTCTGATGAAGAATATCCAAGCTTCGTGAAAATATTTTCCGAAGCTACACTCCGAAGATCAATATTGTATCTCCTTGTGAAGATCAATATTGTTCATATGCAGCATGATGTGATGATGCTTATGCTATGTGAAATGATATGATGATGTTATGCTATGTAAAATGGTATTTATTCCGAAGATACACGCACATCCCTGCAATAAAACACATAATCTTTTTAAATCAGCGTTGACTTTTCGCTGTAAGCCTCCCATAGGAGCTTCTTCGCCTTTTACTTCAGCGGAATCAGCGTTTATTTTTCGTTGTAAGCCTCCCTTAGGAGCTTCTTCGCCTTTTACTTTCGGCGGTATTCGCGTTGACTTTTCGCGCTTCGCCTTTTACTTAGGCGGTATCAGCGTTTATTTTTCGCTGTAAGCTCTGCATTCCCTTTGGAACGACTTTTGAGCAGAAAACTTACACTGCGCTCCCTTTGGAACGGCTTTTTGTAACTTCAGCAAACTTACTCTGCGTTCCTTGGAACGACTTTTTGTTGCTTCGAAGAATTCATGCCGTGCTTTTTAAAATAAACTCTTGATAATTCGAAGGTCCTTCTTGCTATCGCAAATCTTTAAGCTTCAACAACTTAAGCCTGTAGAGGAGATATATTTTCCTTGTGGCAGACAACGAAACCATTACGTGAGATTTAAAATGTGTCCTTTATTACACAGAAAATAAAACTGAATGGAAAAGACTACTATCAAGGTAGGATATTTGTCAATAAATGTGCTTCGACTCTGGCACAGTGCTATTGATTGTGCGAGCTTCGGACTGTTCTCTGAAGTCCCTTTGGTGTTGAGCATATTGGCCCCCTTCTGGCTGCTGGCCTTGTTGCAGCGGTGGTGGAGGCGGAGGCTGTTGCCAGGAAGCTTGAGGTTGACTCGCCGAAGCTACAGAAACTGCAGAGTGGTTGCCTACATATTCTGGGATATAAGGCGAATGATACGAAGCAGTGTGCATGATCTGCTTCGGCTGACCCTGTTGTGCTGCAGCTTCGGCTATCTCCTTTTGCTTCTGGATGGTAACATGGCACATCCTGGTGGTATGGTCCTTGTTTTCACCACAGAACAAGCAAAATGTTCTCCTTGGTTGATCTCCAAATCTTCCGCCGAAGCCCCTGGCGCCTCTGCCTCTTGGAGCTGGCGGCCGGAAGGAGCTTTGTTGTTGCCCCGAAGCCTGTGAAGAGCACTGTGGCCTTTGCTGCTGACTCCCCTTATCATCATTTTGAGTAGAGTTGTGAATTGACCTGACGTGCCTCGGATAAAATCTTCCTCCGAAGCCCCTGGTCATTTCGGAAAACCTGAAAGCCTCCTCCCTTCTTTGACGAAAATCATTGTCGGCCCGAATATACTCATCCATCTTCTGGAGCAGCTTCTCCAAAGTTTGAGGAGGCTTCCTAGCAAAGTACTGAGCTGAAGGTCCTGGCCGAAGTCCCTTGATCATGGCCTCAATGACAATTTCGTTGGGCACTGTTGGCGCCTGTGCCCTCAAACGCAAGAACCTCCGGACATACGCCTGAAGGTATTCTTCGTGATCCTGGGTGCACTGGAATAGAGCTTGAGCAGTGACCGGCTTCGTCTGAAACCCTTGGAAGCTGGTTAACAACATGTCCTTCAACTTTTGCCATGAAGTGATCGTTCCTGGTCGAAGGGAGGAATACCAGGTTTGAGCAACACTCCTGACAGCCATAACAAAAGATTTTGCCATGACTGCAGTATTGCCACCATACGAAGATACTGTTGCTTCGTAGCTCATCAAAAACTGCTTCGGGTCTGAATGACCGTCAAATATAGGAAGCTGGGGCGGCTTGTAGGACGGAGGCCAAGGTGTAGCCTGCAGCTCAGCGGACAGAGGAGAAGCATCATCAAAAGCAAAATTTCCATGGTGGAAATTCTCATACCAGTCATCTTCGTTGAAGAAATTCTCCTGATGAAGGTCTTTGTGCTGAGGTCTTCGGTTCTGCTCATCCTGAGTAAGATGACGAACTTCTTCAGAGGCTTCGTCTATCTGCCTTTGCAGTTCAGCTAGCCTGGCCATCTTTTCCTTCTTCCTCTGCACCTGTTGATGAAGCATCTCCATGTCTCTGATTTCTTGGTCTAGCTCATCCTCTTGCAGAGTCGGGCTGACAGCCTTCCTCTTCTGGCTTCGGGCCTCCCGAAGGGAGAGAGTCTCCTGATTGGGGTCCAGCGGTTGCAGAGCTGCAGCCCCAGTTGCTGAAGCTTTCTTCGGCGCCATAGCGAAGGTTTATGATTGCCAAAGGTGTTCAAAACTCAAAGAGTGGAAGTGAGTTCACCGGAGGTGGGCGCCAATGTTGGGGACTTGTTCTCAAATGCTATAAGTTAAGAACAAGGCAACACAAAAAAAATGTTAAACGTTAAAGTCCTTCGTCCTTCGGAGCATTATTTCCCTTGGGATATAATGATTTTCGGACGAAGGTTATGAAGGACATACCTTCATCAACACAACATATAATAATGAAAAAAGAATCATATGGAATATAACGTAAACAATTATGTATAATTATCAACTCATTTCTATATTATTATTATGGAAAAATAGAAATGATATCAAATTACAAATGTACCTTCAGCTTGAAAGAAGGTAAAAATACAAGCGTGACGCAAAAGTAAATGCCAAGTCAGCGTGAACAGTACGGGGGCACTGTTCACCTATTTATAGGCACGGGACATAGCTCAAATAAAATTTACATCCATGCCCTTTACATTTGGTAGTAATTCTATAGTAATCCACCGAGGTCTGAATAGCCTTTTCATCTTTAAGTCGGTTTCCTTTTCTGCTATCACGCCGAAGCTTTCCTGCTCACAGCTTCGGCGCTGTGTCAACCTTCGTATTCTTTGGGCTTCTCCCTCTGTGGTACCGATTCGAGTCCGAAGATACCTGTTCACACATTATACTCCAGAAACATCGTTAAATCATGTTTTTGAGGACCTTCGGAAGCCGAAGGCCCCCAACAGATGTCCAGCACTGTTTGTAAAGAAGAACGATGAAAGCTTGAGGTTGTGTACAGATTACCGCCCTGTTAATGCGGTAACTATCAAGAACAAGTATCCTTTGCCTCGTATTGATGTTCTTTTTGACCAGTTGGTCGGGGCCAAGGTGTTTTCCAAGATAGACCTTCGCTCTGGCTACCATCAAATCAAGATACGAGCAAGTGATATTTTGAAGACGGCATTCTCAACCAGATATGGGTTATATGAATTCTTGGTGATGTCATTCGGGCTGACAAATGCACCAGCATATTTCATGTATCTGATGAATTCTGTTTTTATGCCGGAATTGGACAAGTTCGTGGTGGTTTTCATCGATGATATTCTGGTGTACTCAAAGAACGAAGAAGAACATGTCGGGCATTTGCATGTAGTGCTTCAACGTCTGCGAGAGCACCACCTTTATGCCAAGTTATCCAAGTATGATTTTTGGCTAAAGGAAATCAAATTCTTGGGTCACACTATCTCTCAGGCAGGAATAGCTGTTGATCCTGATAAAGTGCAAGAGGTGATGAACTGGAGGCCACCAACAACTGTTCGCCAGATTCGGAGTTTTCTGGGATTGGCTGGTTATTACCGAAGATTTATTCCGGACTTCTCTCGAATTGCGAAGCCTATAACTGAGTTGCTGAAGAAAGAAGTCAAATTTGTTTGGAGTCAGAAGTGCGAGGATGCCTTCCATGCATTAAGGCAGCATCTGACCACAGCACCAGTATTGGCGCAACCCGACAGCAGCAAGCCTTTTGATGTGTATTGTGATGCCTCTGGCACCGGGCTAGGTTGTGTCTTGATACAAGACAACCGAGTCATTGCTTATGCCTCAAGAGCACTCAGGCCTCATGAGCAAAACTATCCCACTCATGACCTCGAGTTGGCAGCAGTGGTTCATGCATTGAAGATGTGGAGGCACTATCTAATGGGAACCCACTGCAACATCTTCACTGATCATAAGAGCCTTAAGTACATTTTTACTCAGGCTGATCTCAACATGAGGCAGAGAAGATGGCTAGAGCTGATCAAGGATTATGACCTGGAGATACATTATCACCCAGGAAAAGCTAATGTGGTAGCAGATGCCTTGAGTCGGAAGTTGCAATGCAACTGTATTCTGATGGATTCTCGCGTTAACACCTTGTGTGATGAGTTGAGCAAGATGCAAATTGAAGTGATTCCTTCTGGTTCTTTGTCTCACATTTCTGTTGAGCCAGCTTTGCAAGACCAGATTATCATGGCCCAGCTCAGTGACAAGGGAGTGCAAGTTATCAAAAAGAATCTCCATCAGAAGGTTGAGAAGTATAATTGTTTCCGCCAAGATGAAAAGGGTGTGTTATGGTTCAAAAGCAGATTGGTGATTCCTAAAGGCCAGGACCTCAAGAGGGAAATTTTGGATGAGGCTCATCTCTCCAAATTCTCTATGCATCCGAGAAGCACCAAGATGTACCATGATCTGAAGCGTTTGTACTGGTGGACCAGAATGAAGAGGGAGATAGCCCAGTATGTATCAGAATGTGACACCTGTCAGAGGATAAAGGCAAGCCACTTGAAGTCAGCTGGAGCTTTGCAACCACTGTCCGTACCTTCGTGGAAGTGGGATGACATCAGCATGGATTTCATTGTGGGTCTGCCCAACACCTCTCGTCATCATGATTCCATTTGGGTTATTGTGGACCGATTGACGAAAGTGGCACATTTTCTTCCTGTGCACACCACTGATAAGGCTCAGAGGTATGCAGAATTGTATATTGACCGGATCGTGTGTTTGCACGGATTACCTCGGACCATTGTTTCTGACCGAGGAGCCCAATTTGTTGCCAGATTTTGGGAACAATTGCAAGAGTCTTTGGGAACCAAGCTAATCAGAAGTTCAGCTTACCACCCACAGACTGATGGTCAGACGGAAAGGGTAAACCAAATTCTGGAGAATATGCTGAGAGCTTGTGCAATCGATTGTGGCAAGAACTGGGATAAGCACCTCAGCTTGGCAGAGTTTGCTTATAAGAATAGTTATCAATCCAGCCTAAAGATGGCACCTTTTGAAGCTCTCTATGGAAGAAGGTGCAGGACACCACTCAATTGGTCTCAACCTGGAGAAAGAGAAGTTTTTGGACCTGACTTAGTGACTGAAGCCGAAAGGAAGGTCAAACTAATCAGGAAGAATCTAGAAGCTGCTCAGGCCAGGCAGAAGAGTTACCATGATAAAAGAAGGAAACCTCTCCAGTTTGAGGTGGGAAGTTTTGTATACCTCAAGGTATCACCCACCAAGGGAGTGCAGAGGTTTGGGATCAAAGGCAAGCTAGCCCCTCGTTACATTGGACCTTATGAGATCATAGAAGCATGTGGACCCATGGCATACAAGTTGAAGTTACCTTCAAAGATGTCTGCCATTCACAGTGTATTCCATGTATCTCAGCTGAAGAAGTGTGTTCGATTGCCGACCGAGATCTTAGCAGAGCCAGAATTGGAGATAGAGCCAGATCTATCGTACCAAGAGTACCCATCCAAGATTCTGGATTGCAAAGAAAGATCAACTCGGGCTAAATCGATCAAGATGTACAAGGTCCAGTGGAGTAATCACTCAGAGGAGGAAGCTACTTGGGAAACCGAGGAATTCTTGAGATCCAACTTCCCCGATTGCCTACCTAAGGAAGCTGGTACGTAATCACCCCAACCCCTCCCCCTGCCCTTCGAATCTAATTTTCAAAAGCATGATCTTAATTCAGAATGAAGTAACTATGAAGTAAAACTTAAAAGGACTTCCTTCTGAAGTTGCAAAGAGAATGACATTCGAAGAGCCGTTTTACCCTAATAATAACAACAATCACCCATTTCCTATAAGTCTCACCCTTCGCTTCACCCTGGGAGGACTCTGGCCCGAATCTCGGGACGAGATTCCTTTAAGGGGGGAAGGCTGTGACACCCCAGTGTCACCTAGGGTTTCTCTCAAATGCCAAACCAAGAACCATTATTTCATGTGAACCAAAGTAAGCATGAGCATCAAATTTACTTAAATAATAAAGAATTCACCAAGCATATACTTAAAAGTATCATGATCAAAACAATTGAGTCTTTTAAAAAGGTAAGAATGTGCAACCCTAAAAAAAACCCTAAGTGAGCCCTATGAGCAAAATTCAAGAAAATAAGGAAAAGGGTATGAAAATTTTAAAATTATGACTTGAGCCAATTATAAAAATTGAAGTATATTTAATGAGCAACAAGAAAGGTTGAGAAAGCTTGGCCAAAATAACTCAAATAAAACCCCAAATCAAGCTTCTCATGTGGGGACTTAATGGGAATTCTGAATTTCAGAATTCTGAAATTTAGACCTTGAGCCAAAGATCAGGGATGTTCACCTTGATCCCTAACTCGAATCCTAATGGCCCCATTAACAAAATTGTGTCTAACTAACCCCTCTGTCGTGTGCCAGAAGATGGCATTGGGACGCGAGCCCTAGACACGACAAAACCCTGGATTTGCCTCGGGTTTGAGCAGCGAGACAGACCGGATTTCCTGGTTCCATATCTCTGCAACCAATAGGCAAAATCCTATGACCCCCACACAAGATTGGTAGCTTGTAGGGAGGAGAAGAGGTTTTGTGCACTGACCAAGGCGAGAGCAGGCTCGGATGAGCGACCACACGCGCCAGAACTTGGGTAGAACGCACGGGCACACGTGTTCGACCCTGGTCGGCACGCCAGAGCTCGCCCAACCCGCGCGCGCGCTCGCCCCGTCGTCCGGTCAAGTCCGCCGCGCGCCCTTGCCCTCGGTCGTGCCCGCCCGCGCCTATAAAGCCTCCTCGGGCACGCCTCACTTCGCCCCGCACTCATCTTCACCGACCGGCCACTTTCCCTTAGCTCCGGCGAGCTTAATTCCGCCCGCCATTGCCGCCAGAGCTTCGGCCACTGTGGCCAGCCCACTCCAGCCACCCTCAAGTCAAGCCAGTGCTTCGGCTAGCTCCGCCAGTGGCCCGTGAAGCTTGCCAAGCCCTCGGACCTGGCCGGACTTCACCGGAGGCCCGAGATCGACCTCACCAGACTTTGGTCTTCCGCCGCCGCGCGTGGACCGAGCTATCCAGTGAGTCTCCGACCAATTCCTTGCGCCCACATCTTCTCTGGCAACCCGTGAAGCTCTCTGACCCATCCAATTGCTCTATCTCGCCGTGACCAGGCCGGACTCCTCGCCGCCGACGAGCATCCCCGCCTGCGTGCGTGGACCGACCGACTCCGGCCATCTCCGACGGCGACCCGCACACCGTTGTGATCCCCAAGACCTCCCCTACGTCCTCGACCACTTCACCGGAGCAATCTCGCCACCGGTAAGCCCCTCCGCCGTTTCTTCCGCCGCGGTTACTGTTTGAGTTAGACGAAGGACCTCGGGTTAGGATTTGTAGAACCCGAGGGGTTTTCTGTAACGTCAGTGACTCATGTGAATAGTAGCCTAAGGACTGATCCACCAAGAAACTTAAAAAACCCGCCAGGGACCCCAGTGCAAAGTGGATTTGCATTTAATCAATTCTGTTAATCTTTTTTTAATGACCAGAGAACTTAGAAAATCCATAACTTGATGAAATCTTAATAAAAAGTTGTCAAACTAATTTTGCTAGCTCCTGAATATTATGGACTATCATTTAAAAATGATGAACCCTATGCTTTCTGTTCTGAATTTTAGAGTTTAAAATTAAAAACAGAAACCTACCAAACCTTGTTTAATTAAGGAAAATTAGTTTTTCTTCTGTACTGAACCTAAGAAAATGTGTAGATATTCAAACCTCACTTAAGCACTGTTTAAAAATAGTAGGAACCCCAGCATTGAAGAATATAGTGTAGATATTCATTTAAAGCTATTTTGCCCAAAAATTAGGAAAAATCAGAAAGGCATTAGAAATTAATGAACAGTGAATAAAATTATTTTTCCTAGTTTACCTATGTAACAAAGAACCTAGGAAAAATAGAGAGACCATTAGTCCAGATCAGTTTTAATTAGAATGCTTTATTTAGACTTATTTGAACTGAAAATCAATTATTAGAGTTACAAAACTATACCCAAAATGGATAATAAAAATCCAGTGGACTTACAACCACCAGAGCCCCACTACCAAAAATAAAGAACACCTCAGCCCAACTTTTTAAGTAAGGAAAATAAATATGAAATGCTAATGAGGTATTTTCCAAATAAATCATGAACAACCCCTAATAATATGATATTGGGCAACCAAAAATTTGCTAAGTCCATAATGAGATAAACCACCAGAGAAAAATGCAAACCCATGAAAAAGGAGCAAACTCATACCTATTGCTAATGATTTAAGAGAAAGGCCACTTAATTCAAATAATGCATACCACCCCTTCCCTTAAGCAAAAAGAGGCCAAACTTCAGAATGATTGCTCTTGCACAAAACAATAACTAAGAAAAATGAGAACTCTGTTGTTTGATATTTTTCAAATATAGTGGTAGTAGAAAGCACCTACTTGGCTAGAAACTTGAGAAAACCATAGAAAAATAATTAAAAGGTATTAATGAAATAAACCTCAACCCAATAAGCCTAACTTGAGAACTTATCAATTCTCCCTAAGACTTAAAAAGAATTCAGTGGAACCCCAAAAATAAACCTACCACTTACCTTAGCTAAGTTTGACCCAATTTACCAAGTATACCACCCAAGGGACTTACATAAGCAAAGTTAACCTTGTTTAACTCAAGAAGATCATACACCTTTAAGTTGTAATTTCTAAAAGCACATATCATATCATGCATATATCTTACGTATTGCATTTATTAGATTGTAATCTTGCTGACGGAGAGTACGTGCTCATCCCCGAGCAAGGACCTGTCCAAGAGGAGGACCAGGAGCAGGCTTCAGAGGCTGCTATTGAGGATCTCCCCGCAGCCCCAGCAATTGAAGGCAAGCCCCGGTTTTATGCATAACCGTATTATTATATGCTATTTTACTGCACTTAATGCTTGTAGGATTGCAATGTGCACTTAAGTGTAGGATTTGCTTGAAACCTCTAGTTGCATGAACTTAGGATTCCTTTTTGAGATGAATACTAGTATGCTAGGTCGAGTAGCTGCTTGCTAATCAGGATCTCGGTAGAAGTCGAGTGATTTTTCTAGCACTCGCGCGAGGTCAGGAATTGATTGTATTCATCTTGATAACGGGATATATGTTAGTCTATGGATTTGGATCCAGGGAGGATGCCTTGTCCATGAGACGGGAAAAGGAATTAAGGATTAATGTGTGGATACCTGAGTCAAGCTTTTGAACGTACTAAGCACATGCCGGGAAAAATGGTAACCGGTAAACCTAGTACCTGATTGAAGCCGGACGCGGACTTTATCCCTCATGCAACCTAAGACTGGGTCTCCCATGCTAGCTATGGTGGGTACAAGTGCGGTCACTGCACGGCGACAGCCGGGGTCAGTGGAGCATTGTATGCCAAGGCGGTGAGGCCTGGACGCGAACGGGGAATCGATAGGGACGGTTGTCATGTGTAGGGTCAGAGTACCCTGACATGCTGTGTGTTTAGGTTTACCTTGCAAGGTTAAAACTCGATTCGAATCGTCTGCTTCTCGCAGCTAATGAGACTGCTTGACCCCTTGTACTGCATCGAGTAAGAAGTGAAATGTGGTTACATGAGATAACTTGTTGATTGAACTAAATGCTTGTCACCATGTATGCTTAGAAGGAGCAAATCTAGCTAAGTTAATGATGATAGAAATTGAAAGGCTAAAAATTGATTTTAGAAACAGCTAGTGCTTTTGGCAAACCAAACCCCTCAGCCAAACAGCTGCATAGTCTAGAGGTAGAGGAGTAGACTCCTCACACCGGTTAAGTCTAGCTGAGTATTAGTATACTCAGCCTTGCTTGTGGCATAATTTTTGCAGGTACCATTCAGGAAATGGTTGATGGTGTGACTTGGCCTACCACCCTGCCACCGGGTTGGACGGTCGAGTGGGATGTTGCTCCGGCAGGAGAGGAGCACGAGGAGTAGTGGGCTAGGCCTTGCCCAATTCCTCGATACCGACGACATCGATTATCCGCTGCACTTTATTTTGTGAACTTTAAATTGCTACTCAAAACTCCGATTTATGTAATAACTCAGTACTTAATTTGAGGTTTCCTGTTTTATTGTATTTCTTCTGTGACTCACCTTCGAGTGAGATTGTGGAATTTGATCCTGGTTAAGTGGCTCTATCAGACTAGATCTGAGGGACTGACGGGTTATTCCGATTTAAGTGTGTTACGACCCTTGAGGCGTAACTTAGGCACTTAAGCTGGAATAATTCGGGCGGTTCTGCCACACCTCTCCAGGATGGTCAACGAGTTGCTGGAGTCACGATATAGCTTGTCAAGATTGTCACGAGAAGCAACAAGGGCACGTTTTTCTTCCTGCAAACAAGAATTAACTTCTTCAAACGTCGAGCAAGCAATAAGAACATGGCAAAACAAAGCTCATGTTTTCAGGTCACCTTTTCAGAATCAAGCTGAGCGCAGAGAGTAGAGTTCAACACGTTGGCATCGTTCAGAGCAGCAGAAACTTGGGCCAGCTCAGTCTGACTTTGGGAATACTTTTCTTCAAAATCATAGCACCGCCGGACCAATTCAGCCTGATTTTGAGAATTTTTCTCTTCAAGAACAAAAAACTGCCGAGCCATATCTAGCGAGAAACGGTCAAGCAAAAAGTTTAGATTAAGAAGCAGTTTAATAAGATAGACGAAAGGAAGCAGAAAAGCACTAACCAGCATTCGCCGCCTCTAAGTCAGAAACACGCTGTTGAAGCAGCACCGGATTCCAACGTGCCAGAGATGAAGCTCTTTCTGGAACAGAAGCACCTTGCAACCTCAGCTGACTAGCCATCCCGTCCACCAATGCCTGATATTGAGAGCAGATGAGTGTAATGACAGCAGTTCATCCGGTGTAAAAGTCAGACTGGAATAGACCATAGTACCTGGAGGTTGGAGAAGAATGAGGGGACCCCCAAATCATGAGAAATCAATTGATGGCTTGGCGTAGGATCACCATCCGGAGCAACTTGCAATGAACCAGCAGGAACCAATTCAGTGTCATCAGCAGAGCCCAAAACTTTGTCGTCAGGAACGCTAGCCTCTAAAGCAACTCCTTGACCAAAAGCTTGGGTACCACCATGTAACCAGAGTGTGGAGGAGATCCTGTGTGAACATCCATGAAAGTACAAGAGGGAGACCCCGCTCGTACACCCTCGGGGGCTGGGTCATAGTTTGCGCTACCCATTTGAGCCGGATCGTCTCCTGCAATACCCTCGGGGGCTGGGTCGCGGCTTACGCTTCCCACCCGAGCCGAATCATCCCCGGCAACACCCTCGGGGGCTGGGTAAGTGTCAACACCATCCTTGAGGGCCAAGTTCTCTGCAGCAGCCGCCTCTAAGGCTGAAGATCCCTTAGTCACTTCCATGGGAGCAGGACAGTCCAAGTCAGTTTCCTGACCCTCAAGACCACGCTCCAAGGTCGATGAGGCGCGGGACGCTGCCTGGGATGACCCCAACCCGGCGTCGAACACATCAGCACAAACATCCATCACGTCACCATCTGCCGGCTCTGATAACAGATCCTCTGGAACCATATCTTCAAGAGTTTGATCAAAGTTCGCTAGAGACAACTCTTGTAGACCAATGAGGGCAGATAGAGTAGGAGAAGGAACTCCACTACTTTCCCCACTGGCTACGTATCGCCGACTGTTCTTCCGAGTCAGAGGGATCTCATCTTCTTCCTCCTCCTCATTTTCATCAGCAACACAGACAGCACACCCATTGAGATCAGCGACAGATGGATCACACCCATTGGGGTCAGCGTCGGTAAATTCAGGCACAGGCACTTCCTCAACAGCAGGAACCGAAGGACCAGCATCCCGATCCAAGCTAGATACTCGCCGAAGACATCTCTTTTTCTTTTTCTGCTCATCAGCAGGAGAACCAAGTTGATTGACTCGGCAAGGGCGCTTCGGGCGAACACTGACAGGCCTCTGAATATCCAAGGTTTTACCAGCTTCCATAAGAGGCGCCACCACCGATGTCCCAGCAGGAGCGGCATCAGAAGAATCTTCGGCTAACATATCAAGCATGGTACTTATCTCTGCATCACTGGGATCCAAAGGCACCTCAAAATGAACCTGTCGTTCATCATCAGGAATTTCTTCAAGCGAAGCAACCAAAGCACTAACTTCTTCGGCAGAGGGTCGCACTCTAAGGCCCAAACCGCCATCGCCAGCAGGAGGACTTGACACGAAATGGGTAAAGGCCTTCGAAGGAGGCAAGTTCCAAGCCGAGTAGGCAACATGGGCACCAACATTTGACACCTTGCCCCTAAGTATCATTTCAAGTCGGCTCACCAAGTCCACAGCAGGAATTCTTCTATTGGTGACCCGGGTGGAGTCAGCTAGACCTCGGTACAGGTAGGCTGGGTATGCCCTGTCCTTCAATGGCTAAATGTTCTTGAAGACAAAGTCAGCAACCACGGCTTCTGCAGTCAGACCCCTCTCCTTCAACAATCCAACTTCAGCTAGCAGAACTCCTGCCTCAGCCACATCCTGGTATGTGGGGGATTCAGTCCAGCTCGGAGTGCGAACGTCCGGCTATCTCCCTGACCGCGGGGGGAGAGAATTTCTGTGATTCTCAACAATAAACCACTCCAAGCGCCATCCTTTAATGCTATCTTTGAGGGGGATATCGAGATAATAAGTTTTTCTTCCGTGGCGCATTTCTAAGCTCGCGCCCCCCACCAGCTGATGCTGTCCTCCGGCCATCCCAGGCCGACAGTGATACAAGTATTTCCACAGCCCAAAGTGTGGCAGGATGCCAAGAAAGGCCTCACATAAATGAATAAAGATGGAGATTTGCAGAATGGAATTAGGATTCAGATGGGTCAGATTCAAGTGATAGAAATCAAGGAGGCCGCGGAAAAAAGGAGAAACAGGAAGGGCAAGACCGCGGAGAAGAAAAGAAACATATACGACGGATTCGTGGGTGTCCTCTGTTGGAACAGTGACCCCATGGCAAACCCACCAAGAACAGAGCTCCTTCAAGGGAAGAACCCCGATGGACGTGAGGTGGAGAAGATCAGACTCAGAAACAACTGACATATGGTTACCTGCGAAAGGCAACTGGCTGTTGGGATCGATGGGAGGAATGACAGCAGCAGATGAACCTGATGCTTTCCGCTTGGGCGCCATCTCAATCTCGCCGGCGAGCAGGACGGAGGCAGTATCGCACGAGCGCAAGGAAAGCTTGGATGCAGAAAAGCAAGAATTAGGGCACGGAAAGCGGAAGCGCGCAACGATGCAGTACATATGGGGTTTTTTCCCGGCCAGATACCGTTTCCAAAAAGCGTCCAGTCATCACCCAACGGTTATTTCTAAAAACGCTATCATGCCATGTCAGTCACTCGGCCGACGCGGCCCGTTCTAACTCGGCTGTTACCTCTAAAACGCCGACGTCACCGTCAGTCACTCGACTATTACTTCTAAAACACCAATGTTGCCATTAATCACTCGGTTGTTACCTCTAAAACGCCGACGCCACCGTCAGTCACTCGGCTGTTACCTCAAAAAATACCGATGTTGCCATAAATCACTCGGCTGATTACATCTAAAACACCGACACGACCCACCATAACTCGGCCCTCATTCCTAAAGCAACGAGGGAATTTCGGATGACTCGGCCGCGACCACCGAAGCTCCATCATTACAAATAAGGCAGTCAGAAAGGCGATTTGATGATCACAGATACTCCTCGCGCATTGACTGGCGTAGAACGAGAAAGCAGCATGACACATGCAGAAGTGGAGCGAAATCACTTTTCATTATAAAGGGAAGCTACCGAACTTACAAACCAACTCATTATGAGTTGATGACCTCCCTACTACTACATTACACTACACTACTCTATACTACTAACTACTACTACATTATTTCATTATACTACTTCTAATCTATACTAACATCTAAAAAACGAGTGACATCTAGCCACTGGTCTTGTTGCTGCCCTTGCTGCTGCCCTTGCTGCCGCCGCCATGGTCGCCCTTGCTGCCGCCGTCGCTGCCCTGCCGCTGTCACCGCCGCCGTCACCGTCGCCCCCGTCGTCGCCGCCATCACCACCGTCGCCGCCGCTGTCCTCCTCGGACGAGTCCGAGGAGTCCTCCTCATCCGAGGAGTACTCCGACTCATCCGAGCCTTCGAGCTCGGAGCGCTCGACGACCCGGATGTAGGTCCAGACCTCCGCGGCAATCCCCTGGAGTCGTCTGAATCATCAAACGACGCCAGGGGAGAGACGGGAGCCGGGGATCCCTCGGACTCGGAGGAGAACTCCTCCTTCGAGTACTCCGAGTCGCCGAAGTCCTCCGAAGGAGGAGTCGGCTCACGTTTGCGTTCGCCAGAGCGAGGAGAAGAACCGCTACCCTTCTTACTTTTACCCATGGTGGCAGAGGGGAGAAGAAGAGGAGAGTAAACAAGCAGCAAGAGATGTGAAAAAACCGAAGAGGCATAGGCACTATTTATAGAAGAAGAAGGCAACCGCTCACCTCCTACCACGGTCACTAAACAGTCGCAAAAATTCAATATGCACTTCAAACCGTCTGAAGATACGTTAGGCGACTTGTGCCGCTTCACGCAGCACAACACCCATTGGGACTCCAGTCAACTGTGCGGGTGATATGATTACACTCGCGGTCACATCAAATTACTACTCACAAGCAGTCTGCTAAAAACACTCAGCGTACCAAGCCGTCCCTTGCCCACACCCATTGGAGGGGACACCCAAGAATTATCGGTATATTTTTCAAAACTGTCACATCCGTGCAGGGCATGCAATGAATACCTCAAGACAAAAATGAGATATCAGTAAGGATCAAAGGAAAGCCAAATATAGCCGGTGAAGTACAAGTCTGGCCGACAGAAGCGGCATGAAGACTAGCCAGGGGACGTCCATCGAACGTCCAATCAGTCGCAGATCAAATAAATTGCACCACCTAGCAAGATATGGGCAGATCATGAACTCGGCATCAAAGACAAAATACGTGCTGACCTCTAAAGCATAATATCAGTGACATAATGCTGACCTCTAAGGCATTCAGAAAAAGAGAGGATGATTCTCAGCAAAAGGGTACGAAATGAAGACCTTCGAGTGGACTATTTTCAAAAATCCACTCGAAGCTCGGGGGCTACACCCAATGAATTGTCATTTCAAGTCAAGATAATGCTAACTTCTAAAGCATATGGCAAGATCAAAAGCAAGCCTGACCTCCAACAAAATGCAAGCGGAAAATAAAAATGATTTCTGATAATACTCGAAGTGAAGACCTTCAAGTGGATTATTTTCAAAAATCCACTCGAAGCTCGAGGGCTACACCCATTGGGTGCACCTCCGGTGCACCCAATGAAGTTCAAGGTCCTACAGTACGAAGTGCTGACCTCCAAAGCGTGAGTTTGAGACAGAACACCAGTTTTCGAGTGATAAAAGCAGAAGGAGACAGTAAGGAATCGTTTCTACCAGATTACCCGGAAAGTATTTCCTGTCATAAGCAAAGACCACAAGCTGGACATAGGATCTTTGGGCCGATTATTTCAAAATCAACCCAAAGATCGGGGGCTTGTGGGGGACAGATATCCCCCGGGTCCACTGGAAGGATAAAAGACCTCACGAAAGGCCCGAGGGCCCAATAAATCGTAAGGTCATTCCTTCGTGGGTCTGGGGAAGAATGACCAGTGAAGCAGATCGACACAAGGCTGGATCGGTGCGAGCCCTGACGGCCCAACAACGTCGAGCAAGTGACCACAACAGGGACCCGACTTTCTCGCGCTGGAGCCCCGTACAACGGAACCAAGCGAGGATGAGTCAGCAGAACTATAGGAAGATAGACTCAATCAGTTCACTATTTCATAGGTGCGCATTGTTATCATATCCACATGTATTGCCTCACGGTCGAATATATAAGGCCTAGGGGGCACCCCTTCAGAATGATCAATCTCACTACTCAGCCACCCACCTCAACTCTCTACGTTCCCTATACTAGAGAGTTCCCTTGTAATCCACCACATAAAGCATTCCCGCCAGGACGTAGGGTGTTAGCATCTCTAAGCGGCCCGAACATGTACATCATTGTTCACAGTTTCTCGTGCGCCCAGCACGAACCATCGAGCTACAGTCGGCAACATCGTCCTACTCCTGAAAACACCTTGAGGGGCAACCCCGGGTGTGCGGTCGGACCCAAAACACCGACAGTCACAGTCCAGAAATTTTTCTGGCAAAACATTGTTTGTCACTTCGGCGTGCCGAAGGCTATAACTGTGGACAACGGAACACAGTTTGATGCCGAAGCTTTCAAGGAATTTTGTGATCAAATTGGCACAACATTTTGCGTTAGTCAGACATCCAGGATCAAATGGACTTGTCGAAAGAGCAAATGGTATTATAATGACAGGAATAATGAAGTTAATCTTTAATCAGTCCAGAGGAAAGTGGCCAAACGAGTTGATTAAAGTGGTCTGGAGCCACAATACGACCGTATCAAGATCAATAGGTTTTACGCCATTCAAGTTATTATTTGGTGACGAAGCTATAACCCCAGAAGAAGCTAAAGCGGGGTCAATAAGAACAACTTCGGTAGAAGACGAAGCTGATTATCATGTGACAAAAGACACTATATAAGGGACCAGACTTTAGGCTATGGAAAATATCAATAAATATCAAGCCGAAACAATAAAATGGCGTGACAAAAAGTCCGGTTGAAAAATATCAAGCCAGGGCATTTGGTGCTTTGGAGAGTGGCTAATCCGGACACAGTAGGCAAACTACAGCTGAAGTGGGAAGGACCTTTTCTGGTGGTATCTTCATCAAGGCCCGGTTCTTACAGGTTGAAGGATATGGACGGCGACGACATTCCTAGATCTTGGAATGCGGATGAGCTTCGATGATATTATGTGTAATCTGATGTAATCTTTCTTCATTTTTTCCTATGACACACTTTTCCTTTCCAAAGGGGGAGAAAGGTTTTTAATGGGGCCATAGTTTGAAATTTTTCTTTTCTTATTCAGCTCCATGAGAGCAAAATCCCCCAAAAAGAATGTAAAATGTAACATCTGAGCGGGCACCATCGAGTGCAGAGAAAAAAACCAGGGAGAAGCTCAAAAGTCGTCCCTAAGGGGATGCAGAGCACGACAAAGCTACAAAAAGTCGTTCCTAAGGGAGCGCAGCGTAAGTTTTCTGCTCAAAAGTCATTCCTAAGGGAATGCAGAGCCAAATCCCGCCGAAATATAAGGCGAAGAAGTTCAAAAGTCGTTCCTAAGGGAATGTAGAACTTACACCGAAAAGTCAACAGTGATATCGCCGAAATAGAAGGCGAAGAAGTTCAAAAGACGTTCCTAAGGGGATGCAGAACTCACACCAAAAAATAAGCGGTGCAGCCTAAAAATAAACGGCAAAGAGATTTCAGCTATTCCTAAGGGAATGAAGAGTTTTGATGTGGCTTCGTAAGCGTGTGTCTGGACATTCATTTGCACAATACATCACATTATTCATTGCATTCGTATACATTCATTTAGACATTCGAAGGATCATCATCATCATACCACAAAAGTATAGACAGTTGCTTCAGCTTTAATGACAAGGCTTCAGCATGGAAAAAAAGAGAGAGAAGAAGCAAATTTATGCTTCGTTGTGTACGAAAAGAAGGGAAGGTGTTTTTCGCCTTCGGTTCAAAAAAATACAAGTTTCGTCCACATCAAAGCAATTCACACATGGACGGAAAAGGTAAAAATATATTACAAGGTATGCACAAATTTATAGAGTAGTATCTGATTCTTAAATTACAATATTTTTTACAACGATAATTCAAGAATTTCTCTAGAGTTTTTTCATAGCAGTATCTTCAGCTTCATCACCATCCGTCAAGCTTCGGATCACTGCTCTTCGGCTTCGTCATCCTGTACATAACAAAACGTTATAAGGTAAACTCAAGTTTCAAGGAGAAGGTAAGCATCAAGTATGGATTTATTACCGGCTTGAGGTGGCTTCTAGCTTCGTCACCAGCTAAGTTTCGCCCGCCCTTTGTCCAGATTTGTGTTATGAATCTATTCCCTATGCTTCGAGCTAGGATGGGGATATCAATCAGATCTGCTGGTGATAAGATGAAGTTTGGTCTATTAACGATTTTCCCATGTGTGCAGCCAGTTTTCATGAAGGCAACAGCTGTGTCCCGAGAAGCTAGCAGGGCACAGAAATCGTCGTGCCCAGCTATAACTTCATCAAGAGCATCAACTTCGCCCTCAATGTGTTCGAAAGTCCCGGGCAGGTCTTCAATTGAAGGATTAAACTTCTCAGAACTGGCCCCAACCGAGTTGAAGACTTGCTTCAGCTGCTGCACGCATCGGTTGCCAAAGTCTACGCATTTATCTTGAAGCTCTTTCAATGATTTCTGTAAATTTGAACTTTTTTCAACTTTGGCCTCAAGCTTCGCATCGAATTTCTGCTTTTCCTGTTCCAAGCTTTCTGTCTTTGCGAGGACTTCGCTATTCAATCTGGTAATTTTAGCTTGGGCTTCCACCAGTAAGCCTTCCATTGATTGAAGTTCAAAATCCTTCTTCTCTAGAGCATCTTCATGATCTTTTATTTTGCTCTCTAAGCCTTGAATTATAGCGTCATGTTTTTTTATCTTCAAGGTCCTGTTGCATTCTCAAGGCTTTACTCAATAGCATGCTCTGCGCAGAAACAACCTTTATCAAAAAAACACCTTCGTCGTTAAAACGATGAAAAGCCGAAGTAAAGTTTTTACCTTGAAATTAGAATAGAATAAACTACCGACGATATGTTGTCGTCGATAGCGGCTGATGTCGGCCTCAATCTTCGGAAAACCAATACTCTTCGACAGAGTACTGATAACCTTCACTCCAGTTCGGTCTCGAAGGCATCCTAGGGTTTCGTCATCAACACCGTCGAAGAGCAATGCTCCTGGTTGATAGCCACAAGATATTGCATAATCCCTCAGCTCTTCCTTCCTTAGACAGCATTTGACCAATTATGTTTTGAAAATTAAAATCCTTTTCCTCCAAAGTATCTTCGGCAATCTCCTTCTCTTTCCCGGGCACTGTGGCCAGGGTCACTTCGGCAGCTGTAGCAGCTTCTTCTGCGGCCATGTTCAAAAGCATCTTATCAATATCAGAAAAAGTGCCCTTCAGATTTATATCTTCGGCCGTTTCAGTTTTGGCAGTTGCAGCTTCGGTGGGGGTAGCCTCAGTAGCTGCAGCATCTTCGGCAGCCGGTGTTTTTGACGTCGAGGCCGGCGGTGGTGTTTCTTCAATGGCTTCAATAACAGTAATAATTCTCCGCCTTTTTGGCCCAGCAGACTTCTTCGCTGCCGAGGGCTCCCCCTTCTTCTGTAAAAGCTTCATCAGATGTGGCCCCAGTGGACTTAGCGTGATATGCAATGATTCAGTCATTACCTTTAAAATTTCTTCCACGTCGGCAGCAGAATGTGTTGAAGGAGCCTTTTCTTCTGTTTCTGTTGTTCTTGGCTTTGCAGCCACAGCTTTCCTCTTCTTCGGAGCAGCTATCTTCCGCTCAGGGCTCGATTTTCTCCTCTTCAGAATTTCCTCATCTTCTTTCACCATTCTAGCAGCCTGTCTGCTGAAAACGCTAACAGTCTTTTTTCTTTTTTTGCCCTTTGGCACCCATGTTTAATCGCTCATAATCAGGATATTCGAAGTTCAGGGCATCCATCACCCGATTCAACCTTCGCTTCGGTCGGATGCCGAAGGCTGCAGTCATCAACTGATCTTCTTTTTTAGTGTAATTCCCCAAAATTTCATTGCACATGGTCTCTATCATTTCTAACCATTCTTGACACGACCCTTTGAACTGTTTCTCAAATTTAAATTTATAAGGTAGCCGCACAAGTTCATTCTTCTCCTTTGTCCCTTTAGCTTCGGCATGTTCCATTCACTTAGCGTCGGGAACACCTTATAGGCCAAATATGCTTGGACCAAATCCCTGGTCTCGATCTGCTCGGCTACTACCCTGAATTCTGACACAGCTTCTCGGCATGGTGACCCTGGCAACATGCGGCACAGCGGCCTGGTCAACCTGTAGCTCAAACTCAGCGGGCTCAGCACCAATGTCTTCAGCTTCTCCCTCTTCTTCTCATCAGCTTTAACATAAAACCACTCATTTTTCCAACCAGTTGGCCATTTGGTGCGATAGCTAACCACCGGGGTCTTCATATCTTTGCGGTAGGCAAAGTTGTAGCAACCAAAATTCTCATGAAGACCGTCTTCTCTGGCCTTCGTCTGATAGTGAAGCTCGTGCACTCGGCAGAAGGCTTTGGCATTCGGGTCTACTCCCTGGCTTCGGAGAGCCCAGATGAAAATGCTGAGCCTAACGATAGCATTAGGAGTTAGCTGATGAAGATAGATCTCGAAGTTTTCCAAAACTTCTCCAATCATTTCGTTCGAAGGAAACCTCAATCCTGCTCTGAAGAAGCTCCTGAAAACTACCACCTCATCTTTTTCCGGTGTCGGAATAGTTTCTTCTCCGCCAAAACGGATTAGCTTATTCTTAGCTTCTCCGAAGTAGCCTAGCTTTATCATCATAGGCATATCAGCCTCAGAAACGATGGATTTTCCAAAGTCCAAGTGACAGGGTTTGGATGTCATGAGAGTGTTGTAATCTTCTTCTTCTTCATCAACATCATCTTCCTCGATGTCAGCCTGTTCAGCTTCAGCAGCAGGTGCACCTTCGTCAGTAACCCCCTCTGTCACAACCATTCCCGATTGTTTCATCACTTCAGAGATCGGGGCAGTCTCTGTGGCTTCGGCCTCTTTTCCGTCATGGGTCACCCTAGCAGTTGAGCGAACTCTGGCCATCAGGAGTTGAATTCCTTGTAGTTCTTATGAATGTTGATGGTTTTTATGATTGTGCCGAAGCTCTCTCTTATGACGAAGCTAGACAAAAACGTTGCTTTGCTTAAGAATGCAATGAGAAAGCTTTGGCTATGGTTAAATTTTTTAGCAGCACAACAGTGCAATGGCAATGAATGTTGTCTTAACTTCACACCTACCCGTCTGTTTATATAGTGCTGCAGGAGTGAAGGTGAATCGTCAAGTTGCCTATACCCGCTCAACAGCCACCCACACTCACTGAATGGTGGACCACAATGCGTACGAGATGAATCAGCAGATCGCTCATACCCGCTACATGGTGGGACCGCCCCACGCTCGGATTATTTTAATCGTTTCTCGGCAATGAGCTTAGGGAAGGTGTTTTTCGAACCTTCGGCATTCCGAAGCCTAGGAAAAATTTTCACGGATCAAGCTCATTACGAAAAACGATCTAACACCGCGAAGGGGCTACTGTTGGTGGTCTGCTTCGTAGCCGAAGGTCCTGTAAGAAGAAACACCTTCGGAAGATCAGCATGGAAATAATGTCGAAGCTACCTTATAGGGAACTTCGGCATAACGTCATGCCTAAGACGAAGGGTTGCACCAACTTGAAGATGAAAAGATAGATTGACCCATGATAGTTTATGTCATGGATGTAATCAGTTGTAAAGAGTATAAATGTAATTTCACACAGGCTGCGCCCTGTGCCTATAAATAGATGAACAGTACCTCAGTACTGTTCACGCTGATTTGTACTCGCTCGTGCATTACGCTTGTACTATCTTCTTCTGTCAAGCCGAAGGTACAAATGTAATTCTGTATTATTTCTATTTATTCATGACAATATAATAAAAAGATGAGTTAACAATGTTACATAATCATTCATGTTGTTTTCTATGTTTTACATGCTTCTTCTTTCGTTAATGTATACTGCAATCATGAAGGTAGAGCGAGAGAGGGAGGTGGAAATCCCGCAGCCTTCGTGTTTTGTCCCGTGTCCAGGTCGGGTGCGCTTGCAGTAGGGGGTTACAAGCGTCCACGCGGGAGAGGGAGCGAGCGGCCTCACGCGAGCGCCTGTCCCGTCCTCTTCCCCGCGTGGCCAACCCTCTCTAAGAGGGCCCTGGTCCTTCCTTTTATAGGCGTAAGGAGAGGATCCAGGTGTACAATGGGGAGTGTAGCAGAGTGCTAACGTGTCTAGCGGAGGAGAGCTAGCGCCCTAAGTACATGCCATCGTGGCAGCCGGAGAGGTTTTGGCACCCGGTTCGTGTGGTGTCGTGGCCATCGGAGGAGCGCTGAAGCTTGGCGGAAGGACATCTGTCGGAGCTGTCGAGTCCTTGCTGACGTCCTCTTGCTTCCGTAAGGGGGCTGAGAGCCGCCGTCGTCATAGAGCGTGCGGGGCGCCATCATTACTTGTCTGGCGGAGCGAGCCAGATGGGACACCGGTCTTGTTCCCCGTAGCCTGAGTCAGCTTGGGGTAGGGAAATGATGGCGCCTCTCGTTGATGTGGTCGGTCCGCGCCCTAGGTTGGGCGATGTGGAGGCCCCTCCGAGGTTGAGGTCGAGTCTGTCTTCCGTGGCCGAGGTCGAGTCCGAGCCCCTGGGTCGGGCAAGGCGGAGACCGCCGGCTGAGGCCAGGGCTGAGTCCGAGCCCTGGGGTCGGGCGAAGCAGAGTTCGTCGTCTTCCGGGGCTGAGCCAGAGTCCGAGCCCTAGGTCGGGCAGAGCGGAGTTCGCCGTCTTCCGAGGCTTAGCCCGAGTCCGAGCCCTGGGTCAGGCGGAGCGGAGTTCGCCGTCTTCCGGGGCTTAGCCCGAGTCCGAGCCCTGGGTCGGGCGGAGCGGAGTTCGCCGTCTTCCGGGGCTTAGCCCGAGTCCGAGCCCTGGGTCGGGCGGAGCGGAGTTCACCGTCTTCCAGGGCTTAGCCCGAGTCCGAGACCTGGGTCGGGCGGAGCGGAGTTCGCCGTCTTCTGGGGCTGAGCCCGAGCCCTGGGTCGGGCGAAGCAGAGCTTCCTATGGTGCCTGAGGCCGGGCCTGACTGCCTATCAGCCTCACTCTGTCGAGTGGCACAGCAGTCGGAGCGGCGCAGGCGGCGCTGTCCTTCTGTCAGGCCGGTCAGTGGAGCGGCGAAGTGACTGCGGTCACTTCGGCTCTGTCGACTGAAGGGCGCGCGTCAGGATAAAGGTGTCAGGCCACCTTTGCATTAAATGCCCCTGCGATTTGGTCGGTTGGCGTGGCGATCTGGCCAGGGTTGCTTCTTGGCAAAGACTGGGCCTCGAGCGAGCCGGAAGTATGTTCGTCACTGGAGGGGGGCCTCGGGCGAGATGGAGATCCTCCGGGGTCGGCTACCCTTGCCCGAGGCTAGGCTCGGGCGAGGCGTGATCGACTCCCTCGAATGGACCGATCCCTGACTTAATCGTACCCATCAGGCCTTTGCAGCTTTGTGCTGATGGGGGTTACCAGCTGAGATTTAGGAGTCTTGAGGGTACCCCTAATTATGGTCCCCGACAGTAGCCCCCGAGCCTCGAAGGGAGTGTTAACACTCGCTTGGAGGCTTTTGTCGCACTTTTTTGCAAGGGGATCAGCCTTTCTTGGTTGCGTTTTGTTCCGGTGGGTGTGCGCGAGCGCACCCGCCGGGTGTAGCCCCCGAGGCCTCGGAGGAGTGGTTTGACTCCTCCGAGGTCTTAATGCCTCGCGCAATGCTTCGGCTGGTCTGGTCGTTCCCTCATGCGAGCTGGCCATAGCCCGGGTGCACGATCGGGTTCCAAGTTCTCGGGCTGGTATGTTGACGCTGTCAACGGTTTGGCCGGAGCCGAGTTTGCGAGAGCAGCCCCCGAGCCTCTGCACAGGGCGAGAGGACGGTCAGGGACAGACTCGACTTTTTTACATACGCCCCTGCATCGCCTTTCCGCAAGGAGGAGGGGGGAAAGCGCCATGTTGCCCTCGGAGGGCGCCGAACATGGTGTCTCCGGTGAGCTGCTGGCGGGTAATCCGAGTGGACGCCCGTGCCCCATTTGCTAGGGGTCGGCTAGAGGCCCAGAGGCGCGCCCAAAAGTACCTGCGGGTGATCTGCCGGACCCGGTCCCCTGTCGACGGGGTCCGAGGGCTCGATGCCTCCCTCTGATGGGATTCCGTTACAAGATTGTTCCCGCTGGTATCGGAAATGTCCTAGGGTACCTCGGGAGTGTAGCCCGAGCCTCGGTTATGTATCGAACGTACCCAGGGTCATCCCTCGCTCTATGTCTGAGGCGGCTGTGAACCCTTCGAGGGCCAGCCTTCGAACCCCTGATCCGTAGTGGGCGCGGAGCCCGAGTGGCCTGAGGCGGCCGTTGAACCCTTCCGAGGGGCCGGCCTTCGAACCTCTGACCAGTAGTGGGTGTGGAGCCCACGCGCTCTGAGGCGGCTGTTAAACCCCTTCGAGGGGCCAGCCTTCGAACCTCTGATCAGTAGGGAGGCTCGGAGCCTGGTTCCTTCACGGAGAAGGATCCTTTTCGGGGTATCCCCCTTTCCCGGTCCCTGTTGTAAGAGAGAGAAAGAGGAGAAGGAAAAGGATACGAAATCGAATGACGCGGCGTACCTTTTTTGACGCGGCCATTATGGCAGAGGCGAAGTGTCGCTCGCTTCCCCTGCCAGAGGCGCCGCTTGTCCCGCCGCGGAGTTAATGCGACGGAGCGGGTGGTTCGCGGGGCGGCCGTTGCTCGTGCGCGAGCCGTTCAAGGAACGGAACTCGGGCGCGCCGTCTTCACGCCGTGAGAGAGGGTTCTCTCACTGCCCCAGGATGGGACGTAAGCTTGGCTATCGACGTGACCGCTGCTCCCGCCCGCCTGCCACCGCCATTACTGCCGGACCATTTTTGGTTGTATTGACCGTCGCGCTTGGCTGGCACTGCTGGGTCGTACGCAGGGTTGCCTCGAGTCGCGGTACTGGTTCCGCAGTCGAGGAGGCGTGGCAGTGGTGCGAGCGGCGGTGCAGTTGCTCGCAGGTTGCAACCGGTGCGCCGGTTGCGTGACGCGTGGGCGTGGGCCCCCATGCTGGGTGCGTCGGAAGTCGCAGGGGCGCGCCCACTTGGCGCGGTTGCATGCCACCTGCATGGCTGCCCGCCCTTTCGCCTGCTGGTCTGGGCGAAAGTGGAGGAACGCTCGTAACCGCTGGGCGGTTGCACGCACCGCGTGCGGCGGTTTGGCTTCTTCTGCTCTGGGCCCGTTTGCATGACGTGTGGGACCCAGCCCCCGCGCCGTAGGGGGAGGACCTTGGAGCGTGTTGGAGAAGACTCAGCCCACGATGGCTGGGGACGCGAGTAGGGAGAGTCGCCTTTAAAAGGAGGGTGACCCCCTTGAAAGGCGACCATGTCTTCGCGCTCCCTTATGCATCGTGTCTTTCCACCTTCCGAGCCCCCGGATGGGGGACACCCGCAATCCTTCCGCCTTGTCGTTGGAGGAACGCAACTCTGTGGGAGTTGGTACCTTTCAGCCATCGTTCGGCTTCAAGGATTTTCATCATGCAGCCCGGCTGCATCCCCTCGCCGGTGGTCACCCAAGACGGTGACCTCCAGTTCGATGGCGGGGGAAAGCAAGCCGGGCTGCGGCCTCTGCCCCTCCCTCAGCCTCAAGGATTTTCATCATTAGTGCTGGGGAGGGGAGTGTGCCGAGTTGGGGTCGGCCCCTGCGTGGGCGGTGGCCCGCTCCTTCCCTCAGTGATCGGGGGGAAGGGCGTTCACCTTTCGTGGCGCTTGCAGCTGCCGCGTGCCTGGCTCTCGGACCCGAGTGGCTTCGGAGCCGCTCCCGGCGCCGCCTTCCGCCACGGCAGCTAGAAGAGGTTCTTCCGCCGACGAGATAGCCGGGGCCGCCCACGGACCGACCTCCAACTCTACGGCCTTCTGCCCGTCCTTGCCTCACGAGTTTGGGCACGGGCGAGGGCCTCATGGCAGCAGCATCCGCCCTGAGGTCATCGCTGCTGCTGTTCGGCCCCCCGGGGCAGAAGTCGTCATCGTCGCCACTGCTGGAGCAGGCGACGGCGAGCCGTTCGTCGGTCTTCTGTTGCTCCGCAGGCCCCCCAATCGAGTGGGGTTGTTCGTACCTGCGGAGGTGGAACCGGAGTTCCGTTTGTAATGGCACCTTGAATGCCAGTGTTTTTGTTCATTGTGGCTGTTGGGGCCTGAACATGTATGTATTTTTGGCACGGAGCCGTGTTTTTTCCTCATTCTCGAGCACTAAGACTCGCCTGTTGGTTGTCTGAACCGCTTCACCAAGCGTGAGTCGCCCCGTGCAAAGGTGACGAGTGAGGTATCCGTATCCCGGAGGCGTAGGAGTCCCTCGGCTCGGTCAGCCTTGCTGTCTGAGGCTTCTCTTGCTTAGTTAAAGGAACCCCTCGGCCGCTCTTCGATGAGCCGAAGCCAGGGGTAGCGGTGTCAGCACGGACAGAGGCAGAGTTGGCTCGAAAAGAAGACTTGGTCGGCTGGAGCCTGGCCGGGTCGTCCGTTAGCGGGACCGACGCCGGAGTTGATCTGCCGAGGCCTCGGGCCGGGCTGATGTCTTCGGGGGACAGCTGGCCGAGGCCTCGGGGTGACCAGCCGAGCCGCCTGCTCGAGCCGGATTCTTGGAGGAGACCCTGGCGGCGATGGCCCGGGCGAGATGATGACGTCGTCCTTCAGAGTGGAGATCCTTGGACCGCATCGCCGTCCGAGGCTAGGTCGGACCTCGCCGAAGGTGTAGTCGACGCCGAGGGTGTTGCTGCTCCCTTTAGCCGTCAAGATCCGAGCCTGCAGGATCGGATTATCTTGTAGCGTGTGTTTTCTGCGCCGCTGAGGCCCAAACACACCCTCACCGTGTTGTAAAGCTGCGCTTCTTTTCCTCTCGTTTCGAGTATCTGGACTTTCTCGTCGATAACAGAATTGTCTGTGCGAGCGAGAGTTGCTTTTCAAGGAAGGTGATGAGTGAGGTATCCGTATCCCGGAGGTGTAGGAATCCCTCGGCTCGGTCAGCCTTGCCGCTTACGCGCACTCTTGCCTGTCCATAGGGTTCTGTCACCGACGCAGTCGAGAGGGCTCGAAGAATCGCTTCGGCAGAGGAGCTTTCGAACGTGAAGACTTGTTCGGTCCGCGGAATCACTTATCCGAACGTGAGTTACTTATCGCAGAAGGTGATGAGTGAGGTATCCGTATCCCGGAGGCGTAGGAGTCCCTCGGCTCGGTCAGCCTTGACTGCTTACGTGTACTCCGTCATTTTCAGGATCCACTTTCGAAGTAGTCAAAAAACACGAAAGACATTCTAGCAGAAAGGATCTTTTTTCGAGGAAAAATTTCGACGCAGAGGGGGTTCCCCCCTTTTAGCCCCCGAGGGAGGGTAGGGCTTTGCCGAGGCAAGGCTGACCCTTCCTTGATGACTAAACTTTGTGTGGGAGCGAGGTATATGAACAACTTGAAAGCATCTTAAGAGTAGAAGCGACGTAGCTGTTGGATGTTCCAAGAGTTGCTGTAGACCTCGCCTTGACTGTTGGCCAGCTTGTACGTTTCGGGCTTCAGAACTTTGGCGATGACGAACGGCCCTTCCCAGGGAGGCGTGAGCTTGTGCCGCCCTCGGGCGTCCTGTCGCAGCCGAAGCACCAGGTCGCCCACCTGGAGGTCTCAGGACCGGACCCCTCGGGCGTGGTAGCGTCGCAGGGACTGCTGGTACCGCGCCGAGTGTAGTAAGGCCATGTCCCGAGCCTCTTCCAGCTGGTCCAGCGAGTCTTCTCGACTAGCTTGGTTGCTTTGGTCGGCGTAGGCCCTCGTCCTCGGGGAACCGTATTCTAAGTCTGTGGGCAAGATGGCCTCGGCCCCATAGACTAGAAAGAACGGCGTGAAGCCCGTGGCTCGGCTCGGCGTTGTCCTCAGGCTTCAGACCACTGAGGGGAGTTCCTTCATCCATCGCTTGCCGAACTTGTTGAGGTCGTTGTAGATCCGAGGCTTGAGCCCTCGTAGAATCATGCCGTTGGCACGCTCTACTTGCCCATTCGTCATGGGGTGAGCCACGGCTGCCCAGTCCACCCGGATGTGGTGATCCTCACAGAAGTCCAGGAACTTTCTGCCAGTGAACTGGGTGTCGTTGTCGGTGATGATGGAGTTCAGGACCCCAAAGCGATGGATGATGTTGGTGAAGAACGCCACCACCTGTTCGGACCTGATGCTGTTTAGGGGCCGGACCTCGATCCACTTGGAGAATTTGTCGATGGCGACCAACAGGTGCGTGTAGCCCCCGGGTGCCTTCTGCAAGGGGCCGACGAGGTCCAGACCCCACACAGCGAAAGGCCAGGTGATGGGTATTGTCTGCAGAGCCTAAGCGGGCAGGTGGGTCTGCCTCGCGTAGAACTGACACCCTTCGCAGGTGCGGACAATTCTAGTGGCGTCGGCCACCGCCGTCGGCCAGTAGAAACCTTGTCGGAAGGCGTTTCCGACGAGGGCTCGGGGTGCTGCGTGATGGCCGCAAGCCCCCGAGTGTATCTCTCGTAGCAGCGCCAATGGAAATGCATCGCTGGAGGATGCCTGAGGGGCTGCGGTGGTAGAGCTCCTTCCCGTCCCCCACCAAGACAAATGACTTGGCGTGCCGCGCCAACCGCCGAGCTTCAGCTCGGTCGAGGGGTAGCTCTCCTCGGTGGAGATATTACAGGTACGGGGTCTACCAGTTTCGATTAGGCGTGACCCCGCTTCGCTCCTCCTCGACGCGCAGTGCCTCACCCTCTGGGGCCGAGGGTATCTCGGGCTGAACCGAGGGTGCCTCGGGCCGAGCTGAGGGTGCCTCGGGCCGAGCCGAGGGTGCCTTGGACTGAGCCAAGGGTTCCTCGGGCTGGGCCGAGGGTGCCTCGGGCTCAGGCATGTCGTCGATCTTGACGGAGGGTTGATGCAGGTCTCGAGAGAAGACGTCCGGGGGAACCGTTGTTCGCCCCGAGGCTATTTTAGCCAGCTCGTCCGCAGTCTCGTTGTAGCGTCGGGCGATGTGGTTGAGCTCGAGCCCGTAGAACTTGTCTTCCAGGCGCCGAACCTCATCGCAGTAGGCTTCCATCTTCGGGTCGCGGCAGTGGGAGTTCTTCATGACTTGGTCGATGACGAGCTGCGAGTCACCGCGAGCGTCGAGGCATCAGACCCCTAGCTCGATGGCGATGTGCAACCCGTTGACCAGAGCCTCGTACTCAGCCACATTGTTGGACGCCGGGAAGTGGAGGCATAGCACGTAGCGTAGATGCTTTCCGAGGGGCGAGATGAAGAGTAGGCCTGCGCCGGCCCCTGTCTTCATCAGCGACCCGTCGAAGAACATGGTCCAGAGTTCCGGCTGGATCAGAACCGTTGGGAGCTGGGTGTCGACCCATTCAGCCACGAAGTCCGCCAAGACCTAGGACTTGATGGCCTTCCGAGGGGCGAACGAGATCGCTTCGCCCATGATTTCCACCGCCCACTTTGCGATTCTACCCGAGGCCTCTCGGCACTGGATGATCTCACCCAGGGGGAAGGATGACACCACAGTTACCGGATGAGACTCGAAGTAGTGTCGTAACTTCCGCCACGTCAGGATCACCGCGTACAGCAGCTTCTGAATTTGTGGTTAGCGGATCTTGGTTTCGGACAGTACCTCGCTGATGAAGTAGACTGGCCTCTGAACGGGCAATGCATGCCCCTCTTCTCGTCTCTCAACCACAACCGTGGCGCTAACCACCTGAGTGGTCGCGGCGACGTAGATCAAGAGGGCTTCACCGGCAGCGGGGAGCACCAAGATGGGCGCGTTCGTGAGGAGCGCCTTTAGGTTCCCGAGGGCTTCCTCGGCCTCGGGGGTCCAAGTGAAGCACTCGGCCTTTCTTAAGAGGCGGTACAGAGGCAGGCCTCTTTCGCTGAGGCATGAGATGAAGCGGCTCAGAGCCGCAAGGCATCCCATGACTCTTTGTACGCCTTTCAAGTCCTTGATGGGCCCCATGCTGGTGACGGCCGCGATCTTCTCTGGGTTGGCTTCGACGCCCCGCTCGGAGACGATGAACCCCAAGAGCATGCCTCGGGGTACCCCGAAGACACACTTCTCGGGATTAAGCTTCACGCCTTTCGCCTTGAGACATCGGAATGTCACTTCAAGGTCGGAAAGGAGGTCGGAGGCTTTCCTCGTCTTAACTACGATGTCATCGACGTAGGCCTCGACCGTCCGGCCAATGTGTTCGCCGAACACATGGTTCATGCACCGCTGCTACGTCGCGCCCGCATTCCTCAAGCCAAACGGCATGGTGACATAGCAGTACATGCCGAAGGGTGTGATGAAAGAAGTCGCGAGCTGGTCGGACTCTTTCATCCTGATTTGGTGATACCCTGAGTAGGCATCGAGGAAAGACAGGGTTTCGCACCCAGCAGTGGAATCCACGATTTGATCTATGCGAGGCAAAGGGTAGGGAACCTTCGGACATGCTTTGTTTAGACCAGTGTAGTCTACACACATCCGCCATTTCCCTCCTTTCTTTCTCACAAGCACAGGGTTGGCAAGCTATTCGGGATGGAATACCTCTTTGATGAACCCTGCCGCCATTAGCTTGTGGATCTCCTCGCCTATGGCTCTGCGCTTTTCTTCGTCGAGTCGGCGCAGAGGCTGCTTGACGGGTCGGGCTCCGGCTCGGATATGCAGCGAGTGCTCGGCGACATCCCTCGGTATGCCAGGCATGTCCGAGAGACTCCACGCGAAGACGTCGGCGTTCGCGCGGAGAAAGTCGACGAGCACTGCTTCCTATTTGGGATCGAGCTCGGAGCCGATCCGGATCTGCTTGGAGGCGTCGCTGCTAGGGTCGAGGGGGACGGACTTAACCGTCTCCGCTGGCTCGAAGTTGCTGGCGTGACGCTTCACGTCTGGCACCTCCTTAGAGAGGCTCTCCAGGTCGGCGATGAGGGCCTCGGATTCGGCGAGGGCCTCGGCGTACTCCACGCACTCCACGTCGCATTTGAACGCGTGTTTGTACGTGGGGCCGACGGTGATGACCCCGTTGGGGCCCGGCATCTTGAGCTTGAGGTAGGTGTAGTTGGGGACGGCCATGAACTTCGCGTAGCATGGCCTCCCCAGTACCGCATGGTAGGTTCCTCAGAACCCGACCACCTCGAACGTGAGGGTCTCCCTTCGGAAGTTGGAGGGCGTTCCGAAGCAGACGGGAAGGTCGAGTCGTCCGAGGGGCTGGACGCGCTTCCCGGGGATGATCCTGTGGAAAGGCGCAGCGCCTGCCCGGGCCGAGGATAGATCAACACGCAGGAGCCCGAGGGTCTCGGCGTAGATGATGTTGAGGTTGCTGCCTCCGTCCATGAGGACCTTGGTGAGCCTGACGTCGCCGATGACGGGGTCGACAACGAGCGGGTATTTCCCCGGGCTCGGCACGTGGTCGGGGTGGTCGGCCTGGTCGAAGGTGATGGGCTTGTCGGACCAGTCTAGGTAGACTGGCGCTGCCACCTTCACCGAACAGACCTCCCGACGCTCTTGCTTGCGGTGCCGAGCCAAGGCGTTTGCCGCTTGCCCACCGTAGATAATAAAGCAGTCGCGGACCTCGGGGAACTCTCCTGCCTGGTGATCTTCCTTCTGGTCGTCGTCGCGAGCCCTGCCACCCTCCGCGGGTGGCCCGGCCCTGTGGAAGTGGCACCGAAGCATAGCGCACTCCTCAAGGGTGTGCTTGACGGGCCCCTGATGATAGGGGCACGGCTCCTTGAGCATTTTGTCGAAGAGGTTGGCACCTCCGGGGGGTTTCCGAGGGTTCTTGTACTCGGCGGCGGCGACAAGGTCCGCGTCGGCGGTGTCGCGTTTCGCTTGCGACTTCTTCTTGCCCTTCTTCTTGGCGCCGCGCTGAGTTGACGCCTCGGGGGCATCTTCTGGTGGGCGGACCTGGGGATGCTTGTCCTTCTGGAAGGTAGCCTCAACCGCTTCCTGGCCAGAGGCGAACTTGGTGGCGATGTCCATCAGCTCGCTCGCCCTGGTGGGGGTCTTGCGAACCAGCTTGTTGACCAGGTCACGGCAAGTGGTGCCGGCGAGGAACGCGCCGATGACATCTGAATCGGTGATGTTGGGCAGCTCGGTGCGCTGCTTCGAGAATCGCCGGATGTAGTCCCGGAGAGACTCTCCTGGCTGCTGCCGGCAGCTTCGAAGGTCCCAGGAGTTTCCAGGGCGTACGTACGTGCCCTGGAAATTGCCGGCGAAGGCTTGGACCAGGTCGTCCCAGTTGGAGATCTGCCCCGGAGGCAGGTGCTCCAACCAGGCGCGAGCGGTGTCGGAGAGGAACAGGGGGAGGTTGCGGATGATGAGGTTGTCATCGTCCGTTCCACCCAGTTGGCAGGCCAGCCGGTAGTCCGCGAGCCAAAGTTCCGGTCTCGTCTCCCCGAGTACTTTGTGATAGTAGTCGGGGGTCGGAACCGGGTCGGGAACGGCGCCCGTCGTATGGCGCGGCTGAAAGCCTGCGGACCGGGTGGTTCGGGCGAGGGACTCCAATCCTCCCCGCTGTCGTAGCGTCCCCCACGCCTGGGGTGGTAGCCTCGGCGCACCCTCTCGTCGAGGTGGGCCCGACGGTCGCGGTGATGGTGCTCGTTGCCGAGGCGACCCAGGGCCGCAGGCGATGTGTTGTGCGTGCGCCCGGTGTGGACCGAGGCTTCCCGCATGAATCGGGAAGTCGCGGCGCGATGTTCCGAGGGGTACCCCTGCCTTCGGGAGGCGGAGCTCTCGGCCCGTCGGACTGCGGCGCCCTCCAGGAGATTCTTGAGCTCTCCCTGGATTCGCCGCCCCTCGGTGGTTGATGGCTCTGGCATCGCGCAGAGAAGCATTGTTGTTGCTGCCAGGTTCTGGCCGACCCCACTGGAAGCAGGTGGCGGCCTCACCCTGACATCGTCGGAGATGCGGTGCTGGATACCCTAGGGTAGATGGCGCACTTCTCCGGCCGGAGGTTGGCCCGCCCATTCCTGCCCGACGTCCCGGCGGATCGGCTCAAGCGCTCCTGCTCCCTCGTCGAGCCTGGCCGGCACCCCGCGGATTTGCTCGAGCTGTGGGTCATGACCCCCCGCCGGAACGGGGACCACAGCTAGCTCCCGTAGGATGTCAACGCGTGGCACAGGCCTAGGGAGATCACCGTTCTCCAGCATACCGTGATGGTTGCCTTCGGAGGGACCCCCTAGATCGACGTGGAAACATTCACGACTTGGGCCGCAGCCCTCGTCACCGAGGCTGCGGCTATCGTCGGAACAGTCGGAAAGGCAGTAGTCGCATGCGGTCATGAAGTCCCGCATGGCACTGGGGTTGCCAAGTCCAGAGAAATCACAACAGAAATCGGGCTCGTCATCTTCCTCGGACCCCGAGGGCCCGTAGGTCGAGACGTCCGCGAGCCGGTCCCAGGGTGACCGCATACGAAACCCCAGAGGGTTTGGACTCGCCTCTACGAGAGCGTCCGCCAAAGCGAAGTCGCTTGGCGGGTCGAGGCTGAATCCAAAGGGCGTGAGATGGGAACCGGTGGGTACCTCTTGGTCGACGGGCGGTGACGAAGTCACGTCAGGGACTGACTGCACCGTCGTCTCAGGTACGAGGGTGACGCCCAGCAAGCCTTTCGTGAGCATGCTGGCGTCGTCCGTTTGCTCGGAATTGGCGTGTTGCGGGGAGACGGCGCTCGTCTTCGTCTCAAACGCGAGGTCGATGCCCGACGCGCCCCCCGTTGGGGCGCCGGTGCCGTCGACTTGCTCGACAGCCGACGAGGTGCCGCCTCCTGCTTGGCCTTGGTTGCCCCTCCTCCTCCTCCATCGGCGGGGGAGAGGGCGGGGTGAGCTCGAATGTCGTTCTTCCACCACGCGGGGAAGACGTCGTCGATTCCGCCGTCGACGGGCGGGCTGTCGGCCGCCATTGTTGCTGTCGCACAGCGAGGGAAGGAGTATCATGTCGTAGCTACCGTCGAGGGACACAAACTCATGACTCCCGAAACGGAGCACCGTCCCGGGCTGGAGAGGTTGCTGGAGACTGCCCATCTAGAGCTTGACGGGAAGCTGTTCGTCAACACGCAGTAGGCCCCTACCTGGCGCGCCAACTGTCGGCGTTTCGAGACTGGGGGTCCCTGGGCCGACGAGTGAAATGTCGCCGCGTGCCCCAGCCCAGATGGGTCGGCGCGAGACGGAGCGCGAAGGGGGGGGAAAAAGGGCAGCCGGAGCGAGAGAGAGAGGTGGAAATCCCGCGGCCTTCGTGTTTTGTCCTGCGCCCAGGTCGGGTGCGCTTGCAGTAGGGGTTACAAGCGTCCACGCGGGAGAGGGAGCGAGCGGCCTCACGCGAGCGCCTGTCCCGTCCTCTTCCCCGCGCGGCCAACCCTCTCTAAGAGGGCCCTGGTCCTTCCTTTTATAGGCGTAAGGAGAGGATCCAGGTGTACAATGGGGGGTGTAGCAGAGTGCTAACGTGTCTAGCGGAGGAGAGCTAGCGCCCTAAGTACATGCCATCGTGGCAGCCGGAGAGGTTTTGGCACTCGGTTCGTGTGGTGTCGTGGCCGTCGGAGGAGCGCTGAAGCTTGGCGGAAGGATAGCTGTCGGAGCTGTCGAGTCCTTGCTGACGTCCTCTTGCTTCTGTAAGGGGGCTGAGAGCCGCTGTCGTCATAGAGCGTGCGGGGCGCCATCATTACTTGTCTGGCGGAGCGAGCCAGATGGGACGCCGGTCTTGTTCCCCGTAGCCTGAGTCAGCTTGGGGTAGGGAAATGTGGTGCCTCCCGTTGACGTGGTCGGTCCGCGCCCTAGGTTGGGCGATGTGGAGGCCCCTCCGAGGTCGAGGTCGAGTCTGTCTTCCGTGGCCGAGGTCGAGTCCGAGCCCCTGGGTCGGGCGAGGCGGAGACCGTCGGCTGAGGCCAGGGCTGAGTCCGAGCCCTGGGGTCGGGCGAAGCAGAGTTCATCGTCTTCCGGGGCTGAGCCAGAGTCCGAGCCCTGGGTCGGGCGGAGCGGAGTTCGCCATCTTCCGGGGCTTAGCCCGAGTCCGAGCCCTGGGTCGGGCGGAGCGGAGTTTGCCGTCTTCCGGGGCTTAGCCCGAGTCCGAGCCCTGGGTCGGGCGGAGCGGAGTTCGTCGTCTTCCGGGGCTTAGCCCGAGTCCGAGCCCTGGGTCGGGCGGAGCGGAGTTCGCCGTCTTCCGGGGCTGAGCCCGAGTCCGAGCCCTGGATCAGGCGAAGCGGAGCTTCCTATGGTGCCTGAGGCCGGGCCTGACTGCCTGTCAGCCTCACTCTGTCGAGTGGCACAGCAGTCGGAGCGGCGCAGGCGGCGCTGTCCTTCTGTCAGGCCGGTCAGTGGAGCGGCGAAGTGACTGCGGTCACTTCGGCTCTGTCGACTGAAGGGCGCGCGTCAGGATAAAGGTATCAGGCCACCTTTGCATTAAATGCCCCTGCGATTTGGTCGGTTGGTGTGGCGATCTGGCCAGGGTTGCTTCTTGGCGAAGACTGGGCCTCGGGCGAGCCGGAAGTATGTTCGTCGCTGGAGGGGGGCCTCGGGCGAGGGGTCGGCTACCCTTGCCCGAGGCTAGGCTCGGGCGAGGCGTCATCGAGTCCCTCGAATGGACCGATCCCTGACTTAATCGCACACATCAGGCCTTTGCAGCTTTGTGCTGATGGGGGTTACCAGCTGAGATTTAGGAGTCTTGAGGGTACCCCTAATTATGGTCCCCGACAAAAATAGGTTGTGCCAAATGAATAAGGAAGGGCTGCGGTGCAGGCAGAAGACTCAAGGCGGCTCGCAACCTATCTAGGGCTGGCGCGGCGAGAAGTAACACAAGGCGGCTAGCGAGGGCAAGTCGATTAATAGGGTGGATCGACTTGTGATCTGGGTAATGGTGGATGGGATAGTGGCGAAGGTGCAGTTGATCTACGATGAAGATACACCCTAAACCAGCAACACGACTCGACCACGGACACGAACTGAACAAAGCCAAACTAAAAACGAAATTGCAAAGGCTAAACAAGGGTTCTAGGACAGCGGAATTTTTTTATATGGCAATTTTCTGGAGTTATAGGAAGAAAACATAAACTAAACTAGGGTAATCCTAACGGTAATACCTAATACTTTGAATACCACTTGATAGGAACGGGGGTGCCCGATCTTCCGTCAGGTGAAGGTAACTATCGATTTGGTGGAGATGTCACACAAACGATCTGGCTTCCAATCAACACGACTAGAACCCCGCAATCGCAGCACCACTTCTCCTCGGGTTATCAACCGTGCGCTGCGCGATTGACCTCACCACGAGGGCTAATTCCTACCTGAGAATCGAAGACACAAGCAAGAACAAGAAAGAACACAATCTAGAATATTGTGAATGAATGATTAAGCTCACAAGTTGGGGTCTCACAAACCGATCTACGACGACTGTACGTTACAGATCTAAACTTAAGCAAAACCCAACCCTAATGCGGCGGCGGCTGCTGAATAAATAGAGTATTAGGGTGTGCGTGACCCCTGGACTCGCCCCTAATGGGCTCCGACGCGATACACGGCCCAACGGCCCAACAGACGGTGTCGCAGCACCAAAACAGAATCTGAACACTGACTTGTTTCGACGATTCCTGTTGACTCCGGACGAGTTTTAGGGTGGAACCAGTTGGGTTGGTTAGATAATCTCCTTATCTTTCCAACCATATCAAGTCCGTCGCAATCGGAGTCCGGATGCATCTTGGGCGTCCATTTTAGTGCAAACTGGTCCTGGAACCCGAGATGGAGTCGCAGCCTAGTCGGACTTGATCTCCTTCCTGTTGTGGCGCCCTTGCTGCTGCTCCTCAACACCTAGGCCTTTCCCAAGTCCTTGCTGGTCCTCTCCAAGGTTCCTAATTATCAAAACATCCATGGTCCCAAGCGTAAGCTCTGAAACACAATTGACAAGGGTTCTTCAATTGGCGATGACAATATGTTAATCAGATGGTTATTATAGCATTACCAACAGCCCAACTTGTCAGGGTATCTTCTGTACCATGTTAATTGAAATTGTCTATTTTCCATTCATATTGTTTTACTGTGCTTATGGCCATGCACACCAAATCTGTGGAAGCAGAGCGTATTATCTGAATTAGTATTAGAATATTGTTATTGTGCCAATTTTGGTTCTATCCTTGTCTATTTTGCCCTACAGTGGATATTGTTATTGTGTCAATTCTTATAGTTTTGCATAGTTCACGGTAAATGTACTTTTACTGAAGTACAATGCTCATCATGAAGAGTACTCTAGCCTGGTTTGCACTTGCAGGCTATCTTCTCAGACATCAATGCTCACGAGGTAAACTGACTGATTTCTGCTTAACTAAAAAAATTGCGGCCTTGTCATGAGCCCTACATTTTCTAGGTCAGCTTATCTGACTTAGCTCATTGTGTTGTAGGTGGACCATGTTACCGATGAGAAGCATTGTTTCTGCTAGGAGTTAGATCTGTTAGCTGTAGTCGAAGGGATTTTCCCATGAAAATTACGGACTTACCTGCCCATGCTCCAACTACATGGACTTATCTTGCCCCTAAATTGTTGTACTTGAACTCGGCTTCTAGATGAGTGTTAGTTACTAGTGAATTTTGGTTCCAATAAACAGGAATTGTCTTGATGCCCTATTTCTTCGCAGCATGCTCTCACAAAGTGCTCAGATTTCGATACGAAATCTTAAGCGGAATTTACAAGATGAAATGCTTACATTGTTCATCTGGTGTTCAAGATTTTGAACATTCTCCAAGCACTGTCGTTATTATATCAACCAGGGACTGCAGATTTTATATACTAGAAAATAGAAGCGCCCTATCGGGCGCTATAGCAGGAGTAAATACATAGAATCCTGTAAAGTTATATATTGTACACTGAACAGAACAATGAATCATTAGGACGACATTTTCAGAGAGGAGTTTGTCCATGAAATGAATAGTGACACAGAGAGCACACGACTCACGAACAACAGGCAATTATGAAGTATAATACATGTTTTGTTCAACAAGTGACGACGGTTACATAAATTCTTAAACATCATAGTTTTGCAGCCATGCAGATCGAAGACAGAAGGTCTAGACAGTGGGGCATTACATATACACAAGACACTGGTCTAGGCAGTCTGCGTGCATATCCACCTGATATTATTGACACATGTAGAGTAAGTTGCTAGGCTAAGATTTCGAGGGAGAAGTTGCTAGGGTTGGCTCACGCATCATACTAATGGAGCACTACGATCAAACGATGACTTGTAGACATGCATTAGTATGCCAGCATTAGAATTTGTAATTTAAAAAGAAGAGTACTCTCACATTGTGTATCAGTCAAAATAAATTTGTAATTTAGAAAGAAGAGAGTACTATACAAGACAAGATCTACCCAAAACAAAGCTGCTGCACCTATGGATCTACTCCATCAGTTTCAAAATAATATTCATTTTAGCTCTAAATTATTATGTCTATATTTATATGGATGATAATGAATCTAGACACATATATAGAACATATATACATTAACTATTGTATGAATCTACTGAAAAGGTAAAAACGAATTTTAATTACAAAAGATCAAGTAGCAGCCAAAATCTTCACTAATTCACACTAAGGCCTCATAAGCAACCACAAACAAAAAAGAAATTAAACCGACTAAACTGAGGGCACGAGCAACATTCACAGCAAAAAAGAAATTAAATCTTGATAGTAACATAAAGGTCACCTTGCTTATTTCATTCAACATTTGCACCACCCTTACCAAAAACTTTCATGGTGTCATTACCGTACATTCCTAAAAAAACGCTTCAATTATAATGTACCCAAAATCCTATCCAAAATAATCACTTAAGATTGCATGATTGTAGGAAAGAGTCCAATGCAAACAGAATAGACATAAATGCAAAATGATTTAGTAGAACCATATTTTATAGTAGGGCACTATGGCAGCTAGATGTTGGCTTGAATATTAACTATGTTAACTTAGCAGTGCATGGAAAACAATTATGATATCAGAATGAAAGTTCTGCACTCCAATTAACAGAAATTGAAAGCAAAACAATAGACAACTCAATACATAAAAAGCTAGTTCTCACTACAATATATTAGGAAAAGAAATCTATTATATCTAAGCTGACCACTATGCAGTACCACCTACTGGAACATATAAAGAAATCTATACAACGACAAGAAGCCATAGTGATTAACAACATCAAAGTACTACAATTGCAGAGCCATTTGGAATAAACTGATTGTGTAGACGCTGACGAAATCCTAACAATGTACCTTGCATGCACTAAGTGCAGTTTATAATGGTTGTTGGCAACTAATGGTCATTTTATTCATCAATGTCATACAGGCAATGTTCTCAGCAGCTGAATAGCACTATTCCATTGTGGGCTTGTGGCCCTTCTGTATGAACAATCTGCTCCAATAGCAGCTCTGTGACTCTAGATTTATTTGCGGTTTAGCAATATGTAACAGACCCTAAAGTGCCAAATCGATGAGAAATGGCAAAACGAAGAGTGAGAGCGGCGGAAGCTCACCAGTCAGTAAGACAGCACGGGCACGACGCCGGAGACAATGAGCGACGCGGTGCCACACCGAGCAGGCACACGCCGGCGTCCATGAGGAGTAGCAGTGCAGGCTGTCGGGCGCTCTATCGGCATGAGACAATCTATCTGAAATCAAATGATACGTGAAACCTCATAGAAGAATAGATCTCAACATTCAGCTGATGAAGATTAGATCAGTATACAAAGTAGTAGCAACTAACTTGTTGATATACTTATAGAAATAATTGGTTCGAATCTTTGTTGGTGGTATCCATGTCATTCCCGTGAAACTTCTGCTACTTCTGGTGCTTTATGGGATCCTACCAACATCAACTTCCTTAAATCAGGTACCAGCAGTAGAGGAGAAGAATAGGAGGCCAACTACAAATGGAAAGACTATAACATCTAAATGGAAAGACTTAGCAAGAAATAGAAACCATCTAATTGATGAAAATAGATCAATCTATCTTACTAATCAGTTCTCCTAAAATCATGCTGGACTGCTGATATGATTTCAGACAATTTATAGAAACCAGACTAATCAGGTCTCCTAAAAGTCCTCCTAAACTGTTGATCTGATTTCAGCATATTTGGGCAATTTGCTAAAGAAAAACTATATTTTTACTACCATGCCATATACCGAAACCAAAATTAGGTAGCACAGTTATTGTAGTTCGCTGGCACTGGACAAGACCATGACATATTTTGGGCTATGTACAAAGTCAAACTATTGAACCAAGGGAACCAATATTTTTCAAAATTAAGTTCAGACACGTGCTCACATCCGCAACTTTGTCAATTTTTTATATTACTAATTTGCAGGCCTCTAGTAAACAAATCACAACACAACCAGTATATGAGGTGCATTGTGTGTGTGCAGTATTATCTATATTGCCAAAAATAATTAGCAATGTCACATAACAATGTACTACCATAGATGTTCAGATCTAACCTTTTTCAAACCGAAGTATCAGCAATTCAGCATCCTGATCTCCATCTTCTGCAGCATCTTCATCATTAGCATAAAAAAAGAATTTCTGCAAGCCACATAAAAGGTTAGTCAAACACAGGGCTGAAAAGTATTTATCATCACGAAGCACACAATTTACAAATAAGATGTCGGATGGCAAACAAGTCTTTTAAAGATAAACATGAGAAACAACCTAAACGTGAAAAAGAGATTTTAGTTCTTGCAACATAAACCAACGATAAAATCAAACACCTAACTTGTGAATCTAAAAGTAGTCTTAACACAACCAGTGCCCTTAAACCGATCTAAGATCCTTTAAAATTCAATTAGTTCTTGCTTCATAACATTCATTGGTTAAAGTTGGGGGCACCCAAAAAAGAATAGTCTGGGTCTGCTGATGATTCTAGCAGCGGGATGCCGGAATGTACTCTGAACCTCCGACATGAACACCAAAGCAAGCTGAAGCTCAAGCATATGCAAATGCTAAATATTTTGGAGCATGTAATGGCTATTTTTTCTAGAAAACGCCAACAATTGAACTAATCAATATCAAGTATCAAAGAATAGATACAATACAATACAAAAGGCTGGAAAGACATGGCTAACATGAAAGTATCACAGATAAGAATATCTTTCAGAAAAAGCTGAAATATGGACATCTTTCAAGAAAGGCAGCAGAAATATGGGCATGCCATGGCCAGGCACGGAATGGGAAGAAAAGTTACATGATATAGTGAGGGTAAGGGATAAGAAAACGGGTGAGGGTAAGGGATACAAAAATGGTCATATGCCAGGTCACACTGCCATGCAGACCGAGGATCAGAGAAATGCACTACAGATGCTACGATAGTCGATAGCAAGTAAGCTATATCTTGAAAATAAGCTATGTGATTCACAGTCAGTTGTGGATCAGATAGGGCTGGCTGTGTCTAGGACTGAAAAGCCATGAAGAAATCTGAAGAACAAACAATAGCGAGTGAATCTCTTCACCAGTCTATATGGCTTACATATTCTTGTTTTACAATGCAAACAATGGGTATACAAGCTGTAAGCATGTATGTGATCTAGATAAAAAAACATGCACTGTTTCTAATTCTTTTATAGAAATTCTGAGCAACAAATATCCATCATTATTTGTAACTGAAACTTAAATGTAAACATGAATTTTAGTTCGGGGAAAAAGAAGTGGACACATACCCTACCTTGAGTCAAATCCGATATAACCTGTAAAATCGATTCTCTGGGGCCTAAATACGCCAAGGTAGTGACCGATCCAACAAAGAAAAATCCAATGAAAGCAATCCCAACAAGCATTAGGGAATCGATATCAAGGCCCCAAAAGTTTCCTATGAATTTGCTACCTGGGATTCACACTTTAAATTTCGCTCATCGCTATATCTGGTACCCAGGCAACTGAATCCCCACGCCAAGACATTAATCAAGAAATTCCACCATATTGACAACCTACATTAGTCCCGTCATCAGAAATACAGAAGCGACAATATCAAAAGGCAAAATAAACACGGCATTCAAAACCTCATAAATTCAAGCAAAGTTGTTACCTAGAATACTCTAACCATCAGGGAAAAAACAAATCTATAGATACATTTGAAAACCTGGAGAAGTAGCTAGCAGTCAGTGAACAGCGCCCGTCATTAGAAAGACATGAGTGACAATATCAAAAGGCACAAATGGACAAGGCATTCAAAACCTCACAAATTTGAGAAAATTTATCACTTGGTGGAGAGCGAGGAGGAGCGCACGTGTCTTCCCCATGGCGGCGCCCCCATGGAGGCGAAGCTAAAGCGCCGGTACAGGCGCCAAGAGCCGAAGGAGGTTCGTCGCAGCTCGCAGCTGTCCAACAACACAAAGTTTTGATTGTCACCTTACTTGTTTTAACAAGTTTGAATGGAGGAGTGCTAATGGTTTCTAGGTGGAATAGCACACAAAGTTACAAAACTAAACTGAATTCCCAAGTGCGTCAATCTAATTCGAGGTGGCGGCTTTTTTCATGACTTGTAATTAGCCAACTGTTTCGTCAAATAGGATTAGATAAATCTGGTTGTGTATTTTGATTGAAAGCAAATTGAATTACAGGCACCATCAGGCTTGAGTGTTGCTAATAACCTCTTTATCTTCTGCTAAATAAACCTGTACACATTCTTCCCATAATGAATTTTACTTTTTAACTGATCATATCCAAATTCTTTCAAATGATTTGTGATGGACTCATTTCGTGACTAAATCATCTTGAAAATTGGAGTCTAATATTTATATCTACAGGTGACATTTGACCATATGGATATGGCTTTGTCAAAAGCATTCAAGTCTGCCGTCGTAGATAGCATACTGTGTATTCCCCAGCACCAACAGGTAAAATGTCATAACACTCTAGAACGTAGAGCCTTCAGAGCTTTCTTACTCTCTTCTGACCCCTTGTTCTATTAATTCTAGTCTTTTGTCTGCTACATTTTTTCCAGTCTCATTCTCATATGTGAATTGTTGGCAGATGGTGTTGTGTGAGTTGGCAAATACTTTTCAGCATTGCAAGAAAAAAGCAACTACTCTAGGAGAGGCAACGCTAATTCCATGCCATGTTTAAAGAAACCACTTGATCAGATAACCTCATCTTGTGTAATTCTAAAATCATCTACTCATGTTCTTTTTTCAGCTCAACAAATCATTGAGAAGATTTATTAAAATGAGCTCAAAGTGGATGATTATTTTGCCTCCTGTACTCATGTGGAGACACAAACACCAAAGATAATATATGAAACAAATATCAGGCAATGAACAACATGTACCAGAGACAGAGAGAGAGTTGGCCGTCTTTTTCGGACAAAAACATGGCGTATATAGCTCGTCTGTCCGGTACGTATCAAGCTACATTTCCTCTACTAATTCATCTGGGCCGGTGCCCGTGGCCTAGCCTAACATTAACAAGTGTGCTCGTACCTGGAATCCAGCACACGACATCGATCCATTGTCCGTGAAGTCACCGGCCGGGCAAATCAATCGTCCGGCGAACACGGCGGCGCGCCTCATCTATTTCATCCTCTACCCCCTCCCTATACAGCTACCAAAATAATTTTAAATATTTTGTCCTCTTAATGACAGGCTGATGACCACTACACATATTAGCTTGGCAAGAAAGAGCTATCATCGCCACCGAAAAAGTAAGTATATATCACAGAATGAAAATAGCGGAAACAACAGATACATTTTAATATATGAAACAAATATCAGGCAATGAACAACAGGCTATCAGAGATAACAACGGGCACAAAAGTTTTGAGCAATGAACGACAGCCTATCAGAGATACCGAGATCAGTCGGACTATCCATATGGACCTTGCAACAACAAATACAAAACGTGAATGCCCAGTTACCCAATACACATATCCATAACCAAGGAATATGCTCTGCACTTATCACAAGAAAGATAAAGAGAACTGAACAATTCCTCTACATAACATGAAACGATACTTGTTTCTATGAGTAGCGCGAATCAACAGTTGATAAACTATTGTAACTTCAGAAGAACCTATGTGTTATTGTACTAAGTCCTTGATAGCTACAGCATCACTGGCAGTCCGACAACTATAGCATTTCAGCATCAAATGGCAGGCACGAAGCCGATTGAGGAAACGTACCACACACTGCTGGACGCGGGACTGGAACCCCGCGAGGTCGCGCACGTCGTCGGCGTCCAGATCCAGCCTCCTGCCTGGAACCCCGCGAGGTCGCGCACGTCGTCGGCGTCCAGATCCAGCCTCCTGCCTGGCGCCCCTGCGTGAGAGCAGGGCGAACCCGTCGGCTTGGTGTGCTGGCTATGGCTTCGGAATGCGGGGCGGAAGGGCCGTACCTAGGGCGGCGTAGAAGGAGGACTGGATGGAGAGGACGGTGAGGCAGAAGGCGAGCGCCAAGCCCAGAAGCAGCGCCATCGTCGGCCGCCGCTGCGCCGCCGCCGGCAGGTGAGCCCTCGTCATCGGCGGACGCGACGCGGTGCCGGTCTTGAACACCATGAGGTGGCCGGCATCCATGGGACAGAGCCTGTGCGTGGTGGCCTGGTGTGTCGTCGAGAGAGAGAGAGGGAGAGGGAGAGGGAGAGAGAGGGGCGGACGTGATGTAGCTCGGCTCTGTTAACTTCAAGAAAAATTTCGGGTCCGTGAATGCTGTCGTGCGAGCAAAGGCGAGCGGGCCACACGCGTCGCGCGACGGATGGCTGGGAAGCCATCGAATGCGGAGAGCGCAGCAAAACGGGTCACGTTTTAATATATCAGATTTATTTATTGTGTTGATGCTTATCATGTGTAGTCGAATAAATCAGGCTTTATTCTTTGGGTATTGACCAGGTTATGATATAAAATCATGAGCTCCTCGATTAAAATGAAATAAACATATAAATGGGTAACTTGTTTGTTCATGAAGCCTTATATGTATTTATTCTAATGCAGGTCTTGGTTTACCATGACTTGTTAGGGAAGCTGCAACACTCACATCATGCCAAGGCAAATGTTTAATTATTCCTATGCCAAAAAAACAATAAGGCAGAAGTGGGGAACACCTGCTTTGTTGATTGTTTTGTTCTAATTCAGTGGTCCTATCCACAGAGAAGAAGATGAAGAAGATATCTAAGATCCAAAGTTCAAGGATGAGCTGAAGCAGGAACACCAGCTGTTTGTTGTTAGATGACCTGCACTAAAAAATGAAAGCAACACTGATCTTTGTCTTTGTCCGACCGAAAGAAAAAAATAGGTCGAGTTAGAGTTCAATAGTGATATTATTAAGAAACACAAGAATGACGTTTGGACTAACTATCAGCAATTCTTTTTTACAACTACACTACCCCTATTCATTTTTTACAACTATACTAATGTGCACAATCTCATTTTTTAGACATTTACATTTATTACTTTAAAAAATCGAATTGTTCTATTAATGACATTCCATGTACAATTTGCACACTGCACTAAATATTGGAGTTTCTTTTCTTGTTTGACATCTCGATGTGTCAAAATCAAGCTCTCGTTAAAGGCTAAACAATAAAAATTGGGCTCTTTGATTAGTTTTTTCAGTGTTAAGCGATGAATCTAGAGAGCTGGTCCAATAGCATTGAATAGCTGATGTAAAATCGAAAGAAACATTGAATTAGTTATTGACAAAGAATTTATAAAGAAACATTGTATTAGTTGTTAACAAATAATTTATAAGATATTGAGATTGAAGATAATATATATATTGTTTGTTTTCATGTATTATCTAATACTGCCTAAATGTACATAAATTACCATGATATTATATGTTCCCGTTGCAACGCACGGGCACTCACCTAGTGTACACACTAAGCCTGACTATAGCGTTTGGAGTCAGTTGATGAAGATAAATTTCAAATTTCTTCAAAACTTCACCGATCATTTCATACAGAGGGAACCGAAGCCCTGCTCTGAAGAAGCTCTTAAAACAACAACTTCATCATCTCTTGGCTCTGGAACCACTTCGTCTCCGGCGAACCTTATCAACTCATCATCATTTTTCCCGAAATATCCAAGCTTTTTCATTAAAACTAAATCTTCTGCCTTCATAGTGGATTTTTCAAATTCAACATGGCTAGGTTTGCTCGGACTCAAGATGCCATCATCCTCTTCGTCAACACTAGTAGCTTCGACAATAGTATGTTCAGCTTCGGAAATAACATCATCCTTCTTGGGAATAGACCCTTCTCCCTCTTGAACAACCAACCCAGAATGCCTCATTACTTCTGAGATAGGGGTTGTCTCAGTTGCCTCAGTTTCTTCACCTTCGTTTGTCAGCCTAGCAGTAGACCTGACCCTAGCCATTTCAATTCTTAAGACGAAGCTAACTTTCAACTTACTTGACGACTGTTTGAAGACTAGACAGCAAGTGCACAGGCGACAAAAAGCTTCGGCTTCAGTAAAAAAATTCAATAGCACAACGATGCAATAGCAATGAATGATGTGGTAACTTCTCACCAACTCGTCTGTTTATATAGTCCTGCAGGTGAAGAAAGTGAATCGCTGCATTGCTCATACTGACTAATCGGTGGACCGGCACAGACTGTAACTTTTTATTCATTTTTTAATAACAAGCTCAAAGAAGGTGTTTTTTGGACCTTCGACGTTCAGAAGCCTTCGTGTGTTTCGCGGATCGAGCTCGTTATAAAAAACGACCTAGCGCCACAAAGGGGCTACTGTTGGGGGTCTCCTTCTCTGTTGAAGGTCCCCAGGACGAAGAAATCGTCTACAACCAAAAGGATTGAGCACCGAAGCTGCAGCAGACATGCATAAAATGTCGAAGGTCTTTAGCTTCTGCCCAAGATGGTTACGAAGATCAGGCGTGATATCGAGCCAGAGAGGAAAAGACATGTTAGTCTCTGATGCTTGTATCAGGATAATGTGTATGTATCAATGTCATAAATGTACTTTTTCTTGGTTTGTGTCCCATGCCTATAAATAGATGAACATTGCCCTGTACTGTTCACGTGGGATTGAAATTGCATTCACGCTTTTACCTTCGAGCAAGCCAAAGGTATACATGTAATGTACATTATACATCAGTTTGTTAACGCGTGATATGGATCTTAATATTGTTTAAATAGTTGATATGAAATGAATAAATGATATAACGTTATCTCTGTAACTATATTTTTATATTTGTATATTTGTGAATGATGAACACGTGTTTTTCATGACCTTCCTACAAGATTCATTATACCTGAAAGGAGATAATGCTTCGAGGGATGAAGGTCCTTAACGTTTAACAATCGTGTTGCCTTGTTTTATGGTTCACAACAACCTAGAAACAAGTGACCAACAGTCGGAACCTCATTCTCATCTACATCATCAAGATCATCTTGCTCTCTTGGAGAGCCATTAGTCTCATCAAATACAACATCACTAGTGACTTCAACTAGTCCAGAGGATTTGTTGAAGACCTTATATACTTTTGAATTTGAATCATAACCAAGTAGAAACCCTTCAACAACTTTGGGAGCAAATTTAAAATGCCTACCTCTCTTAACCAAAATGTATCATTTGCTCTCAAATACATGAAAATAAGATACATTCGGTTTGTTATCGATTAGAAGCTCGTACGCGTAGTCTTCTTGAGGAAGCAGTGTTGATAGAGTCGGTTTATGGCATGTCAAGTCGTGTTCACAACTTCCACCCAAAACTGATCTGGTGTCTTGTACTCACTAAGCATTGTTCTTGTCATGTCCATGAGCGTCTTATTCTTCCTCTCCACCATGCCATTTTGTTGCGGCGTGTAGGGGGTGGAGAACTCGTGATTGATGCCTTCCTCCTTGAGGTATTCCTCCACTTGAAAGTTCTTGAACTTAGAACTGTTGTCTCTCCTTATCTTTTTGACTCTTAATTCAAACTCATTTTAAGCTTGTCTTAAGAAGCGCTTGAGAGTCCCTTGGGTTTCAAATTTATCCTGCAAAAAGAATACCCAAGTGAAGTGAGAATAGTCATCAACTATAACAAGACCATACTTACTTCCTCCGATGCTAAGATAAGCAACAAGTTCGAAGAGATCCATATGAAGCCGCTCTAATGGCCTTGATGTTATCATAAGTTCTTCCTTGGATGACTTGTTCCCACCTACTTTCCTGCTTGACACGTTGCACAAGGTCTGTCTTTCTCAAAACAGACATCAGTTAGTCCTAACACATGTTCTCCCTTTAGAAGTTTATGAAGGTTCTTCATTCCAACATGTGCTAAACGGTGATGCCACAGCCAACCCATGTTGGTCTTAGTGATTAAACATGCATCTAGATTAGCATTATCTTTTGTAAAATGGACCAAATAAAGCTTGCCATCTAGTACACCTTTAAAAGCTAATGAACCATCACTCCTTCTAAAGGTGGTTGCATCAATATCTGTAAATAAACAACTGTAACCCATATGATAAAGTTGGCTAATGGGAAGAAAAATATAACCAAGCGATTCTACCAAAAAGACATTAGAGATTGAAGCTCGGTAGTAATCGCTATCTTACCTAACCCCTTTACCTTGCCTTGGTCCCCATCTTTCACACCCAGATTTAAGGACAAATACAGATGCATCTCACATGTGTGCAAGAATTAAGTTTCACACATATGGCAACTCAGTGTACAAAAAACAATGTCACATCTTTATTACTTAAAACAATTTATATACAAAATAGCTAAATAAAATACACCATATGACGACAACGATCCTCCACAACCATTGTTGACTAGGAAACGATGACCTAGACCTCTCCGGACTCATCTTCATGGTGATCCTCCTCTTGGCGGTACCTGTTCTTGACCTGGTGTGATTATAGCAAGGGTGAGCTCCCATACAGTCATCGGTTCGCAAGTGTGGGGAAAAGTGTGTATGAGCTCACTTATAGTTGGGGCTCAAGAAGTGTAAGGCTTACCAAGGAAAGTGGATGAGGCTGAGCATTGCTTTTAATTAATTTGGTCAAAATTTCATTAGCAAATACTAAATATAAGTAAATACCTACCAAGATAAATAATAGATCATAATGAATAATAAATCCCACAATGCAAGCATGACAAGTTAAGTTTAGTTCCATCATTTAATCATGTGAGTGTCAAGGCCGCTCTTGACTGTGAGCACGGCTGATATACCACTTTTACAATGTGCAGAGATTGCACATCTTTACCCACAAGTTGTGTGTCCCATCTAGCCAGGGATTGCAAGGCCCTTAAACACTTCCAAGGTGAATAGGTAGGGATCCACTACGAGGCCTTTATAAAGATCTACTAGCATGAGAAAACCCGCTACTTCAGGCAAAAGGAAGCATAAGCCTTTTTCCACGGTCTATAACCCCATCACAGTAACTACATCTAGCACTATGCTTGCGCAATTCACTCCCTGCTTTCCCTTTCGAGAAAGGATTATCTCACAGTAGCTTTCCTAATTAATTGACCAAAAGCATCCCATTCCACCCTTTTGGTAGCACTTTTTTCCGGGTGGTTCTCCATGTAACAAAATAATAATTAAGCCAACAATAATAATAAGGCACAATCATACTTCATATATAATATTAATCCATCAACCAGGTAGATCAATAACAAGACTACTCAATAATTCATTTGTATCCAATGTGTAGGGTAAACAAACTAGGTAACATATTAGGTCCCATCAATTTAACCTAACAGTGCAAGCAGGGTGAGAACATAAAAGTTTATATTATTAGGTCAAAGAATGTGATCAAGGACACAACTTACCGTTTTGGTGTAACTCCAAGTGCTTCCCAAAGTTGGGCTTCAAATTCCTCGTAACCTGGCTTCTACTCATAGCAATACATACAAATAAACAAATAACGAATACAAATAAAATTACACCAAACATGGAATCAAACTAAATAATAATATTATGCGTGTCGAGACGAGATCGTAGGTTCAATAACAACTCAATTCGGTGTTAAACGAGAAAGATGTGAATTTTATAAGATTATCGAATTATTTTTATACTTAAAATCATTTTTGGAGTTAATTTATGAAAACCCGAGTTCATCCTAGACCTTGGGTTCAGTTTTAAAAGATTCTAGGGTCTAATTTCAAAATTCTAGGACTTATATTTAATACATTCCTAATAGATGCGGGTGGTGGGATATTTTGAGAAAATCCTATGGACTCATGAAAAAGACTATGGCTGTTATAACCTGCGGATGCATCTGGGCCATCAAATCCACGTCTGACGAGTGTGGCAAGTCTAATCTCAGTCACTCGCTTGAGATGGACAACCATCGGCCCTTCCTCCCTCTACGACGACAGCAGACAGCGGTGCCCTCGCTGAAGTTTTCCCAAACTTCAAATCCCGCACTCGAACACCGATCTGGGAGGTGCTACACATAAAGAAGATGGAGGAGAACTACATGGAGAATATCTCACCTCGGTTCAGGGCATCAGTGAGGCCGTCGATGTTGAGGAGCGGCTTTGCGGTGATCTGAGCACGTCGGCAAGAAATTCCGAACGCTCCGCACACCTGTTGCGCCCGGCAAGTCCATGCACGCCATCCCAAGGACTAGGTGAAGCTGAGGCCTGACTTGGGGACTTCGTCGTGGGTGTATGTGCACAATGACGGCGGCGGTCATTTCTCCTTCCTCAGCTCTCCCGGCGAAGCTTGGCTCCACACAGGATGGTATGGTCTCGGTCTAGTTCACCTCTGATGATGAAGGGGATGTCTTGACCGATTTATATAGGGGCAGGGCATGGGACCTAGGCAGGAGGAGTCAGCTTGGCTGAATGCCAGCAAATGCGAGCGAGTCTAATGCGTCATTGGAACAAACTCGGGGAAGGGGCGAGTCCGACACAAAGGTCCACCCGTCAGCCAATGCAGCGAACGACGCTGATTGGTCGGGTCACTGAAACGCGGGGTCCACGCGGCAGTGATCACTACAAGGCGCGCGGACTTCGGGTGAAGGAGAGGCTGTCGTGCCAGACCCATGATCCAGTAAGGCAATTCCATGGTGTGCATGTGATAGCGGGTGGAAGGTGACTGTCCACTTGGACCCACATGTCGGCACTATGTTTTAAGAGAGGCTAGCGCGCGTAGGAGTTGGGGCCTGCGGCGTGGATTCCTGCCCAACCGTCATGTAAGCTTTCTTCTTTTCTTTTTATTTTTTGTTTTCCATTTTCCTTTTTATTTCTAGTTTCTAATTTTCAAATTTAAATTTGTTTTGGAATCAAGCACAAGTCAAATGCACATATAAAAAATACTCAACATGTATTAAAATAGTTACATTAATTACTTTATTTATTTGGGAAAATGCTTCACATCTTATTTCTTTTAGGAAGAAAAATACTATTTTGAGTGTGTGATAAAACTAAAAGTTAATTCAAAATAAGCATGCATTAAGTTTTTTCTTATGAAAAGTAATGTTTATAAATATAAAGAATTACTTTAACCCCTATTTTAAGGATTGATTATAATCATGTGATCTATTAGGGGAATAATTCATTCTAATTAAAATCCTTCCTATCTATTTAGTTTAAGAAAAAAATATTTTTTGAAAAAAGGAGGAAAACCTTATTTAAAAGTTGTTTTAAACTCACACCTTTTTGGAGAAGTTTTCATAAATCTCAAAATGGAAATTTTGAGGTGTTACACCATCTCCAATGTTGATCGTGTCGTGGGAATCCTTGTTCTTGACGTAGGAAGAGAACATCTGCTTCTCTCCCGTCATGTGGTTTGTGCATTCATTGTTAATGATCCAGTTTGAGCCCACAGATGCATAAACTTACAAGGTGAACTTAGGCTTGGGGTTTAGGTACCCAACTAGTGTTGGGTCCTGTCAGATTAATTACATAAGATTTTGGCACCCAAATGCAAGTTTTATCATTATTGCTTTTGGGTCTCACATGAGAAGAAACAACACGACCAGACTTGCAATATAACACATAGGAAGCATCAAATGTACGATATCAGACATAATGACCATATGATGCATTCCTAGTCTTAGGCACATGAGAAACAACATGATGAGCATGTCACCTAAGTCTACTCCTACCATGAGTTTGGATGAAGAACTAGAAGAAGCAGTCATGGCATACGAAGAATAAACAACATTATGATGCACAGTAGGCACAACACAATCAATACGAGCATCATGAGCATTATGAGAAGCATTCTTAACATGAGCATACAAATAAGCATGGTTCTTGTTATCATGAGAAAAATGTGAACTACTAGCCATAGGCGCCTTCGCCTTTTCTTTAATGAAGTTGGGGGCCTTATGGCTCTTTGTGTCCTTGTCTCCCTTATGGAAGCCAAGACCATCCTTAATAGAGTGATGCCTACCAATGGTGTAGGCATCCCTTGCAAATTTAACTTTATCAACCTCATCTTTGCAAGTTTTAAGTTAAACATTTAATCTAGCAATTTCATCATTCAAATTAACAATGGTAGAGGCATGACCAACACAAGCATCAATATCAAAATCCATACATCTATTGCAAATTGATACATGCGAAAGAGAAGAACTAGAAACATGGCACTCATCCAATTTCTTACCCAGATCATTATTAGCATTTTTAAGACTAGAAATACAAGAATGACATGAAGACAACTCAGCAGATAATAAATCATTCTTCTTTTCCAAAGCAACGAATTTCTTTATTTCTACAACTTTATCATGTTCCTCAAAAAGCAAATCATATTGCTACTCTTATCATTCAAAGCATCAATCAACTCATTAATTTTATCAACTTTAGATCTATCTAAGCCCTTAAATCGATCACTATAGTCTACATCATCATCATTGAACTTCGTGTCACTATAATAAGTATACTTAGTGTAACACCCTGAATTTGGAGGTATAAAATTTCTTTCCTAATATTCACCAAATTCAGGTGTTACTCTCTCATTTCTTTGATTTCCTTCTCTTTTTTCTAAATAATGGAGAAATTATTTTGTTTTATATATTTGTAAGCCTAGTAAAATGAAACCATAAAATGAATCCTTGAATTTGTTGCATATCATGCCGAGACTTTTTTATGTTGAATTGTTGTGTTTGTGCATCAATTCAAACTCATTAAATATATTTGAATCTTTGATTCAAAACTATATTTAGATTTGAAGAGGAATAAAAAGGAAGAGAAAGAAATAATAAAAAAGGGAAAAGCCTCCCACCACCCCAGCCAACGCGCAGCCCACCCAGCATCTCGCACCCGCGGCCCAGCTCCTCACCCCGCGCGCCTCCGCGGCCCAGCTCCCCGCGGCCCACCCCGCGCGCCCCTACGGCCCACCTGGCGCAGTGCGCCCTTCCCCCCAAACCCTAGCCGCCGCATGGCATCCCTGCCCAAGCCACTGCCCAGCTGGGCCCACGGCGCCTTGTTCTTCTTCTCCGTTAACTGCTTCCTCCAATTTTCTCTCGTTCCCCATCGCCCATCTATCCACGACCCTCCAAATCGGAACCGCTCTGCTGCGCTCACCATGGACGGTTCGCCGTCCGCGCCATTGTCTTCTCGTCACCAAGGTGAGCCACTTCTTCCTCTTTCTTTCCCCCGCGGTGCCCTCTCTCTATCCCGACCATGGCTTCTTGCGCCCCCTGCTCCCTTGTGTGTGGACCCTGTTCTGGGCGCAGCCAGCGCGTCCTAGGCTCGGTGGCCTGGTGCCCCGGCTCTGCAGTGCGGCGGCCCGCCCCGACCAGCCCCGGCCGAGCCTTCCCAGGCATGGCAGTGTAGTGTGCACCAGCCCCGGTGGCCTGGCGCGGTGCGAATTGCGGCCTAGCGCGGCAGCCCGCGGCCAGCCTGCGTGGCTCGCCTGCGCGGTGGCCTGGCGTGGCTCGCCTGCGCGGCGGCCCGACGTGGTCGGGCGCGGCTCGCGGCCAGCCCGGCGTGCCCTGCGCGCACGGTAAGCCCCCATGGCCGGGCACGGCCAACCAGCCAGCGGCTCGCCCGTGCCCTGCGCGGCTCGCACGTGCCCGGCCAGCACCCTTGCGCGACCCGCGGCCTGCGTGGCTCGCCTGTGCTCGACCAGCGTCCCTACACGGTCGTCTGCAGCCCTCGCGCGTCCCTAGCATGTCCGTCCGCGGCCCAGCGCCCCGGTGTGCTTCGCGCGGCCCCGGTACAGCTCCCGTGTGTGTCGTTCGCACGTGTCGACACGCCCCATCGCTTGAGTTGTTCCACATGTACCGCACACCTAGTTTAGTGGGTCGCGTGCCTTGTTGCGTGGCAATAAATTGTTTCGCCTAGAATCGCTCACATTAATTAATTTACGTAATTAAAACGGCGAGTAACCGAGTAGCAAACCCATCAAAGCTAAGCGTCAATTGTATCTATGTGATAATTATATGTTAGTATGACTAGGTCGTGTTAAAATATTGTAATTAATATCTGCTTAGCATACACATGATATCTCTCGACCATTGCGTCGATCGCCTCGGTTCCTCCCCGCGCGTATCTCGTGTGTCGCGTGACGTCTGCGCGTGATAATAAATTGTTTTCGCTTATAAGCACTTATGTTAGTAACGTTAATCTGTCAGTTCATATATGTTAGATAATTAACTTAAGGTTCGCTTGACTAATATTTATTAGACTAATATTCCAATTAGATTAAATATGTAGTGTTCAACCGCGCTTTTATATTAAATATTAACATGACCAATATTAACTTAACTGCTTTTAATTATTTAATATTTGTTTAGTATAAACGTGTCACCTATTTAGTTTTTCTTGCCTATCGCGCGTGTTGTTCCACATGTGGTGGTGTGCTGATTCGCGCGTCATTCACGCTGGTCACGCACACTGTTTCGTGTGTCGTCAGCATGCTATGTAGTGCATGTCCGCGCGTCGGTTGCATGCTGTCGTGTCGTTTCGCGCGTCATAAATTCACCTCGCTTAGGACCTTTCATGCTAATTAAAATACTTATTTAACTGACAGCTGTTAGTGTAGAAGATTAATCGAAACTAAACGGTAAATACAATTTATATTTGATAATGACGAATTAAAGGTTATAGTTATATTTTTTAAAGTAAACCCGTTAACTTCTTGACCGTAGCTTCGAGTTCGACGTTTCTTTTCCTCACGTAACCGTAGAAGCGCTCTATATTTATATTGCCTGCTTTTATAATATTTTATCTTGTATGGTGTAATGTTCTTATGCAAGTATATGTTTGCTTGTGCCTGTTTGTATTCGTTGCGCGTCGCGAATAGACTGCGGTCCATTTCTAAGCTTCGAGGAATTGACAATCAAGCTTCGGCGACCAAGAGATCAAACTTAGCGAGTTCTACGAGGTTGAAGATCCTGAGCATCTGTTTGGTGAAGGCAAGTGTCCTCTGACCTATTATGTCCCTAATTCATCAACCTGCATACCATGATCAACCTAAATGATTGACTACCTTTGTATTTACCTTGTCCTTGATTACCTTTTGGGTTATTATGGTTAGCTTCATGCTATTGCTTTACTTTAATCAATGAACATGATGTGAATATTTACGATATGATGATGTTATCTTGACTATGATGATGATCTTGTGATACTTTAAGGGGACTGGAGCGGTTTCTCGAGTGCCTCTCCATAAGGACTGGTTCGTTGGATGACCGCCCGGGAAAACAGTGCAACCATGAGGGTGATATGGGACACCCTTGGCCAAGTAATTAGGGAAGTCTTATGTTGGGTGCTGGTTTTGATCATTGGGGAACGGAGGCATCTGTTATGGCTCCTATAATCTCGCTTAGGCATTTTGGTACGGCCATCGTCCCACGGCTTTCGCTGAGGGCGGAGGTGTTGGTTTGGAACTCTAGATGGTCTCTATGCGATGGTCATTTCCAACATTCGCACAGTGAGGACCCTAGGGAAAAGCCGCGTATTGAGACCCTGCCAGTTCACCTTGGAAGTGATCAATGGGGAGTCGCGATCCTTGGGCAGAAAGGGAATCACGGCTCATGGGTAAAGTGTGCAACCTCTGCAGAGTGTTATGAAACTGATATATTGAGAGCACCTAGAGGGGGGTGAATAAGTGATCCTGTAAAATTCAACAACTAATAGCCACAAAACTTGGTTAAGTGTTAGAATGATAAAACCAAGTGGCTATAGAGCGAGTTCTTGTGAGACACAATGATCACACAGAAAAGCAATCACAAGAGACACGCGAGTTATCCCGTGGTTCGGCCAAGTATAACACTTGCCTACTTCCACGTTGTGGCGTCCCAATGGACAAGGATTGCACTCAACCCCTTTCAAGTGATCCAATGATCAACTTGAATACCACGGTGTTTTCCTTTCTTATACTTTCTCCCGTTTGTGAGGAATCTCCACAACTTGGAGCCTCTCGCCCTTACAATTGATGATCACAAAGAAGCACGGAAGTAAGGGAGGGGAGAGCAATACACACAAGACTCAAAACAAGAGCACAATCACGCACACAAAGCCACAACTTGAGCTCACAACACAACTCGAGGAGTTCTCTACTCAAATGGGGCTCAAGTCACTATCTTAAAGAATCGAATGCGCGAGAATGGAGTCTTGGTGCTTAGGAATGATCAAGGAATGCTTGGGTGACTGCTCCATGTGCCTAGGAGTCCCTTTTATAGCCCCAAGGCATCTAGGAGCCGTTGGAGGCAATCTTGGAAGGCAAATCTTGTCTTTTGTCGGGTGGCGCATCGGACAGTCTGGTGCACCACCGGACAGTTACTGTAGCATGTCCGGTGCGGATATCCTTCCTAATCTGGCGCAGCCGACCGTTGCAACTCTGGCGTCGGTTGGCGCACCGGACAGTCCGGTGCCCCTTCCGACAGTTGGAGCGGGCCACGCGTCGCCCGCGGATTTGGCGACCGACCGTTGCGCTGGCGGCCGTTGGCTCACCAGACAGTCCGGTGCACCACCAGACAGTCCGGTGAATTATAGTCGTACACCGCCAAAGTTTTCCCGAGAGTGGCCAGTTCGTCGGAACTGGCCTGGCGCACCGGACACTGTCCGGTGTGCCAAGCCGAGCTGAGTCTTGGCTGCACATAGACCCTCTTTTCCAATCCTTTCTTTTCCTATTTCTAGCATTTAGATAACTTCATTAGTACACAAAACAAATGTACTAAGTCTAGAAACATACCTTCTTGTTGATTTGCACTTCATTCTCTATTTGGCATGTAATAACTCATTCAATATGTGTTGGACACTTAATCACCAAAATATACTAGAAATGGCCCAAGGGCATATTTCCCTTTCAATCTCCCCCTTTTTGGTGATTTATGCCAACACATCAAAAAGCAACCGATAGAAGTGCAACATCAACATACTTGAGAACAAAAAATGTTTTTGATTCAAATTTTGACATATTTGGATCGTTCTTTGCCACCACTTGGTTTGTTTTTGCAAATCAAATTCATTTTCCTATCTCTAAGTCAAACTCACTTGTTTGGGCATTAAGAGAGATAATCCAAGAGTGGAAATGATCAAGATCCAAAAACTCCCCCTTTTTCCCATAATCAAACATTCTCCCCACAAGAGACCAAATTTTGCACATAAGAGTATTTTGACAAATCAAAAGTGCTAACTCTACTATTTTCAAATTTCTCAAGTGGTAGCTGATCCATTTGCTTTGGCCTTTAATTTCTCCCCCTTTGGCATTAAGCACCAAACGGGATCATTATTGGCCCTTTAACCCCATTGCCTCACCAAAATTGTCAATTAAGAGCAAAAAGGCAATAAGAGCATAGATATGAACTTGGAGTTAATACCGGAGTGCAGTGGAAGTCTTTGCATGGTCCAAGTTCACATATCCCTTTCAATTCACCTTTGAGGCTTCCTTAAGTAAACTCAACGCAATTGTTAGTCTCAAAGGATCAAGTTGTAGCACTTCTTCCCCTAAATATGTGCATTACTCACACATGGACTTGTGAGGTCCGGGGATCCCTTGCACAACTTGAGCACCATCAATAAACAATAAATCTCATAAATGCATAAAGTAACTTGACCAAAGGCATAAAACACATGTATGTTATAAATCAATCCAAGTTACGCGAATCTAAGACATTTAGCTCACTACGCAGCCTGCAAAAGGTCTTCTCATCTAAAGGCTTGGTAAAGATATCGGCTAGCTGGTTCTCGGTGCTAACATAAAACACTTCGATATCTCCCTTTTGCTGGTGGTCCCTCAAAAAGTGATGCCGGATGTCTATGTGCTTAGTGCGACTGTGTTCAACAGGATTATCCGCCATGCGGATTGCACTCTCATTGTCACATAGGAGTGGGACTTTGCTCAGATTGTAGCCGAAGTCCCGGAGGGTTTGCCTCATCCAAAGTAGTTGTGCGCAACACTGCCCTGTGGCAACGTACTCGGCCTCAGCGGTGGATAGGGCAACGGAGGTTTGTTTCTTTGAGCTCCACGACACCAGGGACCTTCCTAGAAATTGGCACGTCCCTGATGTGCTCTTCCTATCAACCTTGCATCTAGCATAATCGGAGTCTGAATATCCAATCAAGTCAAAGGTAGACCCCTTTGGATATCAGATCCCGAAGCAAGGCGTAGCAACTAAATATCTAAGAATTCGCTTAACGGCCATAAGGTGACATTCTCTTGGGTCGGATGGAAATCTAGCACACATGCATACGCTTAGCATAATATCCGATCTACTAGCACATAAATAAAGCAATGATCCTATCATAGACCAGTATGCCTTTTGATCAACGGACTTACCTCCTTTGTTGAGGTCGACATGTCCGTCGGTTCCCATTGGCGTCTTTGCGGGCTTGGCGTCCTTCATCCCAAACCGCTTGAGAAGATCTTGTGTGTACTTCATTTGGGAGATGAAGGTGCCGTCCTTGAGTTGCTTCACTTGGAACCCAAGGAAGTAGTTCAACTCGCTCATCATCGACATCTCAAATTTCTGTGTCATCACCATGCTAAACTCCTCACAAGACTTTTGGTTAGTAGAACCAAATATTATGTCATCGACATAAATTTGGCACACAAATAGGTCACCATCACAAGTCTTAGTGGAAAGAGTTGGATCGGCTTTCCCAACCCTGAAAGCATTAGCAATAAGAAAATCTCTAAGGCATTCATACCATGCTCTTGGGGCTTGCTTAAGTCCATAGAGCGCCTTAGAGAGCTTACACACATGATCGGGGTACCGTTCATCCTCAAAGCTAGGGGGTTGTTCCACGTACACCTCCTCCTTGATTGGCCCATTGAGGAAAGCGCTCTTCACGTCCATTTGAAACAACCTGAAAGAATGGTGAGCGGCATAGGCTAACAAAATGCGAATAGACTCTAGCCTAGCCATAGGAGCAAAAGTCTCCTCAAAATCCAAACCTGTGACTTGGTCATAACCTTTTGCCACAAGTCGAGCCTTGTTTCTTGTCACCACCCCGTGCTCGTCTTGCTTGTTGCGGAACACCCACTTGGTTCCCACAATGTTTTGCTTTGGACATGGCACCATGCTCCAAACTTCATTTCGCTTGAAGTTGTTGAGCTCCTCCTGCATGGCCAACACCCAGTCCGGATCTTGCAAGGCCTCTTCTACCCCGAAAGGCTCAATAGAAGAGACAAATGAGTAATGCTCACAAAAGTTAGCTAGTCTTGACCAAGTAGTTACTCCCTTGCTTATATCCCCTAGAATCTGGTCGACGGGATGATTCCTTTGAATCGTCGCTCGGATTTGAGTTGGAGGGGCCCATGGTGCTTCTTCCTCCATAACTTGATCTTCTTGTGCTCCCCCTTGATCACATGCCTCTTCTTGAAGAACATGTTCATCATCTTGAGTTGGGGGGTACACCATTGTTGAGGAAGAAGGTTGATCCTGCACTTGATGTTCCTGTGGTCGCACATCTCCAATTGCCATGGTGCGAATTGCGTCCGTTGGAACATCATCTTCATCTACATCATCAAGATCAACTTGCTCTCTTGGAGAGCCATTAGTCTCATCAAATACAACGTCGCTAGAGACTTCAACCAAACCTGATGATTTGTTGAAGACTCATACGCCTTTGTATTTGAGTCATAACCTAGCAAAAACCCTTCTACAGCTTTGGGAGCAAATTTAGAATTTCTACCTCTCTTCACTAGAATATAACATTTACTCCCAAATACACGAAAGTACGAAATGTTGGGTTTGTTACCGGTTAGTAGTTCATACGAGGTCTTCTTGAGGAGGCGATGAAGGTAGACCCGGTTTATGGCGTGGCAAGCTGTGTTCACAGCTTCTGACCAAAACCGCTCAGGCGTCTTGAATTCTCCAAACATTGTCCTCGCCATGTCTATAAGCGTCATGTTCTTCCTTTCTACCACACTGTTTTGTTGTGGTGTGTAGGGAGCGGAGAACTCGTGCTTGATTCCTTCCTCCTCAAGGTACTCCTCCACTTGTAAGTTCTTGAACTCGGACCCGTTGTCGCTTCTTATCTTTTTCACCTTGAGCTCAAATTCATTTTGAGCTCTCCTTAGAAAGCACTTTAGGGTCCCTTGGGTTTCTGATTTATCCTACAAAAAGAATACCCAAGTGAAGCGGGAAAAATCATCAACAATAACTAGACCATACTTACTTCCCTCGATGCTGAGATAGGCGATGGGTCCAAAGAGGTCCATGTGAAGTAGTTCCAGAGGTCTTGACGTGGTCATCACGTTCTTGCTGTGATGAGTACTCCCCACCTGTTTGCCTGCTTGACAAGCTGCACAAAGTCTATCTTTTTCGAAAGATACATTGGTTAGACCTAACACGTGTTCTCCCTTTAGAAGTTTGTGAAGGTTCTTCATCCCAACATGTGCTAGACGGCGATGCCACAGCCACCCCATGCTAGTCTTAGCAATTAAACATGCATCTAGATCGGCCTCCTCCTTCAAAAAATCAACTAAATAGAGTTTGTCGTCTAGTACACCCTTAAAAGCTAATGAACCATCACTCCTTCTAAAGACAGACACATCTATATTGGTAAACAAACAATTATAACCCATATTACATAGTTGACTAACAGACAATAAGTTGTATCCGAGCGATTCAACTAAGAACACATTAGATATGGAATGATCGGATGAAATAGCTATCTTTCCTAGACCTTTAACCTTGCCTTGGTTCCCATCTCCAAAGATGATAGAATCTTGAGAATCTTTGCTCTTGACGTAGGAGGTGAACATCTTCTTCTCCCTCGTCATGTGGTTTGTGCATCCGCTGTCGATAATCCAGCTTGAGCCCCCGGATGCATAAACCTGCAAGGCAAATTAGGCTTGTGTTTTAGGTACCCAACTCTTGTTGGGTCCTACAAGGTTAGTTACAATATCTTTTGGGGCCCAAATGCAAGTCTTGTCTCCCTTGCACTTGGCCCCCAACTTCATAGCAACCACTTTCTTATTCTTACAACAAATTGCAAAAGAAGTATTGCAAGCATGGTAAATTGTAGAAGGTTCATTACATAATTTCCTAGGCACATGATGAACAACATTTTTCCTAGGCATATTTCTACCATTCACAAAAGAAGAACTTGAAGCAATCATGGCATGTGAATCATACATATAACTCTTGTGATTATTTCTAGAAAATTTTCTATCACTATAGATGAAAGTATGATTCCTTTGAATGCTACTAGCCTAGGGGCTTTCCCTTTCTCCTTGTTGGGAATGGGAGCCCTTTGGCTTGTTAAATTCTTGGCTTCCTTGCAAAACCCAAGCCCATCCTTAATTGAGGGGTGTCTACCAATAGTGTAGGCATCCCTAGCAAATTTTAATTTATCAAAGTCACTTTTGCAAGTCTTAAGTTGGACATTAAGACTTGCCACTTCACCATTTAATTTTGTAATAGAATTAAGGTGCTCAACACATGTATCAACATCAAAATCCTTACACCTATTACAAATGACAACATGCTCTACACAAGAACTAGATTTATTAACTACTTCTAGCTTGGCATTTAAATCATCATTAATACTCTTCAAGCTAGACACAGTTTCATTGCAAGTAGATAACTCAGAAGATAGTAATTCATTTCTCTTTATTTCTAAGGCAAGAGACTTTTGAACACTAACAAACTTGTCATGTTCCTCATACAAAATGTCTTCTTGCCTCTCTAGTAGTCTATCTTTCTCATTTAAGGCATCAATCAATTCATTAATTTTATCTACTTTTGATCTATCTAAACCCTTAAATAATTCAGTATAGTCTACTTCATCATCACTAGATTCATCATCGCTTCAAGTAGTATACTTAGGAGTTTCACGAACGCTTACCTTTTTCTCCTTTTCCATAAGGCAGGTGTGGCATTCGTTGGGGAAGAGAGAGGACTTGTTGAAGGCTGAGGCAGCGAGTCCTTCGTCGTCGGAATCGGACGATGAGCAGTTCGAGTCCCATTCCTTTCCGATGTGTGCCTCGCCCTTTGCCTTCCTATAGCTCTTTTTCTTCTCTTTCTTCCCGCCCTTTCCTTGTTCCTGGTCACTAGAGTTATCGGGACAATTTGCTATAAAATGGCCAGTCTTACCACACTTGAAGTAGGAGCGCTTTCCCTTTGCCTTGTTCTTGTTTGAGTACTCCTTGCGTCCTTTCAATGCGGTCTTGAAGCGCTTTATGATTAGGGCCATCTCATCCTCGTTTAGCCCGGCTGCCTCAACTTGTGCTACCTTGCTAGGTAGCGCCTCTCTGCTGCTTGTTGCTTTGAGAGCAACCGGTTGAGGCTCGTAGACGGGTAGAGGGCCGTTGAGAGCATCATCAACGTATCGCGCTTCCTTCACCATCATCCGCCCGCTTACAAATTCCCCAAGAATCTCCTCGGGAGTCATCTTTGTGTACCTAGGATTTTCACGGATGAGGTTCACAAGATGAGGATCAATAACAGTGAAGGACCTGAGCATAAGTCGGACGACGTCGTGGTCTGTCCATCTCGTGCTTCCATAGCTCCTGATCTTGTTGACCAGGGTTTTGAGCTTGTTGTACGTTTGTGTTGGCTCTTCTCCCCTGATCATTGCGAACCTTCCCAGCTCGCCTTCCACCAACTCCATCTTGGTGATCATTGTGTCGTCGTTCCCCTCATGAGAAATCTTGAGGGTGTCCCAGATTTGCTTGGCGTTGTCCAAGCCACTCACCTTATTGTACTCGTCCCTGCACAAGGATGCTAGCAACACAGTGGTAGCTTGTGCATTTTTATGGATTTGCTCATCAATGAAAACGGGGTTGTCAGTACTATCAAAATGCATTCCGTTTTCAACTACCTCCCAAATACTAGGATGAAGAGAGAAAAGGTGACTACGCATTTTGTGACTCCAAAAAGCGTAGTCCTCTCCATCAAAGTGTGGAGGTTTACCAAGAGGAATAGAAAGCAAATGGGCATTGGAATTATACGGAATACGAGAATAATCAAATGAAAAGTTTGAGTTAACCGGTTTCTTTTTCTCGTCGTAGTCATCGTCTCTTGGGGAAGAAGAGGATTCGTCGCTGTCATAGTAGACTATCTTCTTGATGCGCCTCTTCTTCTTCCTGTCCTTCTTCTTATGACTTGAGCCAGAGTCAGTGGGCTTGTCGTCCCTTGGCTCGTTGAGGAAGGACTCCTTCTCCTTGTCGTTGACCACCATCCCCTTTCCCTTAGGATCCATCCCTTCGGGTGATTAGTCCCTTTCGCGAAGAGAACGGCTCTGATACCAATTGAGAGCACCTAGAGGGGGGTGAATAGGTGATCCTGTAAAATTCAACAACTAATAGCCACAAAACTTGGTTAAGTGTTAGAATAATAAAACCAAGTGGCTATAGAGCGAGTTCTTGTGAGGCACAATGATCACACAGAAAAGCAATAACAAGAGACACGCGAGTTATCCCGTGGTTCGGCCAAGTATAACACTTGCCTACTTTCACGTTGTGGCATCCCAATGGATGAGGGTTGCACTCAACCCCTTTCAAGTGATCCAATGATCAACTTGAATACAATGGTGTTTTCCTTTCTTATACTTTCTCCCGTTTGCGAGGAATCTCCACAACTTGGAGCCTCTCGCCCTTACAATTGATGACCACAAAGAAGCACGGAAGTAAGGGAGGGGAGAGCAACACACACAAGACTCAAAAGAAGAGCACAATCACGCACACAAAGCCACAACTTGAGCTCACAACACAACTCGAGGAGTTCTCTACTCAAATGGGGCTCAAGTCACTATCTTAAAGAATCGAATGCGCGAGAATGGAGTCTTGGTGCTTAGGAATGATCAAGGAATGCTTGGGTGACTGCTCCATGCGCCTAGGGTTCCTTTTATAGCCTCAATTCAACTAGGAGCCGTTGGAGGCAATCTTGGAAGGCAAATCTTGCCTTCTGTCGGGTGGCGCACCGGACAGTCTGGTGCACCACCGAACGGGTACTGTAGCATGTCTGGTGCAGATCTCCTTCCTAATCTGGCGCAGCCGACCGTTGCAACTCTGGCGTCGGTTGGCGCACCGGACACTGTTCGGTGCACACCGGACAGTCCGGTGCCCCTTCCGACCGTTGGAGCGGGCCACGCGTCGCCCGCGGATTTGGCGGCCGACCGTTGCGCTGGCGGTCGTTGGCTCACCGGACAGTCTGGTGCACCACCGGAACATTCCGGTGAATTATAGCCGTACACCGCCGAAGTTTTCCCGAGAGTGGTCAGTTCGTCGGAGCTGGCCTGGCGCACCGGACACTGTCCGGTGCACCACCTGACAGTCCGGTGTGCCAAGCCGAGCTGAGTCTTGGCTGCACACAGACCCTGTTTTCCAATCCTTTCTTTTCCTGTTTCTAGCATTTAGATAACTTCATTAGTACACAAAAACAAATGTACTAAGTCTAGAAACATACCTTCTTGTTGATTTGCACTTCATTCTCTATTTGGCATGTAATAACTCATTCAATGTGTGTTGGACACTTAATCACCAAAATATACTAGAAATGGCCCAAGGGCATATTTCCCTTTCATATATCAACCGTGCTCGCGGTTGTGAGCGGCCAAGGGAGCTCCATTGATTAGAGACAGATTGATCAGAGATGTTTTGTTCACAGATGATGATGTGATTATGATTATGATTTTAGGTATTCTTTCCGTTTGGAAGGCGTACTTTTGGGTTAACAACTTGGGTTAATGTTAAAACCTGGCTCTCTACTAGTAATAATTACCTGACCAACTAAAAGCAACTGCTTGACCCTAACCCCACATAAAGCTAGTCCACTTCAGCCAAACGGGACATTTGCTGAATACGTTGATGTGTACTCATCCTTGCTTTCATAAAACACTAGATTGCCTTTAGTGTAATCTATGCTTAGGTAAAGAAGAAGGTGTCGAGGTGGATCTCCAGGAGTTCCAGGACTTCGACGAGTTTGAGGATTAGGCTAGCGACCTCCCCCAATCAGCTGCCTGTGGTGGGTTCATTTACGTTGGCTACATTTCGATTCTGTGTACTTTGATTTATATTATGTAAATAACTCTAGTCTTTAATATTTTTACTTACTCTTTATTGTAATTCGAAGCATTGTACTATGATGAGTCATTTATGTAATCGCTGTGTATGTGAATTTCTGATCCTGGCACGTACATGGTTCTCATTCGGTTTGCCTTCTAAAACCGGGTGTGACACTTAGGAGTTTCACACGTAAATTCCTTCTTCTCCTTAGCCTTGCATGAGGCAAGTGTGGTGCTCATTGGGGAAGAGAGTTGATTTGTTGAAGGCAGAGGCGCGAGTCCTTTGTCGTCGGAGTCGGATGAAGAGCAATCCGAGTCACATTCCTTGTCGATGTGCGCCTCACGCTTCTTCTTGTAAAACTTCTTCTTCTCCTTCTCCTTCCCCTTGGTGCTCTAGTTGATCGTCTCCTTCTTGTTGGTCACCTTTACATTCTCTTTAGCGTTGTTGCTAGCAATCTCTTCAGATTATTATACCCAACAGAAGAGACCGACTTCGATACCAATTGAGAGCACCTAGAGGGGGTGAATAGGTGATCCTGCAAAAATAACTTAAAACAACACAAGCTTGGTCTAATAATGAAGTTAGAGTAAACTAAAACCAAGTTTGGGACAAGAAAAGGTGAGAAAAGTTCTCTTCACTTAATTGCTCTTCCAAGATATGAATTTACTAAGAGCAATATCACAAGTGAGAAAAGAGAACTTATGAAGAAAGAAAATCGCAAGAAAGTAAAGCAGACAGGTGAGACAACAATTTTATCTAGTGGTTCGGCAAAAGCCTACCTCCACGTTGTTGTGTCCTCCTTTGGACAAGGGTTGGAATCAACCCCTGTCAAGTGATCACGTAGATCAAACTTGCGTGCCACAGTTCTTCCTAATATCTCAAGTATTCCCGTTTGCAATGAATCTCCACAGCTTGGAGTCTCTTGTGGCCTTACAAAAGATCAAAATTACAACTTAGAGTAAGGTTGGGAGAGAGAGAGAGTACACACACAAGAGCAAATCGCAACAACACACGCAAGAAAGACAAAGAAACGAGCGCAAGAACACAACATCACAAGAATAGCTCAAAACTGGCGCTCGAATCTCACTAAAATCACTAGAATGCGTTGTTGTAGAGAGTTAGAGTGTTGGTGTGCTCTTAGGAGTACTTGGGTACTTGTTGGAGGCACCTAGGGGATCCTTTTATGTCACACCCGGATTTAAGGACAAATCCAGATGCATCTCACATGTGTGGTAGGATCAAGTTTCACACATATGGCAACTCAGTCCATAGAAGACAATGTCACATCTTTGTTACTTAATACATTTCTATACAAAATAACTAAATAAATTACACCATATGACGACGATGGTCCTCCATAACCATAGTTGACTGGGAGACGATGGCCTAAACCTCTCCGAACTCATCTTCATGGTCCTCCTCTAGCGGTACATGCTATTGACCTGGTGTGATTATAGCAAGGGTGAGCTCTGTACGGTCATCACTCAGCAAGTGTGGGGAAAAGTGTGTATGAGCTCATTTATGGTTGGGCCTCAAGAAGTATAGTGTAAAGCTTACCAAGGAAAATGGCGGAGGCTGAGCATAGCTTTTAATTTTGTTGGTCAAAATTTTATTAGCAATTACCATGGGCGTCCCGGAAAAATTGAAGTCCTAGTGCGAAATGAAAGTAGAGACCTAATTTAACATACTAAAATAAGAATAATAGTATGTAATAACATATTTTTATAAAACATAAAGGTGTGAACTTAGTATTATACCCGGTACATAATATTCACTTGAAAATTGTCAATCTCTTTGTGTTCTTTGAAATGAAATCTTCAATAATATATTCATAATCAATATTTTCTAGCATATCTCCCTCAACTGCTATGACATCCAATGCATTAAGTCTTTCTTGTGTCATTGTAGAGCGTAAGTATGACTTTAATAGCTTATCAATGGGTCATTATCACTATCAGATAATTGAAGTAGAGCCTCCTGAATATTTGCACATTGAAACCTGATAGCTTTAACACTATAAATACGACTCTCCCAATGAGTAGCTGACACTGACTTTAGAGTCAATCATGTTAGGTTATCTTTAAGGATCTGCCATCTCTTAGTATAATTAGCAAAAAATTGTGTAGATGTGTTGGATGATCCCAAAAAAAATCTTTAGCTTTACTACAACTCTTGGCCATATCACAAAGTGTTAAATTAAGACTATGACAACCATGAGTAGAATAAAAGGCTCTAGAATTAATATCCAAAAGTTTATTTTTTACCCCTGAATGTTTTCATTTCATATTTGCTCCATTATCATAGCCTTGTCCTCTAACATTGTCTATATCATGACCAAGATGCTTAAGTTGTTTCTGTAACACATCAAAAAGCCACTGCCCTGTTGTATCATTTACCTCCGAAAACCCTATGAAAGATTCCTCAATGCGAGCAGGATATGAAGATGAATCCACATGCCTTATAATTAAAGACATTTGTTCTTGTTGGCTTGCATCAGGGGTGCGATCAAGTATGACAGAGTAGTACCTTCTTGCTTGATTTTCTTAATAATTTTGGATTTAATGGCAGAACCAAGCAAATGTATCAACTCATTTTGAAATATAGGACCAAGATAATGAACCCAAGTTTCATTATTTGTAATGCGGCGAACATGCTCTTGAATAACCGGATCAAATTCAACCAACATTTCTACCATACCCAAGAAATTCCCATTGCTATCTTCATACAATTTGCTATTATGACCACAGAATGCTAGATTATGCGTGCTAAGATATTTTACAATGGCCACTATTCTGAACAAAACTTTTCTCCAATGCTCCTTCTCTTTCTCAAGTTGTCTCTCAGCAGCTTTATCAATAGTTTGATCTTTTCTATGCCCTTTTGTGAATACTCTTCAGCTGAAACAAAATACTTTATCAAGTTCTCTAGAATACAAAAGTCAATCTCTATTATACTGCTCTCCATTAGATAATGTAAGGAAAATGGACCCCGGGATATTTGGCTAATTGAGTTTTGGTGTTTGATGAACAACACAATCCGTGAACTAATAAGTTTTCTAGTGTTTGTGTTTGTAGTGAACAGGATGCAAGATTAACTTGGACTAAGAAATTGAGGAAAGCAACACCTCAAAAGAAGACATTAAAGAGATCCAAGAAAAGTCCAAGTGTGTTGCCTGCGGACTATCTGTGCGTGGAGCACCGGACTGTCCGGTGGCACACCGGACTGTCCGGTGCACCAGGGAACAGCAGCCCAACGGCTAGTTCCAGGTGGCACCCGGAGATAAGACCACCGGACTGTCCGGTGTGGAAAAGTCAGTGGCTCCAACGGTCACCTGCTCTGACAGGGCAATGGCTAGGCGCACCGGACAGGCTACAGTGCACTGTCCGATGCAGCACCGGACTGTCCGGTGCACCACCGGACTGTCCGGTGTGCCGTAGAGAACTGCAGCTTTTCTCCTACGGCTATTTTGGAGTTGGGGCCTATATATACTTCACCCAACCGGCCATTTGAAGGTGTGGGAGCCCAAGCAACATACCAAGGCATATAGTGCACATTTCCAAGAGCTCAAACACCCAAGTGCTTAATAGAATCACGCGGTGATTAGCATAGGTGCTTTGCGAAGTGCTTAGGTTAGTTAGACCGCTTTAGCGCTTGCTCTAGGTGAACCCTAGATTGTTGAGTGAGTTTAGATAAACCTCACAACCCCTCGGCTCTTGCGTGAGCCGTTGTTATTGTACTGAGTGGGGCGACAGTCTTGCGAGACCGTGACAACCGTGTTTGTATCACGGCCGCCACTATGTACCAGAGGGAACGAGGCATGCGGCGTTTCGGCCAGAAACTCGATAGTGGAGACGGCGGGGAGCGTCCGAGAGGAGCCGGAAGCGGAGCACCACATGCGCGTGGAGAAGGCCCGCGGCTCTCTACGGAGTTACTCGACCGAGGTGCTTGGCCCTCGCGTGGGGTTCCCTTTGCGTAGGGGCACCAACGAGGATTAGTCGAGACCTTGCGTGGTTCCGGATACCTCGGTAAAAATACCAGCGTCATCTACAAGAGTTTGTTTCTCTACTTTGCTCTTTAAGTTTCCGCATTTATATTAAGCATTTAAGTTTCAATCTTGTATTCATACTTATCTAGTGTAGATTGAAACTTAGCCTTTGCGGTAGAGATAGCAACACTTAGACAAAACCTAGTTTGCATATTCTAGTTTGATTATTTGCATAGGTTTTGCTCTAGGGATTTAATTGTGGCCTAGTTTAGCGAAAGTTTTAGAAGTCCTAATTCAGCCCCCCCTCTTAGGCGTCACACGTTTCCTACAAGTGGTATCAGAGCCCAGTTTGGCTCATTTGAAACGTTTTAGCTTCACCGCTAAATGAGCCGATGTTTTTTAGAGGAAGGGATGGATACCCATAGGCCACCACACTTTGACGGCACTAACTTCCATATTATAGTGCTAGAATGGCATGTTACCTAGAGGTCGTTGATCTAGGTGTCTGGCGAGTCACTCGTGACGGGATGAAACCCCCCAAGAATCCTAAGAAACCCACCACGAGTGAGGAAAAAGAAATTCATTTAAATGCTAGAGCCAAAAATTGCTTGTATGAATCTCTTAGCATGGATATTTTTAATCAAGTATTCACCTTGAAAACTGCTAATGAGATTTGGCTAAAATTGCATGAGCTCCATGACGGCACATCAAATGTCCGTGAGCAAAAACATTGCCTAGTCTTAAATGAGTATAATTCCTTTGCTATGAGAGATGATGAGCTTGTTAGAGATATGTATTCTCGTTTAAATCTAATCGTCAATGAGCTCAACTCTATTGGAATAAATAAGCTAGGTGATGCGGACATTGTAAGGAAGATTATCTCCCTGCTACCGCAACGAAGATATGGGAGCATCAACACCATCCTTCACAACATGGAGGACTTGAGTACTATGACCCCGACCATTGTGATTGGGAAAATCGCGGCTTTTGAGATGTCGCGAAAAATGTGTCGGGGAGAGGAGCCAACTTCCTCAAGGCCATATGCCTTTGCATGTGATGAAAGGAAGGGTAAAAAGAAGGCTCCCACTCCAAGTTCCTCAAGTGAAGAAGAGGAAGAAGAAGAAAGTGATGATGATGAAGATAATCAACCATGCACATCATCGTCTGAGGACGAAGAAACAATCTGACGCGTCAGAAAGGTAATGGGGATGATCCGCAAGATTAATCTAATGGGTGTGCCCCTACAGGTCGAAGATATTCTCTTTAACATTGACAAGAAAAAGCAAAGAAAGAGAGGATGCTTCGCATGTGGGGAGAAGGGCCACTTCAGGGACAGCTGTCTAACTATGGCCAAACCCAAAAAGGAGAGGAGCAAAGGCAAGGCGCTAACAAGTGTTAGAACTTGGGATGACTCTTCAAGTGAAGATGAACCTCCAAGGACGCGCAGCCACCGGTCCTCATCACGCTCATCACAGTCATCACACAAATGCCTTATGGCAAGAGGTAACAAAAGCATTTCATCCTCTAGTGATGAAAGGAGTAGTGATGATGAAGGTGAGGAAAAGCCCTCCGTAGATGAGCTTGCGGAAGCCGTTGAATTTTTTCAGGATGTTTGCACTAAGCAAAAAGCTCAACTTAAAACCTTGAAAAATAAGTTGATTAGCTCCCAAAATGATTACAAAGGTTTGCTAGAAAAATTTGAAACTTTTGCAAACTTAAATAGTGAGCTGTCAACTAAAATTGAGCTATTAGAGTCTAGTGCTCCATCCACTGCTACCGATGATGGCCTTATTAAAAAGAATGAAAAACTTAAGGCTAAGTTAGCTAGCTCCCAAAATACTATTGAAAATTTGCTAGAGAAAATGGGAATTCTTAGCATACACAATGATGAGCTAACTACTAAGCTAGAAAACATTGGTAGCACCCCAGTAGCATCTTTAGTTAAAATTCCTGAAATTATTAAAAAGGATGCTTCTACTTCTTGCTTTAATTTAATTAATGATACTAACCCCTGCAACCAAGTTCTTGTTGAGAATATTGTTATAGAAACATGTTCGGATGAGGTTGCAAAGGAAAATGAGCAATTAAGGCAAGAAGTGGCTCGTCTTGGCAAGGCTTTGTATGACAAGAAAGGCAAAGCCAAACAAATCCGACCTCCACAGGATAACACCACTGCGGGAGTGAACAAGCCTATGGAGGGAGAAACTGTGATTTGTACGTTATGCCACAAGGAAGGCCACTTGTCTTTCCAATGCAAGACGATGACCGGGGATAAGCAAAGACAAAAGCTCAAGCAAAAGCCATCAAGCAAAATCTCCAACACCTACATCAAAAAGGTGGACAAAAAGGCTGCTACACCATATTTGATCAAGAAGAAAAAGAATGGAAAGGTGATAGCTATCAAGGCAAACAAGCAAGCCAACAAAGGAAAGGGGGCCAAACGCATCTGGGTGCCAAAGGAGATAATTTCAACTATGAAAAGCACCAAGAAGGTTTGGATCCCGAAAGGGAAGTGAGTGGACCAAAGGTCTACGGGAAATTTGGAGACTTGGCAAAATTAGGATGTATATCATGGGATACATCATATTGGATCAAGTTTATTGCCAAGTGAGTTAGTGAAAATCTTGGACCCAAATTTTCCACCCATGACTAAGGTAACTGTCACACCCGGTTTTGGAAGGCAAACCGAATGCAAACTATGTATGTGCCAGGATCAGAATTCACGTACACAGCGATTACATAAATGAACATCATCGCATAGTGCTCGAATAATAACATAAAAGAGTATTAACTTATTACAGCACGATGTCATAGACATCCACATAATCATCGACTCAACGGGTAAATCAAAGTGCTAAGCGAAACGCAGTAAAGATAGGGCCTTCACAGGCAGCTGACTGGGGGTTTGCCGCCAACCCACACCTAGAACTCGTCGTAGTCTTGGAACTCCTGGAAGTCTCCTTCCACGGCTTCGTCTTCTCCTGAGCAGTGGCTGCAATGTGGACAACCTGGTGTTTTGTGGTAAAGCAAGGATGAGTACACATCAACGTACTCAGCAAATGCCCCGTTTGGCTGAAGTGGACTAGCTTTTATGTGGGGTTAGGCTCAAGCAGTTGCTTTTAGTTGGTCAGGTATTTATTGTTAGTAGAAGCCAGATTTTATCATAATACCCAAGTTATAATCCCAAAAAAAGTACCTCCTCAGAGGGGAAATACTAGAGTACATAATTAAAGTCACCATCATTAACCATCATCATTAAAGTCATCATCTGAGGTGTATCCGGAGTATCTCTAATCAAAGAGGATCCCAAGGCTGCTCTTAACCGTGAGCACGACTGATATATCAGTTTCATTACCCTCTACAGAGGTCGCACACTTTACCCATGAGGCGTGATTCCCATTTTGCCCGGGGATCATGACTCCCCATTGATCACTTCCTAGGTGGTCCGGCAGGGTATCACTGTGTAGCCTTTACAAAGATTCCCTAGAGGTCATAGCCGCCCGTTAGGTTTCTCCAGTTTGATAAACACAGTACCTCTCCCCGCAGGAGGGTGACTAACAAAAGCAAAACGAAAGAACCTCGGCACTCAGCCTCGGCAGAGCAAGCACTGTGCCTGGACCCCATTGACGGCACGACGGCAAAGCAACTACACCTCTAGTTCCTCTAATTAATTAGCTAAGGGCATCACATTTCACCCTCATGGATGCACTGTTATCCCGGGTGGTCTCTCAACGAACAGGTCCTTATGGAGAGGTACTCGAGAACCAGCCCAAGTCCCCTTAAATGCCACAAGTATATCATCATATCTAGAATAAAATCATAGTATCATCATTGTATCTCATCATGTTCATTGATTAAAGTAAAGCGCTAGCATGTTGCTAACCATAGTAACCCAAAAGGTAAATCAAGGACAAGGTAAATAGAAAGCTAGTAAATCCTTAGGTTTCAATTAAGTAATGCAGGACAGTGAATTATAAATAGATAGGACATAATGGGTCAGAGGACACTTGCCTTCACCAAGCTGCTGCTGCTCAGGGTCTTCAATCTCGTAGAACTCGAAGAGCTTGATCTCAAGACCAGTGGTTCACCGAATCTTGATCATCGATTCCTCGAAGCTCGGGAACAGATCGCAACCTATTCGTGTCGCGCAATGAATACAAAAAGGCACAAGCAAACATATACTTGCATAAGAACATTACACCATACAAGATAAAATATTATCAAAACAAGCAATATAAAAATAGAGAGCGCTTCTATGGTTACGCGGGGATAAGAAACGCGACGGTCAAAGCTACGGTCGAGAAGTTATAACGTTTACGCTACACAAGTAATAGTCAGGACATTTGATTAGACATTATCAAATATGAATTATATCTAATATTTAGTTCGATTACTCTGCTCCACTAACAAATGACAGTTAAATAAGTAATTTAATTAAAACGAGAGATTCTAAGCGAGGCGAATTTACGATGCACGAAACAGCATGACAGCGTGCAGACGACGCGCGGACACACGCGACATAGCACGCGAACGACGCACGGGACAGTGCGGGCGACCGGCGCGAACGACGCGCGGACCAGCACGTTACCACGTGCGGAACATCACGCGCGACAGGCGAAAAACTAAACAGGTGACGCATTTGTACTAAACAAATATTATAGTAGTTAACTTGATATTTGTCATGTCAATGTTTATTATAAAAGCCCAAGTTGAACACTACACATTTAATCTGATTGAAATATTAATCTAGTAAATATTAGTCGAGCAAACTTTAAGTTAATTATCTAAAATATGCGACCTCACGAACTAACGTTATTAACATGAGTGTCTATAAGCGAAAACAATTTACTATCACGCGATGATGTCGTGCGGCACGCGTAATTGACACACGAGATATGCGCGACACGTGAACCAGATGCGCGGCATGAACGCGCGAAGGAATATCGGCACGCGCAAACAGCGCGCGAATAATATGTGACGACGCACGGACACACGCGACTTAGCGCGTAGACAACATGCGGCGATGCGCATAATCCGCATGTGCGACACGTGAAGACCACGTATGGAGATGCGCGCAAAACAGCACGCGCGATCCAGCACGCCATCGCGCAAGGAACAACATGCACCACATATAAGAAATATATAAATAGTTAACGCGCATACACTAAGCAAGTATGAAATCAAAATATTTAACTCGGTATTAATTACGTTATCGTATTTTTATAAAAGCGTGACTTAAAACTAAGGATTGGTCTTAACTATATTGATATTTTTTAAAACCAAAGGTCAAACTAGCAATTAATTAAGTACATAAAACACGTGTCATGACATAATAATATTTTTAACGTGAGCACGACATCTTTACGAAATTAGTGTAATCGGAACAGAATGAAACGAATATTTAACGCAAATATATATATATATCTATAAATCGCAGATTAACGATGACGTGGCGCAGTTCTAACGGCCGACCACTTACCACATAAAGGGTCACAAGGAGCACAATCATAGAAGATCTTGATGGATGGGATTAAATGTGGGTGTGGTCAGTTTTTCTTCCTCCTTGAAGCATGAACCGCACAAACAGGGAGCGGTTCCTCCTGCCGTCTTCAACCTCAGGAAAAAGAGCAGAGAACGGCATGGGGGAGAAAGAAGGAGAGGGGATCGGCCAGGGGAGTGAGTCGCGTCGGCCGTGCACCGCAAGCCGCGCCCAGCACGGGCGAGCTCGGTCGGCCACGCCCAGCACGGGCCGCAGGGGTGCTCGCCGGGGCGCTTGCCGGGGCAGGAGACTACGCATGGGGAGGGGCCGGGCTCACGCAAGGAGGGGGCGCTCGAGTGGGCTACGCACCGGAAGAACGTATGGGCAAGGGCAAGCTCGTGCGACTGCGCGCCGCGCTGGCCGCGAGCCGAGGACCGCGCTCGCTGCGTGCCGCGCTGCTGCGCGCCGCGAGCCGCACAAGGCCGCGCACTGCAGGGGCAAGCTCGGCCGCGCCCAGGGAGCAGATCGACGAAGGAGCAACAACGCCATTAGAGGAAAGCTCGATTCATAGGAGAACTCGACGTGCACTGGACTGGCTGCCATGGGAGGAAAGAGAGAGGGGAGGGATTCGCGTCGGCAGGGGTGGAGCGAGCGGCGCAGGGGCTCGCCGGTCACGGAGTAGGGGAGTATGGGGGGGCAAGGGAAGAGGGAGTCGAGGCTAGCCGACTAGGCGCGGACTGTCACACACTGCTGCGGAGTGCACGCACCATGGACACGCAGGGAAGCTCTCGTCATCGGCCGAGAACAGGGGAAGGGATGTCGCGCCTGGGGACGCCGCGCGCCAAGGCCCGAGATCGTGCGAGAGGTAAGAGTAGGGGAGGAAGGAGATGGAGGGGACTCACCGATGCCTGGTAACCGCTGCGGTGCCTGCTCCTGCTCAATTTGGATTGGGGGAAGACGAGAGGTTATGTGACGGCAGGGTGGTTATAAAAAGAGAACGCGGAAGAGGTTGCCAAATTCGTCATCAATTGCGTCGTGACCGAGAGAGATGTAGTTGCGAGCACGACGAGGGTAGATACGAGCAGCACAACGTTTTGCTAGAAGAGACGTTCTAACGATCCCGCGAAAAGGACATGGGATCTAGAACGGGCTCGACGAGAGAAAGAGGGACAAACACACATTATCGAATTTTTGGAATAATCTAGTTTTCGCAAATACTGAATTTTAGAGGTTAAAATAATATTACAAATTTCTAGAAATTCATATTTAATACTCGAAAACGTTTCAAAGGTTCCAGACATTCCTAAAAACACTATCGAGACAATCTTTTTATGTTTCGAAAACCTTTTGCTCACATATACAATATGCAACGACATGAATGCAACAATCAAAGCTTCCTCTAAGATTCTATTTTACTAGGCTTATGCATAGATATAAAACAAAATAACTCTTCACTATTTAGGAAAAAGAAAAGAAAAGCAAGGAGAAGAGAGGGTAACACCTGAATTTGATGGATATTAGAGAAAAAAATTTATACCCCCAAATTCAGGGTGTTACAGTAACTAGATTTATTGTATTTCTTATCTTTAGATATTTGTATCTAGTTTACCTTTTATGCCTAGTATTACATTGTGTACTTACTTTAGCTGAAATACATGCATACTAGGAAAATCACATGGTAGGTCTGCTTGTTTTAAATTCATACACTTAAGCAGGCCTACATGATTGAAAATATTCATTTGAGCATGGCACATAGCTCCTTAATCACCCCATAATAAATGATGCATCAATTGATGTTGTTAATATTACAAGTGGTAAAACACTCATATCCTACAATGTGTATCATTTAACTTATATGTGCCAAAGATCGGATTATAGATGATTTGCCCCTCTTGATATCAAATCAAAGTGCATGTCTCCTACAAGTATTCAAAACTTGCATGCACACTTTCAGGGGGAGATTACTCTATAATCAAATACTTTGAGACTAACATCTTTTCAAGTCTATTTCATGTGATAGTCTCATTGTAAGGAAAATGAAGTCCCCGGAGAAAGACAACAATCTTCCACTGCAAAATCTCCAAGAACTCTCATGTCTCTCAAGCTCGCCATTGAATTTCAATCGGTATTTTTTGAGACTGCATCTAGTATCATTTACATGTCTTCTCCAATATTTGATTAGACTATATTTCATATCATATACTTCCATGTTGCTAAAAATGCATAAGTGATTAACTCATATTATGTTACCTATGCATAAGGGAAGTTAGTCTTTTCAAATCATGTCTTGCACCTCTAATTTTCACATGCTTTTTCCTAAGATCTCTTCCAGGGGGAGCTTTTCTTCATCTCTAAAGGGGGAGAAAACTCTTTCTAAAGGAGAACACTCATTTAGGGGAATAATCTTTTGAGGACAAGCTTTTATTTACTTCCTACATGCTTTTAATGTCTTCCTTTTCGGTGGTTGATGCCAAAGGGGGAGAAGTTTAGGGACCAAAGCAATGAAAACTATATCAAACACCAAACACCACTAATTTAAAATTTTATATCTCCAAATGGTATTTCAAGTGGTTTTGGTTATTTGGTCCTAAAATAGGAAATAAGTGAATTATGGAGTTTGAGGGAGGCTTAAGTCCATAATATCACATTGTGGGGACAAACATGCATCCTAACAAGTAGATTGCACATTTTCATTCAAATACTTGTATTATTTGCTTGCTTTGGTTGTGTTGTCATCAATCACCAAAAAGGGGGAGATTGTAAGGAAAATGGACCCCGGGCTATTTGGCTAATTGAGTTTTGGTGTTTGATGAACAACACAATACGTGAACTAATAAGTTTTCTAGTGTTTGTGTTTGTAGTTCACAGGATGCAAGATTAACTTGGACTAAGGAATTGAGGAAAGCAACACCTCAAAAGAAGACATTAAAGAGATCCAAGAAAAGTCCAAGTGTGCCTGCGGACTGTCTGTGCGTGGAGCACCGGACTGTCCGGTGGCACACCGGACTGTCCGGTGCCCACACGCCAGACTGTCCGGTGCACCAGGGAACAGCAGCCCAACGGCTAGTTCTAGGTGGCACCCGGAGAGAAGACCACCGGACTGTCTGGTGGCACACCGAACTGTCCGGTGTGGAAAAGCCTGCGGCGCTAACGGTCACCTGCTCTGACAGGACAACGGCTAGGCGCACTGGACATGCTACAGTGCACTGTCCGGTGCAGCACCGGACTGTCCGGTGTGCCGCAGAGAACTACAGCTTTTCTCCAACGGCTATTTTGGAGTTGGGACCTATATATACTTCACCCAACCGGCCATTTGAAGGCGTGGGAGCCCAAGGAACATACCAAGGCATATAGTGCACATTTCCAAGAGCTTAAACACCCAAGTGCTTAATAGAATCACTCGGTGATTAGCGTAGGTGTTTTACGAAGTGCTTAGGTTAGTTAGACCGCTTTAGCGCTTGCTCTAGGTAAACCCTAGATTGTTGAGTGAGTTTAGATAAACCTCACAACCCCTCGGCTCTTGCGTGAGCCGTTGTTATTGTACCGAGTGGGGCGAGAGTCTTGCGAGACCGTGACAACCGTGTTTGTGTCACGGCCGCCACTGTGTACCGGAGGGAACGAGGCCCGCGGCGTTTCGGCCGGAAACTCGATAGTGGAGACGGCGAGGAGCGTCCGAGAGGAGCCGGAAGCGGAGCACCACTTGTGCGTGGAGAAGGCCCGCGGCTCTCTACGGAGTTACTCGACCGAGGTGCTTGGCCCTCGCGTGGGGTTCCCTTTGCGTAGGAGCACCAACGAGGATTAGTCAGGACCTTGCGTGGTTCCGGATACCTCGATAAAAATAGCGGCGTCATCCATGAGAGTTTGTTTCTCTACTTTGCTCTTTAAGTTTCTGCATTTATATTAAGCATTTAAGTTTCAATCTTGTATTCATACTTATCTAGTGTAGATTGAAACTTAGCCTTTGTGGTAGAGATAGCAACACTTAGACAAAACCTAGTTTGCATATTCTAGTTTGATTATTTGCATAGGTTTTGCTCTAGGGATTTAATTGTGGCCTAGTTTAGCGAAAGTTTTAGAAGTCCTGATTCACCCCCCCCCTCTCTTAGGCGTCACCTGTTTTCTACAGATATAATTCTAGTATAAAACATTGTAGAAAACCTTCTGGACAATATATCCTTGGGACCCTTCATAATTGATAGGTCTCTTTTTGGTCCCTTTACTGCTAAGATGTCAACTTGTCGAGGATCTAGTGAATCCCAATTCCTTGGATCAAATATATCAATAAGAAAAGGTGCATCATCAATATTTGTAGCAGGAGAACTACCCAAGTTATTAATATCAAAGCTAGCATCACCAACACTATTAGGAGCTTGGCCAACAATATTTGCAGTCTCTGTCTCACTATCATTAATATTATTGGGATTGTTTGTATCTGCTGCAGTATCTTGATCAAATACCTGAGTATTGTGAGAAAAACTTGTGGTTCTTTAATGATAATTCTCTCTTTAATCCGATTTGAAGACGACATAGTTTTCTAGATGGAACAATTGAGCAATAGTCAATTAAATTATTAACACACAAAATATAAAATAATCAAATAACATAGAATATATATTTATCTTAGATTAAATATTCATACCTAACGATGGGAGAGGAGTCTCTCCTCGTCATGCGAAGTGAGGTCTTCGCTGATGGTGACAGTCTGCTTGGGTGTCGCCTTATCGAGGGGGACAGTCTTGGTCCCGTCGTTGCTTTGCAGCTGTGCTTTGTCATGTTCTTTGGCGGTTGGGCTGGCAGATTCGGGGACCTCGCACTGGGCCGTGAGGCAGTGTACGTTTCTTTGCCCGGGAACGAAGTCTCTTTCTATGTTACGCGCAGCCTGCTGGTTGCCATAGACTGTGATGGCGCCTTGCGGACCTGGGATCTTCATGCACAGATAAAGTCCGTGAATGGCTGCCTCGAACTTGTTGATGGAGCCCCAGCCCATTATGGCGTTGTACGGGTACACCATGTCGACGATGTCGAATGTGACTTGCTCACTTCGGGCATTGGGTGCTACACCGAAGGAGAGAGGTAACTCTATTTTGCCGACAGGAAAGGTGCCCTTGCCGCCGAAGCCGTACAGCGGGTTGTCCGAAGGCTTGAGCAGGTTGTGGCTTATGCCCATGCGATCGAAGGCATGGAGGAAAATGATATCTGCCTAGCTGCCATTGTCGACTAAGACTTTGTGCAGATCCCATCCTGCCACGCTGCAGTTGATAACCATGGCGTCGATGTGTGGTGCGCTGCGCAGGTCGACGTCGCGGGCGTCGAAGGTCAATGGCACATGGGACCACTTTGTCTGCACGACTGGACCGGTGACGGCGACGTGGTTGACGCTGCGGTAATGGTCCCTCTTCTGCCGCTTTGTGTCAAAGTCGGCGCTGGACCCCCCAGTGATCATGTGAATGACTCCGCGATACGGTTGATCGGCGAAGTCTTCTTGCTTTGGGGCTTGGGGGTGGTTGTGGTGGTGGACGTTTTGCTGTTGCTGGTGTGGGGGTGGGGGTGGGGGAGGTACGATTTGTACCTCCTGGTGATGTTGGTATGCGTGGTGCGGTGGGTGCGGAGCGGGGCTGTGGTTGTATGGCTGAGGGGGTTGCTGGTATGTGTGCGCGACAACTCTAGGGTTGTCGGCTGGTTGCGCTCGTGCCATCCTGTCTCAGATTGCCTTCGTTTCTGGGCAGTCTCTTGTAGGGTGGGCGCAGTCTTCGCTGTGGAACAGGCAGTAAAATCTGTGCGGCTGCTGCGCGCGTCCCCGGCCCCGACCGCGAGTTCCGTTTCCGCGGCCCTAGGGGGATACTCCTGGCGACGAGGGGCCTCACCGGCGGGGTTCTGGTTGGCGATTAGAGATGGCAATGGGTACCCGCTACCCGAAACCCGGTGGGTTTTTGCTCTATTAGGGTATGGGTTTGGGTCAATTTCTCTACCCATGGGTTTGTTAATGGGTTCAAATAGAAACCCAACGGGTACGTGGGTACGGGTTCGTTCTTCCACTACCCATACCCGCAAACCCATGGGTTTTTAAAACCCGCCTTAAAATCAACATTCCTTATAAATATGTCTCATAATATTATTAATTAAATATGTTCTAATTGAAATAAACTTCATGTAACAAATTTTAGGCTAAAATTAGTTATCACTTGTTCCTTTTATGCTAGCTTATTAATGCATTGATTGTCATTTACATGATGAATTATTTTTTATGTTGATGTTAGTGGGTATGGGAAACCCGTTGGGTACCCGAAACTCGCATGGGTATGGGTTTGGGCAAAATTTCATACCCGTCATGGGTATGGGTTTTTTAACGGGCGTATTTTTTCTTCGCGGGTATGGGTTTGGGCAAGTAATACCCAGCGGGTTTTTACCCATTGCCATCTCTATTGGCGATGTTGTGCACCTGCTGCTGATTGCGGCCGTCCTGACCGGAGTCTGCCTGCGAGGGCCTTGTCCACGTGCGGCTGGACTGTGGAGTGTCTTTGGGTTTCCTCTGAGACTCGACTTTGCGCTGGTGGAGCTCTTCGGATCTGGCGTATTTTTCAAATAGCTGATACAGCTCCTGGAGGTTCTTGGGCGGATCCCTGATGCAGTGGCTGTAAAGGACGCCGGCCCGAAGGCCGCTGATGGCGTAGTGGATGGCGATCTGGTCATCAACCGAAGGCTGTTGTGACTTGAGGGTCAGAAACTTGCGGTAGTACTCCCGCAGAGTCTCTTTTTCCATCTGCTTGCAGAGTGAAAGCTCAGCCAAGGCGTCGGTGTCTGGGCGGTACCCTTGGAAGTTGAGCAAGAATTTGTCCCGGAGACTTCTCCAGGAGTCGATGGATAGTGGGGGCAACCTGGTGTACCAGGTGAGGGCTGGGCCTTCAAGGGCGATGATGAATGACTTGGCCATGGTGGCGTCGTCCCCTCCGGATGATGCAACGGTGACCTGATAACTCATGATGTACTGTGCTGGGTCAGTGCTGCCATTGTACTTGGGATAGGTCCCTGCCCTAAAGTTGGCGGGCCATGGTGACACTTGCAGGTGTGGCGCCAGGGGACTTCGCTCGTCAAGGTAGTTGACATCTTGGAATGTCGCGTCGTGTGGGATGGTGTGGCCGTGCTGAGGGAAGTACAGGTCTTCGACTTGTGCGCGCTGCTGTAGGGGAGGGCCGTGTTGCAGGCCGAGGTGGCCTTCGCGCTGCATGAGCACGATCTCTTGTTCGAGCTCCTGGGCCTTCTGCTCTTCGTCGCGTATCATCTGTCGCACCTTAGCTTGTGCAGACACACGTTGGCGCTTGGCCTCGAGGATTTCTTTTTGCTTCTGGAGGTTGCGGTTCTTGATGCGCAAGGCGCGCAGCTGTAGCTGCTCTTCCGCTGAAACGCCGATGACTTCGCCGTCCTCGATGACGTTCGTGCCCTCCGGTGGAGCGAAGCCTGGGGAAGTTGCGGTTGTCCTCCAGAGCTGCAGGTGCGGAGACTGCCTTCGGGAGTGGGTTGTTCGTTGCGCTGCCTCTTGCTGAGTGCGTCGTCTTCGGTGGCCTCTTGGTGGGTGGTGTCGACGAGGGCCTTGCCCTTTTTCTCGGCCAGCAGTGCTGCCTTCGCAGCCTCGTCAGCCTTCGAGCTAGCTCTCTTGGGTGCCATCGCGGGTGGTTTTTTCGTAGCACGAACGGTGGGCGCCAAATGTTGGAACTTGCTCTCCCGAGCAAGTTGATCCAACGAGGGAGTGAGAGCAACGTAAACAAGGTTTCAATTTGAGATGGCAATAGGTCCGTTAATCTAGCCTCTCAAGGGCACTGTGCGGGGGTATTTATAGGTATCTGAGTGCCCAGTATCCTGAGTTAAGGACACATGTGCCCTCAGGCGCCTAGGTTATCTTCGGAATATTCCCATAAAGAAGGGTTACATACTGTAATTACAGGGAGACCTTTACAAATTAGGCCCGTAATGCACAGCGGCCACGCAGGGCCTGTTACAATGGGTCGGATCACACGTGGGCCTCCATGTTGGACGAGGCCGCGGGATGGGACGACCTCGTCACAGGCCTTCGTCCGGCGACGCGTGGGACGAAGGGTAAAGTCTGCCAGTCGTATTGTCTTCGTTGGTGCAGCGAGGCTGGCGAAGGCATCGAGCGAAGGGTTGCGTCTTCGCCTTCGCCCCAACAATGAGAAAGAATCAATCCTGTCACTGCTGACCGTTGATTGAACTCCCTCGATCCCTCCAACACTAAGAAGCTATTCTGCTTCTGCCTTTAGAGCTCAACGGGGAGAAGGGGAGCCCAAATAGCCTAGCCCTAGCAGGTACAAAATAGAAATTAGGAAATAAGAAAACAATCAAACGTCATATCTCATAATGTGGGAGCTCGTACAAGTTGAACTGAAGCACAGGCTCAGCGGCAGGATCGCAGGAACGGAGGGCGGAGTAGAGACGACAGCAGGTCGGATTTTGTTTGGCTATAATAATACCTGACCTAAAATTATACCCGAGACTTCTATAAATATTCATATCTACCAAGCCAATCGGACGGGAAACTATATCCGTATCCGTGTTCATTGGGTATCCAGTGGATATGTTACTGTAGACTAAATAACATTCAGTTAGTGTTATAATAAATACATAAAATATTTTAGTTTCCATCTAAGCACCAGTACAACACGAGAATGACTATATTTGGCTACACGTCGATACAATATCTCAACTCATAATTATCGCATCCAATAGATTTAAATTCGAGTACAGAGAATAAAAGCTTAATGAGTTCATGACAGTTGACAGTCATAACATTGTCAATGTCTCATTAGTTTCTAGTACATTACAGTTGACTGTTAGCACAAGTTAATATTCATTAATTAACAACACATACGCCATGATAAATTGATAAATGAAAACAGCATGCAGCAACCAGCTCCAGCAGCCCGTGACATGGTGTATAGTAGCAGCAGCCTGCCGCCAACAATAGCAGTCCGTGGTCGTGCTTGTGTCCATGGTGAAGTAGCAGCAACCAGCATGCAACAAAACCAAGATTGTTGTGTGTTTTTTTGGCTCCATTCTATTGTGGTCCTTAATTTTTAGTGTATGTAGCACATTTAAAGATGTATATTGATATCTCGGATATCCACTGGATACCCACGGGTAAAGTATTTTACTCATACCTGACCCGATATATTTTGAGTATATGACCCGATAGAACCTGTGGGTGAATTTTTCTACCCATATCTATATCCACCGGATACGAAACCCGCAGGTATCCGTAACCACGGATCCAACTGCGGTCACTGGCCCGTGATGTCCCAGGTAGGAACGGCGACAACGTACAGACAAGCGACGTAAACTTCTAGGTCAGGCCTAAAAAACATAAGCATAGAAGATGGGAATATGGTTCTAGCCTTCTGGGCTTTCGTACATTTATTAAATTTTGAGGGCCACATATTTTGGAGGTCCTATGCAGTCACATATCTCACGCACGGGTCTAAAAACGCCCTTAACAATTACTAAGTATAAATAAATATTAACCCAATTAAATAAAAGATCATAAATAAATATCCCACAATGCAATGCATGAACGGTTAAATTTAATTCCATAATTTACTTATATGAGCGTCTGAGCTGCTTATGACCATGAGCATGACTGATATATCAGTTTTATACTCTGTAAATATGACACATCTTTATCCACAAGTCGTGTTTCCCTTTTAGCCTGTGTTAGTCAGACTTTTAGATACTTCCAAGCTGAATGAATAGGAATCCACTACGAGGCCTTTACAAAATTCTACAAGCATGAGAAAACTCGCTACGGTTTCAAGCAAATGAAAGCATAGACCTTTTTCCACGGTCTACAACACCATCGCAGTAATTACAGCTAGCGCTATGCTTGTGTGATTCACTCCCCGCTTGCTCCTTTCAGAAAAGGATCATCTCACACTACCTTTCCTAATTAATTGGCCAAGGACGTCTCATTCTGTTCTTGTGGTAGCACTATTGTCTCTGATGGTCGCTCCATGTTTAAATTAACAAAATTATCTTATCATGCATAATAATAAAGCCAACAATAGTAATAAGGCATGATCATAATTCATATATAACATTAATCCCAAAACCAGATAGAGCAATAGCAGGACTACCCAATAATTCATTTGTATACAAGGTGTAAGGTAAACAAACTAAGTAACCTATTAGGTCCCATCAATTTAACCTAAAAGTGCAAGTAGGGTGATAACATAAAAGTTAATAGTATTAGGTCAAAAAATGTGATCAAGGACACAATTTGTCTTTTAATTGCGATAACCTACTGATAAGAGTCTTCAAAAGTCTTGATCTGCAGATCCACATACACTCGCTCGTCTAATCGTACCAATACAAACATACAGGCAAATAATAATTAAAAATAGCATTACATCAAACATGAAAACAAAATACATGATAATATTCTATGTGTCGACACGAATCCGTAGGTTCGAGAACCACTAAATTTGGAGCTAGAACATAAAAGTTATGAATTTTCTTAGCTTTAGGGATTAATTTTAAATTAAAATCATTTTAATTATTTATAGAATTTCAGATATTCCTGGACTGTGAATCCTATTTTTAGATAGTTTAGGGTCAAATCTATTAAATCTAGGACCCAATTGTTCAAATCTTTACACATACTTGTACTGCAGGTTGATTGGCAAGTTCTCCGAGGTGTCTTATGCAAAAATTGACCTAGGACGCTGGCTTAGGTACAAGCGGCACCGAACGACTAGCTGGAACCGTGCCACACAAAGGCACACGCAGTGAGAGCGCACAAGATTCTATCAACACCGGATCCCCACCACCCCAACGCACATGCGTTAAGTGGTTCACCCCCGGGACGTCGGTTATTAGATCTGTGGCCCCAGATTAAAAATGTGAAAGGGTACGCGTGTTATGACCTCAGCCGCTCATCTCAATCTAACAACCATGATTCAAAACAACAAACATCTGATCTCTATTGTCCCTGACGATTTCAACGACACAGATCTTAAGCATCGAAGGGGTATCCTCTGCTCTTAATCACAACCGTTTCTCACTAGATCAACGACCGTCGCACGCTTCTCCTATGCTGCTGAAGCACGGTAGAGTAGAGCTCTCCGCGGTGGCCCAACCCGTCGGCGCGGACCAACCCTGACCCCACGAACCCGGATGCGAGAACTGATGGCGTATACACAAAGAGGAGGCCAAGGTGAACTTCATGGTATGAGTTTTACTGACGATTTTACAGTAGAGGACATCGACCACGGCGAGGCACGGTTCTGCGGTGGGGATCCTGCTTCAGCGAGCAATTCCCCGATGTCGGATGCCCCTCCGTAGATGACGACATTGCGCACACGATCCCCAGGTTGCAGTCATCCTCCTTAATCCCTTCGCGGCCTCCGAAGCATGACGCGCACACGAGGCGTCAATAACGGTGACTCGATCTATCTTCTCTCTCTCTCTGTGCTAGCCTCGATGGTGGCGACAACTCCTGGCTCTCGGCGTGGGTGCGAGTGGTAGGAGGGTGATAGCGAGGAGGATGCGGTCCAAGTTTTTATGCACTAGGAGGGGAGGGATCGGGTGCCGCCCGGCTGGCAAGTGCTTCGGTTGGTTACGGTGAAGATCGGATGGTAACAAACCATAAAGGAGAAGGTGACTCGACCCCACCCGCCAGCGATCTAGTGCATGAAGGTGCAGGCGGTGAGGCTGATCGGTGGAGCCCATGTGCCAGTTAGAGGAGGTGAGAGCGTGTGGCTAGAACGCCCAGGACAGCGGGTCCCACGTGGTGGCGGCCCAAAAGAAAAAGGCTAAGGAAGGAATGGACCGGCTGCGGAGGGCAATTCAGCCTGGACAGGAGAAAAAGGGAACAAGGGTCATTCTGGGCCGCGAGGAAGGTAAGGCCCGCACAGGTTTCCTCTTTTCGTTTTCTTTTATCTTTTATCTTTTTAGTTTTCTTTTATTCCTTTTTCTGTTTTTGAATTTAATTTGCAAATTTCAAATTCACATTTGGTTCTGGTTTCAATTTTCAACTTCAAAATAAAATGCACAATCAAAATCCAAAATGATGCAATATATATTTATATTAATTACTTTACTCATTTATTTATGCAAATGTTTCAATTATGCAACACCCACAAATTATTTATTTTAGGAAAATAAAAATTATTTTTAATGTGTAGTATATTCAAAAGTTTAGATTCATTTGTTTTGTATAAAACATTTTCTAATGTATAATATTTATTAAGATATTATTTAACTAATTCTTTTAGAGAATATATAAACATATGATTCAACTAAGGGTAATTTTCTATTTGATCTTATGTTTTCTATTTTAACTCAAATTCTAGTTTCAAAGTTTAACTCTAGATTTTGAACTACCAAAATTTTAATATTACTATTTATGTACTTGGAAATATACTTTATAAAGAAAGAAAACCATTATTAAAAGTCATTTCAACTCAAATCTTTTTGGAGAATTTTCTAAATCACCAAAATATGATATTGATTGTTACATTTTATAGCCACAAGAGGCCTAAGAGTCGTTGCCACCTTCCTTAGAAAACATCAGATCTAGACAGTCTACGGACGCACCGGACCGGGTCTGTGTGACTCCAGTTCAAGATCTGATTGGGCGTCTTCTTCTTCTGGCAGGCACCGGACCGAGTCCATGCACCACTGGACCATCCGATGATGTCAGCTAGCTGTTGGCGTCGGAGAGAGCCGTTGGAGAAGCGGTCTGGTGCACAATGGACTGTGGACAGTAGAGGTCCGGTGAATTTTAAAATTAAATTCCCAACAAGCACTATTCATGTACGGAGGCGGTTCGGTGCACCCGAACTAGTACGGTGTGCCAGTCTCTGCCTGGCACTTAAGTCCAAGCCCCCCACAGACCCGGTCGAGTGCACCACCGGGCCATTCCGGTGAGGCCCAGACTTGCACAACTTTGGCTATTTTGAGCCAATCTTCTCCAAACCTTTTTGTCTATCTTTGTTAGCTTCTCTACGACTTAGACAAAAATAATTAGCACTTAATCCAATTGACTAAATGTAGGAAACATACCTTTTTGCCATTTTTTCTCCAGGGTGTGCACTATGGCTCATCTCAAGCTCAAAAAGTGCTTTCTTCAAAAGAGGTTAGAGCCTAAACACAAGTACTAGAAACATTGTAATAGACCCATGCATCATATCTAAAGGTGCAAACCTCACAATTATACCATTTTACTCCAAGTTGCACATTTAGGCCCCCTTTTTGAGCTCTTTTGGACTTGATCTCTTCAACTTGCCCTTTATGAACTTGTGCTCATACTCATATGAAGATAGTTGGCTCTAGACGATGTGTTGATCACTTAATTACCAAAACATGTAGAAATGGCTCTATGACACATTTCCCTTTCAACAGTGACAGTGTGGAGAGCCTTTCGATGGACTGCAACGTGCTACATTCACTGTGGTTTTTTTTTGCATTCACACTGATGTTTCGGTTCTAGCAACACAAGTGTCCATTGGTTTTGTTTGGCTAGGTTGTCCAGACATTTGGTACATCCTAACAGTATGGAGAAACCTTCGATGAAAACTGCAATGTTTGTTGGTAGGCGACCTGCTATCCCGTCTATAGAAAGAAGTGTAGGTGGTCGCGAAGGGGTTAGGACCTGCTGTGGACGAATGGACATTAGTTTTGTTTTGCCATGGATGTGTGCTATGAATCATGAGTGGCTTTTATCTACAGTATTGTTTGCCACGTATTTTTTTTGTTGATTATGTCCCATCTGTTTTTTCCCTTCTGCTATCTTTAGCTTCGTGGTCAAATAAAGATGGGCCCAAATAAAGATATGTCGATGTCTAGATTGCTTTCAATTGATGCTTATGTTGTTGTTGTTGTGTGCACTTTGGATTTGAGCGAGCCATTTATAATTACAGTTGAGCTACTTGTTTTAATGTCTGGCTCTTTCCTTGCTAGCTAGGCGACGATTGGAGGATTCTGCAAGATGACACTCATCGCATGTTCCTTTTCATCAATTTGGTGAGTTGACATGCTTGCAGAGTTGTACCTCGTGGATTTTTAGCGTGTATGATCGGTTTGGTTCCATGTTATTCCTATAAATTGATTCTAGACTACATTTGTCTAATGCTTAGCCTTCCCCTTCATAGGTTATTATTGTTGGTGGGGTCTGCAAGAAGACACTCATAGCTTGATTTTCTCAGCAATTCAGTTAGTTGACGCGCTTCATCACGTGTGCCTCATGAATTTTAAGTGTGTTCCATTGGTTCAATTCTACGTTATGCCCCTAGACTATGTATGGATTGTGTAGATTCATGAGGTGCTGTTGTATGGAGCCTATATCTAATTCTAGCACCTTTTGTGTAGGCCTACATCACGCGCCATAAGGTATGGTCGACCTTGTTTTCTACTCTTGAAAATAATGTATGTGATGAATGAACAATTTTTATGCTAAAGGATTCCACCGTATCCATCCTGTAAACAATATTTTACAGGATGTGCCTTGTTTTCTACTCTCGAAGATCCTGTAAAAATCAGTTGGGTTTCTACACTAGCCAAAAAACATCTGCCTGCATGTTTCTTCGTGTTTGTTGAACTGACGAACTGTCGAATTGCATTTCAATCAGTGTTCAAGAGCCACAAGGTGTCTCTGTTCTCATATATATGCTTCACATTGCTATTCCTTCTCCGAAAACTATTCCTCTATTCATCTACAATAGGTTGTGTTGTTACAGTATCTGATCTCAAATAATGTTCCCAGTCTTTTGGTTCTAAAATTACTCCAAATATGCCTCAAATGACTAATCATGCTTCCCTCCACAAAATATTAGCCCCGCCATACTATTACACTATCCAAACTCTCCCGCCATTATCAATATTAGTCATGTCTTCATGCAATTTTTGTTCCCGCCTAAGCTCAATTCACAATCCACATGATGATTTTATTGGAATGCCCTTTGGTACAACTATATGCTGTTATAGAGGAGTCTTTTTTATACTTAGCAGTTTATACATAGAGGAGGTAGCACTCTGATAATAAGACTTGCTCCCTTGCCACTATTGTCGTTAGGATCTTCTGTTCTAGACCATGAAAAGCAACTTCCTGCCTAGAAGTTCTATCATATGTATCCATCTTTCCTTAGAGCCTTTACTGGTTGACAATGTTGTCATGAAGCAGCACACCGAATTCCTCATTCACCTTCAGTTACAAGTTAAAACCAGGCCTTGAGGTCTGTGTTGTTGATTCATATAATCTCATTTTACTTTTAGGACGCCCTCTAGATAACCTATGTTGATCTAGATAGTGTCGCTTTACCAATGGAGAAATAGTATTGGCTATTTTGCATGTCGTTCCAGCTCCCAGATTTAGGGTAGTCTTTTAGGACGTGTTTGGTATGGCTCCTGAAAAGAACTCCAAGAAAAAACTAGCAAGAGTCTACCAAATACCATAACTCCAGAGTTGCAAACTCCATAGAGTTTTTAGATCTACAATACAAATTTTTGGAGCACCTCTTTTGCTGCTCCGAAAACTCTAAAAAACAATCTAGACGTGGAGTTTGAAGTTATTTACTCACCATTGATTATGAGAAAACAATTCAGCTCTAGAGCAAAGCTACTTTGTCGAGAGTTTCGGAGCGGAGCAGAGCCATGCCAAAACACCATTACTAGATACCTTCGCTTCTAGAGTTTCCCTATGCTCAACACTATTGTACAAAAAGTTGTAATATTTCATCACAAAGCTTTTGCACCTTCACCAAGGTTACCATGAACCATCTTTGTATCACTATGACATTGAAAGAAATATTTTAGATATTACATAAACCCATTTTTTGAGCACAGAAAATGACCTAGAGGCCGGACAGTCTGCGGTCCGGACTGTTAGCCGTAATGGCGCAGACCGTCCGCGCGTGCACAGAATCATTTAGGGTCCCAAATTTCTTGTGAGATTTGTTAGCTAAACCTGCAGGATTAACTCGGGAACCGACTTGTAATGGGTCCAGACCTCCCCTTTATATAGATGAAGGGCTACGGCCGATTGAACCCCCACAATCGATACAATCAACTCTACTTATCATTTTTACCTTATGCATTAGAAGTAGCTCTAATTTAGCCCTAGTTTAGCCTTCCTCTACCTCAAATCTTCACCTCTCTTCGGCTCTACGTCGACTAGAGGCATCTTAGGTGGCCTGCCGACGCTAAGGCACACCCTAGGATCTCTCCTCCCCGATGGGATCCCTTCCGTGAAGCGAGATCTAGGTTTGCTGCGAAGAAGACGATCCTCTGCGCCATCACGAACCGTCTGAGCCCTAGGCGCAGACCGTTTAGACGTACGCAGAGGAGGAGACACTCTTGTGCCTAGGTCGCGGAACATCTAGCCCTGTGTCATGGACCGTCCGTGCCTTCTGGGAGAGCACCGCCATGCGGTTCGTTCTAGTGTTTTGTCCCAGATTGGCACCAACACACTTTTTGGCGACTCCGCTGGAGATCAGGTGTCTAGATCTACTAAAAATCAGGCCCTCAAATGGTCGGTTCTAAAGATCACACTGATATCTTACCGGACAATATCCTAGAGCCGGCTGTTGAAAGTCTAACAGATGATGAGCAACATAAATACGAGGACTACGTGCGTCAAGCAAAGGAGAAATTCTTGTCACAATACATGGTGGATCGCCACCAAAAGGTTGTGAAACATGGAGAGACCGAGGTCGCATCTCTTCTATCTTCTCTTCAAGTTCCCAACATAAGTAAACCCGACGACATCCAATCTATTAAACAACATGTAGATTAGCAATAGAATCAAATGAAACAACAGATTGGAGGGTTAGAAGAATCAATTAGAAAACTAACATGTTCGTTGGACAAATCTGTTGCTCCTAGTTTTCCATCATATGAAACTAGTAACAATATATCTATGTCCAATACATCAGCATTGTCCAATACATCAGCAACAAATAGGGATTCGTAGCCCTAGCCATTATATGGTATGACGATGAACTCATATCTAGGGAAAATACCACCAATGTCGTCCCTGCTTAGCAGATCGGCGTCCCTCGACACGGTCGGGCTGTCTGATGTAACGCCCTGAATTTGGGGTACAAAATTTCTTTTTAGGTATCTACCAAATTCAGGTGTTACTCTTGTATCTCTCTCTAGACTCTCTCTCTCTCTCTCTCTTTCTTTTAGCTAGAATTGAATTAATTAGGAGATGGATCAATTATTTATTTTGTCAAAACAATATGAGTCATGAAATGTTGCATCATGTTGAGCTTAAAATATTCTTTGAATTGTTGCACATGTTTGAATTAGTTTGAATTTGAAACTTGGTTTGAATTTGAATTGAAAACCAAAATAAAATAGAAAAGCCATTAGAAATTCTAGAGAAAAAGAAAAGGCCAATTTAGCCTAGCGGGCCCAGCTCGGCCCAGCCAGGCCGCGCGCGCTCGCGCCCGCGTCGCCTGACAGGTGGACCCACCTGCCAGCGACCGCCCACGTCCGCGCACGAGCGCTCTCTCTCCCTCCCACTGCCCGGTGGGCCAGGCCTATCGGCGCCAAACTCATCTGCGCACGCGTTCTTTCTCTCGTTGTCCTGTGGGGCCTCCCTGTCAGTAGTTGACCACCCATTGCTGTGCCGCCCTCGCTAGTCCGCAGACCTCGCCTGTCAGCCACACCCCTCGTCCCTAACCTCCCGCCTGCGCACTTCACCATGGACGCGCCCACGTCGCGTGTTTCTCGGCCACCTCTACACCCGACCTCGCCTGTCAGCCACACCCCTCGCCCTCTATCTCGCACCACGCGCATGCCCAGGGAGCTCCGCCGCTGCTCACCGAAGTCCGTCGCCCGTTCTACGGTCGCCGTCGAGCCCTCGCCTCGCCGTCAGCAACTCGGGACACCCCTCGGTTCGCCCCTAGACCCTCTGGTTCGCCCGGTCCGCGCTCACCGGAGTCTTCCTCGTGCAGCCGGAGTCCGCCACCGTCGACCCGAGGCTTCCCCGCGTCCCCGACGTCGCCCAAGCGCCCCTGAGTCTGCACTCGAGGTAAGCAACCTTCTCATGCCCTTATTTCTCCTGTTACCGCCCTAGTGTCCACGTAATTGCTCGCCGGAGTTGATCCGCGCCGCCGTTAGGCCACCCCGCCGCGTTATGTGCCCTCTGGTGCCCCGCGCCGGCGTTAGGCCACCCCGCCGCGTTCTGCGCCCTCTGGTGCCCCCGCGCCGGCGTTGCGCCCATTACTGAGTTCGCCATGTCGCCCTGAACGTGCCCGATCTTTTCTCCAAACCCCTAGAGCCATGCCGTGGCCGTCACCCTCATCACCGGCGACCTTGCCGCCGCGGAGGAGGCAACACCGGCCACCAAGCTGTAAAGCCTCGCGCGCCCCATCACAAACGTTTGTTCCCGATCCAACGGCTCAGATCTGAGGATAGCGATTCGCGCCCGCGCGCTCTGCCCCATAAGTGGGTAAAGCTCAAGCCCAGACCTTACAAATTACAACCCATAAGTGCCAAGATCTCAAGTAGGGGCTTCTTTGATTTTTAAGGGATTTTTATTTCCAAGAGAAAATAGTTTATTCTCCTTTAAAAATAGAAATATCTTGAAAAAATAAAGTTGCTAAATAAATACTAAACAGTTGTTTGATATGGCTGGCAGCTGGTTGTAATATATAAAGAACAGACCTTTAAAGAAGGTGGGCATCTCTAGGCTTTGATGATGGGCCGTGGGTAAAGCTCAGACTCAGGGCTTACAACTCAAGTGGGGGCCTCATTAATTTTGTTCGAGTCGGACAAATCGGACCGTCCATGTGCCCTGCCCTGCCTGCCCCCATGAGGCCATGACCGTGTGCGTTTGAACTTTTACTACAGAGACACATAGACCGATTTAGCTATATTGCCTCCGCTTCAAAACTACGGTAGCCATCTGTTAATTATTTAAAATAAACTATATTATTATTATTATTATTCAAAAATTAAAAATAGATTAAACAACAACAGACATCCATTCAATTTCCCGATGAAACAAAGCTAAATTATTGAACTCGGTGACAGACTGACAGCAGTGAACACGAACAAAGCAGACACGCATCTCGATCCTCTGCTGCCTACAATTTCAAACACATGAGACGAGACAGGACGACGACTCATGTGACACTCACGCGTGCAGTGGCTCACATCACATGCATGCGATGCGAGTGATAATACACTGGAGAGCGAGGCTACTGAGCGAAGCAAACGGCTAATCAACAACAACCTAACGACAATGGCGGTTGGACACACGACGGCGACGGCGACATGAAAGAAAGCACAACACAGGTCGCGAGATGGCGCGACGACCCCATGTCCGCATCGCATCACACGTGCGGGTTGCAGTAGATGATCTTCATCTCCTGGACGTTGCGGCAGTCGCCGCTGGGCACCTGGTGCACGGAGCAGCGGCCCTGGATGGCGCAGCCGACGGCGGGGCAGCGGCCCTGCAGCGGCGAGCCGTGCGGGGTGACGGAGACCGGGACGCGCTGGCCCGGCTGCGCGTTGGGGGCCAGGTAGAAGGAGCCGCCGTCGACGCCGACGTGGAACTCCACCTGGGCGGCGTCGGGCGCGCGCAGGCGCCCCGTCCACCAGCACACGGGGAACTCGGCGTGGCTGCGCGGGTGCAGCGTGTAGGTGCCCGCGAACAGCGGCGGGCTGTTGGCCAGCGGCTCCAGCGTCAGCGTCACGTCGTGGCTGCACAGGTTCTGCACCGTCACCTTCTTGTTCTTCACGCAGTTGTCGTGCGTCAGGTCCGCGCGCGCCAGCGCCAGCACGGCCGCCGCCGCCAGGAGGAGCAGGGCCGCCGACGAGGGCTTCGGTGACGCCATCCTCTCGCTCTCTTCTACTGTTGAAGCAAGCTGCTGGTAGTAACTTCGAGTAGTAGAGTGGGTGATTAATGTTACTGCTTGGTTCGGTTCAGCCCTTGAGGGTGTGTGGTTATTTATAACCGTGGCCCGTGCCGTGCCGGTGCCCGTGCCCGTGCCCGTGCCCGTGCGAGATGCATGGGGGTCAGGGGTTTAAAACGAGAATCCCAGTAGATGGAGCCCGTGCTGCCTGTGAGCATACTCTGATATTTACAGGCAAGCTGGCATGGCTAAAGCCATCGCTACGCTACGCTACGCTACGCTCTAGACGGATCGAGAAGGGCGTAGTGGTTTTCCTTGGTTTTGTTTTTTTGGCTTGGTGCGACATGGGTTCTCTAACCTCTGCCGTGGCCTCTGGCCTCTGGCCTCCATGAGTGAGTACATGCAGTCCAGGACCATGCATGCATGCGCTGAGACGATCCACGTGGCGGAGCTACAGTTCGAGCAAGCCTGTACAATACAATAGTACAGGATAAGGATAGGACGGTAAAAAGATAAAGGAGCTACCAGCGACTTTTCTTCACTCGTAGGCTCGTAGCCTTAGACACCTCGCAAAAAGTGGATGACCAAAAGGTAAACTGATTCCATGTATAACTTAAATGCTAATTTATAACGTTAAATTATGTTTATTAAAAAGATTGTTTAAATATCCTATATTAGTTGGCTAAAAAATTATCGGTGAAATTAACTAGCTAACAAATAGTTACCTAATTATTAACTAATTTAATAAAATAGCTAATAATTGAACTATTAGCTAGAGTGTTTGGATGTCTTTAGAGCATCTCCAAGAGTTTTTCAGAAGTCTCTCCTAAATCAAGTTTTTTTTTGAAAAAACAAAAAAACGTGTCTCTAACAGTTTCCCTTGAACGCTCCCAAATTTTTCATAGCCCTTAAAACTCCCTCATTTGTAGCTACAAATGAGGGGTTTTTTGACTACCCAGAAACAAGCTGCCAATTTCTAGGGAACTCTTGAAGATCTCTTAGCTAATTTTAACTACTAACTATTATCTTTAGTGTATTCAAACATCACATAAATCCGGCTATGTTTAGTTACTTTAGTCACTAGACTAAACTTTAGAAACTGGTATTATTTATGTTAAAACTTGTTATTAAGTGTAATTTATTATTGTTTTTATTTACGCTATATTTCGTAAAACAAATGTGCCTCCCCGGTTGACGAGTAGCTCGTTCAATCATAGCTGCTTATTGACGAGTAGTAACGTTAACGTTCTGCGCCTCAAAGTTCATTTCAAACTTGTGCGGCATATATATTGTCCATGTACAAATACTATATAGCTACTCTCTAGGGTTAGCCCTAATACATAATTATTACTTCTAACATGGTATCATCAGCCTAGGTTTTCCTCCCTCCCCTACAGCCGTCGTCGCCTCCCTCTCCCCTACAGCCGCCGCCGTCGCCGCTCCTCACCATGGCTGGCGAGCAGCCTCCTCTCTCCCCCTCCACCTTCCCTCCCCTCTCCTCCTGGGCGTGGGCTGCCTCCCCTGGCTGCCGCTGCCTCTCCTGGCCGCGCGACCTCTCCTGGCCGCGCCGGCAGTGGTGCTGCCGCCGCCGCCGTGGGGGCCGCGCGGGCCCTGCCGCTGCTGCGGTCGCCGTGGGTGGGCGTGCCCCCCTGGCCCCTCCCTATCCCCTCTTAGCTGTCGTCGCTGCCTCCCCTGCGGGTGCGCAGGCTCTGGTGGCAGGGGCGTGGGGGTCCGTTCCCACCTCCCCTGCGCTCGGGCCGGCGTGGGGGGCAGGGCCCACCGACGCCGGTGGGGCCCTCACCGCTGCGGGCACCGCCTCTGCCCTTGCGGCTGTGGCGGATGCGGTTCCCGCAGGTGTTGCCGGTCCAGAGGATCCTCCCCCACCAATCCTCCTGTCGCTGGTCGTCGATCCACATCCTGTCGTCGATCAGCCGCCTCCTCCACTGGTCACCCACCAGGGATACACCGTCGCCGCCCTCACCGCTGCCCGTGCGGAGCACGCGGCGCGACAGGCCCGTTTGCGGGAAGCGGCCCTCGTGTGGGAGCTTGAGCGCGAGGCCGCCGACGCTATCGCTGCTCAGATTGCCGCGACGGAACAGATCCTCACCTCGCCTGCGGGCCATGACGGCGGGGCCACCTCCTCTGACACCATGGGCGGCATGTACGGCGTTCCGACCGCATCGACCGTTGGAACTAGGCCCTGCACCATCCCCATGGTGCTCTGGCATGACCCAGCTGACCCGCTCGTGGCTCAGCTCCACCTTCAGGCTGGGAGTGTCCAGAACATTCACCTCATGGTTCCTGTCGTCCTGGAGCCTGAGTCGCCATCCTACGCACGCTGGCGGGACTTACTCCTCCTCACCCTTAGCCGCTACGCTCTGGATGACCACGTCCTCTACGACCCCACCGGCGTGGCGTCGACTGCCGTGTGGGTGCGCCTCGATAGCATCGTGCTCACCTGGATCATCGGGACGATCTCCGTTGACCTCCACAGCCTCCTCCGGAACCTTCCTCACACTTGGGCGGCTTGGCTTGCCATCAAGGGCCAGTTCCTGGGCAACGCCGAGGCCCGGCTCTCCGCCTCGACACAGCCTTCCGCACCTTCGTCCAGGGGGACGTCAGCGTTAGTGAGTACTGCCGCAAGATGAAGACCATGGCGGACTCACTTGCCAATCTGGGTTGCCCCGTGGAAGACCGCATCCTAGTCCTCAACGTCCTCCGCGGCGTCAGTGATCGCTACACCCACCTCCGGTTGTTGATCATGCGCCAGCGCCCCTTCCCTACCTTCTTCCAGGTCCGCGGTGACCTCGCCCTGGAGGAGATCACTCTGGGTACTCAGGCTGCATCGATCTCCGGCCCGGGGTTCTCATCCTCCTCGACAGCACTGGCGGCTTTCACCCCGACCCGTCCACTTACTCCGTCACAGTCTGCTCGTGGCCCTCGTCCTCCCGGGCCGAGCATGGGCGGCGGGGGTCGAGGTGGCGGAGGCGGGGGCGGTGGTGGTTGTCGCCACCGTGGTGGCCGCGGTGGTGGTGGTGGTGGTTCCGGCGGTGGTGCCCGTGGCAACGCACCGACGCTGGGACCCCAGCAGGGTGCGCCTTGGCCCACTTTCCACCACTCGTGGTCAGGGCACATCTCCATGTGGCCGTTCTAGGGCCCAGGTTCTAAGGCTTGTCCCCCGGCGGCCATGTTCGCTGGTGCGCAGCCAGGGTTCGCCTTTGCCTCTCCGTCGCCCTGGACCTCGACGTCTGCCGCTTCGTCGTGGCCCACGCCGCCGGCTACTCCACCATCCGGGCTGATTGGTTGGGACGCGGCCGCCCTGGCTACCTTCCAAACTCCCACTCTAACTCCGCCGATGGGTCCAGAGTGGATCGCAGACACCAGTGCTACCTACCACACCACTCCCAACCCTGGTATACTCACCTCTGTTCGCCCTCCTTCCTCTCTCCCTTCGTCCATCATGGTGGCGAATGGCTCGTGTCTTCCAGTCACATCTGTGGGTGTCGCATGCCCTCCCGGCTCTTTTCGCATTCCCGATGTTCTTGTCGCTCCTTCTTTGGTCCACAATGAAAGGGAAATAGGGTCAAACCTTTTTCTAAATGATTTTGGTGGTTGAATTGCCCAACACAAATAATTGGACTAACTAGTTTACTCTAGATTGTAAGATCTACAGGTGCCAAAGGTTCAACATAAACCAATAAAAAGTCCAAGAAAGGGTTCAAATAAAAAGAGCAAAAGACAACCGACGGTTGCCCTGGTCTGGCGCACCGGACAGGGTCCGGTGTACCAGAGAGATCAACTCCGAACTTGCCACCTTCGGGAATTTGGGAAGCCACTTCGCTATAATTCACCGGACTGTGCGGTGTAGCATCGGACTGTCTGGTGTGCCATGCGGAGTAACGACTACAGCGCCAACGGTCGTCTGCAAAAGGTGAACAGTGAGCTACAGTGCGTGGACTGCGAGCGCAGAAGTCAGAGCAGGCGCAGATGGCACACCGGACAGTGAACAGTGACTGTCCGGTGGCCCCACATGTCAGAGCTCCAACGGTCGAACCTTAACGGTTGGGTGATGTGGCTGGCGCACCGGACTGTACGGTGCGCCCTTCGACAGCAGCCTTCCCCAACAGCCACTTTGGTGGTTGGGGCTATAAATACCCCCCAACCACCACACTTCAATGCATCCAAGTTTTCAGCCAACACACTCAATACAAGAGCTAGTGCATTCAATACAAGACACAATTAGAGTAAATCAAAATCTCTCCAAGTCCCAATTCCACTCAAAGCAATAGTGACTAGAAGTGAGAGTTTTGTCGTGTTCTTTTGAGCTCTTGTGCTTGGATCGCTTTTCTTCTTCCTCTATTCTTGCTTCCATGTTCTTTGTAATCAAAGCAAGAGACACCAATTGTGTGGTGGTCCTTGCGAGGACTAAGTGTCCCAATTGATTGAGAAGAGAAGCTTACTCGGTCTAAGTGACCGTTTGAGAGAGGGAAAGGGTTGAAAGAGACCCGATCTTTGTGACCACCTCAACCGGGAGTAGGTTTGCAAGAACCGAACCTCGGTAAAACAAATCACCATGTCACACTCTTTATTTGCTTGTGATTTGTTTTCGCCCTCTCTTTCGGACTCGCTTTTATTTCTAACGCTAACCTCGGCTTGTAGTTGTGCTTAAACTTTATAAATTTCAGATTTGCCTATTCACCCCCCTCTAGGCGACTTTCAATTGGTATCGGAGCCGGTACTTCATTAGAGCTTAACCGCTCGAAGTGATGTCGTAAGCTCACGCCAAGAAGGAGATGGTGACCGGCGAGAAGCCCTCCACAAGCCACGGGAAAACTCCATCGGGAGAGTCCGGTAACAAAAGGGAGGAATCACCTCCCCGCGTCAAGTCACACCGGAGTGGCGACAAGAAGAAGAAAATGAAGAAGGTGGTCTACTACGAGACCGACTCTTCGTCGCCTTCCACCTCCGGCTCCGACGCACCGTCCGTCACTTCTAAGCGCCATGAGCGCAAGAAGTTTAGTAAGATCCCCTTACGCTATCCTCGCATTTCCAAACACACTCCTTTACTTTCCGTCCCACTAGGCAAACCACCGGTTTTTAACGGTGAAGATTATTGTATGTGGAGTGATAAAATGAGGCGCCATCTAACCTCACTCCACGCTAGCATTTGGGACATTGTTGAGTTTGGTGCGCAGGAACCATCCATGGGGGACGATGAAGGCTATGACTCGGACGAGGTAGCCCAAATCTGGCACTTCAACTCCCAAGCCACTACTATACTCCTCGCCTCTCTAAGTCGAGAGGAGTATAATAAGGTGCAAGGGTTGAAGAGTGCCAAGGAGATTTGGGACGTGCTCAAGACCGCGCACGAAGGAGACGAGGTGACCAAGATCACCAAGCGGGAAACGATCGAGGGGGAGCTCGGTCGATTTATGCTCAACCAAGGAGCGGAGCCACAAGCCATGTACAACCGGCTCAAGACCTTGGTGAACCAAGTGCGCAACCTCGGGAGCACCAAATGGGATGACCATGAAATGGTCAAGGTTATTCTAAGATCACTTGTATTTCTTAACCCTACTCAAGTTCAATTAATTCGTGGTGATCCTAGATATAAGCTAATGTCTCCCGAGGAAGTGATAGGAAAGTTTGTGAGCTTTGATTTAATGATCAATGGCCCCAAACAAATCATCGAGCGAGGCGCCACCTCCACACCCGAGGTGCAACCCGTCGCCTTCAAAGCGACGGAGGAGAAGAAGGAAGAGTCTATGTCGAGTAGGCTTCCCATCGACGCCTCCAAGCTTGATAATGAGGAGATGGCATTCATCATCAAGAGCTTCCGCCAAATCCTCAAGCAAAGGAGGGGGAAGGACTACAAGCCCCGCTCCAAGAAAGTTTGCTACAAATGTGGTAAGCCCGGTCATTTCATTGCTAAATGCCCATTATCAAGTGATAGTGATAGGGGCGACAACAAGAAGGGAAGAAGGAAGGAGAAGAAGAAGTATTACAAGAAGAAGGGCGGTGATGCCCATGTTTGTCGGGAGTGGGACTCCGATGAGAGCTCCACCGACTCCTCCTCCGATGAGGATGCCGCGAACATCGCCGTCAACAAGGGTCTTCTCTTCCCCAATGTCGACCACAAGTGCCTCATGGCAAAGGACGGCAAAAAGAAGGTAAAATCTAGAGCTTCCATTAAATATGCAACATCTAGTGATGAGGCTAGCTCTAGTGATGATGAGGATGATTTGCTCACCCTTTTTGCCAACTTAAACATGCAACAAAAATAAAAATTGAATGAATTGATTAGTGCTATTCATGAGAAGGATGAACTCTTGGATAGCCAAGAGGACTTCCTTATTAAAGAAAATAAGAAGCATGTTAAAGTTTAAAATGCTTATGCTCAGGAGATAGAAAAATGAGAAAAATTAACTAGTGAGCTAAGCACTTGCCATGACACTATTTCCAACCTTAGATTTGAGAATGCTAAATTGATTGCTAAGGTTGAAAAGTTAAATGTTTGTGATGATTCTTTTGCCAATCTTAAAAATGATAATGTTAGTTTACTTGCTAAGATTGACAAATTGAATGAATCAATTGCTAGCCTTAAGATAGAAAATGATAAATTGATTACTAAGGCTAAAAATTTAAATGTTTGCAATGATATTGTTTCCAATCTTAGAAATGAAAATGCCATGTTACATGCTAAGATTGATGAATTAAATGTTTGCAAACCCTCTACATCTACCATTGAGCATGTTACTATTTGTACTAGATGTAGAGACATTAATGTTGATGCTATTCATGACCACCTAGCCTTAATTAATGAGCATGACTTAGAAAATGAAAATTTTAAATTTGCTAGAAGCATGCTCTATAGTGGGAGACGCCCTGACATTAAGGATGGCATTGGCTTCCAAAAGGGAGACAATGTCAAGCTTAATGCCCCTAAAAGATTGTCTAACTTTGTTAAGGGCAAGGCTCCCATGGCTCAGGATAACGAGGGTTACATTTTATATCCTGTTGGTTATCCCGAGCACAAAATTAGGAGAATTCACTCTAGCTCTCATCATGCTTTTATGTATAAGAATGAGGCATCTAGCTCTAGGCAATCAACCCATGTTAAGTTGCCTAAAAAGAAATCTCCTATAGCATCAAATGAACCTAATATTTCATTTAAGACTTTTGATGCTTCTTATGTGCTCACTAACAAATCAGGCAAAGTAGTTGTCAAATATGTTGGGGTTGTTGGAACTTGCTCTCCTGGGCAAGTTGATCCAACGGGGGAATGAAAGCAACGTAAACAGGGTTTCCAATTGATATGGCAATAGCTTTGTTAATCCGGCCTCTCAAGGGCACTGTACGGGGGTATTTATAGGTGCCAGAGTGCCCAACGTCTCAATGTAAGGACGCATGTACCCTCAAGCACCTGGACTATCCCCGGAATATTCCCATTAAGGAGGGTTACAGACTGTCATTACAGAAAAGCTATTACAAATCGAGCCCGTAACACGCTTCTCCATGCGGGGCCTGTTACAATGGGCCAAATCCCATGTGGGCCTCAAGGCCGAGTGAGGACGTGGGACGGGGCGACATCGTCGTAGGCCTTCGTCTCGTAGTGTAGAAGGCGAAGGGTGGACCTCGCCGGTTCTTCTGCTTCCGTTGGCGCAGCGAGAAAGACGAAGGCTGGAGCGAAGGGTAGCATCTTCGCCTTCGCCCCAACATTTGCCCTCCGAGGGACCAGTTCGACTGAGTCATCTGGTGCCGAAGACGTCGCTAGATGGTGGAGATGCTGCCCTCGCTCGAAATGGTTCCGCGGGGGTTTTTGATGTGACCGTTGACGGACGCGGTACTGTTGGACTGCGGGTTTCCCGAAGCGTCGCGTCCCGTGTATAAAAAGGAGGGCAGGGCGGCGCGGTTTAGGTGCACTTTCTGCACACCGCAAAACCCTAGCCTCCTTTTGAAACCGCTCGTCCGCTCGCCTGCCCTCCTTGCTCCTGCTCGTCGGAGATCTGGCCCGCGTCAAGCAGACCGCCCACCACCGCCGACGGTACGTAGCCATGTCGTCCTCTTCCTCGTCTGCTGCGAGTACCCCACCGGCTGCCGCATCGTTAGAGGACACTTTGAGCGACTTGGCGGTGGAAGCGCTACATCCTGGTGATACAGTGGAGTTTGGCGTGTCGCAGATCTCCTCGGTCCGCGTTCAGGATATGCAGCAACTTGGGTATTTTGGCAGCGGAGTGGGGCGTGTTCCAGGGGCAGAGGAGGTCCCCGAGCCGGAGGGCGAGCTGGTCATGTTTGAAGCTTTTTTCACCGCTGGCCTTTATCTGCCTGCACATCGATTCGTGGCGGAGGTCCTGCGGAGATTCGAGGTCTAGGTCCACCAGCTGACGCCGAATGCCGTGGTGGCCCTGGCGAAGTATGTCTGGGCGACGACTTCGTATGGTGGTCAGCCCTCTGTGGAGGTCTTTGCAAAGCATTACTGTCTGCATTGGCAAAAGAGGAAAATTGGACATGAGATTGCACAATTTGGATCGTGCACATTTACCCCGAGGACCGGGAAGACTTCGATGGAAGTCATGGAGTTGGTTCCCTGCGTCCGCAATAAGTGGGTCAATTGGTGGGATTTCTGGTTTTACGTTTCTGAAGGTGCAGTCGAAGACCACCCAAGGCTCCCCATGGCCGTCATGTGCTCGCATTATTATGTAGCATACCCACAGTTTGAGGTGGCAGAGGATGATGAAGACGAAGGGGCCCTTCGGCGCGCTGCCCGCATGAGTAGCGGGCGTGACTTGGTTGAGGAGTTTGTCGGGTACGGGGTATGGCCCTTGGCGCATGGCTGGGCGCTGGGCGAAGTATGCCCTCGCGAGATGCCCTCCCGGGGCGGGCAGCGGGTGCGAAGTCCTGCCTTCGCGTCGGATTTGCGTGGCCGGGATCCCGCCGCATTCGTGCGTGAAGCGGAGGACGGTGCGACGAGGATCGTGGGGCGCTACATGCCGAAGACAGAGGGTCTACGGAGCTAGGATATCCGTGGGTCCAACGACAGATTGAATCGAGTCTTCGAATTGAACCGCTTGCCATATGGTGGTTGTCCCAGGGAAGACGCCATCGACCGCCGCGGGAAGAAACCGATGGGCGTGACCGAGGAAGGGTCTTCGCAGGAGGCTGCCCCGGCCACTAAGAAGAGAAAATTAGGTACTATAGTGGGGGGATGGGGGTGTTTGATAGTTTTGCTGTGGATTTGATGAGGACGTGCGCAGCCCCCTGGGGAAGGATGTCTTCGCCCGAGCTCCGGGAGCCTTCGGCGCGAATGCTGGAGGTTACCGGGGGTCGATGGCCTAAGAATGTTCCGATCCCCCGCGCGGCTGGCGAAGACTTCTATACGTCCCGCATGGCACGCGACTTGAAGGTGTTTCCTTACGGACGGAATATTGCTGTTGTTGTGTCGGCAGTGATGAATAAGGATCGTCAAGACGCTGCGCAGAAGCGCTGGGCCATCGTCAGGATGGCAGATCCTGCGTGCGAGGCGAAGAGGGCGCGGGGGAGCGCGAAGGCTGCTGCCTCCGGCAGTAGCAAGCCGGTGGCGCCTGCGAAGGCAGCTGCTCCCGGACCCAGCAAGGCGTCGGCAAGCACGAAGGCTGCCGCCTCTGGCGGAGGCAGGCCTCCCCTGGGCGAACCTACGAAAGGGCAGGAGTTGCCTTCACCGGGGAGACGTGTTGCTAACTTCGGCATGAATATCAGTGTCGAGGATTATCTTGTTGGTAAGTTTTTTTTGACCGAAGATATGTTGCAGGGTCGGGTGAGGGACAGTTGGTTGTTGTCCCGCCTTCGGTGGCAACGATTTCGCCATCGGCGGTGGTAAGGGCGAAGGGAGCCGCGCAGGACCCGTGGGCCGCCTTCTGTGTGAGCGGCGAGATTCTGACGGCCGCTGCCGCTAAGGACGTGGCGGGCACCATGTCCCAGCGGCTGAAGGAGGCGTCGCAGCGGCTGACGCAGCAGCTAAAGCAAGTAAGTTTTGCTGGACTTCGATATTTGTTGTTTCGTTGAAGGTTTAGTTCTCATGTGTTTTTGTCAGGCGGCCGACTTCGCCGACCTTGTTGCGTCGGGTGTCCTGACTGCAGACGTCGCTGCCGAAGTCGAGAGTCTTCGGGCGCAGCATGCGGATGCTGTCCGGGAGAAGTCGGCTGCGAAGAGCAAAAACCGCAGGCTGGCGGAGAAGGTGGCTGCATTGGAGGCCGAGAAGACGGACCTCCGGCGCCAGCTGGCGGAGGAGAGGAGGGAGGCTAACCAGACCATCGCTAAAGTGCAGGCTGCGCGAGCGGAGGCGAAGGTGGCGCGGGCAGAGAACAGTCTCGCCAGCCAATGCGCCGAGGAGTGGGAGGCAAGATTCAACGCCCTGCGCGGCCGCGTGGACAAGGCCGAGGCCTCGGCGCACTCGGAAGTCGGGCGGACGCACGCGCAGTTCGTGGATGCGTACCGCGATCTGGGTGCGTGGACCGCAGACTTCGAAGTGCCCGACCAAGAGGCAGGCCTTCGCTTCCTCGAATGGTTGCAGGAGGAGCTGCTGGTGCTCCCGACTATTGTGCAGGGTTTCATGTCCTTCGCCTCCCTCGTCACCTGCGAGGGGACCCTGAACGCGTTGTCCCGTGAGGGGTGCCGACACTACGAGGTCTTCGACCAATCAGACGAGAACTTTGAACGTGAAGTTTTCAAGGCCGAAGACCCTGTGGTGAAGCAGTCAGCGGGGGCACTCTTCGACAGGATGTGGGGTCCGCACGGTTGGGAGGCGGTTAAGGAGCGGTCTGACCGGACGATAGAGTAGGTAAAGGTTATCTGTTGTTTTGTGTGGTTGTGTTGGGGTATGTGTGGTTTTGCTGAATGGTTGTGCTATTGTTGCAGATGGCGCGTGTCGAGGATGTCGAGGACCTTGGAGATCTGGTCGGCGCGCCGCCCGAGGCTGAGGTTGACCCGGTGCCGCCTTCGAGTGCCGGTGAAGGCTCCTCGGTTGCATACATGCCTACTGTGGCCGATGAAGGCCCTTTGCCAGCCCCTGCGCCAACGGCCAAAGATCCCCCGAAGGTGGTGGCCGAGCCGGTGACCGAAGACCCCACGGCCGTGGCCGGGCCTTCGCAGGTGGCTGAGTAGGAGTTTGGGGAGTTTGTAAATTTTGTCTGTGTTACTGAACCTTGGTTGCTGCGCAGGTTCAGGATTTTGGGCCTGCGCACGCAATCGGTACTATCAATGATAATTTTGTGGCGGCTTCGACCGTGGTTGCTGAAGACGATTCTGATGATTCTGCGTCTAAGTGTTTTGAGTCTGATGATTCTGGGAGTTCGATTGTGTGGATAGAGGAGTCTTTGGATGAGGATTTGGATTACTTTGCGGCATTGGATGTGGCTGCGGCGGAGGCTTCGCCACATGTAATGGGTGATGAGGATCTTCCGGGTGCGAGTGTTGGGCATAGGCGGCGAAGGGCGGTGGCGAAACGGAGGGTGAGTGAGTTGCCGCGAGGTGATAGGCGTCATCGTGGTGAGGTGGAAGGTGGTCGCCTTCGTGTGGACGGGGCTGGCAAGCGGGAATTGTTGTCCTCGCCGGCTGGGGCGAGTGTGGGTTAGGGGGAGTTGCGAAGTCTATTTGCGGGTGAGGAATTGAGGATAATGTTGTTCAACTATAGGTAGATGGGTATCATCCCGAAGGTTGAGCCAATGTAATGTGCGATGCCCTCGCTGTATGTATGTAACCATACTCTTGTGTGATGAAGCTGCGCGCTTTCGTTGATCAGGCCGCTCCCGTAGGCTTCGATTTTTTCGTACTAGTATTCCGGCTGCACCCGTAGGCGACTTTTGCGCGGAGGGTCTTTTGGAAATGACTTCAAGTTTTCGCACTTATTGTGCTAGTCCGGCTGCACCCTTGGGCGACTTTTGCACGGAGAGTCTTTTGGAAAAGACTTCGATGTTTCGCACTTGTTGTGCTAATCCGGCTGCACCCTTAGGCGACTTTTGCATGGAGAGTCTTTTGGAAAAAGACTTCGATGTTTCGCACTTGTTGTGCTAATCCGGCTGCACCCTTAGGCGACTTTTGCATGGAGAGTCTTTTGGAAAAATACTTCGATTTTTTCGCACTTTGTTGTGCTAATCCGGCTGCACCCTTAGGCGACTTTTGCACGGAGAGTCTTTTGGAAAAAGACTTCAATTTTTTCACACTTGTTGTGCTAATCCGGCTGCACCCTTAGGCGACTTTTGCGCGGAGAGTCGCACGCGAGGGAGGCTTTGCTGCTCCTCGCGGTGACTTCGATGTGGTCGAATGCCGAAGACCGTCGATGCGGTCTTTTTCGACATTGCTTTAATTTTTTGCGGGGGATTTTCGCGTGTATATTACATGGCTCCGCCTCATTAAAAACCTCACCCCGGGAGGAAAAGAGTGCGGGCCGGAATAAAACTGTTTGGTGAATTACAAGGGCGTGTTAGCCCTAAGGATTTAAACAAAAAATTTACGGAGATTGTTAATACTCTAGGAATGTTCCAGGTCTTCGCCAGATTGTGTTGTTAGTCTGTACGCACTGGGAGACGACTTCGTCTTGATGATAAATGGTCCTTCCCACTTTGGCTCCAGCTTACCCCGTGACTCTGTCTGGGTTGTGCGGACAAGTACGAGGTCCCCTTCGTTGAATTCTCTTGGGACGACTGCGTGGTTGCGCCAGGCCTTCGTTTGGACTTGGTATTTGTTGAGGGCCTGGAGGGCGAAGACACGGTCTCCGTCGATGAGATCTTTGGAGGTTAGCTCGTCGACGTCAGGTACTGCTGAAGCGCTTGTCCGCGGGGACCCATGTTTCATTTCCTGTGGGGTCATGGCCTCCGATCCGTATAGCAGGCGAAAGGGAGTGAATCCGATCGCCCGACACTCGGTCGTGTTCCGTGCCTAGACCGCTTCAGGTAGCAGGTCGGCCCATTTGCCCTTCTTGTCGTAGAGGAGCATTTTCTTGATTGCCGTGAAAATCTTGTCGTTGGCGCGCTGTACGACGCCATTGGATTGTGGGTGGTACACTGAGGCGAAGGCAAGCTTGGTGCCAATGGAGAAGCAGAAGTCCCTGAAGTCTTGGCTGTCGAATTGTTTGCCATTGTCAACTGTGAGCTCGGACGGGACTCCGAATCGGCAGACAATGTTTTGCTAGAAGAATTTCTGGGCGGTCTTCACTGTTATTGTGGATACTGCTCTTGCCTCGATCCACTTGTTGAAATACTCGACGACGACGAAGGTGAACTTGAGGTTCCCATGGACCGTGGGAAGCGGCCCGACAATGTCCAGGCCCCAGCGCTGAAGAGGCCATGTGTGGGCGATGAGCTTTGTGAACTGTGAAGGGTTTCCTGAGCGTGGAGAAAATTTCTGGCAGGCTTCACAGGACCTCGTCACCCGAATTGCGGCGCAAATCATAGCGGGCCAGTAGAAGCCTTGTCGGATCACCTTGGCGGCTAGGGCCCTAGGCCCTGCGTGAGAGCCACAAGTTCCGCTGTGGACTTCGCGCAGGATCTGGATGCCTTCGGTCTCAGTGACGCATTTAAGCATGGGTTGACTGACCCCCTTTTTGTAAAGTTGTCCCTCAATGAGTGTGAAGTCCCGGCTTCGGTGTTTGAGGCGCTTGGCCTTGTTGATATCGCTCGGATGGTAGTATCCCTGCAGGAACAGGGTTATTTATGCCCACCAGTCTTCGGTCATGATGAGGTTAACTATGTGGTGGCCCTCGGTGTCATTGGTGATTTGGAGGCCCTCTGGGCTACGGACGGCCGGCGTGCCGATGACATGGTAGAACACGTCAGAGGGCAGGGCCTCGCCTCTGGCGGCTGCCTTGGCCAATGCGTCGGCCTCCTCATTCTTGGCTCGGTCCACGTGCTGCAAGGTAAAGCCCTTGAATTGTCTCTCGAGGCTGCGGACAGCCGCGAGATACTGCATAAGTGCGGGGTCCTTTGCTGCGTAATCTTTCTCAACTTGGTCGGTAACCATTTTGGAGTCTGTTCTGATTATGCAGGTGGTGACACCAAGTGCCCGTAACTTGCAAAGGCCGAGGATGACAGCTTCATACTCTGCTACATTGTTGGTGCATCTGTCGGACTTCAAAGCAAAGCTGAGTCGTGCTGCATATCGGTGCTTGACCCCTGTGGGTGAAGTAATGACCGCAACTGCGCCTGCCCCCGCATGGCACCATGCGCCGTCGCAGTGGATGGTCCACACCTTCTCTGCAGTCGAGTCTGGCTACGTTATTGGCCCGGTTCAATCGACGATGAAGTCTGCTAGGACTTGTGACTTGATGGCTGTCCTGGGCTCGAATGTGATATGATATCTGGAAAGCTCGGCTGCCCATTTGGCGATCCGGACAGATGCCTCCGGATTTCTGAATAATTCGCCGAGTCCCCTGTCCGAGGTGACCCATACCTTGAACGCTTCAAAATAATGGCGCAGTTTGCGCGAAGCCATAACGACTACGTAGGCGATTTTTTTCCAGTTCTGTCATGTTGCATTTGGATGTCGTGAGCACTTTGGAGACGTAATAAACTGGACACTGTCTGGTCGTGCCCTCTCTATCCTGTTCTTGAACCAGCGTTGCGGTGACGCGTGCGGTGAAGCTGCGACGTAGAGCAATAGTGGTAGCGAAGGGTTGGGGCTTGTAAGAATCGCCAGCTCTAACAGGTGCTGCTTTAGTGAAGCGAAGGCCGCCGCTTGCTCTGGTCCCCATGCGAAGTCTTTTGCACCGCGAAGCATTTTGAGGAAAGGTAGGCTTCGCTCTGGGGACTTGGAAATGAATCTGTTGAGGGTGGCCAATCTGCCTATCAGTCGTTGGACGTCTTTGGCTGACTGCGGGGGCGTCATGTTGATGATGGCCTGGATCTTAGTCGGGTTGGCTTCGATCCCTCGGTGCAACACCAGGTAGCCCAGTATCTTCTCCTGGCGGACGCCGAAGACACACTTTTTGGGGTTTAGGCGAAGTCGTGCATCCCGCATGTTCGCGAACGTTTCTGCGAGGTCAGCCAGATGGTCTTCTTTGCTTTTGCTGGCGACGACTATGTCGTCCACATACATAAATATGTTTCTGCCGATTTGGCTCTCGAGCACCGTTTTGGTGAGGCGAGAGAATGTGGACCAAGCGTTTTTAAGTCCCTCCGGCATTCTGATGAAGCAATACGTGCCGAAGGGTGTTATAAAAATGGTGCTGGCCTTGTCTTCCTCCTTTGTATATATTTGTTGGTAGCCGGAGAAGCAATCAAGGAGTGACATGACTTCGCACCCGGCCGCACTATCGACGATCTTATCGATCCGAGGCAGCGAGAAATTATCCTTGGGGCAGGCCTTGTTGAGGCTGGTGAAATCAATGCACATCCGCCACTTGTCGCTCTTCTTTTGCACCATGACTACGTTGGCGAGCCACGTAGGGTAGGCGACTAGCTCGATGAAGTTGGCCTCAAGCAGGCGGTGTACCTCGGCTTTGGCGGCTTCTGTCTTCTCATCAGACATCTTGCGTAGCCGCTGCTTCTTTGGCCTCACCGAAGGGTCGATTCCCAAGCTGTGCTCGATGACAGAGCGACTGACTCTGACCAGGTCGAGGGCGGACCAGGCGAAGACGTCCTTATTTTTGGACAGATAGGAGAGGAGTCTCTCCTTGTCATGCGAAGTAAGGTCTTCGCTTATGATGACCATTTGCTTGGGCGTTGCCTGGTCAAGGGGAACGGTCTTGGTCCCATCGCTGCTCTGCAGCTGTGCCTTTTCATGCTCTTTAGCGGTTGGGCTGGTAGCCTCGGGGACCTCGCGCTACGCCGTGAGGCAGTGTACGTTCCTTTGCCCTGGAACGAAGTCTCTTTCTATGTTGCGCGTGGCCTACTGGTTGCCGTAGACTGTGATCGTGCCTTGCGGACCCAGGATCTTCATGCACATGTAGAGTCTGTGAATGGCTGCCTCAAACTTGTTGATGGAGCCCCGACCCATTATGGCGTTGTACAGGTACACCATGTCGACGATGTCGAAAGTGACTTGCTCACTTCGTGCATTGGGTGCTACACCGAAGGAGAGGGGGAGCTCTATTTTGCCGACAGGAAAGGTGCCCTTGCCGCCGAAGCCATACAGGGGGTTGTCCGAAGGTTTAAGCAAACTGTGGCTGATGCCCATGCGGTCAAAGGCATGGAGGAAAATGATATCCGCCTGGCTGTCGTTGTAAACTAAGACTTTGTGCAGGTCCCAGCCTGCCACGCTGCAGTTGATAACCATGGCGTCGATGTGGGGGCACTGCGCAGGTCGACGTCTCTGGCATCGAAGGTTAGTGGCACATGGGACCACTTTGTCTGCACGACTGGACCGGTGACGGCGACATGGTTGATGCTGCAGTAGTGGTCTCTCTTCTGTCGCTTCGTGTCGAAGTCGACGCTGGACCCCCCAGTGATCATGTGAATGACTCCGCGATACGGCTGATCAGCGAAGTCCTCTTGTTTTGGTGCTTGGGGTGGTGGGATGTTGCAGGTGTGGTGGTGGGAGTGGGGGAGGTACAATTTGTACCTCCTTGTGGTGTTGGTATGCGTGGTTAGGTGGATGCGGAATGGGGCCGTGGTTGTATGGTTGTGGGGGTTGTTGATATGTGTGCGCGACAACTCTTAGGTTGTCGGCTGGTTGCGCCCGAGACATCTTGTCTCTAGTGGCCTTCGTTTCCGGGCAGTCCCTTGTTGGGTGCGCGCAGTCTTCACCGTGGAATAAGCAGTAAAATCTGCGCGGCTGTTGCGCCCGTCCTCGGCCCCGACCACGAGTTCCGTTGCCACGGCCCTGGGGGGACAATCTTGGCGGCGAGGGGCCTCACCAGCGGGGTGCTGGTTGGTGATGTTGTGTACCTGCTGCTGACTGCGGCCGTCCCGACCGGAGTCTGACTGCGACGGTCTCGTCCACGTTCGGCTGGACTGCGGAGGGTCTTTGGGTTTCCTCTAGGACTCGACCTTGCGCTGGTGGAGCTCTTCGGATCTGGCATATTTTTCGAACAGCTGATACAACTCCTGGAGGTTCTTGGGTGGATCTCTGATGCAGTGGCTGTAAAGGACGCCGGCGCGAAGGCCACTGATGGCGTAGTGAATGGCGATTTGGTCATCAACCGAAGGCAGTTGTGACTTGAGAGTCAGAAACTTGCGGTAGTACTCCCGCAGAGTCTCTCTTTCCAGCTGCTTGCAGAGTGACAGTTCAGCCAAGGCATCGGTGTCTGAACGGTACCCTTGGAAGTTGAGCAAAAATTTGTCCCGGAGACTTCTCCAGGAGTCGATGGACAACGGGGGCAACCTGGTGTACCAGGTGAGAGCCGGGCCTTCGAGGGCGATGATGAATGATTTGGCCCGTGGCATCGTCCCCTCCAGATGATGCAACGACGACTTGATAGCTCATGATATACTATGTCAGGTCGGTGCTACCGTTGTACTTGGGGTAGGTCCTTGCCCTGAAGTTGGCGGGCCATGGTGATACTTGCAGGTGCGGCGCCAAGGGGCTCCGCTCATCAAGGTAGTTGACACCTTGGAATGTTGTGGTGTGCGGGATGGCGGGTCCGCGCTGATGAATGAATAGGTCTTCGAATGGCGCGCGCTATTGGAGGGGTGGGCCGTGTTGCAGATCAAGTTGGCCTTCGTGCTGCATGAGCGCAATCTCTTGCTCAAGTTCCTGAGCCCTCTGCTCCTCGTCGCATATCATCTGGCGCACCTTGGCCCACGCAGAGACACATTGGTGCTTGGCCTCGAGGATCTCTTTCTGCTTCTGGAGGTTGCGGTTCTTGATGCGCAAGGCCCGCAGCTGTAGCTGTTCCTCTGCTGAAACGCCGATGACTTCACCATCCTCGGTGGCGTCCGCGCCCTCCGGTGGAGCGAAGCCTGGGGCAGGTTGTGGTTGTCCTCCGGAGCTGCAGGTGCAGAGACTGCCTTCGGGTGTAGGTTGTTCATTGCGTTGCCTCTTGCTGAGTGCGTCATCTTTGCAGGCTTCTTGGTGGGTGGTGTCTGCAAGGGCCTTGCCCTTTTTCTCAGCCAGCAACGCTGCCTTCGCTGCTTCGTCAACGGATGGGGCTGCCTTCGAGCTAGCTCTCTTGGGTGCCATCGCGGGTGGATTTTTCGTAGCCCGAACGATGGGCGCCAAATGTTGGAACTTGCTCTCCTGGGCAAGTTGATCCAACGGGGGAATGAAAGCAACATAAACAGGGTTTCAACTTGAGATGGCAATAGCTCTGTTAATCTGGCCTCTCAAGGGCACTGTACGGGGGTATTTATAGGTGCCTGAGTGCCCAACGTCTCAGTGTAAGGACGCATGCACCCTCAGGCACCTGGACTATCCCCGGAATATTCCCATAAAGGAGGGTTACAGACTGTCATTACAGAAAAGCTATTACAAATCGGGCCCGTAACACGCTTCTCCGTGTGGGGTCTGTTACAATGGGCCGAATCCCATGTGGGCCTCAAGGCCGAGTGAGGACGTGGGACGGGGCGACATCGTCGTAGGCCTTCGTCTCATAGTGTAGAAGGCGAAGGGTGGACCTCGCCGGTTCTTCTGCTTCCGTTGGCGCAGCGAGAAAGACGAAGGCTGGAGCGAAGGGTAGCGTCTTCGCCTTCGCCCCAACAGGGGCCAAACACAAGGGATCAAAGACTTGTGTCTGGGTACCCAAGGTGCTTGTTTCTAATGTGAAAGGACCCAAAACCGTTTGGGTACCTAAGAACAAGGCCTAAATTTGTTTTGTAGGTTTATGCATCCGAGGGCTCAAGTTGGATCATTGATAGCGGGTGCACAAACCACATGACTGGGGAGAAAAGGATGTTCTCTTCCTATGAGAAAAACCATGATCCCCAAAGAGCTATCACATTCGGGGATGGAAATCAAGGTTTGGTCAAAGGACTTGGTAAATTTGCTATATCACCTGACCATTCTATTTCCAATGTTTTTCTTGTAGATTCTTTAGATTACAACTTGCTTTCAGTTTCTCAATTATGCAAAATGGGCTACAATTGTCTTTTTACGGATATAGGTGTTACTGTCTTTAGAAGAAGTGATGATTCAGTAGCATTTAAGGGAGTGTTAGAGGGTCAGCTATACTTAGTTGATTTTAATAGAGCTGAACTCGACACTTGCTTAATTGCTAAGACTAACATGGGTTGGCTCTGGCATCGCCGACTAGCCCACGTTGGGATGAAGAATCTTCATAAGCTTCTAAAGGGAGAGCACATTTTGGGACTAACAAATGTTCATTTTGAGAAAGACAGGATTTGTAGCGCATGTCAAGCAGGGAAGCAAGTTGGTGTTCATCATCCACACAAAAACATCATGACGACTGACAGGCCGCTCGAGCTACTCCACATGGACCTATTCGGCCCGATCGCTTACATAAGCATCGGCGGGAGTAAGTACTGTCTAGTTATTATGGATGATTATTCTCGCTTCACTTGGGTGTTCTTTTGCAGGATAAATCTCAAACCCAAGGCACCTTAAAGGGATTCTTGAGACGGGCTCAAAATGAGTTCGGCTTGAGGATCAAAAAGATTAGAAGCTACAATGGGACGGAGTTCAAGAACTCACAAATAGAAGGCTTCCTTGAGGATGAGGGCATCAAGCATGAGTTCTCTTCTCCCTACACACCACAACAAAATGGTGTAGTGGAGAGAAATAATAGAACTCTACTTGACATGGCGAGAACCATGATTGATGAGTACAAGACTTCGGACCGGTTTTGGGCGGAAGCAGTCAACACCGCTTGCTACGCCATCAACCGTCTCTACCTTCACCGAATCCTCAAGAAGACATCGTATGAACTCTTCACCGGTAAAAAGCCCAATGTTTCATATTTTAGAGTCTTTGGTAGCAAATGCTTTATTCTTGTTAAAAGAGGTAGAAAATCTAAAATTGCTCCTAAGGCTGTAGAAGGCTTTTTACTTGGTTATGACTCAAACACAAGGGCATATATAGTCTTTAACAAGTCCACTGGACTGGTTGAAGTTTCTTGTGACATTGTGTTTGATGAGACTAACGGCTCTCAAGTAGAGCAAGTTGATCTTGATGAGCTAGATGATGAAGAGGCTCCATGCGTCGCACTAAGGAACATGTCCATTGGGGATTTGTATCCTAAGAAATCCGAAGAGCCTCCACAAGCACAAGATCAACCATCATCTTCAAATCAAGCATCTCCACCAACCCAAGATGAGGATCAAGATCAAGATGATGAAAATGAAGGAGAGCCACCTCAAGAGGAGGACAATGATCAAGGGGAGATGCCAATGATCAAGACAAGGAAGATGATGAGGGTCCAAGACCGCCACACCAAAGAGTCCACCAAGCAATACAACGAGATCACCCTGTGAACTCCATACTCGGCGATATTCATAAGGGGGTAACCACTCGATCTCGTGTTGCTCATTTTTGTGAACATTACTCTTTTGTGTCTTCTATTGAGCCATACAGGGTGGAAGACGCATTAAGGGATTCGGATTGGGTGCTGGCAATGCAAGAGGAACTCAACAACTTCACTAGGAATGAGGTATGGCATCTTATTCCACGTCCTAATCAAAATGTTGTAGGAACCAAGTGGGTTTTCCGCAACAAGCAAGACGATCATGGTGTGGTGACAAGGAACAAAGCCCGACTTGTGGCCAAGGGATATTCACAAGTCGATGGTTTGGATTTCGGTGAAACCTATGCACCTGTAGCTAGGCTTGAGTCAATTCGCATATTACTTGCCTATGCTACTTACCATGGCTTTAAGCTCTACCAAATGGACGTGAAAAGTGCCTTCCTCAATGGACCAATCAAGGAGGAGGTCTATGTTGAGCAACCTCCCGGCTTTGAAGATAGTGAGTACCCTAACCATGTATATAAACTCTCTAAGGCGCTTTATGGGCTCAAGCAAGCCCCAAGAGCATGGTATGAATGCCTAAGAGATTTTCTTATCACTAATGGCTTCAAAGTCGGAAAAGTCGATCCTACTCTCTTTACTAAAACTATTGCAAATGATTTGTTTGTATGCCAAATTTATGTTGATGATATCATATTTGGGTCTACTAACAAATCTACTTGTGAAGAGTTTAGTAGGATAATGGTTCAAAAATTCGAGATGTCTATGATGGGGGAGTTGAAGTATTTCTTAGGATTTCAAGTCAAGCAACTCCAAAAGGGCACCTTCATTAGCTAAACGAAGTAAATTCAAGACATACTCACAAAGTTTGGGATGAAGGATGCCAAGCCCATCAAGACACCCATGGGAACCAATGGGCATCTCGACCTCGACAAAGGAGGTAAATCCGTAGATCAAAAGGTATATCGGTCGATAATAGGATCTTTACTCTACTTATGTGCATCTCGACCAGATATTATGCTTTCCGTATGCATGTGTGCAAGATTCCAAGCCGATCCTAAGGAAGTTCACCTTAGGGTCGTAAAACAAATCTTGAGATATTTAGTTCATACACCCAAGTTTGGCCTTTGGTACACCAAGGGATCCACTTTTGATTTAATTGGTTATTCAGATGCTGATTGGGCAGGGTGTAAAATTGATAGAAAGTGCACATCAGGGACTTGTCAATTCTTGGGAAGATCCCTGGTGTCTTGGGCTTCAAAGAAACAAAATTCAGTAGCCCTTTCTACCACCGAAGCCGAGTACATTGTCGCAGGTCATTGTTGCGCACAATTGCTTTGGATGAGGCAAACCCTTAGGGACTATGGTTACAAATTAACCAAAGTTCCTCTCCTATGTGATAATGAGAGTGCAGTCCGCATGGCAGATAATCCCATTGAGCACAGCCACACTAAGCACATAGCCATTCGGTATCACTTTCTGAGGGATCACCAACAAAGGGGGATATCGAGATTGCTTATGTTAGCACCAAAGAACAATTAGCCGATATCTTTACCAAGTCATTAGATGAGAAAACTTTTACCAAACTTAGGCATGAGCTAAACATTCTTGATTCTAGCAATTTTGATTGATACCTTGCACACATAGCTCATTTATATACCTTTGATCATATCTCTTTCACTTGCTATGACTAATGTGTTTGTCAAGTATATTTCATGCTAAGTCATAGATTGAAAGGGAAATGGAGTCTTCGGCGAAGACAAGGCTTCCACTCCACTCTATCATGTTATTTACCCTTCACCATCCCTCCGCATCGCTCTCCAACTTTGGTATAATCCTTCACTTGTATATTATTTGCCAAAGGGGGAGAGAGTTTGAAAAGGGCTCATATTTGACTCACAAGTATCCATTTTTGGCGATTCATGCCAAAGGGGGAGAAAGTATTAGCCCAAAGCAAAAGGACCGCACCACCACCAATTTCAAAAATATAGTCTTTCAATTTGTATTAAAAGAAGTTTTTCAATTGGTATCTTATTTTTGATATAATTTCAAATTGGTATGACCTCCTTCAATATTAATATCTAAAACCCTCTTGAACACTAAGAGGAGAATTTCATTGAGGGGGAGTTTTGTTTAGTCAAAGGAAAAGCATTTGAAACAGGGGAAGAAAATTTCAAATCTTGAAAATGCTTCTCAAAATCATACTCATATACTTTTGACTATTTGGAAAAGACTTTGAAAAGAATTTCCAAAAATATTTGCAAAAACAAAACAAGTGGTGCAAGCATGGTCTAAAATGTTAAATTAGAAGAAAGCATCCATGCATATCTTATGAAAATGTAAATTGGTTTAATTCCAAGCAACCTTTGAACTTACCTTATGCAAACTAGTTCAATTATGCACTTATATATTTGCTTTGGTTTGTGTTGGCATCAATCACCAAAAAGGGGGAGACTGAAAGGGAAATAAGGTCAAACCTTTTTCTAAATGATTTTGGTGGTTGAATTGCCCAACACAAATAATTGGACTAACTAGATTGCTCTAGATTGTAAGATCTACAGGTGCCAAAGGTTTAACACAAACCAATAAAAAGTCCAAGAAAGGGTTCAAATAAAAAGTGCAAATGACAACCGAAGGCTGCCCTGGTATGGCGCATCAGACTGTCCGGTGTGCCACCGGATAGTGTTCGGTGCACCAGGGAGATCAACTCCGAACTTGCCACCTTCGGGAATTTGGGAAGCCACTCCGCTATAATTCATCGGACTATTCGGTGTAGCACCGGACTGTCCGGTGTGCCATGCGGAGTAACAGCTACAGCGCCAACGGTCGTCTGCAAAAGGTGAACAGTGAGCTACAGTGCGCGGCCTGCGCGCGCAGAAGTCAGAGCAGGCGCAGATGGCGCACCGGACAGTGAACAGTGACTTTCCGGTGCACCACCGGACTGTCCGGTGGCCCCACATGTCAGAGCTCGAACGGTCGAACCCTAACGGTTGGGTGACGTGGCTGGCGCACCGGACAGTGTCCGATGGCGCACTGGACTGTCCGGTGCGCCCTTCGACAGCAGCCTTCCCCAACGGCCACTTTGGTGGTTGGGGCTATAAATACCCCCAACCACCACACTTCAAGGCATCCAAGTTTTCAGCCAACACACTCAATACAAGAGCTAGTGCATTCAATACAAGACACAATTAGAGTAAATCAAAATCTCTCCAAGTCCCAATTCCACTCAAAGCAATAGTAACTAGAAGAGAGAGTTTTGTCGTGTTCTTTTGAGCTCTTACGCTTGGATCGCTTTTCTTCTTCCTCTATTCTTGCTTCCAAGTTCTTTGTAATCAAAGCAAGAGACACCAATTGTGTGTTGGTCCTTGCGGGGACTAAGTGTCCCAATTGCTTGAGAAGAGAATCTCACTCGATCTAAGTGACCGTTTGAGAGAGGGAAAGGGTTGAAAGAGACCCGGTCTTTGTGACCACCTCAACGGGGAGTAGGTTTGCAAGAACCGAACCTCGGTAAAACAAATCACCGTGTCACACTCTTTATTTGCTTGTGATTTGTTTTCGCCCTCTCTTTCGGACTCGCTTTTATTTCTAATGCTAACCCCGGCTTGTAGTTGTGCTTAAAATTTATAAATTTCAGATTTGCCTATTCACCCCCCCCCTCAAGGCGACTTTCACACAATCTTCTTTTTATTCATCGGTTTACTACTGATAATTCTTGTTCTGTCGAGTTTGACTCTTCTGGTCTTACTGTGAAGGACTCGGCAACTCGACGACCCCTCCTCAGATGTGACAGCACCGGCCCCCTCTACACCCTTCGGCTTCCGCACGCCACATCTTCTTCGTCTTCGTCACCTGACACAGCTGTTGTTTTTGCTGCCACCACGTCTTCTACCACCTTGCATCGTCGCCTTGGTCACCCCGGACGCGATGCCTTGATGCAGCTTACTCGTAGTGCCACTATCCCATGTACTAGATCACATGATGAGCATCTTTGTCATGCGTGCCAGTTAGGCTGCCATGTTCGTCTTCCTTTTTCTTCCTCTTCCTCGCATGCTACTCATGCATTTGATCTTGTACACTGCGATTTGTGGACTTCACCTATTACCAGTATGTCAGGCTACAAATACTATCTTGTGGTGCTTGATGATTTTTCTCATTATGTGTGGACTTTTCCTTTGCGTGCCAAGTCTGAGACTTTCCCCGCCCTCCGCCACTTCTTCGCCTAGGTGTCCACTCAATTCAGCCTCACCATTAGGGTCGTTCAGTGTGACAATGGTCGGGAGTTCGATAACTCCACCTCCCGCGACTTCTTTCTCTCCCAAGGGATGCAGTTGCGGATGTCTTGCCCGTATACCTCCTCCCAGAATGGCAAGGCTGAGCGCATGATCCGCACGACCAACAACACCATCCGCACTCTCCTTCTCCAAGCGCACCTACCGGCACGTTTCTGGGCTGAGGCCCTCCACACCTCTACCTACCTCCTCAACTGTCTTCCTTCCACTGCGTGCCCGGCCCCCACTCCTCACCAGGCACTCTTCGGTACCCCTCCTTGCTATGACCACCTCCGTGTCTTCGGGTGTGCTTGCTACCCGAAGACCGCTGCCACTGCTCCTCACAAGCTAGCACCCCGTTCCACCCTCTGTGTGTTTCTCAAGTACTCCCAAGACCACAAGGCTACCGCTGCTTTGACCTCTCCTCTCGTCGGGTCCTCATCTCTCGCCATGTGGTGTTTGATGAGTCCGTCTTTCCCTACTCCTCCACCACCACACCACCCTCCTTCGACCCTGACCTTGACCTCTTCACTCTCTTTCCGACTGACGCGGTAGTCGAGCCACCTATCCTTCCTCTCTCTGCAGGTACTCGCTCACCGCCTGTCGGTCCAACTCCTGGCCCGGTGCCTTGCCCGGGTCCGTGAAGCGTCCCGGTCCTCTGGGACTCAAATTTGATACAATTACTAGTCCCAGGAGGCTAGTAAACACATTTATACATCAGATGATTCTAGATCTGCTTAAACAAGACAAACCTATAAAGGTGGTGATCAACTTTAAGAGTTGGTCCACAACTCGGGACATATCATCAGAGTGGGGCTGAAGCAGCCCGATATACGCAGCGAAGCAAATCAGCGGTCCAACAGCCACAGGCAAGGTTGGGAACAGACGTAACTCTTACCTGATCTCCTTTTCTGAAAAACAACAAATAAGCAAGGGTGAGTACAAACGTACTCAGCAGCCCACCTTCACCCGCGGAATGGGGAAATCAGATATAACGCATGGAATATGTGGAGCTCAGGATATTTTGCAGAAACAGCAATATTTGATGCAGGGTTGTTTTGTAAAACATTTTGTATTTTTCAAAGTGCATCCTCTCCTGAAGGAGCAGGAAGTTTTTCAATATAGAACAAAATCCCCTGGACTAAACCATTCAGGTATCTCAGCAGTTTCCCACTGGTTTTCATTTTCAAAAACAGCTACTGGACTTCCCGTCCACCATAGCACACGGCTCAACCACCGGACCTTTTAAAAACCACTTTTATCAAACACACCTTTTTTTTTGAAAACAAAACACTAATTGCCATACCACACCAGACTCGTCCATTCCTGTGGACACAGACTATTCGAATAGGTTTGAACTCTGCGCAAAGGGGTACACTTTACCCACTAGTCCGGCTCTGCGATCTCATGATCAATGAGATCCGAATTCGAATCCCTTTCCTTCCTCGCACGTACTAACCTTAACGGTTATACCGGAAGGAGTCAGGCCACTGCCATGTCCAAACCGGACAAAACATTCCCCCTCCTTATCCTCCCGGTGCTCTCGAGCCTTCATAACCCTGGGGTTGGACCGTACGAGTTCAGATTGAGTGACTACCCACACAGTCTCGAGTGGTTGTACTTATCATGAGTACAGGTAGTGAAAGATGACAAACCGGTCCTTATATGAGGGGACAATCCTTCTGCTCATGCCTAAACCAGCTGAGCCAACACCTTAGGCCCTCCCCTAAACCAGGGAGTCCCTGATCATCCCTACTCAAAGGTGAAAAGGGTGAAAACCCTTCATCATACACATTTTGAAAAGCATTTTCTTTTGAAAACTCACACCTTTTCTCAAATCATTTGGAACAAATATATCAAGGATTGATTGCGGCAAGCGGCTGGGTGGCCATAATAACTTGTCTCAAAATCATATCATGCATAAAATAACAGGCTGAGGGTTGTGGTTGAAAAATCATAGGTAATTTATGCATCAAAGGGATCCAGTGAGCTTGTCGTGCTTATCCGGCAAAGGGGGAAGGAGAGCTCGCGGAACTGGCTTCTGGCTCCACCGCCTGGCGTAGACTTGCAGATCTGGCCTCCACGAGACGACACGAACGCTCCGATAACTATGCAACATGAGCAAGCAAACATACAAACCAGCAAGTATACCAACACACATTTAGTATAGTGGTCAGAATAGCGATATATGGATGGGTAGAGTCTTGAGTAGAATCTGTGTCATGTGGTGTTGTGATATTACTGGTGGTGGAGCGGAGGTGCTTACCAGGAGGGTGGACTGGAGGCGAAGCGACACTATGCGTGTAGCCGGCAGAGCGGAGTAATTGAGTGGGTGGGGTGTTTGCCTTGGCTGAGGGTGTTGAGTGTGTGTGGAGAGGGAGAGGGTAGTTGGGTGTATTTATAGCTGAGTGTATGTGGTGTAGCACAGTGAAGTTCACTGTTGGTGAGAATAGTGATGAATGAATCGTCTGACTTAGTATGAACAGGAGAGTTATAGGCGGAATATGGGACAAGAGTATTTTGGGAGTTTTCTGGAACATGAACCATGCTTAAGGGATGACATGGTTGGATAGGGAATAGTTTGATAAGAATTTAGAAACGAGAATTATTGGAATCTGAGTTTGGAAGCCTGGTTCAAAGGAATCTCAAAGTTAAGCATGCTCAACTTGGAGAAACCTAGGATGGGCGACCAGATGGGAGGTTCCCTACTGGAAGGAAAATCACAGTCACCGGAGTTCGTATGACTGGAATATGGGTCTGGCTGGTCTTAGGTGGACTGGACAGTATGATGGATGAGTAGTTGAAATTTGGGGCGATCGGGTGATCGATAAATAGTAACGATGAATAGTGACGACGAAAAGTTATTATAGATATCATCGATGAATGGTAACGATGATGAATAGTAACGGTGAATAGGAACTATGAACGAACGGTGAACGATCGAATGATCGAACGAACGAACGATCAGAATTTCGGCAGCATAACGGCAGGAAAAGATTATTTGGACGAACGGACGAACGAACGATCGAATGATCGGACGAACGATCGATCGGAATTTCGGCAGCATAACGGCATGACAAAGATTATCTGGAAGAACGATGAATAGGGACTATGAACGAACGATGAACGATGAATAGGAACTATGAACGAATGATGAACGATCGAATGATCGAACGAACAAACGATCAGAATTTCAGCAGCATAACGGCAGGAAAAAGATTATTTGGACGAATGAATGGACAAACGATCGAACGATCGGACGAACGATCGAACGATCGGACGAACGAACGAACAAACTAAGAACAGGGGGACGAACGATCGAAGAACGACCGAACGATCCTTGTGCTAGTGTGTGCTAGTGTGGAACATGGAGTGGGTGTGTGTGGGGGGGGAAGAGAGTTGCCATGAAATGGCTTGGGGTGGGATGAGAGGAGGCCCTTGCCCCTCTATTTGTAGCCATGGTGGGGGATTAGGGGGAGGGATGAGAGGATTAGTGGGAGATTAGAATGTATTTGTCTTATATGAGTGTAATTAGCTTGTAGAGCTCAACGTATGACACCGGAGGCATACGTATACGTATGAGCATGAGGAAAGTTATGAAGAAAATATTTATAGGGACTTGAAAAATGATTCTGAAGGTATTCCTCAGAGGAAAATACTTGGAGATATATCGGTGGAATATCTGGGCAATATTTCTGGTAAGAAATTGAAGGGGGATCACTGGGGAAATATTTGGGTAGTATTTCTGGAAAGAATTTGAGGGGGGTCACTGGAAAACATTCGTAGGATATTTTAAGAAGGATTTTGGAGAGAATATAGACCACTATATTATATTTGTTGATATCAACTCGCAAACAAACATTTTGAAATGAAATTTGAAATTCATTTTGAATTTAGAGCGAGTTTGAGAAAATTCCAAGATTTGAATTTTTGGGATGCTACAGTCCGGTGGTGTCGCCTCTCCGCGGGGCCCCATCTCCGATCGCCCCCGGGCCGAGCGGGGGTGGTGGGACTGCACCACCTATGGGGCCGTCGGTATCGACCCCTCTGGCCCGCTTCGCCCAGCCGGTGCGGGTCTACCAGCGCTGGCTGCCGCCGCCGGGGTTCGCACCTCCACCGCCACCGTCGCTGTCGCCGCCACTGCCGTCGTCCCCACTGGTGCCCTCTCCTCCGGTGGCACCATCGATGGCCCAGTCCCCGCCCGGGACACCTACACCTCCGTCGCGGCCACCCGCGGCATGTGTCGAGACGCCGTTGTACCACCCACCACTCCTTCACCGTGATCTATGGCACGTCCACCCAATGGTGACGTGGCACACGGCTAGTACCCTGCCGCCCCGAGTCCTGGCGGCCACGACCGGAGACTCGTAGGTTTCTCCTGTACCCTCCTCCATCCGCACTGCCCTGCTGGACCCCCACTGGTGTCGGGCGATGGAGGAGGAGTACACGGCGCTCGTCGCCAACCAGACATGGGATCTGGTGCCTCGTCCGCCCGGCACTAACGTCGTCACCGGCAAGTGGATCTAGACGCACAAGTGGTGGGCCGATGGAACCCTAGAGCGGTACAAGGCTCGCTGGGTTCTTCGGGGCTTCACTCAGTGCCCCAGAGTCGACTACGATGAGACCTTCAGCCCGGTTGTGAAGCCGGCCACCGTCCGCATGGTGGTCTCGCTGGCCCTTGCTCGCTCCTAGCCAGTTCACCAGCTCGAAGTCAAGAACGCCTTCCTGCACGACGCCCTCATCGAGACCGTCTACTGCTGTCAGCCGGGGTGTTTCATGGACTCCTCTCGCCCTGACATGGTCTGCCAGCTCAACAGGTCCCTCAATGGCCTCAAGCAGGCCCCCCAGGCATGGCACTCCAGACTGGCTACGTTCCTGGTGACACTAGGCTTCATGGAGGCCAAGTCAGACATGTCTCTGTTTGTCCACCGCCATGGAGCAGAGACTGCCTACTTGCTCCTCTACGTGGATGACATTGTCCTCACCGCCTCCAGTCAGTCACTTCTTCACCGCCTCATCGACGCGCTTCAGCGGGAGTTTCCGGTCAAGGATCTGGGCGTGCTTCACCATTTCCTGGGGGTCACTGCTGAGCCTCGCCCCTCAGGACTCCTACTTCACCAGCGGTAGTACACTCTTGACATTCTGGAGTGGGCCAAGATGAGTGACTGCAAGCCCTGCTTTACCCCAGTCAACACGCAGGCGAAGCTCTCTGAGGCCATGGGTGACCCTGTCGAGGACCCCACTGGGTACAAGAGTCTTGTCGGTGCCCTTCAGTACCTCACCTTCACTAGGCCAGACATCTCCTACGCCATGTAGCAGGTCTGTCTCCATATGCACGACCCCCGAGAGCCCCACCTCGCGGCTCTCAAGCGCCTCCTTTGCTACCTCCGGGGCACCGTCGACTACGTGCTGCTTCTTCACTGGTCTACATCCTCCGAGCTAGTCGTCTACACCGACGCTGACTGGGCCGGGTGTCCGGACACTCGGTGCTCCACCTCCGGCTAGGCCGTCTTCTTAGGCGGTAACCTAGTGTCCTGGTCGTCGAAGCGCCAACCGGTCGTCTCCCGCTCGAGCGCCAAGGCGGAGTACCGTGCTGTGGCCAACAGCGTGGCGGAGGCTGCGTGGCTCTAGCAGCTCCTCGCCGAGCTCCACAGTCCCCTCTCCAGGAGCACGTTAGTCTACTACGACAACATCAGTGTCGTCTACCTGAAAGTAGCCTAGAGGGGGGTGAATAGGCTACACCAGAAATTTTTCACTAAAAACTTCGAGATAATGTTAAATTCAAGTTGCACTGGTGCAAACAGGTTCAGCTGATTTTGTTTACAGCAGAACAAGTTTGAACCTGCTCAACTTAGATTAGATAAACAGTTAAACAAGTGTGACAAAGTAATGAGAGATTTTGCTTAAGACTTGCCTAGAGAAAATCAACTCGAGTAGGTGACAAATCGGTGTGAATTGGTTTCACACAATTTGCACACAATATAATCAAATATGAACTAACCGATAATTTAAAGCACTTATCAAGAACACACAAGAACACACGATTTAACCCGAGGTTCGGCAACCACCACAAAGGTGTCCTACTCCTCGTTGAGGAGCCCACAAAGGGCTGGGTCTTTTCCAACCCTAATCCTCCACAAGCCGACCACCAAGGTCAATGCAATCTCTTCTCAAATTAGCTCAATGAGTGGGTGATACAAACTTCTTGGGGTCGTCCACAAATTTGGAGACTCCCAAGCAACCTCTATCCGTCAAGGAACGCAAGGTTCCAAGAGTAACAAATCCGCACAAGATTCAAGTTTGCGATGAGCTCAAGAGATGAAGAGAATGGGAGAATCAAGATGAAATCAACAGCGAGTTAGATCGACTTCACCTCACACCAAGGGTCCTTCAAACGATTGAAGGAGATGCGATTTCGGTTGTGAGAGGTGAATTGAATACTCTTGTTTGAAGGTTGGTAAGCCAAGAATTCGTGGAGAGGGCAGAAGTGAATGAAGAGAGAGAGTGTGAGGGGTATATAAAGGATCCCCCAAAAGCTGGCAGCCGTTGGGAAAAGTGGACTCAAAACTGGTGGAACCGGTTCTTAAACCGGTTGAACCGGTTTCCACCAGGGAGTTCTCAGTTCACTAAGGGACTCAGCCGGAGACTCGACCGGCCCCAAATTCGGTTGAGCCGGACCAAAATCCGATTGAACCAGTTTTCAAAAAACTCTGCACATGACTTTTTCTGATAGGATTGACTGGCAGACTGGCAGGTCAGAAAGTGACAGAAGGAATAATGCAGAAACCGGTTGAACCGGTTTTGGGTCCGGTTGAACCGATTGTTGAAACTGATGAACAGATTTTGAGAAAGCTGAGGTGAACCAAGGGGAATTCTTAGTGGGGAGTAAAAGTGGTTTTTCCAAGAGCATTCATGATCTAGTAAAATATTTTCTTAGAGGATTTGAAAAGGTTTGGACTGAGCTCATCGCATTACTTACTTAACTATTGCGGATCCCTCTTAATTAAACGGCGATTTCTATGACTCAAGAATTGTAAAATGTAAACTGTCATTGTTCCCAAGTACTTGGAGCACGCTATATAATGTAGAATTTTAATCCGCTATGCTTTTACATTTGTGTACATATATGATCTGTGCTTCTCCTGTCTGTAAAAAAAATTGTATACATGCTAGGAGCAAACTTGTTAGAATCTCTGTTTGTTTTGTCATTTAATCACCAAAACCCTCAGTTAGGGTTGATTGCACTTACAATATCCCCCTTTTGTGATTGATGCCAAAACAAACTAGAGTAGAGATAAAAAAATAAAAACACTAGCGAGATATAAATACTTGTGTATGTGTGGCTCCCCCTAAATATGTGCATGAGTTTTGTGATCTTCATATTGACTTGATATGTCAATTTTGCAACATATTTGGAGAAAGTGAATAGCCAATACATTACACAATCACTGAGGGATGCAACAGAATTATATAAGATGTGATGATATAAAAATGACATTACTCTAACATTTCCATGATTGCATAGCATAAGATATGTTATAGTACTAGCTATTACAATAATGGGCATCACAACATAAAATTGTTTATGGCCCTAGCCATCATCACATGCATCACCACAAGCATAGTCGAATACTTAGAGTTATTACAGACCCATTGTTCATTACATAAATAAAAGCCCCTGAGGGCTACCAAGCCAAGCCAAGCTATCAATCCTTCTCCCTCTTTTTGGTAACTAGCACCAAAAATAGGAGAGAAACAACAACCACAAATTACCAAGGAGGAGATGGATCAAAGAACTGCGACACCAAATTTGCTTCAAAGTTTTCTTCCTTAGGCTGAGTTGGGGGAGGATAGCTGCCAAATGGATCCTGGGGAGGAGGATATGAAGAAGATGGACCCGGATCCCCTTGGTGGGGAGGCAGGACAAACTGCTCTCTGTCATCAAAAAATTCTTCCTCCGCACCTTCTTCATCTTCTGCTGACATTAATGGAACCCCATAGGCTTGCTGGTGCCATTCATTAATCTCTGGCGGAGGAGGATGGAGGGGCACATCAGGCGAGCGGGGAGCAAAAGGCATACCCAAGGAAGTAGCCTGACGATGGAGGTTGTCGTCAGTCTCCCACTGTCGCCTAGCCAGCTCATGAACATCATAAGAGATGTTCCTGCACATAGAAAAGAAAGCTGCGATGCCATGAGCTAATCGTGCTCCCATCCCGCGACCACGACCTCGACCAGGACCACAACCTCATGGGGTGGGAGATCCGCGACTAGGAGAGGGACGCGAGGTACCAGTAGCAGCTTGCTCACGAGAGCTGGCAGTGGCTTTCCTTAATCGCCCTGCTGGATTATTTGGGTCAATCCAGAAGGGGGTATAAGAGAGATGTCTTGTGCATTTTTCAAATCGAAATTGTGTCACCACTTTAATCATTTTCATGATGAAGGGGGCATGAAGACATCCCTTGAGAGGGAAGCAGGAAGCATGGATGATCTCTTGCCAAATCATGTCAAAAACATTTAAGCTTTCAGAAATGTTTGGCTTCATGAATGAGAGCAGGACTTTGCTCTCTCCCAGGATATTCATCTGATTTCCCCCTTTGGGGATGAGAGTCATTCTGCAGAGAGAATTGATGTACCTGTAGTACTTGTGCAGATTGGTGGATTTCCAATATTCATCAGACTCAGAGATGTGAAGATCCTTGGCTTCATCCTTGGTGGGAGGGCGAAAGTCATGGATCTTGATTTTGTCTCCTGAGATATCCTCATCAGTAAATCCCAGAATGTGAGCAAACCTCCTATAGCTCACTTTATACCAGCTTCCTTCAATGAAAAAATTGAGATAAGGAAAGTTGTATGGACTTTCCTCATCAACATGCTTAATCCAGAGAGTAGAATAAAATTGAGCAATGACTTCATCATTCCAATTGTATTGGAATGTCATGATGGTCTTCATCCTTTTTCGCTCACAGGCCCTCAATGCCTATGTCATCTTAGGATCACCAATGGCTTCGCATCCATCCTAGTTAATAAAACGCTGATGGAGGATGGGCTGGTGATTCTTTGGAAGGATAACTGAATTATAGAAATCAACATGAAGGAGAGTCCAGAAGCGATTACCATCAATCCTGACATCACGAACACGGAATGTAGGATTTTGGAAGCGTATATCCTGAAGAAGGGCAGACCCTCCGCTGGCAGTGAAATCAATGACTTGTTTGTTGGCGGAACGATGGGCCTACGCTCTGTGAAGCACTAACCCCTGGATAATGGGTGCATTAGCAGGGGGAGATTAACATCTAGGACTGGGCAAAAAACCCATAACCCGAAACCCGAACCCGGAATAACCGAACCCGAACCCGAAATACCCGAAACCCGAATTTTGTTCGGGAATTTCGGGTAGCAACTTGTTAAACCCGAATTTAGTTCGGGTAATTCGGATATCACAATCGGGTACCCGAAATACCCGAATTACCCGAACTTTCATGTGTCATGTACTCATGTCATGCTTAATTATTAATTTGTACATTTATAATTATGTGTATGTGTGCATAACTTGTGATTGTAGATTGCTTGTGTTTTATATATACATCTATATCATTATTAAAACTATATTTTTATACTAATTTAATAGGGTGTATATGTTTTTTTGAAGTCAACACAATAGTTCGGATATTTCGGGAATACCCGAACCCGAACCCGAAATTTCGGGTACCCGAATTTTCGGGTATTGCAAAACCCGTTGTAATTTCGGGTATCGATTCTCAAAACCCGAAATTTTAAAAATCCGAATTACCGACCCGAAATTTTCGGGTAACCCGAACGCCCACCCCTATTAACATCATCATCTTTTCCTCCCTCATCATCGCTGGTAGCCTCCCAGGTCTGTGGATTCGCCACGGGACGAGACCGATCGGAGGGATTCCGGGTCGTTCATTCGTGAGCTCCATGAGACCTAGAAGCCTCACCACTTGGTAGGACATTGTCAGATCCGCGCTCGCGCTTGGATATGGACCGAGGAGGAGTGTCTTCACGAATTTCTGGGGCGTCGTCATCTGAGTCAGACTCAACAACAGAAGGATTTCTACGACGCACCATCCTTAAGATTAAACAAAGAAGAACATATGGTGAGAGAGATATTTGATATTCAAGGAGTTTAACGAACACGTTTGAGGAAAGACACGTATGATATTGAGCATGCACTTCAACCGTTCATATGAGCGGTTTAGCTACAATGAACAATACCAACCTACTTAACTCAAACAATGTTCGAGACAATGATAACAGTTTAAGTGTGCCATACACCTAAACTACATAATATCCTTGAAAAGATACTTAAGATAATCAAGAACTGTATTGGATCGAGTCAAAAATAGGGAAAATGAGACAATACCTCAATCTGTGACATCAACCACGAAAATCCCAACGAAGAGTGGAGAGATGGTGGAGGAGCCTGAGGGGATCAAATCTCCAACAATCTCCACAAAGATCTAATAGTTTTTGGAGGGATTTGGAGTGTAGGATGTGAGAGAGGGAGAGAGAAAGGTGAGGGCGTCGGTGGCTGCAACAAATGAGAGAGTGAAGATAGAAAGTGGGAAGGAGAGGAGATAAAAGGGGCGGCGGCGGCTGGTCAATCTGACCAAAACTGGTTCAACCGGTTCAGAAACCGGTTCAATCGGTTTTGCTGCAGCGCGCACAGTAAACGCGCAGAAAACGAGGTTTGACTGCGCAGAAAAACTGGCGCACTGACAACGTAGACTGCGAGACTGACGGCGTAGACTGCAGAGCTGACAGACCGCACAGAAACAGAGATGACGAAAATCGTTTCAACCGGTTTTTAAACCGGTTCAACCTGTTCTCACCAGAGAGAATCCGGTTGAGTGGCTTACTTAGCCGGTTTACTCAACCAGTTTTCAGAAACAACCCAATAAGGCCTAGAATACAAGCAATATTTATGACATGAATAATTTAGGCAATAAAAACAAGATTTCAAATGTCATATTGTTCACAAAACAACTTTATTCCAATCAATCATGATTTAAATTTTATTTCTTAAGACACGTTTCGAGAATCCAAGATATTTAGTTCACTCCTCAGAAAACAAAACCTAGTCTCATCAAGAGGTTTGGTGAAGATATCGGCTAGTTGATTTTCAGTGTTCACATGAAATAATTCGATATCTCCTTTGGCTTCATGGTCCCTTAAGAAATGATGTCTAATACCGATATGTTTGGTTCTAGAGTGTTGACAGGATTGTTTGCAAGTTTAATGGCACTCTCATTGTCACACAGCAGTGGAATTTTATTAAACTCACAACCAAAGTCTCTAAGGGTTTGCTTCATCCATAGAAACTGTGCACAACATGCACCAGCTGCTATGTACTCAGCTTCTGCAGTGAAAGTGCAACACAATTTTGTTTCTTGGAACTCCATGACACTAAGGACCGCCAAGGAATTGGCAAGTGCATGTAGTGCTTTTTCGATCTACATTGCAACCGGCATAGTCTGAGTCAGAATAGCCAAGTAAATCGAAAAGGGAACCTTTAGGGTACCATAATCCTAGGTTTTGGGTGTGTACTAAGTATCTTAAGATTCTCTTAACGGCTACAAGATGACAATCTTTTGGATTTGCTTGAAAACGTGCACACATGCATACACTTAACATAATATCAGGTCTAGATGCACATAAGTAAAGCAGTGACCCTACCATTGATCTATATAGTTTTTGGTCTACCGGTTTACCTTCTTCATTAAGGTCGAGATGTCCATTTGATGACATTGGTGTCTTGGCGTGCTTTGCCTTTTCCATGCCAAATTTCTTGAGCATGTCTTGTGTATACTTGGTTTGGCACAGAAAGGTACCTTCCTTGAGTTGTTTTACTTAAAATCCCAGGAAGTATTTGAGCTCACCCATCATAGACATCTCGAACCTGTTCGTCATTACCTTACTAAATTCTTCACAAAATTTCTCATTAGTACTACCAAATATAATTTCATCGACATATATTTGGCACACAAATAACTCATTATCAACTTTGCGAGTGAATAAAGTAGAGTCAGCTTTTTCCTATTTTAAATCCATTTTTAATTAGAAAATCTTTAAGACATTCATACCAAGCTCTAGGGGCTTGTTTAAGCCCGTATAGCGCTTTGTGGAGTACATAAACATGGTTTGGCTTTCTTGGATCTTCAAATCCCGGTGGTTGCTCTACATAGATTCGCTCTTGTAGTGGTTCATTTAGAAATGTGCTCTTGACATCCATTTGGTACAACTTGAAATCATGATTAGTAGCATAGGAAATTAATATTCTTATTGATTCTAACCTTGCTACTGGCGCATATGTTTCACCAAAGTCAAGTCCCTCCACTTGAGTGAAGCCTTGGGCAACCAACCGTGCTTTGTTTCTTGTAACGACGCCATGTTCATCTTGTTTGTTCCTAAAGACCCATTTTGTTCCAATCACATTTTGCTTAGGTCTTTGAACTAAGGACCAGACTTCATTCCGAGTGAAGTTGTTTAACTCCTCTTGCATTGCGATTATCCAATCCGGATCACCCAGCGCTTCTTCAACCTTAAGTGGCTCAAGAGAGGAAACAAACGAGTAAAATTCACAAAAATTTGCTAAACGAGATCTAGTTGTTACCCCTCTTTTGATACTCCCAAGAATGTTGTCCACTGGATGATCTCTTTGGATGGTATGGTGGACTCGAGGATGGGCACTGATGGTTGTCTTTGAATTTGCTCTTCATCATCATCCACTTGAACAAGATGCACTTCATCATCAACACCTTTAGGTTCATCTTCCACCATGGTTGGCATCTTTTGGGGTTGATGAACTTCTTCAAGAATTGGATGACTTGAGGTTGATGGGTTTGCTTGGGTGGAGGATTTACCACCCACCACCTTTGTGCCCACATCAAAGACCTCATTTGTCATCCACAAGGTTCCTTCTTCATCATCCTTTTCTTGTGGTCTCACTTCACCTATTGCAAGCTTCTTTATGGCCTCACAAGGTGGTTCTTCATTTCCTGCAATATCATTAGAAATATGCCCTTGCGAGCCATTAGATTCATCAAATGTCACGTCTATCGCTATTTCAACAAGACCGGTGGTATTGTTGAAAACACGATATCCATGCGCATTTGATGCATAACCAAGCAAGAAACCCTCGTCCACTCTAGGAGCAAACTTCGAGCTCTTGACTTTCTTGTTAAGAATAAAGCATTTACAACCAAAGACTCTAAAGTAATCAACTTTAGGTCTGTTACCAGTGAGAAGCTCATAAGCAGTCTTCTTATAGACCTTGTGAAGATATAGCCGGTTGATTGCATGACAGGCGGTGTTGACCGCCTCAGCCCAGAAGTTGTCAGGTGTCTTGTATTCATCTAACATGGTTCTTGCGGCTTCAATTAGTGTTCTATTTTTCCTTTCCACTACACCATTTTGTTGTGGAGTGTAGGGGACCGAGAACTCATGTTTGATTCCTTCTTCGCTTAAGAATTCTTCAACACCTGTATTCTTGAACTCTGTCCCGTTGTCACTTCTCACTTTCTTGATTTTAAGCTTAAACTCATTTTGAGCTCTTCTCATGAATTTCTTCAAGGTCCCTTGAGTTTCACCTTTGTCACTCAAAAAGAAAACCCAGGTGAAGCGAGAAAAATCATCAACAATAACTAAACCATACTTACTCCCTCCAATACTTATGTAGGCCACAGGACCGAATAGGTCCATATGAAGAAGCTCCAAAGGCCTCTTAGCTGTGACCACATTCTTTGATTGATGTGGGACTCCATGTTGCTTTCCTGCTTGGCATGCGCCACAAACCCTATCTTTCTCAAACACAACATTTGTTAGTCCAATGATGTGACTATCCTTTTGAAGTTTGGCCAAATTCTTCATGCCAATGTGAGCTAGCCGGCGATGCCATAGCCAACCCTTGTCAGATTTTGCCACTAGACAAGTCTCAGGCGTCACCTTACTTGTTGTGAAATCAACAAGATAAAGTTTGCCCTTCAAGCGACCCGCAAAGGCAACTAAGGAATCCTCCCTTCAAAGGATCTTCACATCCACATCAGAAAATAGACAGTCATATCCCATTCCACAAAGTTGTGAAATAGACATCAAATTGTAGCTTAGAGAATCTACTAGCAAAACATTAGAAAGTGATTGTTGGTCAGAGATAGGAATTTTACCAATACCAATCAATTTACTCTTGCCACTATCTCCAAACACAATTTCTTATGCTCCTTGAGTTAGTTGCGAGGAGTGAAACATGTCTTTCTCCTCGGTCATGTGATTTGTACATCCACTGTCAAGCACCCAGCTTGACCCACCAGAGGAGTAGACCTGCAAAACAAATTTAGGTTATGCTTTTAGGTACCCAAATTGAATTGGGTCCTACAGTGTTAGTTATAGCCTTGGGTACCCACACACTTCTTTTCATGACCTTTCTCTTAGTGTAGGCACCCACATATTTAACAACCAATTTTCCTGAATCCCAAGTCAACATATAATCACAAAGATAAGAATGAGAAATGGGAGCTTTAAATTTTTCTCCATTTGTGGAAACCGCTTCCTTCATATTTTTCTTTGTGGAACTCAAGTTTACCTTTACTTGAGTTGACTTGTCATTTGAGGAGTGAATCCTCCCCAAGGCATCTTATTGGGTGGTTCCCTCTATGAACTTGGGGGATCTCCACCCCTTATGCACTATGCTAGGGTTTTCCTTATATGAGTTGTACCCAAGCCCCTTTCTCCCATTGTTGGGCTTCAAGGACTTGTACTTAGGTTCAACTTTCTTTAACCCATCATTGCTAGAGCATTTCTTCAATATTTCTTTGACCTTAACCTGTGAGCTTTTCTTCCTTGCATGGTTAGTCAAACAACAAGAAGCATGATATTTTACACAATGTTTACAAACGGTATTATTTGAGGAGCTAGACTTAGATTCAACCAATAAAGATGAAGCATTGAGGTTCTTACAGTTTTCAAGTTGCACTTGAAGTTCTTGATTTTGGACTGTCAAGCTTAACATGCTTGATTCAAGTGCATCCTTTTCATTTGCAAGATTAACTATAGTGGTTTTCATATTTGTAATTTCTTTTTCCTTATCCTCTATAGTTATTTTGACTAAAGATACTTCCTTAGTCAAGGCTTCTAGCATTTCATCTTTATTGAATAGCAATTCTTGAAGCTCTAGGTTTCTCTCCTTTTCAAGGATGAGCAAGTCTTCTTGAGCGTCAAGAGTTGCTTTTCTTTTATCTAGCTTCTCCATCAACTTAGTAATAACATTATATCCATTTAAACCAAATTCTTTAATCATTTTATTTTTCATGGCAATTTGTTCATCATCATCATTTGTGAAGCCATCACTAAATAAAGTTACCTTATCTCCTTTTGCTATGAGGCAAGTTGGAGTGTAGGAGTCGTCATGAAGGTTGGTGAAGAGTTGCGAGCTTGAAGTAGATTGGATGGCGACATTAGCCACCTCTTCTTCTTCCCCCGAGCTTGAACTCTCTTCGTCGGAGTTCAATTCTTCACCAATGTGGTCTTGACCATATTTCTTCTTCTTGAAATATCCCTTGTTCTTGCCCCCCTTTTTGAACTTATCCTTTTTGTATTCCTTCTTGGCTTCTTGTTCCTTTTTGTTTGGATAATTCGCTATGAAATGGCTGGTTTGGCCACATTCATAACATGCCCTCTTCTTTCCTTTTCTTTGATACTTATCATTTTTCCTCACAAACTTCTTGAAGGTTTTGATGAACATAGTTGTGTCTTCATCACTTGAACTATCTTCATCACTTGATGTTTCGACCACTTTCTTTGTCTTGTGATCTTTGTTCTTCTTAGAGGAATCTTGTTCATTTGAGATCAAGGCATGAGTGTCTCTTGTCTTGATTGGGACTTCTTCAGACTCATGTTGTTGAATCTTTGCAAATAGTTGGTGAGATGTCATTTGCTCATAGTCATCACGGTCCCTTATCATTCTTGCTAGACTCTTATCCTTTTCTTTGTATGCTCTCATAAATAGTCTAGTGACCTTGGAGTCACTCCAATCTTCACTTCCAAGCACTCTTATTTTGTTGACCAACACCATTAGCCGGTCAAAGAGTGATTGAAGTGACTCACCCTTAGTCCAATCATATCGTGCAAGCTCACTCTCCAAAGCTTCAATTCTATGTCTCTTAGCTTTGAGGTCTTCTTCATGTGACATTTTGAGAATGTTCCAAATGTCACGAGCATCCTCTCTTCCTAGGACTTTTCGGTACTCTTCCGGACAAAGGCTTCCTTTTATTATGCTCACCGCTTGAGCATTGCGGTGTACTTCTTGCATCATTTCTGGAGTCATCTCTTCTCCTTGGGCGGGCTTATACATACCTATATTGACAATCTCCCAAAGACTAGGCTGTACACCGACTAAATGTGAATTCATCTTATCGGCCCACTCGTCATAGTTCAACCCACTAAGAGTTGGTAACTTTCCAAGTGGGGCGGAAGAGAAGTTGGGAATAAAATTTCTAGAATAATCAAATTGAACTTTGTTGAACTCGCTACCTTTACTTTTGGTAGATAATCCTTCGGTGTTGAGACTTACCTTGCTCATCACCCTTGACACCAAAAGTTCCACTAGGTCATCATTGTATTCAATTTTTCCCTTTCCTTTGTCTTCTTCAGCCTTTCTTCTTGATTCTTCTTCTTCGGCCCTTTTCTTAGCATCTTCCTCTTTCATTTTGAGGAACATCTTCTCGACAATCTTCATGGCGAGGTCGAGGACCTTGGGGTCTATTTCCTCACCGGAAGATGTGACGGGGATTTCCTCGAGGAGAGGATCCACATGGTCCTTTTGAGTAGACATGATCGTTTCCTCACGCGGTTAAGCGTAAAATGAGGTACGAAGCTCTGATACCAATTGAAAGTAGCCTAAAGGGGGGGGTGAATAGGCTACATCTGAAAATTTTCACTAAAAACTTCGAGATAATGTTAAATTCAAGTTGCACAGGTGCAAACTGGTTCAGCTGATTTTGTTTACAGTTAAACAAGTGTGACAAAGTAATGAGAGATTTTGCTTAAGACTTGCCCTAGAGAAAATCCACTCGAGTAGGTGACAAATCGGTGTGAATTGGTTTCACACAATTTGCACACAATATAATCAAAATATGAACTAACCGATAATTTAAAGCACTTATCAAGAACACACAAGAACACACGATTTAACCCAAGGTTCGGCAACCACCACAAAGGTGTCCTACTCCTCGTTGAGGAGCCCAAAAAGGGCCAGGTCTTTTCCAACCCTAATCCTCCATAAGTCGACCACCAAGGTCAAGGCAATCTCTTCTCAAATTAGCTCAACGAGTGGGTGATACAAACTTCTTGGGGTCGTCCACAAATTTGGAGACTCCTAAGAGTAACAAATCCGCACAAGATTCAAGTTTGCGATGAGCTCAAGAGATGAAGAGAATGGGAGAATCAAGATGAAATCAACAACGAATTAGATCGACTTCACCTCATACCAAGGGTCCTTCAAACGATTGAAGGAGATGCGATTTCGGGTGTGAGAGGTGAATTGAATGCTCTTGTTTGAAGGTTGGTCAGCCAAGAATTCGTGGAGAGGGCAGAAGTGAATGAAGAGAGAGAGTGTGAGGGGTATATAAAGGATCCCCAAAAGCTGGTAGCCGTTGGGAAAAGTGGACTCAAAACCGATTGAACCGGTTTCCACCAGGGAGTTCTCGGTTCACTGAGGGACTCAACCGGAGACTCGACCGGCCCCAAATTCGGTTGAGCCGGACCAAAATCCGGTTGAACCAGTTTTCAAAAAACTCTGCAGACGACTTTTTCTGACAGGATTGACTGGCAGACTGACAGGTCAGAAAGTGACAGAAGGAACAGTGCAGAAACCGGTTGAACCGGTTTTGGGTCCGGTTGAACCGATTTTTGAAACTGATGAACATATTTTGAGAAAACTGAGGAACCAAGAGGAATTTTTAGTGGGGAGTAAAAGTGGTTTTTCCAAGAGCATTCATGATCTAGTAAAATATTTTCTTAGAGGATTTGAAAAGGTTTGGACTGAGCTCATCGCATTACTTACTTAACTATTGTGGATCCATCTTAATTAAACGGCGATTTCTATGACTCAAGAATTGTAAAATGTAAACTGTCGTTGTTCCCAAGCATTTGGAGCACGCTATATGATGTAGAATTTTAATCCGCTGTGCTTTTACATTTGTGTACATATATGATATGTATTTCTCTTGTCTGTAAAATAACTGTATATATGCTAGGAGCAAACTTGTTAGAATCTCAGATTGTTTTGTCATTTAATCACCAAAACCCTCCGTTAGGGTTGATTGCACTTACACTACCTCTCCACCAATCCGGTGCAGCACCAGCGGACCAAGCATGTGGAGATCGATCTACACTTCGTTCGAGATCTGGTCGTCGTCGGTGATGTTCGAATCCTCCACGTCCCAACCACCTCCCAGTTTGCCGACATCTTCACCGAGGGTCTTCCGTCCTCGACCTTCGCCGAGTTTCGCTCCAGCCTCAACATCAGTAGTGGCTAGTTGAATCTGTATGGGGATCCTACTGCGGGATGTTAGAGTATATGGCTAGGCCCAGCTACTCTCTAGGGTTAGCTCTAATACATAATTATTATTTCTAACATATATTTTGTTCTGGAATGCATAAAGCTCGAGGACATTTTTTGTACTCCACTGGCGACCACTAGTACAATCTACAAGGCCGTCGCTACCGGAGAAAATCAATATTGTAAAAGCACGAACTCCGGTGACGCGACAGTAGTCCTGGCCGGCCTGACTTGTCACCTGTGCGTGAGAACGTGCACGCACCGACGCACGGGCCGGTACTAGTACACTCCCTGGGTCAGGCAGGCTACAGACATCGAGGCATGGCATGGCATCCTGCAAGCAGAGCTGGGCGTTGGCGTGTTGCTGCAGGCCTGCAGCTAGCGAATCTACAGAGGGAAGGGGGCCGACTGGGTCTCAGAGGGGCAGCGCGGTGGTGCAGGGAGGGAGAGGAGGTAGAGGTTGACGACGGGAGGAAGAGGAAGTAATATTGATTATTGGATTTGATTGAGTAAAATAGATATTATCTAGTAATATGAACAGTTGGTTTAAAGATGTGTTATATATGAGTGCGATTTATTGAATGGGTGTAGGAGAGGTCATCAGTGTAGATGTAATTTGGTTGGGTAGATTTTAGCAATGTTTAAACTCATGGATTATATAATGGTACAAATATATAAGGGCCAAAGCCCGTTTCGTGGCCTTTAGCCCGCAGAGGTGCAATGTGGCTCCTCCGAAGCAGGACTTGAGGAAGAACTATGTACCAAATAGACTTAAAATAGACTTCCAAATTCTGAAAGTCTAGAATCCAGATTCTTCATAATATCTAGATTTTAAGGATAAAAGGAACCAAAGGAACCAAACGGGGTCTAGTTGTTCAATGGACCCTGGATAAAATTGACAAGGCTTGTTAGAAACTCTTTCTTTTTTTGTGAGGAATTAGAAACTTTAATTGAATTCATGGTTCATAATGTTTAGCTGCTAACATCCTCGATGTTGGAGTATTTTCCCTGCGTGCAATGCAGTCCACGCTCCACTGTCTATGGATCGAGATCCGAGCAGCATATGTCCTCCACTGAGCGGATTGGCGAGTAGTGCTCGCGTGCAGAGGGCCAGAGGCACGGGCGTCGACACTGCAGAACACATCGATATGTATGCATGCCTGCTTGCCTACGGGCTAGTACCCCGTTTGTTTTTTTTTCACCTAACTAAACTTAAAATTTAATTATTAAAATAAGCCGTTTGATTTGAGTGTTTAAACCTGACTAAAGTGCATTAATTACTATACATAATGACTATACTATCCTAAATAAATGCATGCTTAGGTGTTGTTCCGTGTTGGACGCACCCTATGGTGCCTGTTCAGGCGCATTATAATTGATGTTGCTGCTACTTTTAGTATGTGTTTGTTCTTTTTTTTTTTTTGCTAAACTTTAGCACTGTACTTTTTGCCACACTAGTGTGGTCACGTGCTTCTCGTGTACACCAAGTATTAAAGTTTAGCACTTTATCTAAATAGCCCTCGAGTGCTGAAACTTAGCAAAAGTTTAGCATGCTCTAAATTTTAGCATGTGCTAAACTTTACCACTAGGAAAACAAACATGTCCTTAGTCCCTTTTCGTTACCTCTTTGGTGACTAGAGGACTAAACTTTAGTTGAAAGTTTTAGTCACCTTGTTTGCTTCTTTAGAGACTAAAAGTGACTACAATTTAGTCGCTAAAGTTTAATCACCCCAAACCAAACGGGACCTTAACCAATGCAAGTCATGGGTGCACTTTTCATTAATTAGGTTCTGTGATATCAAATGTTTAAATGATAACTACATATATTAAATATAGTCTAATTATAAAACTGATTACACAATTAAGACTAAAAACAAAACGAATTTATTAAACTTAATTAAGTCTATATTTAATACTTATAATTTATATTTTAACATTTGAAGTGAAACAAACTAAATAAATTTATTAAACTTAATTAAGTCTATATTTAATATTTATAAATGATATTTTAATATTTGATGTGACACAAACTAAACTTTAGTAAGGAAACAAACACCTCGTTATGCTAAACTACTTTTCAACGCATTCTATTACGTTTACACGCATGCATGGCCGATACGTGAATTCATATTATCTTTAGGTTGGCCTTCCCTGCCACGTGTCTAGGCTTCGGTGGCTCAATGGTCTAGGTCGTTGGGCCTATGGATCAAAATTTTGACCCGAAGTCGTGTGGACAAGAATTAGGATATTGACTCCTACGGGTAGATTACCTATTGGATATTTGAAATCAGCTCATAATTTATATTTTTGGTCTGACCCATATTACACAGCATAGAGTAAACTGTAACTCCTTGAACACCACGCCTAACACTTCTAATTCTTCACCATTGGTCGCCTTCTAGCTTTGTAGATTCATACTTTGCACCATGTTCTTCCTTCCAAGTCCTATAGGCCACAACACCGCTAGCGGCTGTCTGGTGGTTGTCCCTTCTAGGCTTCAGTGCTTTTGGCCACAACCCGCACCGAGGTTGCCCCTTCCTGTGCCCATGGCGGGACCTTCTTGCCCGTGCCTCAATCCCACGCCAGCCGCCCGCGCAGCAACTCCTGGCACTTCAATCCACGTCGTCGCTGCCTCCTCAAACTTCTAGTCTGGCGTCGGTGAGCCTCCACTGCCACTTCCTCAGCGGCGCTAGCTCCCACCCCTTCTAGTATGGCGCCCCTTCCATGTTGTCATGTTGAGAATATTGCTTATTAAAAGACATAAGTATTTGTATAGTTCTTTTATTAAGTTTTAACTATGTATGATGAAAAATTGGAAAGCAATTTGATTAATTATACTATTGAATTGTTGAAAAATGATTGTCTCTCTTATATGCGACGGATATCCGAAACCTATTTAAAACCAGATGCCCATGGACATGGTTATGAATTTGTACCCGTTGGCGGATATTAATTTTAACCGCAGATATTTGCAATATCCGATCCGAATCCGATCTTTTGCCATCGCTAGTTGGACCGCCCATGATTCAGAACGACGAAGCATCCACTCAACTAACCATAAAACTCGGCATCCGCAAGTAAGACCATGCGCCACATTGTTGCACCGCCTCTTGCCCCCGTGCCCAACCTCCATGTTCGGGCATCCACACGGCCACACCTGACAAGAGGCGGATTTAGGCCCCGAGCTACCTAGTCCATGGCACGGTCTTGGCCCATATAGTTAGAATAGGTCCATTAGCCTTCATAGGCCTTTTGCAATGCCTCCTAGCCTCCAGACAGTGGCGGAGGACAAAAGAAAATTAAGGTATGGCTAGCTAGTAGGGAAAAAAAGAAAAAATATTGTGCACATGGAAATCAATCAAGCAACTTGATGTCTCATACGCTAAGGATTAACCACTGCACCACATGCATCCTAATGTTTATAAAAGGAAGGTATGAAGATTTTAAAAATTTAGGCATGACTGATGCCATACTCAGCCATAATGGCTCCTCCGCGACTGAGTTCATCACAATGACATCACATCTTTACAAAGCTCAAGTCTTGATTTTAGTTCCACCTACTGTGCGAAAGCATGATAGATTTACCAGTAAAAAGTTCTGGGTACCTTTGTTCTTGTTCTCTCTAGGTGCTTTACTCTTTAAAACATCGATATTGTACCATGCAAGGAAATCAAGTTGGAGAAAATCTCATCTTACCAATCCCGGCGCATGGCACACACTTGCAAATGGTCTCCTTGCCTTTATTCCTGAAGTAGCTGACCAATCCCGTCCCCTGGCAGCTCTGGCATTTGTCTGTCCACTCGTACAAGACCGTCTTGCATTCCTACAGCCGGCCGCCAGGCGCGTGGGACAAGCAGCCGACCGCCGGGCGCGTGGGACAAGCAACCGCGAGCAGTAGTAGCGGAGCAGGCGCGCCGGCAGGAACGACCAAGCGGGAGTGCGGTGTGCGCCTGTGCAGCTGTGCGGGACGCGTCGACGCGGGGACGACCGAACGGGCGGACGACTATCTTAGCTAAACCCTAATCTCTTAGTGGGCCGGCCCAAAGTATTGCCCAGGCCATACTGGGTCCTCCGCCCCTGCCTCCAGTCCTCTAGTCCGTAGCCCCGATGGCTCCATTATCTAGTGTCTAGTCCGCTCCCCCGCCACCACTCGCCAAGTCGCCATGAATCTCGGCATCTCATTGTTGCTAGACCATTGCCTTGTTGCCACGCCTAGTCTCTAGCGGTCAGTGCTCCGCGGTAGCGCTGCTCGCCTAGCTCCCTCCAGAAAGTGCGTAGCGCCTAGCGCCCTAGTCCTCGTCGTCGTCGCCTCGCCCCTCTCCAGTTCTCCCTTTGGCTCCGACCACCGCAACTCCGCCATCCGAGGCTTTGGCCCCCGGAGTTTGATGCCCCACCACCTGGCATCCCACTGGCCCTACGGTGCACCCCAACGAACTAGCAGGAGAGGAACTGGGCATGGAATTGACTCTTGCCATCGTTCTGCTATGCTTATCATGGGCTAACTAGGAGTTTATCAGTACATGTACTGTTCGGATTGGTGGTCTCAACTGTAGTTTAGGATTTGAGAAGACTTTATGCCTGCGATGAGATTGAAATGCTAAGGCTAAGTCCAATGTTTTCCCCACCCCTTACCCCACCCATGTCCGGTGATATTTGGGTTAAAAAATACATCCAACTTCCCCCCACACCTCACCCCATGTGGGGAGAGAGGCAGCTCCCCCCATATATGGGGCGCCTCTAATCCCCCCATTCTTTAATTACTCTATTTGTTTTGTGATATTAACCCTTTTTAAGTACCATGACCTGATAACAATATGTATTATGGTAGTACAAATAGTCTATGATTTTTAAAACTTCAAGAACTGATGGAAAAATATCAAATAATTGAATTATAATATATAGAGGAGCTTGATAGGGTGAATGGTTGGAGACATCTTTATGTGGGGGTATCTTTTGGGGTGACGTAGTAAAATATAATATAAAGTGCAGATAGAGGAGAAATGTGGGGAGAATGGTTGGAGATAGCCTAATCATGCTGGGGGAATCGCTGCCATTGTTCCTCATTGTTTGCTGTAAATCCAATTGCAAACCTACATGCATCTCAATTGTGGTGTTTAGCTAGTATGAATTGGTTTGGTTAGTGCACTCAAATTTCGTAATGCTATATTTTGTTATCCTTTTGTCATATTAAGTTTGGTTCAGGGATTTAGTAATTTCTAGATCCGCCACTGCACCCGGCCACCACCATTCCACGATGGCACAAACCATCCATTGATCTGCCTCGTTGCACCGAGCTTAGAGCCATCGTCCGCCAAGACACACCACCACAGCATGAGTCGCCCCTTACACTCTCGGTGCCCTAGCCACCGCCAGAGTCGTCTCTTTCAACAAAATGGTGTTTGGGCTTCGAATCTAGGTTGGTTTTGCCACTGGCCAATGTGTGAACAAGCATCCAAAAATTATTTTCACAATTGTGTGATCCAGAGTAAAGGAATAAAACACATGTTACATTATATGTATGCTAAGAAAACACACAGACTATAAGGGTATGTACAACTCTGAGCCCTTATATTGGTCTTCCAAGCATAAGAGACAACATCTATACAAAGGAGTGTCTTTAAATCATAAATGTATTAACTCTAAGGACATCTCAAAAGACATGTAGTAACTGGGGTTGTACACATAATAGAGTTTTTATGCTTGGAAAGTCGTATAGTAGATGGGTTTTGAGAAGAGATTGTCTCATGATAATTTTTTACTTACCCCATGAAACCCCTAGGGCTACTTTGGTAACCTCAAATCCCCTTCGGGATTGAAGGGGATTGAGGTGGAAATGAACTAATTTCCTCTCCAATCCCCTTTAATCCCGAAGAGGATTTGAGTTCCCAAACTAGCCCTAAGAGCATCTCCAAGAAGGTGATTTAAAATAGTGCATCAAAAAATGAAATACCATATCATTTAAAGTATTTAGGGTATTAAAAACAAATCAAGTTATAATACTTAAGCTCTAAATCATGTATTTTAGAATAAACTACATTATCAGGAAAGAAAATATTGATGATGATGTAGAAAACAAGGATATAACACTATTTTAAGGTGTAATATATTTGTGTCACTTTATAGTCTACCCTATATTTTTTGATAAAAATTGATAAAATAATATACCGTTGAAAGCGTGTTTATTATCTATGTATTTTAAAATAAATTACTAATTTAAAACACTATCAAGTATTTTACGTGGTTCTACATGCCCTACGAAAAAGATGCCCACATTTTCATGTTTCTTAAAAGACACGCCTACAGACTACTACATCATCTTTTCTTAAAAGCCACACCAATATCATGGCATCATTGTATATTATCATCATATTCATATGTTACGTGCCCGTAGAGTATCTTAAGTTTCCTTCGAAGATTATCTGTGTTGATTTATAGGAAGCATGCATGTTGATTCGTGGATCTTTTTAAAAATGTGCTCCCGGCCGGTATATTTGTTTAATTTTAAACTAAATTTATTTTTCTATTAACGAAGACATTTCCTTTGACTTGAGTTGGCTTATTTCAAATGACATAATAAGTAAACTTAAATCAATATTTGCAAAAAAAAAGACGGAAGTCCTTGCGCGGCGTACCGCGTGGATGAGTTTTTATCTAAGAGCAAATATAATAGAAAGATATAAGTGGGCTAAATTATGAGATTGATGGGATTGAAGAGCAGATAGAGAAGTGGACTGTAAATTTAGAGCTGGTTTAGACACAAGATTCAAGAAAATGTACGGTATTAGTAGGGAAGAACTAACTACTATATGATATGCTAAATAAGCTGCAAGGACTATTATTAAACTTGCTCTAGACATCCTTGCTGCCGCGTACGATAAAAATATCTTCTCTTATTAAAAGTCACGAGAATCGAGGCGACGACACTTGGCCACAACTTTTCCAAACGCTACTTTCGGCGCGTGTTAGACTTCTCTAGTAGTATTCTCTAAATTTCACGTCTAAGACTGTCTCTAGCAAGTAGTGTAAAATAAGAGACGCAAACCTATAGATGACAATGTTTAACACTGTTTGCAGAGTGAAGTTTAATATAGGGAAGGAGATAGGAGAAAAGATAGTGGATCTACCTCTCCAGTAGCGTCTCCTAAATTTCATACTCTAAAGAAATATTCTTTATTTTTTACATAACCTTCTAAAAGATTATGTCATATATCATCTCCATCTCCAATAACATCCCCCAAATTGGGTCATCTATATTAGACTCCATAAACTCTATTTTAACAATCATATTAATACAATTTGAACTTATGTATGTAACACAAAAAATATGTATATTTAATTTTTGAAATGTAATATTTTCTAAAATCACATTGTCTTGCAATTGAAAAACTATTTTCCGCAATTTAAAATCCGTTATTTCAATCGTATACTTAGAAGAACAATGCACTTCGACAATGTCGTATATATTTGTCCGTGCCAAAAAAGGTTCGTTTTGACGATGTCGTACATATGCTTAGGGGTGGATACGAGTCGATCTAGCTCGGCTTGTTGCGGCTCGATCAAAGTAACGAATCGAGCTCGCCGCGGCTCGCTTCTCTAGCGAGCTTGAAAAGTAGGATTGACCCGATCGCGAGTCAACTTGTCGAGCCAACGAACTTGACCATAAACGTTAACTCGCCTTCCAAATTATAATATAAAATTTTAGAAATAATTAAATAAACAAATTTTAAATTAGTAAAATAAATGTATTACTAATCTAATATAATGTATTACTAATCTAATATAGAAAATATATTGTGTACCGTAATCTCAAATAATATAATATAATCGTCTATTTGGTACTAACACTATTTTAACTAGGATTTTATGTAACAAATCGTTGTTAGGTTGAGCCACAAGCCAGCTTGCGAGCCACAGCGAGCCCTCGCCCTTTTCTCGAGCCATAAAACATGCTCATCTCGTGTTCGTTCTAAGAGTTGAGCTACTCTGATTAATGCAAAAGTTGGACCGTACATTAACAATCGGTTAAATAATATGTCCATACGTTAACGTGGGAGAGAGATCCGTTCGTGTATACATTTATGTGTGTTTGGTTGGAGAGTCAACTAGAATGGAACGACTCCATTTGTGTTTTTGAGAATAGAGCCATTTTATTCTGCGTTTGGCAAGCAGAATAGAACTGATCCATTTTTTGTTTGGTCGAAGAGTAAAATAGAGCGGAACCGTTCCGTTCTTTGTTTGGTTAGAGAGCTCTATGAGTGTAGATGAGAGGAGAGCAATGAGAGCGCTCGCGTCCGGTCGTTTTGGTAGAGCGGGAGCACTACAACTATTTATGGTATTTTTTCATATGAAGACTCGAGAAGTTGTTCCGCTCTTCTTCTATTGAAACCAAACATCCAGAAAATAGAATCGGAGTCGCTCCATTCTTCTACACTATTCAACCAAATGCACCCTAAGAGGCATTTCTTCCTATTAAACCGATGCAGCTCGCTCGCCAGGCGTAGCATCCACGTCGTCCAAAAAATCTTGGTCGCATGCGTCTGCTGCTACTTCACATCTTGTCCGCACACGTGGCTAGTGCTGTTTCATTTGCCTACCAACCGGTTCCTGACTTGCCGCTCTGCCTTCCAGTTCCCACGAAAAAGGAAAAAAGAAAACTCAAGAGCCCAGGCTTATCTAGAAACCTCGCTAACCCTCGAGGCCTCGAGTAGCTATGAAGCAGCGAGGCGACGACGGTGCCGACGGCGCAGCTGCTTTCGCCGGCTGCCTGGATTGCAGGTCCTCCGACCATTGCTTTTTGCGGTAAAGAGACCCTTTCCATACTATCCTTCGCTTTTCGATTGTGTCGATGTTGTAGCTTTCGTGCCGGCAGGGAGGCAACGCCGCCGCCGCCGCCGACAGTGACGACGCTGCTGCCGCCTTCGGTTTCTAACTCCTTCGATCATCGCTTTTCTGAGGTAAAGAGAGCCTTTGCATGTTTACCTTCACTTTTCCCTGATTGGCGCTTACTGTAGCTTCCGTGTCCAATTCGTTCGTCTCCTTTAGATCCGTTTTGCTATCTTTTCCCTGATCGGTGCTACTTTAGCTTCCACGTCCGATTTGTTCATCTCCTTACGATCCGTTTTGCAGTGAGCTCTCCATCATGTGCTTTCCCTTACCTTTTTCTAACATATTGCAAACCCTGAGTGGGTTTTCCCCCATAAAAATACTGCAACAAGCTCTAGCGTTACTTTTAATATGCTTCAGCCATTTGATGCTCCCCTGCCTCCACACGTGCGCTAGCACAGTTCCAATGCTACATCAAAGTAACGCTTCTTGATTACTGATAATGCCAAATCCTAGCTTTTTAGCGTTTCTTTTCTCCCCTAAAAATGAGTTCAGGGTGTAGTATTTTCCTAAAGGATGGGAGATCCATTCTCCGATACAAAAAAGTGAGTCTAAGGATGCAATATTTTCCTAAAAAAGGAAGAGTTCTTGCTAACATTTCTTATCTTGGTCTTACGAAGGAGGTATTCCTTTTTCATAAAGTCACATAATAATTATGTAATTTCATCTTATTGTATTGGCTTCTATAAGTATTTTATCCATGTTCCAGATAATATGAGCAAGCAACTTTTATAAGTCTTTAATATGTGATTTCCATGGTCATATCTCATTTAAAAGGAAAACTTCATGTATTCATATTACAAATGATAATTTAAGAGCCCTGGCAAAAGGGATAATGATTAAAACTTGAATGATCATAATTGCCATGGTTACATTGCTATGTCAATCGTGCGTTTTTTGCTTACTATTTCCCCTCTATAATTGTATGCATCTATGTGGCTATATTTTTTATGCTCTTTTTGATGCTTCCACTTTGCTTCTGTAGTTGTTTGTGTTTTGGAATCAAGGTGCACATTTGCATGAATTGGATCTTTTAGCGACCAGACCATATAGGTACATATAGTGTTAGTTCATACTACCTATGTAAGTTACTGTTACCTTTTAATTCCCCCCCATATATTGATTTGTGTGCAGTATGTGTGTGTCTACCTAATGATATGACATACAAAGCCTAAGTACATTTAACTTCGTAATTCTGAGGATTATGTTACATATGAGTCTCATAGGATATGCATGACATCTTTAATCTTGAGGATATAACTAATGAACGTAAAATCCGCTTGGTAATGCATGTGACCTCTAATGATCCTTGCAACTGCAATGTAGTTTGCATAACTGGTCAAGATCATAGACATATACTATTGTAGGGGGCCTACAGATTATTTGCATGTGACCTCTAATGATCCTTGGTGTTAGCATGTCATAAATGTGGCTCTATAGATTATTCTCACATACATATTATTAAGCTATTATTGCACATAAAAATAGTTTTATGTTCTCCTTGTCGGTTTTCCTATCCCAAAGTTTATAGATTCAATTTATTTGCTATTTTAGGTACAAACTTAGTTCCATGGCTTCCGATGACACTGCTGAAATGTGAATGTTCTGTTTCGACGACGTTGCCAAGAAAATTGTTGGGAAATCATACAACTCTCCTATCATCAGTTACAGGGACTTCAACTATCCTACTAGATTTAACATTGATCGTATCTCTTAAATTCACATTTGTAGTTGTGTACAACCAAATATCATTTGTGGATTTAGAGAAAGAACTCTTCATGAAGTCATTCATAGCATCATATGGAAGAAATGTCATTGCCATCACCCAGATGAAACATTCCACTATCTGTCAACTCCAACAAAACTATTGTCTAGACCAAAACAATCATTCTCCAAATGTAAGCCAACTTCAATGTATTTATTGATTCATTTTTATTTTTTTTAAATTACTTACATTCATATGTTTCTATGCTACCACATTGATTTACGTACCAGTAACAGGATAGTCCTGGAGATGAAGGCCAGGACCTACCGTCGTTTGAGTCACCATAAAAAAGGTACTAGGCTAAGATGCACAAAAAACAATCTTCTCACTTCTTAAATTCACCATTTTATTATTGGCTTTTTTGAATCAAGGCTAGGCAGAAATCCTTAAAGTTCAATTATGAGGAAAATGTACTCGACAACTATAAATGTATGATCTAATTAATTCCATTTTTTGATGCATATAATGTATTGTAATCATTTACTGCAGCTGCAACAGAGTTTTATTGAACTTCGAAATAACTTATTTACCATACACTGCAGAAAAGGCACTTGAAGTTCAAAGTTAAGGCCCTGTTTGGGAACAAAGTTTTTGGAAACCACAGTTTTTGAAATACTACAGTATACTTTAGTCATGACAATACCACAATTTAAAATACTATAGTTTTAGAATACCACAGTATTGGATACATAGAGGTGTTTGGAAGCAAAGTATTTTTTTGCACGCGGTAGAGATGCGCGCGCTGCGTTTTACAGAGAAAACTGAGGTATAAACCTAAGTTTAGAATACTTCAAAAGAGTTGCAGTATTTGTAATACTTTAGTTTTGAAAACAGAGATTTTAGCTGGCTTGCCAAACACCTTTTGGTATATAATACTACAGTTTTTGAGAATACTGCAGTATTCTTCCAAAACTTTGAAAAAACTTCACTCCCAAACACCCCCTAAGCATTTGAAACACAGCCAGATCTATATAACTTATGTCTTATTTGAAAAAACAATATTCCGATATCTTTTGTCTATACATCCTAATATATGTACAATTAAGTGCTACCAAGAGCCTAAAGCTCCACCTATTATGTAATGACCATGTATTTATGTAATACATGATGATCCATATCACTCTACATACATATATATACATATATGTAATATATTGTTTCTATTACTGTGCAGCAATGTTTAGTATTCAAATTCAACGCGCGCTGGCGCGCGCCATTGACTAGTGTAAATTTTAAAGGATACAATATGGGACTCTGGTTGAAGGTGTAGAGACTACCTCGGTGCACTAAATATACCGGACATGACCGTTTACAGATTTTGTTGGAGAGAGCCTTAAAGAAATATACTCCGTTCTTTACGGCACCCTTTAAAAAATTATGTCATCTTTAACATCTCCAACAACATCCTTTAATTTTTGTCCTATATATCTTATGCTCCATTTCTTTTCTCAACCATATTAACAAAAAAAGTTTCAACGTATTTTTTTCCTTCATTAATGGTGTAGAAGCAACATTCGATTGGTTGGTTGGCTAACGGACCCAGCGCATTGTCCAAAGCTCAACCGCAGCATGGCGGGAGGCAGCTCATGCACATCAGCCAGTCACCGATCGAGCATCGGCTTGCGGTACCGGATAGAGCAAGTGATACATTTGGCGGATAGATAGCCAGCTTTTGTCTAATACTATAGTTTACAATGTTGTATCTAAACACTATTTATCAAAACCATGGTATGTTTGGAGCTACCAAAACTACGGTATTATCATAGCAATTGCAAAGTATAATATTATAAAACTATGGTTCTGAGAAACAACGTTGCCAAACATGCCCTGATCGGTTGAAAGCTGTTCAATTTAATTCATTGCTAATGTGTTCCAATTCACCAGGTCACCATTGGTCAATGGGGTCGTATAGCTGTGTGATATAAACAACTTACCTAAATGCATGCAGAGCAAGTGCAACTCACGCATTCCTGTAGGACAACTACGACATTTCGTGGAGTATGGCCACCATTGACTTTAGGGTCTAGGCTTTTGTGTCCACTTGGCTACATCCCCTACATCCGGTGTCTTTCTCCTCCGTGCAATGAAAAACTGGGATGCGGAGTGGGATACAGAGGCTGCTGGAGGAAACAGATGCACACTCAAACCAACATCGTGTAAAATGCGGATGAGGATACACGCCACTGCTAGGAACAAGGATGGATGCACGGTACTGTTGTATACTACTGGCCGAGCTAAATAGGGATAGGGACAGAGAGTCTGCAGGAGTTGGTTTTAGGCGGGTTTATTCTCTACCCGCTAAATGGACATGAAACAAATGCATTATAGTTTGCCTCATGTGTCTAACCATGGATTAAAAGCCGCTCGAAAAAAAATGGCCTAGTTTCCGTTAACGGACTAGACCGGTAACAGTTTTTCAACAGAATTTTTTTACAAAATTTGTCCAGAACTAAAAAAAATATGATAAAAAACTACATGTTTTCCTTGATGTCCCATATTTATTTTTAACCTTTTTTAAAAAATTTCATTTTCCATTAAACAACAATGAAAATCGGTAAAACAACGGCTTCTTGCCGAGAAATTCGAGAAACTTTTTTTTACAATTTAAAAATACAAACCAGTCGATTTGTTTTTGAAAAACCGATGAAAAGCGGTTTCTCGGTCGGGAAATAAGGTTTCTCGATCGACAAATACAATTTCTCACTGGGCTTTAAAAATCAATTTTTTAAAATTTGAACTTGCAAACCGATCGGTTTCTTTAGAAACCGGTCGCTTTTGAGCGAGAAACCATTACTGCTAGTTAGCGAGTTTTAGCTCTTAATTGGTATGGATAAGAGCATCTCCATGAAACTACATAAAAGCTCCCCAAAACCTTGTTTATAGGCGAAATCTGGATTTTATTAATCCAACAGAACCCCATTCGTCACCCGCATTTAGGGTGTGTTTGGCATGACTCTCCTCCACCCTAGAGCAGCTCTACTAAAACTCTGGGTGGAGCAGCTCTGCTCCAGAGTTTATATTGTTTCTCAGAGTCGCTGACAGTGGCAGGTAAATAACTCCAAACTCGATGACCATGTTATTTTTTTGAGTTTTCGGAGCAGCAAAAGAGGTACTCCAAAAAATTATATTGCAGCTCCAAAAACTCCATAGAGTTACAACTTTGGAGTTAGGGTGTTTGGCATGCCCTGGCCAGCTCCTCCTTGGAGTTTTGCTCTGGAGCCATGCCAAACACGCTCTTATTCACGTCCCTGAAATGAGGCCAGGTGTCCCTCATATTTGCAGGAGTAGATTTCTCCCCGCATCCGAGTCCTGCCGTAACGAGCGATATGCAATCCAAAAAAATGCTAGCGACATGCATTAAATGGGCCAGTGATTTAGACAAAATGGGCCTAGGATTTTTAAAAGCTAGCCTAGTTTCGTTTTCAGTTTTCATTTTGAGGGAACTGCTGGAGTTACACCTTGTTTCACCCCTACAAAATTTTTTGTATGTCCCCTATAATCAGTTTTTGGGGAAAAATTTACATTACCTTTTGGAGTTGCTCTAACCCTATGCTTAACCAGGTTGTCCCGTTCTCATTCTTCTCACCCCTTTTTGTTTCCTCTTCCAACCGTCGTCGGTAAACTCCTGGTATCACCGGCTCGCCGCCGTCGCTCCCTCAAATCTTCCATGGACGTTTCTTCGCATAGCTGGGAGCTGTCGCAGATGCCACTTCTTCCTCAGACTAGCTCCTCTCTTCACCATGCCTCTGCCTCTGTTCTCGATGCTTGGATCCATAGTGTCGGTCTAACCTCATCCGCACGTCGTCATCATCGCAGCCATCCTAAGCATAGCGTCTACATAGGTGCTTCATCCCGTGGTGGAGCTACCTTTGTCGTCATGTCCTTGCCGGTGCATGCGCACCTGCGCCGATTAGACATGGTAAGGTCGTCGACTCCTCATACTTTTTCCTTGGATCCACACACACATCTGCGTCCCCCTGGTTTCTTCTCCCACCACCAGTGGCATAGCTAGGCTAAAACTGAAGCTTGGGCACTACCGCCGCTTGTAGCAGGGAAGAGGAGATGGAGACCCATGCTTGTCCCCATCGAGTCTCCCGTGCTCTACGACAAAAACGTTGTGCCCGCTACTTCCTCAGAGGAAGAATACGCGCAGCCATGGAACTAGGTTTCGATGCTAACAAACCCGCCACAGCTTCGCTAGAGGAAGAAGTGTATGATGTGATTGAACATGTCTTCCTTTAGGACATGTATAGTGGAGAGACATCAAAATGGTTCTCCAAGCACAAGAGATAACTAAGAGACTCTATTATATAATAGAGTGTTTATAAATGTAGTCTATTAATAAATATAGAATTAAATGTATTTGTACATCATCAGATCGATAGAACAAACGACAAATTCGTACAGTGGGAAGTGAGGTGTCTGTTGCTATACTTGGTTTACGAGCCAGATGCGTCTCTTCACGGAGAGATGGCTCTAAGATTTTTTTGTAAATACCCATTTTAAACACCTTAAGAGCCTCCACATTAAACACCTCTTCATGACGCTAGTCCGTTACATGCACAAGACGGGACCGGCTCGGGCTCCATGCTGGCAGGTCGACACTATGGTGTCTCCTCGTAGTTGGTGGGGGAGGACAACGACTATGGGTCTTATGCAACACTAGCACGAATGCTGAGCAGCACCGTCTGGCCACGATGCCTCCACCTTCCACTAGTTTTATGGTCTCGGCGACGTGACAGTGGCGGGCTAGGACTCCAGGCCCCATCAAGCGCATGGCGAGGCCTGCGGCAGCCCCATCTGCTGGATGCGGCGTCGTCGAGCGACACGAAGTGGATAAGAGAGCTTGAGTGGTGAGGGGGAGCATAGGGATGAGAGGAGGAGGCAACACAAAGAGAAGAGCCCGTGCTTGTGGGTGAGGCGACGATGTCGGTTGAGGAGGAAGAGCGTGCCGCCTATGCAGTCGCCGCCAGGGAACGACGACAGTTTAAGAAACTTGTTACTTTGTTGATCTGGTACTTGGTTGGAGCTATCCTTTCATATAATTTGTTAATTAAGCATCAATTTTCCTCATAAACGGTTATATTGTACATTATAGTCAACTATATCTTTTCTTTTGCTATCCAGAAGTGATATCCTACGGTTTGGTTACTTTAATTCAGGGACTAAAGTTTAGTTAGCAGACTAAAGTTTAGTCCCTATCCTGTTTGTGAAAGGGAAATGTGCCCTTGGGCCATTTCTAAGTATTTTGGTGATTAAGTGTCCAACACGAGTGCCTAAGTGTTAAATTGTGCCAAGGACTCAAGAAGTGCAAATCAAGATTAAAGGTATGTTTCTAGACTTAGTACATTGTTTTGAAGACTAATGTATTGTGTCTAAGTGCTAGAAACAGGAGAAACAAGTTTGGAGAAGTTAGCTGTGTACAGCCAAAAGGCTGCTCGGTCTGGGTGCACCGGACTGTCCGGTGGTGCACCGGACAGTGTCCGGTGTGCCAGGCCGGCGTCTGTCAACTGGCTGCTCTCGGGAAGCAATTAACGGCGTATGGCTATAAATCACCGGACTGTCCGGTGGTGCACCGGACTGTCCGGTGAGTCAACGGTCGACCCAACCAACGGTCGGCCGCGTAATCCGCGCGCAACGCGTGGCAGAGCCAACGGTCAGAAGGGGGCACCGGACTGTCCGGTGTGCACCAACGGCTCTGAACCGCCAACGGTCGGCTTCACCAAAGAAGGAAAGAAATCTGCATCGGACAGTGTCCGGTGGTGCACCAGATTGTCCGGTGCGCCAGGCGGCAGAAGGCAAGAATTGCCTTCTTGAAATACTCTCAACGGCTCCTAGCTGCCTTGGGGATATAAAAGGGACCCCTAGGCGCATGGAGGAGCACACCAAGCAACCTTTGAGCATTGTTGATCACTCACACTTCATTCTTGCGCACTTGTTCGACATTCTTAGTGATTTGAGCTCCGTTCTAGTGAGAACCTCGAGATATTGTCTTGAGCTCAAGTCTTGATCTTGTGTGTGTGTATTTGCTGTGGATTTGAGTGTGTTGCTTCCCTCCCTTACTCTAGTGCTTTATTGTGATTCTTATTGTAAGGGTGAGAGACTCCAAGTTGTGGAGATTCCTCGCAAACGGGAAAGAGAAAAGTAAAGAAGAACACCGTGGTATTCAAGTTGATCATTGGATCACTTGAGAGGAGTTGAGTGCAACTCTCGTCCGTTGGGACGCCACAACGTGGAGTAGGCAAGTTTTGTACTTGGCCGAACCACGGGATAAATCCTCGTGTCTCTTGTGCTTGTCCTTATTGTGTCTATAGTGCTTCACAAGAGCTCTCCTCTCTACTCACTTGATTTCATTGTTCTAGCTCTTAATCAAGTTTGTGGTGTTAAGTTTTAAGTTTTACAGGATCACCTATTCACCCCCATCTAGGTGCTCTCAATTGGTATCGGAGCCGTTCTCTTCAAGAAAGGGACTAATTGCCCGAAGAGATGGATCCTAAGGGCAAGGGGATGGTGGTCAATGATAAGGAAAAGGAGTCCTTCGTCAATGATCCAAAGGATGACAAGCCTACTGACTCAGGCTCGGGCCACAAAAGAAAAGACGGGAGGAAGAAGAAGACAAGGCGCATCAAGGAGATAGTCTACTACGACAGCGACGAATCTTCCTCTTCCCAAAAGGACGACGACAACAACTACGAGAAAAAAAGACGGATAATTCAAACTTTTCCTTTGATTATCCTCGTATTCCGCAAAGTTCCAATGCTCACTTGCTTTCCATTCCCCTCGGTAAACCTCCCCACTTTGATGGAGAGGACTACGGATTTTGGAGTCACAAAATGCGTAGCCACTTGTTCTCTCTCCATCCAAGTATATGGGAGATAGTAGAAAATGGAATGCACTTTGATAGTACGGATAGTCCCATGTTCATTAATGAGCAAATTCACAAAAATGCACAAGCTACTACTGTTCTTCTAGCTTCATTGTGCAGGGATGAATACCATAAGGTGAGCGGCTTGGATAACGCCAAGCAGATTTGGGACACCCTCAAAATCTCACATGAGGGGAACGACATCACCATGCTCACCAAGATGGAGTTGGTGGAGGGCGAACTTGGGAGATTCGCAATGATCAGGGGCGAGGAGCCAACCCAAACGTACAACCGGCTCAAGACCCTCGTCAACAAAATAAGGAGCTATGGAAGCACGCGATGGACGGACCACGACGTCGTCCGCCTAATGCTAAGGTCCTTTACTGTCCTTGATCCACATCTTGTGAACAATATTCGTGAGAATCCTAGGTACACCAAGATGATGCCCGAGGAGATACTTGGAAAGTTCGTAAGCGGGCGGATGATGATCAAGGAGGCAAGATACGTTGACGATGCGTTGAACGGCCCAATCCACGAGCCTCAAACTGTTGCTCTCAAAGCAACAAGGAGCAAGGAAGTGCTACCTAGCAAGGTGGCACGAGTTGAGGCGGCAGGACTCAATGAGGAAGAGATGGCCCTCATCATTAAGCGCTTCAAGACGGCACTAAGGGGTCGCAAGGAGCATCCAAACAAGACCAAGATGAAGGGGAAGCGCTCATGCTTCAAATGTGGTAAGATTGGTCATTTTATCGCTAACTGTCCCGATAATGATAGTGACCAGGAACAAGGGAACAAGAGGGAAAAGAAGAAGGCTTACAAGAAGGCTAAGGGCGAGGCACACCTTGGAAAGGAGTGGGACTCGGATTGTTCGTCGTCCGACTCTGACAATGAAGGACTCGCCGCCACCGCCTTCAACAAGTCGGCCCTCTTCCCCAACGAGCATCACACCTGCCTCATGGCAAGGGAAAGGAAGGTAAGCACTCGTGATACTAGTACTTACGCTTCCTCAAGTGATGAAGAATCTAGTGATGATGAAATAGACTATTCATGTTTATTCAAGGGCCTAGATAGAACTAAGGTTGATAAGATTAATGAATTAATTGATGCCTTGAATGATAAAAATAGGTTATTAGAAAAGCAAGAGGATCTTCTGTATGAAGAACATGATAAGTTTGTAGAGGCATAAAAATCACTTGCTTTAGAAATTAAAAGGAATGAAATGCTTTCTTGTGAATTGTCAACATGTCATGACTCTATTTCTAGCCTAAAGAGCATAAATGATGATTTGAATGCTAAGTTAGAAATAGCTAACAAATCAACATCTTGTGTAGAACATGTTGCAATTTGCAATAGGTGTAAAGATTTTAATGTTGATGCTTGTAGTGAACATCTAGTTTCAATTTTTAGTTTGAATGATGAAGTGGCTAGTCTTAATGCCCAACTTAAGACTAGCAAGAGTGAATTTGAGAAACTAAAATTTGCAAGGGATGCCTACACGATTGGTAGACACCCCTCAATTAAGGATGGTCTTGGCTTCAAGAGGGAAGTCAAGAACTTAACAAGCCATAAGGCTTCCATCTCCGTCAAGGAGAAAGGGAAGGCCCCTATGGCTAGTAGTGCTCAAAAGAACCATGCTTTCATGTATCATGATAGGAGACATTCTAGGAATGCTTATAGAAGTTATGATGTTGATTCTCATACCATGATTGCTTCTAGTTCTTCTACTATGCATGATAGAAATTTGGCTAGGAAAAATGTTGTTCATCATATGCCTAGAAGAAATATTGTTCATGTTCCTAGGAAAGTAATGAATGAACCTTCTACAATTTATTATGCTTGCAATGCTTCCTTTGCTATTTGTAGAAAGGATAAGAAGGTAATTGCTAGGAAATTAGGGGCCAAATGTAAGGGAGACAAGACTTGCATTTGGGTTCCTAAGACTATTGTAACTAACCTTGTAGGACCCAACATGAGTTGGGTACCTAAGACCCAAGCCTAAATTTGCCTTACAGGTTTATGCATCCGGGGGCTCAAGCTGGATTATCGACAGCGGATGCACAAACCACATGACAGGGGAAAAGAGGATGTTCTCTTCCTACGTCAAGAACAAGGATCCCCAAGATTCAATCATATTCGGTGATTGGAACCAAGGCAAGGTGAAAGGGTTAGGAAAAATTGCTATTTCATCTGAGTACTCTATTTTTAATGCGTTCTTAGTTGAGTCGCTTGGATATAACTTGTTGTCTGTGAGTCAACTTTGTAATATGGGATATAACTGTTTATTCACAAATGTAGATGTGTCTGTCTTTAGAAGAAGTGACGGTTCATTAGCTTTTAAGGGTGTACTAGATGACAAACTTTATTTAGTTGGTTTTGCAAAAGAGGAGGCCGGTCTAGATGCATGCTTAATTGCTAAGACTAGCATGGGCTGGATGTGGCATCACCGTTTAGCACATGTGGGGATGAAGAACCTTCACAAGCTTCTAAAGAGAGAACACGTGATAGGTCTAACTAATGTAACTTTCGAAAAAGATAGACCTTGTGCAGCTTGTCAAGCAGGTAAACAAGTGGGAAGCTCTCATCATGCCAAAAATGTGATGACAACATCAAGACCCCTGGAGTTACTTCATATGGACCTCTTCGGACCCGTCGCCTATCTAAGTATAGGAGGAAGTAAGTATGGTCTTGTTATAGTTGATGTTTTTTCCCGCTTCACTTGGGTATTCTTTTTGCAAGATAAATCTGAAACCCAAGGGACCCTCAAGCGCTTCCTAAGGAGAGCTCAAAATGAGTTTGAACTCAAGGTGAAGAAGATAAGGAGCGACAACGGGTCCGAATTCAAAAACCTTCAAGTGGAGGAGTATCTTGAGGAGGAAGGAATCAAGCACGAGTTCTCCGCTCCCTACACACCACAGCAAAATGGTGTGGTAGAGAGGAAGAACAGGACACTACTAGACATGGCAAGGACGATGCTTGGTGAATTCAAGACGCCCGAACGGTTTTGGACGGAAGCCGTGAGCACGGCTTGCCACGCCATAAAACGGGTCTACCTTCATCGCCTCCTCAAGAAGACTTCATATGAGCTTCTAACCGGTAACAAACCCAATGTGTCTTACTTTCGTGTATTTGGGAGCAAATGTTACATTCTAGTGAAGAAAGGTAGGAATTCTAAGTTTGCTCCCAAAGCTGTAGAAGGGTTTTTGTTAGGTTATGACTCAAATACAAAAGCATATAGGGTCTTCAACAAATCATCGGGTGTGGTTGAAGTCTCTAGAGACGTTGTATTTGATGAGACTAATGGCTCTTCAAGAGAGCAAGTTGTTGATCTTGATGATGTAGATGAAGAAGACGTTCCAACGGCCGCAATGCGCACCATGGCGATTGGAGATGTGCGGCCACAGGAACAAAAGGAGCAAGACCAACCTTCTTCCTCAACAATGGTGCATCCCCCAACTCAAGACGATGAACAGGTCCATCAAGAGGAGGCGTGTGATCAAGGGGTAGCACAAGATGATCTTGTAATGGAGGAAGAAGCACAACCGACACCTCCAACCCAAGTTCAAGCGACGATTCAAAGGGATCATCCCGTCGACCAGATTTTGGGTGATATTAGCAAGGGAGTAACTACTCGCTCTAGATTAGTTAATTTTTGTGAGCATTACTCTTTTGTCTCTTCTATTGAGCCTTTCAGGGTAGAAGAGGCCTTGCTAGATCCGGACTGGGTGTTGGCCATGCAAGAGGAGCTCAACAACTTCAAGAGAAATGAAGTTTGGACACTGGTGCCTCGTCCCAAGCAAAACGTTGTGGGAACCAAGTGGGTGTTCCGCAACAAACAAGACGAGCATGGGGTGGTGACAAGGAACAAGGCACAACTTGTGGCAAAAGGTTATGCCCAAGTCGCAGGTTTGGACTTTGAGGAGACGTTTGCTCCTGTGGCTAGACTAGAGTCAATTCACATATTGTTAGCCTATGCTACTCACCATTCTTTCAGGTTGTTCCAAATGGATGTGAAGAGCGCTTTCCTCAATGGGCCAATCAAGGAGGAGGTGTACGTGGAGCAACCCCCTGGCTTTGAGGATGAACGGTACCCCAACCACGTGTGTAAGCTCTCTAAGGCGATCTATGGACTTAAGCAAGCCCCAAGAGCATGGTATGAATGCCTTAGAGACTTTTTAATTGCTAATGCTTTCAAGGTTGGGAAAGCCGATCCAACTCTTTTTACTAAGACTTGTGATGGTGATCTTTTTGTGTGCCAAATTTATGTCGATGACATAATATTTGATTCTACTAACCAAAAGTCTTGTGAAGAGTTTAGCAGGGTAATGACTCAAAAGTTCGAGATGTCGATGATGGGCGAGTTAAGCTATTTCCTTGGGTTCCAAGTGAAGCAACTCAAGGATGGGACCTTCATCTCCCAAATGAAGTACACGCAAGACTTGATCAAGCGGTTTGGGATGAGGGACGCCAAGCCCGCAAAGACTCCAATGGGAACCGATGGACACACCGACCTCAACAAAGGAGGTAAGTCCGTTGATCAAAAGGCATACCGGTCTATGATAGGGTCCTTACTTTATTTATGTGCTAGTAGACCGGATATCATGCTTAGCGTATGCATGTGTGCTAGATTTCAATCCGGTCCAAGGGAGTGTCACTTAGTGGCCGTGAAGCGAATTCTTAGATATTTAGTCGCTACGCCTTGCTTCGGAATCTGGTATCCAAAAGGGTCTACCTTTGACTTGATTGGATATTCAGACTCCGATTATGCTGGATGTAAGGTCGATAGGAAGAGTACATCAGGGACGTGCCAATTATTAGGAAGGTCCCTGGTGTCGTGAAGTTCTAAGAAACAAACTTCCGTTGCCCTATCCACCGCTGAGGCCGGGTATGTTGCCGCAGGACAGTGTTGCGCGCAACTACTTTGGATGAGGCAAACCCTCAGGTGCTTTGGCTACAATCTGAGCAAAGTCCCACTCCTATGTGATAATGAGAGTGCTATCCGCATGGCGGACAATCCTGTTGAACACAGCTGCACAAAGTACATAGACATCCGACATCACTTTTTGAGAGACCACCAGCAAAAGGGAGATATCGAAGTGTTTTATGTTAGCACCGAGAACCAGCTAGCCGATATCTTTACCAAGCCTCTAGATGAGTCGACCTTTTGTAGGCTACGTAGTGAGCTAAATGTCTTAGATTCGCGGAACCTGGATTGATTTATAGCATACATGTGTTTTATGCCTTGATCATGTTCCTTAATGCATGTTGTTTATGGTGCTCAAGTTGTACAAGCACTCCCCGGACCTCACAAGTCCATTTGCAAGTGATGCACATATTTAGGGGGAGATGTGCTACAACTTGACCCTTTGAGACTAACTGTGTGCTTGAGTTTACTTAGTTTAGTCTCAAAGGAGGTTTGAAAGGGAAAAGGTGGACTTGGACCATGCAAGACTTCCACTGCACTCCGATGAAAGAGTAACTAATTCCAAGTTCATCTTTGTACTCTTATTGCCTTTTTTCTCTTAGTTGAAGAATTTTGGTGAGGCAATGAGGTTTAAGGGCCAAGATTGATCCCGTTTTGGTGCTTGATGCCAAAGGGGGAGAAAATAAGGCCAAAGCAACAAATGGATCAGCTACCACTTGAGAATTTTGAAAATAGTAGAATAGAGCTTTTGGTTTGTCAAAAATCTCTTATTGTCTCTTTTGTCAAAAGTTGGCCTCTTGTGGGGAGAATGGTTGATTATGGGAAAAAGGGGGAGTTTTTGATCAATTTCTCTTGGAACAACTCTCTTTATGTCTCAACAAGTGTGTTTGACTTAGAGATAGGAAATTGAGGTTGATTTGCAAAAACAAACCAAGTGGTGGCAAAGAATGATCCAAATATGCCAAATTTGAATCAAAACAAATTTGAGTTTTCACTTGCATTGATGTTGCACTTCTTTTAGTTGCTTTTTATTGTGTTGGCATAAATCACCAAAAAGGGGGAGATTGAAAGGGAAATGTGCCCTTGGGCCATTTCTAAGTATTTTGGTGATTAAGTGTCCAACACGAGTGCCTAAGTGTTAAATTGTGCCAAGGACTCAAGAAGTGCAAATCAAGATTAAAGGTATGTTTCTAGACTTAGTACATTGTTTTGAAGACTAATGTATTGTGTCTAAGTGCTAGAAACAGGAGAAACAAGTTTGGAGAAGTTAGCTGTGTACAGCCAAAAGGCTGCTCGGTCTGGGTGCACCGGACTGTCCGGTGGTGCACCGGACAGTGTCCGGTGCGCCAGGCCAGCGTCTGTCAACTGGCTGCTCTCGGGAAGCAATTAACGGCGTATGACTATAAATCACCGGACTGTCCGGTGAGCCAACGGTCGGCCGTGTAATCCGCGCGCGACGCGTGGCAGAGCCAACGGTCAGAAGGGGGCACCGGACAGTGTCCGGTGGTGCACCGGACTGTCCGGTGCGCCAGACGGCAGAAGGCAAGAATTGCCTTCTTGAAATACTCTCAACGGCTCCTAGCTACCTTGGGGATATAAAAGGGACGCCTAGGCGCATGGAGGAGCACACCAAGCAACCTTTGAGCATTGTTGATCACTCACTTCATTCTTGCGCACTTGTTCGACATTCTTAGTGATTTGAGCTCCTTTCTAGTGAGAACCTCGAGATATTGTCTTGAGCTCAAGTCTTGATCTTGTGTGTGTGTATTTGCTGTGGATTTGAGTGTGTTGCTTCCCTCCCTTACTCTAGTGCTTTATTGTGATTCTTATTGTAAGGGTGAGAGACTCCAAGTTGTGGAGATTCCTCGCAAACGGGAAAGAGAAAAGTAAAGAAGAACACCGTGGTATTCAAGTTGATCATTGGATCACTTGAGAGGAGTTGAGTGCAACTCTCGTCCGTTGGGACGCCACAATGTGGAGTAGGCAAGTTTTGTACTTGGCCGAACCACGGGATAAATCCTCGTGTCTCTTGTGCTTGTCCTTATTGTGTCTATAGTGCTTCACAAGAGCTCTCCTCTCTACTCACTTGATTTCATTGTTCTAACTCTTAATCAAGTTTGTGGTGTTAAGTTTTAAGTTTTACAGGATCACCTATTCACCCCCCCTCTAGGTGCTCTCAGTTTGGTTCTAGGGATTAAAACTATTCAAAACACATTAAATGAATCATAAGAGAACTAAAATACCCCTTAACATTTTTCGCTATTAGTACAACTGAAATAAAAGAGGGGCAAAAATGGAATTTATATGGTTTAGTCTATTTTAGTCACCTCTCGAGGGATTAGAGACTAAAACACTTTAGTCCCTATTTTAGTCCCATCGTTTAGCAATTTATGAACTAAATGAGATTAAAATTGAGGGACTAATCTTTAGTCCCTAAAACCAAACAGGGCCTCAGTTGATGAAGATGGGATCACAATTTTATCTCTAATAGTAACCATCAAATGCTCATCATTAGCAACAACAAAGGGATGATTTTAGATTATGTAAGCTTGGCTTGCTGAGTGCTAACTTGAGTTCCAATTTTATTCATATGAACAGAAGGTTTGCAACCAGCAAAAGTCTAATCCTTTCTCTCAAGCGAAACCAAATGCCACTAGGTCAGCATCGCGTAGGTACGACGAGCTGGACAACCTGGCCTTCTCTTAAGGTGGCAGAGGAGCCTACTGCCGCTACGCATGGAGACGATGACGGCGATCAACACTAGACCTAAACCCCGACAACACTATTCTTTTGGAAAAGGAAGATATATTAATTTTAAGTGCATTACAACGAGATGAAGCAATGTCTTGAAACAAACATCTCTCGGCCTCTGTTCCTTATAGAACACATAGCCTAACAAAATGAGATATCCTGAAGCTAATCATACTCTAGTGACTATCAATCCTTAAACTAGATCACCACCCATAAGTCCGGGAGAAAAACTCCATGACCAAATGCATCAAGTGAAGAAAAGCCTCCATAGCAAGGTCATGTGCATTCGAACGTTGTACAAATCGATTTAACCAATTAGATCGCGTCATGTCACCTATTTCTTTGCAGCACTACTAATTAATTAAACATGTGATATATTCTGCGTTAGACGTCTGATTTATTCCCTTCAAATTGCATTAGTTTCATATTAATTTTGCCTACGCATTAATAATATTGTTTTAATTATGACACATGTTTTAAATATTTAATTAATTATTTAACCAATGATTATTACAATGCCTTTTAATTAAACTAATTTATAATTTTTAATCTACAATTTTTATAAATAATTGTTAAAATGATTAATACCAACTCAAATGTTTCGATTTAATATTTTCTTAGTTTAAACGTGATATCTGTTAGATCCCATCTGTTAGATTTATTGCGCCTAAAAATATCGTTTTATCCATATGTTCTTCGTTTTAACTTCGATTTTAGTGGTTCTCGAACCTACGATCTCATGAGAATGCGTAGAATATTATTTATTACGTAATATGTTTTCATATTTAGTGGTTACTTATTTGTATCCATATTTAATGTAATGTTATTTGTAATGTTTTCCTTTCATGAGGGGAGAAAGGTTTTTAATGGGGCCATAGGTTGTAATTTTCATTTTTTTTCTTGTGCAGCCCTGTGCAATACAAGGGCCAAATTCCCCCACATGTAAAATATAAAATCTGGGATTACGCCATCGAGTGTAAAAAAGTATGAAGAAGCTCCAAAGTCATCCCTAAGGGGATGCAGAGCTAAGATGCCACCTAAGTAAAAGTTGAAGAAGCTCCAATGTCGTTCCTAAGAGGATGCAGAGCTTAAATGTCACCTAAGTCAAAGGTGAAGAAGCTCCAAAGTCGTTCCTAAGGGGATGCAGAGCATAGCTCCAAAGTCGTTCCTAAGGGAATGCAGAGCTGAAATACCACCTAAGTAAAAGGTGAAGAGATTTCAAAGTCGTTCCTAAGGGGATGCAGAGTCCGGGTGTGTATTCGTGCGAGTTTTTTTATCTTCGTCATACATTTGCACACTCCATCACATCATCTTTTGCATTCATACAACCATATATTAGCATTTGTAGGTTCATCATCATCACATAAAGCATGAAGCATTAACAGGAAAAACGGGGATTCCTGCCTTCAATGAGAAAACGTTTCGTTGTATATGAAGATGCTTTGTCTCAAATGAAACTTCGTTATATACGAATATGCTTTGTCTCAAAGTAAACTTCGTTATATACAAAGATTTTTCATCTCAAAGGAAACTTCGTTGTACACGAAAGATGCTTCGATGTGAACGAAAAGAAGGGAAGGTGTTTTTCGCCTTCGGCTCAAAAAGCTACAAGCGTTGGTTTCGTCCACAACAAAGCAGATGATATATAAACGAAAGGTAAAATAGTATTACAAAGCATTTACCAACATTTACAATAATTTGTTCACTTTCAGTTACAACTCTTCGTCAAATTATACGTTCTCTTGTACAAAGAATTTCCAAAAGTGTCTCTACAGATGTCAACAAAAGGAGTTTCTAAGGCCTTCAGCACTTCAGAGCTAGCTTCGGCTCATTGACTTCGGCAGCATCACCCTAAAAATTGACAAAAACAAGGGCAATGAGTAACATGGTAAGGGAAAATATAATATAAAATCCTAATGGTAAAGGTATTTTCTATACTTTGTTGAGCAGGCTTCGAGCTTCGTCTCCAGTCAGCTCTTGACCGCCCTTCGCCCAAATTTGAGTGATAAATCTGTTACCTATACTCCAGTCTTCGGCCTGAATATCAACTAGGTCAGATGGTGACAGACCAAAGTTTGGCCTGTTGACGACCCTCACATGATTGCATCCGGCATTCATGAAAGCTGCAGTTGTGCCACGAGAAGCCACCAGTGCACAGAAATCTCCGTGCCCAGTTATGACTTCGTCGAGGGCCTCAACTTATTTTTCAATATGTTCAAGAGCTCCGGGAATATCTTCGGCAGAACGGGTAACTTCTTCAGATGCGGCTCCGACAGAATTGAATATCCCCTTCAACCGGGCAATGCATTGAGTGGCAAAGCCAAAGCATCTATCCCAAAGATTTGTGATTATCTCGCTCAGTGTAACGTTCTTTTCAACTTCTGCTTAAACTCTTGCATTCAATGCTTTGGACTCGCGGTCGAAGCGCTCCGATTTCTTTTCCAAAGTTGTTCGAGTTTCGTCGAGCTCTTTGCTCAATTTTTTATTCTGAGATCGCGCTTCGACGAGTGAATCTTCAGCTGAGCGCAGTAGGCTATCTTTTCTTTCAAGGAATCTTCGAGCTTTTTGATTTTATCTTCAAAGCCTTCAATAATAATTTTGTTTTTTCTGTCCTCGACATCCTGCTGCATCTTCAAGGCCTTGCTCAGCAGTAGACTCTGAAAAACAAATCAAAGTTAGAATACCCAAATCACCACGAAGGTATCAATAGGGAGCTGTAGAGAAGTCTCACTTTAAAGTTTGAGTAGAACAAACTACCAATAATGTTTTGCCGCCTATAGGAACTGATGTTCGTTTCCAGATTTGGAAATCCAACACTCTTGGATAAAGTGCTTATGATTTTCGCCCCGGCACGGTCGCGAATGCATCCCAAAATCTCTTCTTCGACCCCACCGAAGAGTATGGATCTGAGCTGGTAACCGCAGGATATAGCAAACTCTTTCAATTCTGATTTGTCCTCTTCGGAAAGTTCTTGGCCGCCCAAATGCCGAAGGTCAAAATCTTTAGCTTCCGAAGAGGCATCTTCAATTATTTTCCCTTGTCAGGCGCTGCGGCTACGTCCTTCTCGGCAACCACATCCGATATGAGTCTATCGATTTCCGACATTGTGGTTGTGAGTTCATAAGCTTCGGCTCCGGCGGTATCTTCGACATCGACAGGCATAGCTCCTTTTGCTGCTGAAGCTGGGGGCGGTGTCTGCTCAATAGCTTGCATCACATTTATCATCCACCGTTTCTTCTGCCCCCGGCCTTCTCCTCCGCAGATGGAGCGGTTTCCTTTGATTGCAAAAGGCTAGTAAGATCTAACCTTAGAGGACTTAGCAGTGCAAATGGTATGGATTCAGTCATTACCTTCAAAATTTCTGAAACTTCAGCAGCAGAGGGTGAAGGAGGACCCATAGTTTTCTCTGGCACATCTTGTACCTTCGTATCCGCACAAGATATCTTGATGAGTTTACACTTCATGGGAGCCGAATCCTTCGGCTCCGAAAGAGTCTTCTGTTTCTTCGAAGCTTTCTGGTCCTCCTTAACTGATCGGGTAGCTTGCCTACCCAGAATACTAACAATATTCTTTCTTTTGCCCCCTCCGACCCCTTCGTCAAGCCTTTCATAGTCAGGATACTCAAAGTTAAGAGCATCCATAACATGGTTCAACATTCGTTTCGGCCGGGAGCCGAAGGCAGCAGTGCAGTCATCAACTGGTCTTCCTTCTTTGTATAGTTCACAAGAATCTCGTTGCACATTGTTTCTATCAATTCTAGCCATTCAGTGCATGGCTCTTTAAATGTCTTCTAAAATTTGAAGCGGTAAGGGAGTCAGACAAGTTCATACTTTTTCACTTCTTCCTTCTTCTTTGGCATTCCCATCCGCTAGAGGTTGGGAAAGTTCTGTTTGCAAAGTATTCCTGCACTAAATCCCTAGTGCTAATATGCCCAGCCACCACCCTGAATTTTACTTCGGCTAGTTGGCACGGAGAGCCGAGCTACATGTTGTATAGTGGTATCGTCATGCCGAAGCTTAATTTCAAAGGGCTCATTACCATGGTCATGAGCTTCTCCCTTTTCTTCTCATCAACCTTCACGTAAAACCACTCATTTGTCCAGCCAATAGGCCATTTGGTGCGGTATCCAATCCCAGGGGCCTTCGTATCTTTTCGATATGCAAAATTATAGCACCTGAAGTTTTTGTGCAGACCATCGGCTCTGGCCTTCGTCTAATAGTGCAGTTCGTGCACTCGGTAGAACCCTTCGGCATTGGCACTTTTACCTTGACTTCGGAGAGCCCATATGTAAATGTTAACCTAACAATAACATTTGGGGTCAGTTGGTGGAGATATATCTCAAATCTTTTCAAAACTTCCCCTATCATATCGTACAGGAGGAACCGAAGCCCTGCCCTGGAGAAGCTCTTAAACACAACAACTTCATCTTCTTTCGGTTCCGGAATTACTTCTTCTCTAGCAAAGCGAATAAGTTCATCTTCATTTTCCCCAAAATAGCCTACCTTTTTCATCACAACCAAGTCCTCTGTTGTTACGGTCGATTTTCCAAATTCAATGTGACTAGGTTTCGTTGGGCTCAGAATGTTGTTGTCCTCCTCACTTTCGTTGTCACTTTCTCCTTCGGCCACAGCCTATTCAGCTTCGGCGTTCGAGGCGCCTTCGGCAGTAGCTTCTTCTGGCACATCCAGACTTGATCGTCTCATCACTTCTGATATCGGTGTTGTTTCAGTTACTTTGGCCTCGTCTCCCTCACGGGACACCCTAGCAATGGATCTTACTCTGTCCATTTCAGTGTTCGGTTTCCTTAAAACGAAGCTGATCTCGAGTGACGAAGCGCTTGTTCGAAAGCGCAATGCAGAAAACTTTGGCTTCAGTTAAAATTTTAACAACACAACAGTGCAATGGCAATGAATGTTGTGGTAACTTCTCACCAACCTGTCTGTTTATATAGTGTTGCAGGAGAAGAAGGCGAACCGCCAGAACGTGTACACTGGCTGAACGGTGGACCGGCCCACGCTCAGAATATTTTAATCTTTTTTTGATAACAAGCTCAGGGAAGGTGTTTTCGGATCTTCGGCATTCCGAGGCCTTCGTGTTTTTCGTGGACCGAGCTCGTTACGAAAAAACGATCTAGCACCGCGAAGGGGCTACTGTTGGGGGTCTTCTTCTCCGTCGAAGGTCCTCAATACAAAACACCTTCGGCAAAATAATACAGAGGTCCGCCGAGGCTATCATTAGCTTCGGTTTAGCTTCTCAAAACGAAGACCTTGTGTAGAAGCAACGATGCAGAATACCGAAGCTATCATCAACTTCGTTTCAGCTCAAGCAGAAGAAGAAAAGACCAAATAGACCTTAATAATCTAAGTCGTCTGTAGATAAATGTTAAGGGTCATGAATGTAATTTTACCCGAGCCGCGTCCCGTGTCTATGAATAGATGAACAGGAACACCGTACTGTTCACGCTGAATTGTAATCACTCTCTCGCGTCTTTACCTTCGAGTAAGCCGAATGTATCAATGTAATATTAATACTGTCAATATTCATACATGTTTTATGAAATGCAAATATGTATGAATTAATGAAATGCAGTTACTGTCTTCATCCTGTTGCATTCTCATTCACATATTAAATGGTGAAGGTACATTCTTCTTGACCTTCGTCCCATGAGCATTATTCCTATGTAGATATAATGTTTCGGAAGACGAAGAACCATAATAATTAACAATTGTGTTGCCTTTTTCTTGATCTACAACATTTGAAAACAAGTGATCAACAGTGACCATAGTCGTTGGAAGTTCACAAAGTTAACTCCTCACGATTATGGTTAGCCGTCAGAAATTTACTGTGAACTTCGACGACTAATCTTGGCTGTTTGAAGTAAACCTAACTTCTGGCGATTCAACTATAAGATGGAAGTTTTTGGTCCGTCCATGTTAATTGCTAAGGACTCTTTGGAAGTTAGCTAACTTTGATCCTAAATCTTTACCAAACGTCGAAAGTTGGAGTATGTCCTTAGAAGTTAGTTATGTGTGCCAAACAATCAGCCATAATGGGACACACACAAACAAATGGAGGAAAATAAAAACACCGAACCGTATGGGACATCATTATCTGTGCCAAGACCAAGACGATCTGTCTAATCAGCCAAAACGTATATATTCGATACATGTGTGTGAAACTCTGGTTGATCGACTAGCTAGCAGTGACCCGTGGCATCATGAGGGACATCGAGTAGTTTGGCCGCTGTCGCTGTCTCCACCGCCGCCGCCAGAGATCATTCCCTTGGATTCCCCCGTCTGCACATTTGTTCGTCTCGTCGTCGCCATCGGACACCCTCCCTCGAGAACTCCTCACTGTTCGGCAGCCGGTAAACCCTAGGCGCGCGCTAGCTATCGGCCGGAATTCCGACGCGATATACTTATGTCCGATCGAGCCGTAAGGGGCATGCAATTCATATCAGCACCGCGCGCGGGAGCGCAATGGAGGACGAAGATGACAAGAAGGAGGTCGCCGTGGTCGGGTCCTCCGCCGCCGACCCAGTAGCAGACTCCTCGGCCGCCGACGCCTCACACGAGTACACTGGCATCGAGAAGGAGATCTTCGACCGTCTCCTGGAGAGAAGGATCGACGAAGCTGTCTACCGGCCGTCGGTCTTCCGCGAACAGCTCCACCGGCACTTCAAGCGGCTGCCGAGGAGGTCAGAGCATCATTTTGACACATATGATTAGTTCTCTATTTAGATAAGGTACTAAATTATATGCTATGCCCGTGGGTTCAGCTACGCCATCAATTTGAACGCGGAGGACGTCCTTCTGCACAGCAAGATCCTCGAGTGCGCCGCCGACCCTGACAAGCGCCCCGTCTTCCATGCCCGCTTCTTGAAAGTGAGCATCACTACTCAACTCGATCTCAATTCTGCTATATATGTGCTCTATCTAGCCAAAGCGCGTCAGCACATATCGAGAGAGTATGTATTCGTCTAGGTACCTTCGCGCGCGTGTATATATATATATATATATATATATATATATATATATATATATATATATATATATATATATATATATATATATATATATATATATATATATATATATATATATATATATATATATATATATATATATATATATATATATATATGCACAATGTTAATCTGAACTTTTGGTTCAACTAGCCAATTGCTCGGGCTTTACTATGATTTTTTTATATATCATATAAACAGGTATTTATTCAAATATAATTATTGTTTATTTCTAAACATTAAGATACATGTGGTCTAGTGGTTTGCCCCAAATTTCTGGAGTAGGCGCCGTGGGTTTGAATGCCCACTTCACACTATTTTTTATATAATTATTGTTTATTTCTAAATATTAAGGTACGTGTGGTCTATGTTAGCTGCGTGGGCGGGCTCGGGTGCTGAGCGCGGGTCCCATAGGGCACGGCCTCCGAGGCGGGGTGCGTGGGGGCGAGACCAGAGTGTCAGCGTGGAGAGGTGAAGCCGTAGTAGCACATTTTATGTTTTCCTCCTCCATGCCCAACTACATATTTGTAAAAAAAACATGCTTAGTAAAAAGGTTAGATCAAACGTCCAGATTGATTGTATGCATATCTGCACACGAAGTCAGTCTTGTGCATAGGATAAGTTTCCACTCCCTCCATGTCCAAATTATAAGTCATTTGGGACGAAGTTTAAAGTCAAACTTGTAAAATCTTAACTATAAATAACCATTTTGTTATTTAGTTTTGAAACCTAATAGTCATTTGCATGCACCGATTTATCTTAACGAGTATTTTTACAAAAGTATAAATACATTCAAAGTTCATTTATATTTAAAAAATGGTCAAAACTATATTTTAGAGACAGCGTGTCTTTGTTCTGAACGACTTACAATTTGAACCTGGAGGGAGTAAGTATTAGCATTGAAATCGTTTGTTGTTTTGCTTATTGTATGGACAGTGCATCCATGGTCCAGTTGTTGATTCAAAAGACAACCCATGGGGCTCTCTCACTGCTACTTCCAGGTACATGCAATATATATAACCCACGCTCTTTGCAACACCAACATAGTTAATAAATCTTTGAGAATTGATGTTACATTAATTGGTACAACTAAAATCATCTGCTTTATCATCTCTAGTTTCAATGACGGCGCAAGATCAACCTCTTTGTCGTCTATAGTAGTTTGGATGAACTTTCAATTATGAAGAAAACAAATTCTACCTCATATATATCTTGCAGCATTATTTATTGCACATATAATCTAAATTTAGAGGATTTGAACCATGAGAAAGGATGGGTGGCATCACTTTAGAGAGAAGAATAGTTGCTAATGACTCTGACCAGTTCTGTGAGGTCATTGTTACCAGCAAGCTCGAGATAGGCGATAACTTAGTGGAACATTAGCGGTGGCGAGGAAATCGAGGGAGCCAAACATGATGCGACTTCCAGGGTGAAAATCTCGCCTCCGGTGAGTGCTAAAGACTGGGCCATCGGAGTGGAAGGTGTCACTTGGCATGTTAACGAGTCCCCCCTACCTGGTGCACCAACTTTTGTGGTTTTGGAAACTAGGAGATAATAAGATTTGTGTTCGATGTCGGATGCTAGCGTGGACTCACTCCGAATAGTGAATCACTGGGACTCGAGCATAGGGGCTTGAGACAAAGGGTTTATACTAGTTCAGGCTTGCGCCCTAATCGAGTGTTGTGCTGATTGTATTCTAGAGCGTGTTACAACTGGTGCAAGTGTCTGAGAAGGGGGAGGGCCTTCCCTTTTATATTTCAATGGATGAACCTTACAAAGGAGACCTGCTTTTAACGAGAGGGAGAGAGAGGGAGAGAGAGATCTCCTTCCCCAGGTTGACGTGGTTGGTCTTCTGTAGGGTCGTGCGTGGACGTAAGTATGGCGCCGTCTATCACGTCGTTCCCCGTAGCAAGTCCATTGCTGATGTCCTTGGGATAGTGCACAGTGGGTCCCACAAGTCAGTCTCATAACATGGTCATACGTGGCATGGCTTCGCCTGTCATCATGCCTCACATCACCTTCCACCGTACACGGACACATACACTTGGTATGGCGTGTTGTCCCGTCTTTTTTGATATATGGGTCACTATTGAGACTCTGGTGCTGAGGTCTTCTATGATTGAGGCTGACCGACCCTACAGCGCAGTGGGGGTATGCCTGAACTGTTCGTGGGGGCGTATAGTCATGCTGAAGGCAACCTCCCGAGGGATGTCGCATCTTGTCTTAGATGCCGTGGGTCGATAGTACTGGATTGAAACCTCCGCCTCGCCGGATTGCTCGTCAAGGACTTGGTTGGTCGCTCCCCTCGTGGGGTTGCTCGACAGGGACCTGGTCGATTGCTCCGTCTCACAGGGTTTCTCGGTGGGGATCTGGTTGGTCGCTCTGCCTCATCGGGTTGCTCGATAGAAAGTTTGTCGACCAGTTGGCCGTTTTAAAAGAGGCCATGGGCCTATTTCGGGTACCTAATTCCCGTGTACCGGACATGGGTGTCATGGGTAGAGTAACCAGGTCGGGCAAAGTCACGTCAGTTGAAGAAATAGAGATTGGCCAAAGCTAGATCCAACTCTATTAAACTATACCGTCCACCACGTCGGCTACAAATGACACCACAAACCTTACTATCGATTGTTGTCAGTTTTGATGTCGCACAACGCTCTAGTATATTACCTTTACCATCAACCTACAATCACTTTAACGCCACATCAATTTTTTTTATAGATTTGTACGTTATATTGAAAAAATCATCAAACACATAAATAGGTAAATAAAAAATTTTGTAGTTCATAAAGAGAATTAAAAATTGCATTACTTAAAAAAATACACAATACGTAGAAAAAAATAAAATTACATTACTTCTAAAATAAAAGTTATACTAGTCGGTTACCCGTGCGTTGCGATGACTCACAATAATACCACGTAAATTATCCAGCAAAAAGGTCTCAAGATTTTTATTGTTTGTATCCACTTTCGTATAATATTTTTTTATGAACGCACGGGTACCATAGTCAGTCAATCAGAGACCCCTATCCCTCGCCTCCCCCACTTCCAAAGTTTCGTAGAGCAGGAGCGGAAGGGAAGAGGCAGGCATACCTGTTCGTTGCCGGAGAAGGACACGACGAAGACCTGAGCATCTGGAGGCGACATAGGTAGTATACCGCTAGATATATAAGGAGAGAGCACGCAAGCGGAGAAAGAGCCCAGCTAGAGCAGCTCCAAACCAAAAGGCACCCGCACCAGGCGTTAGTCTGAGAAGGGCGAGATAATGCGAGTGTCTTCTCAACCCTGAACCCGCCAAAGCGACACAACACCACCACCAACTCTGTAGCATATGCGGGCTGCTGCCACGCTACGGACCTTAGTTGTCCAATATCTCAAACCTGGACTCATCATCGCTAAGATAACCTAAGCGTGATAGGCGCCACTATGTACTCCTCGACGGCACGCACGGAGAAAGGCCAGGAGCATGACCGACTCGCCCCGTACCCGCGTCAACGAGCGTCGGTCGGCTCGCGGCTGCGACGGTGTGTGGGAACAGCAGGTTGGGGAGGAAGAACAGGGCGAAGGTTGGGAAGACGAACGAGACATCCGATGACGGCGAAAACGATGGTGCGCGCATGATGTGAAATGTCCTCGTGGACGTGCATTAGCCACTGAGCGAGTCGGTGTTAGGGCTGGTGTCGGACGAATACGAGGAGGAGGTACCCCTGCTCCTACACCCTCTGCCGAGAATGGGGTGGCGTGGAGGTGGTGGCATAAGGGGAGAGAGAAAAGAAGTAGAATGACGAACGACTGAAGCAATGACCATCATTATCGTGTGGAGGTAAAGATGGCCAAATGGGCTGTGTCTAGCTAGCTGGCTCGAGGCACGACCGATTTAATAGTGCTTGGGCTAACCCGACACGAGCGCCATGCGGTGCTTGGGCCGTAGCCTCGGTCCGTAATGTTGGCCCGGCCCGACACAATTTTTTATTATACAAAAAAATCATATATATATATATATATACAATTTATATTCAATTTTATAAATACTTGAGCATGATGTTCTACTGATTAGACAACTTCGCCTAGTGTCTTCCACCCTTCTTCCATCAGGGTGTGGGTTCAAACCTCTGCACCGTTTTTTAATATTTTACATTGAGTTGATTTGGAAAAATGAGGCACTTTTTGTAAAAAGATGACGTAGGACTTAAAACTGGTGATTTAAGTATAGTAGAGATAATGCATAATAAATACATTACTTGAAAAAAATAAAAATTCGTGGTGTGATCCCTTCGTCCTAAATTAAAATTCGTTTTATCCTTTTAGTGGATTTATATAATAATTAATGTAGGAGTATGTGTTTTATATATGTGTCTATATTTATCATCAACAATTTAAATATAGATATGAAAAACAAGTGATAAAACGACTACTAAATTAGAACAGGGAAAGTACTTCATTAAATAATTCATGACACAGTGGAAACTGACACTAAATATCCACAGCAGATACGCAGGAGTCCCCTGTCTTCATGAAATAATTTTTTCTACAATTGACCGGCCAAGAGTCCTCGCTCAGGTACGACTTTTTAGAGCACCAATCCATTTTTCATTGCAGTTTCCATTTAGGATCCAGATATGAATAACTTTTCATGCACTTGGGTTGAATTTTCATTCGCACTGTCTTTTGGTAGCTGTCTGCCTTGCTGTCTGAAGTTGGACTGAACATTCTTGAAGCTCATGTTTTCTCAACAAGGGATGGCTTTTGTTTGCATATGTTTATCGTTGATGGCTGGCATACAGAGGTAAACTTTGAGTATTATTGTGTAGTGTACTTGTTTATTGACATATATTTTTGGGGCATGTCATGTTGAAACTTATGCCGGAGTATATTCTTCTCCGTTTATACGGTGAGACAAGAGATTTTGAAATATACAAATATCTACCTACGTTGAGTTTTAATAAAATGCTCCTTAACGAAAAAAAATCTACGTTGTCAGTGGCAAAGAATACAAACTACATGTAATGTAAGGGCATGTACAGTGGAGAGACACCAAAACGGTTCTCCAAGCACAGGAGACAACTAAGAGACTCTATTGTACAATGGAGTGTCTCTAAACGTAGTCTGTTAATAAATACAGAATTAAATGTATTTGTATAACATCAGATCGATAGAACAGACGACAAATTCGTACAGTGGGAAGTGAGGCGTCTGTTGTTACTTGGTTTACGAGCCAGAGGCGTCTCTTCACGGAGAGACGGCTCTAAGATTTTTTTGCAAATAACCCCCTAAAACACCTTAAGAGCCCCCACATTAAACACCACTGTACATGCCCTAATGCCTAGTTAATGCCAATGGGAGGAGTCCCTCATAGCTCATAGCTTACATGTAATGTAATGCCTAATTAATGCCAATTGGAGGAGCCAACAAGACGTTATACGATAACACAGAAGCTCTATAAAGACTGTTCTGAACTTATTTACAATAATGTTTTTTAAAATCATCAGTGTTAGAGGCCAATAAAAATAATTGTTTTTACAGGTGGGGAACTGAGAACAGCCAGTAGTAATCTTTTCCACTATAAATATAAAATTGGATTTAAAAATAGCAAAAAAATATTTTAACTAAGGAGGCTCCGCCTGTCATTGTTGCAAGTCTGGTATTTTCACGGAAAAATTAGCGCGCTACGGGCGTGATTCGAACTCACAAACCTCATGACATATCTTGTATCTAGATTGCAGTTTTGTTGTCCACATATTATAACCAACTGAGTGTAAATTGATTGTTTTATGCCATAAGTGAATTTTAAAAAAAAGTTGTCAACTACAAAGTTAATAACTTTAAAAGTTCTACAACTTTTATTTTGATACTTTTTTCATCCGAGGTCGTTTGCAAAATTTGAATTTTAAATTTAATTAATCCAGATACATTTTTTGAGATCCGAAATGATTGCAAATAAAAAATTTGTCAACTACAAAGTTTCATAGCTTTTAGAGATCTATAACATTTATTTTGGTGCTTTTTTCATACAAGGTCATTTGAAAAACTCAAACAAGTAAGGATAAAAATGATTTCTACTAACACTTTCTTAAGAAAACCGCCTATAGAAATCGATTTATACATGCGGTTCCATAAGAAAGACGATTTTCTTAAGGAACCGTCTGTAGTGATAGCACTAGCGTTTGATAACTGAATCTGTCTATAAAAAATAGAACTTACCGTAGGCTTAGAGCTTTTTTTACTGAATTACCGGTGAGGTGACTAGAAGGGGGTGAATGGTAGCCACTAAAATTCTCTTCAAAGAACAGCACCGTGACTTTGATCCCGACTTCAACGAAACCCCGCAGGATGATTGAACTGCGAAACATAGTTATATACCAAACTGCTACATAGGGAACTGCCCAACTATCTGCAGATATCAGATCCAAAATTACAAAAAAGGAAGAGCGACAGGGCCGTGCTCACGAGCAACAGTGCCGGTCAAGGAAAAATGCCTAGAGTCTGCTCAAACTTCACAGGGAGTTTGTGGAGAGGGAAATAAAATGGATCCAGAAGCTTCACCCAAAGCAAATAAAAACCCATGCGTAGATCAGATTTCCTGAGAAGGATGGGGTTTTGTAGGGGTTTTATCAAACGAGCTCAAAACGAGATCAACTTAGATCACGACCAAGAACTGCACCATTAGGGCATATGCAATGAACCAAAAGAGTGTATCCCAACCACCGACAATGCCTAAACAGATCCACATCCCAAGAACTCAAAGGTTCTTCACAAAATCAACCCTTCCTTTGAACTAAGCCCTGTGGATGGATCCGACCCTTCCTTTGAATTGAGAAGTGAAGATTACAAACACAGACTCTGGTTTAGAACATCTGTGGATCTCGGCTACACTAGGGGATGGAGACTAGAGTTTCTAATTACTGAAATGAAACTAGACTAATGAGATAGCCAAAAGAGATGGATGTAATAATAGCCCTACCACTCTATTTATAGAGGGTTATTACTACTTCCTATACTACCCCTAGATACATAGAGCTTATCCACTCCATCAGGGGCAAAATGGACCAACTCCTGGGATATTGATCTGACAGCCACGTGCTCCACATGAAGTTGCTTCGCCTCGATGCACCCTTCATGATGACGCCACGTGCCTCCTCCGATTCCCACCGAAACTGCCACCGACGAGTTTTGAGGCCAAACTCGATCATATCGAAAACTCGTCGTCCGTAGAGCTGGGTGGTTTTTCAAGGCTCGACCACCAAAAACCCATGAGTTTCACACCACGTCCGCGTCCCCCATGTCCTGTACATGTGTCCCACCAGTCCTCGACTACGCCGTCAACACGGAGCGCTCCACGACATCCTTGCTTCGGTGTGTGTCCGAGGTGTCAGCCATCACGGCGAGTCAACCGGTGACTCTGGCCCGTCGGTCAAGTCCCAGTGCTCGTCCTTCACTGCTCCCAGTCCATCGGCACATACCCACATGACCTTCAACTTCATCGTCGACCACCGTACCTGGGCTCCACACCTACATACCACAAGCCGAGAGACATGGTTGCACAACACAATAACTCACACCTCGGTTAGTCCACGACTCAACCCGAGATGCTACCCGTTGACAACCACTCATCATCACCTTGAACCACAAGGGACAAGCCAACCTTGTGTTCACAATCTCCCCCTTGATGAGTGCATTGCCAACATCACCACATGATCCTATATAAGCAGAAAGAAGGAAGAAGAATAGAACCTCACCTGAATGACCAAGAGCAAGATAAAAGCCAAACAAGTTATCCAGAGTGAGCAAAGCTTTGTCTCCAAAGAAATGGGCAACAACTCAACATGATCAAGCGAGAAAACGACTAGTCCTCAGAAAGGGGCTCAACACCACTAGCTAGCAGCCAAAGCCAAATCAAAGCACAAAATCAGTACGAAACCTAAAATCAAAGCTAGTATATCCATAAAGAGGCAAAGGCTCAACATAACTAGCGAAAGCTCCCAATGGCTCAAATACTCCCCTAAAAAATGTCTCTCCCTAAAGCACATCTAAAAACCTCATAGAAAACAAGACATCCTAATAAGAAAATGAGTATACAAGAAGAACTCTCCAAAAATCTTCCACAAATGCACATCTCCAAGAGATTCCTCAAAAACATAAAACTCTCCCCCTTGCATGAAATTCTCCCCAAAGCCTCTAAAACTCTCCCCCTTGATGGGTGCACCAAAATACCCAACAATTCTCCCCCTTGTTGACAAGTGCACTCAACAAGAAAGGGCAACACGAGAAAGAAGCCAATTTCTCCTCAGAGAATGCAAAGATCTAAAGGAAATACAGAAATGCAAGAGCTTCAGGAGTATAGCTAATAGAGTGTAAAAATGCACTAAGTGGTGTTGTGAGATGCGTGCAGCAATAAATGCACGTGCTAACAGATGCTCAAACTGATCATATGCACAAGATATGTAAAGTATAAACATTTTGATTCAGTTTTAGGAATGTCAAAAGAGAAGTTCACCACTAAAACAACACTAGGCATAGTGTAAGCAGGAAATCAACGAAGTGCTAGTCAAGGTAAACAAGGTGAGCTACCCCAAACAACGGTCACTCATCATGCTAGAAACATTTCTGTAATTGATACCAATTGAAATTTTCAAAATTTATCAGATTTTGCAGTGGATTACAAATTTCAAAGAAAAGGATGTGAGTGTGAGAGGTTGTAAGCATTGTCATTGTCTAACTTTTCAACATGGTGTTGCCTATGCAACAAAGCAATCAAAAGCTAAAGACACCGGTTTCAATTATCCACTACACTGCTCAAGTTCATCGAAACATGCAAATGGAAGCAGTCTCGATACATTGATGTGGTGAAAATGCAAACCCATCTCGATCTTTCTGATTTTTACTTATCTTGATTTAGATTTTAGCATAGAAGTAATGTATCAGGAAAGTGAATGACTTAAAGCATGAGACATAGCCACCTAGCATACTAGTGATAGCAAAAAAGGATCTAACACATCCTACCCATGCTAGGTACACATCTCAATGGTGAACAAGTTTTAGATTCAACAAGTAATAGTCATGTTCACAATTTGGAAAACAGGCTTAGCTCAACATTATTGCATCAATATGAACAAAAAGATCTTAAGCTTGCCATAACATCATCATGTACAAAGAGAATAGTCACATTCTAATAGATATATAAGTGAAGTTGTAGAATATACATGATCAGATGCAAATGCAGATATATTACGAGATGCAAAGAAAAGCAAAGAGAAAAATCCTCAACTAAAAGGGAAAACACACACCCAACTCCCCTCGCAAATGTACAAAAGTAGACTGATCAAGGGGTTTTGTGAGGATATCTACAAGCTGTCTGTGGGTATCAACATGGTGAAGATCAATGTACCCTTTCTCATAATGATCTCTGAGAAAATAAAAGCGAACATCAATATGTTTGGTCTTAGAATGTAGCACAAGATTTTTGGCAACGTTAATGATACTCATGCTACCACAAAGAAGAGGCACATGAGAAAACTCTAAGCCAAAATCCCTCAAAGTGGCCATCATCCAAAGCAACTACGATCAATAGCTAGCGACAACAAAATACTCAGCCTTTGTGTTAGACTGGGCAACGCTAAATTATTTGTGAGAAGGCCAAGAAACTAGGGAGGAACCCAAAAAATGACAAGTCCCAGAAGTGGACATGTAATCCAAGCGTCATCCCGCAAAATCAGCATCTGAATAACTGCACAAAGATAGAGCGAACGAAGCGGAGTACCATAAACTAAACTCAATAGTGAAACATAGGTACCAGATAATTCGTTTGACGGCCTATCTGTGAGAGGTGCGTGGGGAAGCCTGGAATCAAGCGCACCGACAAACTGCAAAGTGTATGTATGGCCTCATCACCGACAAGTACTGGAGGGAGCCGATCATGCTCATCTACTCCTTCTGGTCCACAGTCTCACATTCCTCATCGACATCCAACGTCATCGTAGTGGACATGGGTGTCGAAAGAGGCTTGGCCTCTCCCATGTCAAACATCTTCTGGACATCCTTTGTGTATTTGCCTTGGTGCACAAAAGTCCTGTCTTAGGTCTGCTTGATTCATAGCCCAAGGAAGAAGTTGAGCTCACCCATCATGCTCATATCAAACTCCCTGCTCATAGTATCTAAAAAGTTGGAAACAAGAGCATGAGAAGAACCACCAAAGATGATACCATCCACATAAATCTGTACTAATAAAGTATCATTGCCATTTTAAAGACCTTTGCAAGAAAGAAAGTTTTCAAACGCTCATACCAGGCTATAGGGGCTTGTTTCAAACCATACAAAGCTGTTTGGAGTTTAAAAACATGGTTTGGAAACTTTGAACTCTCAAAACTAGGGGCTGCCCCACATAAACCTCTTCCTCTATATAGCCATTCAGAAAAGCACTTTTGACATCCATTTGAAAAAGTTAAAAACCCTTCGATGCAGCGAAAGAAATAAGGATCCTAATGGCTTCAAAACAGGCAACAGGGGCAAAGGTTTCCTCATAATAAATACCCTCTTTTTGGCAAAACCCTTGGGAAACCAACCTCACCTTGTGTCTCACTACCAACCCATCCTCGCTCTATTTGTTTTTAAAAACCCATTTTGGTTCTGATGGGATGGTAGTTCGAAGGAGGTGGCACCAAAACCCAACCCGATTTCTCACAAAATTTTCAAGCTTCTCATGCATAGCATTGACCTAGTTAGGATCAGACAAAGCTTCTCCAACATCCCAGGACTCAAAAGAAGCAACAAAAGCTGAGTGAGCAAAGTGGGACATCTACTGATACATAGAGCGAGTGACTTGCTCATGAAGCTCACTAATCTTCTGTTGAGGAGGGTGATCATGTTGAACATGTCGTGGAGCCTCCCTCAAAGAAGTGGCCCCTCCCTCAATAGCCTGAACTCCTCCATACACAACAGGCTTCGGCTCGACTGGACCCCAAATGGTAGAGGAAGTGATGTTAGGTCCGTCGTCCGAGGTCATCGACGTAGGCTCAACTGGGGCATCCGGTGGAGTCGGCTCAGGATCACCCCAGTCGGTGTCATCCTTCTTCTCCCCCACAAAGATGGTCTCACCAATCTGATCTAGACTTGCAGGCTCAAAGAAGGGATGGACTAGGTGAAGTCTCATCAAATGTTACCTCACAAGTCTCCATGATTCTATTAGTCTCAAGGTTAAGAACACGATAAGCACGTGAGTGTAATGCATAACCAAGAAAAACACAGTCAGAAGACCATGCCTCAAACTTGTCCAAATTACCCTGCAGTCAAAACAAAGCATCTATAGTCAAACAACCTAAAATGGCTAACCTTGGGTGGCCGTCGAAATCACAACTCATAAGAAGTCTTGTTCAGAAAAGCATGAAGAAAGATGTGATTGGACACATGACAAGCAGTGTTGTCCAAAATGCCTAGGAGTCATATGCTTATAGAGCATCGTCCTAGCCATCTCAACATGGGTCCTATTCTTGCGTTCAACAATGTCATTCTGCCGAGGCACATATTAAGAGGAAACTAATGCTCGAGTCCCAAAGAAGCACAAAATGTTTCAAAATGAGTCTTTAAATTTTGTGCCATTATCACTATGAATTTCTCTCATGACATTCTTGGGAAACTCATTTTGCAACCTAAGAATCAAATCTTAAGCATGAGTAAAAGCCTCATCTTTCGCCACCATAAAGAACACCCAAGAATAGTAAGAAAAGTCGTCAAATACCACAAGCACATACCACTCCCCCCCAATAGAGCAAACCCGAGCTGGACCAATAGTGTCCATATGAAGCAACTCTCGCTAGGCTGCGAGGTCATCACATTAGTGACCGGAGAATGGTAAGCAACAACCATCTTGTTGTGATGACAAGGGTGACATACAAGATCTTTCTTAAATTTTAATTTGGGCAATCCTTGGATGAGGCCAAGTGCGCTCAATTGACACAAAAGATCAAAGCTCAAGTGTGCTAGCCTCCTATGCCTCTTCCAAATCAAAGAACAAGATCCTACCAAAATACATCAAGAGGGGCTGGGTGAATGGGAAAAATCAGCTCGAAAAACTTGACCAAATAGAGAAATCTAGGAAACAAGATCTTCTTTTGCATCCAAAACTCGAGAAAGACCACTCTTAAAGCGCAGTTCATAGTCATCCTCAAGGAGTTGCAAAACAGAAAGCAGATTGAAATGCAAATTTGAAAACAAAGCAACATCCTTGAGGACAATACTCTCGTTCAATCGAACGGAGCCACAAGAGACAACCTTACCTCTTGACTTATCCCTAAATGTGATGTATTCCTTACCAATCATGGGGTTGAGGTTAGAGAACCATTTGAAGCTTACGGTCATGAATAGCCAGAATATGAGTGTCGTGTTCTCTAGGCCTCCGCCCTACATCAACAATAAGACACGGGGTGAACAAATGGCACAACACTGGGGTTAGGATACTAAGAATAATACCAGTGCTTTGGCATGTGCCCCTAAAAGGTGTTAGGAAAAACACCAAACATCCCCTGGTCCGATGGAGGGATAACGATCACCATGAGAAGGAAATCGTGGTCCACTGGGGAAGTAAGAACCAAAACATCTACCACAGGGTCCTTGGCCATATGGCACACGACAAGCACCCCACAGGCACGACCACCTTGTGGTCTCACTGCCTGAGGCCTAGCAGCAAGAGGCAAAGCACCTCTAGGCCTCGCAAGACGTCTCTGAGCAAGAGAGCCATGAACACCATGAGAAGGGCAGTTTATGTTCCTTCTGTTAGACTCAGAAACCCACGCTCATCTCTCTTCCTCCTAAAGAAGAAAGCAGCCAAATGATCATCCCTCTCACAATAATCACAATGAAATCTCATCTCTCTCTTAGGTGGAGTCTGTTTGTGGGATTTGGGCTTCTTGTGTGGTTGAGGGGCTCTAGGAAGGGGATCACTAGAGATGTCAGGAAGGGTGTCAAGTGTGATCCTGAGGTGGTTAGATTTTGGACACCACACTTTTTCTGAGGAGGGGCTTTTAGAGGTTCAACAAATACTCCATCTCTCACAACTGGGGTGGTAGATTTGGGTGGAGTGATTTTAATAAGCTTGGGGTGGCTAAAGGTTTCTCTGGGGATTTCAAGCCACTAGACACACCAACCTTGCCAAACCAAGCATCACTCCCAGCCCTACCAGCAAAGCCTAACCCAGTTCACCAGTTCTCCTCTTGAACTGACTGACCATCATGCCCAACTAGGCTCACTACTAGACACCCAACTCAAGACTGATCAAAGGTATGTTTTTTCTTCATCGATCTGAGTCTTGTAGTGTCTACAGTACTTAAGACTAGATTGCAAACCCTCATAGAGTGCACACTAAGTAGGTGCAGATGCATTCACTAAGCTAGCCTTCTCAAGCGAGGCTATCCTGGCGTTCTTCTCTGCTAGCTCAGTCTGCAATCCAAAACCAGTCTGACACACACCCAACAAGCTATACCAAGACTGCAGCTCATCGCACTCATCTAGCAAGGTGGCGCACTTGGTCTACAAAGTGGCGATGTTTGACATGTGAAGGGCACATCCATCACTGAAGCTCACTACAACTGAAGCTCTAGCAAACTCAAGCTCTCTAAGCATGCTCTCATACTTGGATTTAAACTCTTTCCTCTCATGAGTAGCAAGCCTAAGCAAATTATCTTGATTCCCCAAAGCAACGTTCAGCTCTTCTACCTTAGTGGCAAGATTATCGACGGAATGTGATACCTCAGAAGAAGAGTCATTGTCGATGTCCTTGCTATCTCCGCCCACCACATCATCACCAAGGGCCATGGTGCAAAGGCCTTCTGTCGTGTCGGTGATGAAGCATAGCTCGTTGAGCTTGTCCTCAACATGCCTCTCGAGCTCCTCGTCGCTCGAAAAAGAGGCCGACTCATCGGAGTCGTGATCGAGGTCGCTCAGGGAGGCGAGGAAAGCACACTCCTTGATCTTTTCCTTCTAGAGTTACTTCTTCTAGAGCGCCTCCTTGTCAGACCTCCTCTTGGACTTATGCTTGCCAAAGGTATGCTCCCGCTTGCCCTTGTGCCGACCAGAGTGCTTACGCGGGCCAGCCTCTCACTTTCCCTTCATAGGGCAACTAGCGATGAAGTAGTCAGGGTCGCCACAGTTGTTCTGGTGGTTGTTGTGGAATTGCGTGAACTAGCTGGCCACAAGCGGCAACTCCTCATCCCCAAGACTCTCCACCTGCTCTTTTGTGATAGAGAACAAGGAAGACAGCAAACATGACAGGTGAGGGTTAGAGGAAGAACCACCTCCTGAGACTAGGGCCATGGTGGGTGCACCATGGTTCTCAATCTTGACCTAGGTCTGATGGTCAATCTCAGTGGACTTGAGCTTGCTGAACAATTTGTCCACATTGAGAATCTCATAGTTGAGCGACTCGATGATAGCCAAAACCTTCACCTCCTAAACCCTCCAATCTAAATCATGTAGAAGCTTAAGTGCTCTCTCATGATCATTATATGGAAGTTGTGCCTTGTTGGCATGCATCTTATTGATAATAGACTGAAACCGAGAAAACATCGTATCAATGGTCTCTCCAGCCAACTACACAAAGTTCTTGGACTCCCACCAGTATGTCTCAAATAATCTAGTATTTACATGATCACTGCCCTAATGGAATATCTCAAGGGTACAGTAGATCTGATGAGCCATGGCCAAATTCCAACTTGCTCAAATTCAGCAAGCAAGAGACATGAGAACAAAGCATTTCGAGCTTTGTTGTTTGAATCATGGAACTCCATCTGAATTGGAGTGACCCGAGCACTCGTATCATCTACCTAATACTCTGAAGATATTCCGACATTTGGATCTTCTAGTACGTGTAATTCATCCCATCGAAGAATGGAGGTTTTGCAACACCTCGTTCCATGTCACCTTTGTGGATTTCAGACCAATTAGGGTAAGGAAATCCTTAAACAACTCTGATACCAATTGAAGGACCGATGAGGCGATTAGAGAGGGGCGGGGGTGAATGGGAGCCACTAAAATTATCTTCTGAGAACAGCACTGAGACTTTGATCCCAACTTCAACTAAACCCCATAGAACGACTGAAACTGTGTAACACAGTAATATTCAGTCCACAATATACCGAACTACTACATAGGGAACTGCCCAACTATTTGCAAAATCTCAAAGCCAAAATCATAGAAAAGGATGAGCGGCAGTGCCGGTCAAGGAAATATGCCTAAACTCTTCTCAAACTTCACAGGGAGTTTGCTCAGAGGGAAATAAGATGGATCCAGAAGTTTCACCCAGAGAAAATAAAAAACCCATGTGTAGATCAGATTTCCGGAGAATGTTGGGGTTTTGTTCGGATTTTCTCAAACAAACATGAAACGAGATCAACTCGGATCATGACGAAGAACTACACCAACTAGGCGTATGTAGTGATCCAAAGAGTTTATCTTAGCCATAGTTAATCACCAAACAGACCCACAACCCTACAACTTGAAGGTTCTTCACAAATTCACATAGAGAAGGAAGGGAAGAATGCGAGAACAAAACTGACTCAAAAACTTTACCGGAGACAAAACTAAGTAAACGAGTAGAACCAGCCCTGTGCATGGATCCAGCCACCCTTGGTTTGATTAGAGCAGTAAAGTTTACAAACACAGACGTGAGTTCAAAACATCTGTGGATCATGGCTACACTAGGGGATGGAGACTATAGTTTCTAAGTGCTGAAATGAAACTAGCCTTATGAGATAGCCAAAATAGATGGATGTAACAATATCCCTACCACTCTATTTCTAGAGGGTTATTACTACTTCCTAAACTAACCCTAGATACATAGAGCTTATCCAATCCACCGTGAAAAAATGGACCAAGTCTTGGGATATTGACCTGACGGTCACACGCTCCACATGAAGTTGCTTACCTCGACGCGCCCTTCGTGATGATGCCACGTGGCGCCTCCAATGCCCGTCGAAACCGACACTGCCGAGTTTTGAGGCCAAACTCGGTCGAAAACTCGCCATCCATAGCGCTGGGTGGTTTTTTGAGGTTCAACCACCAAACCTCTATGAGTATCACACCACGTGCACGTCCCCCACGTCTTGGACACGTGTCCCGCCAGTCCTCGACCGCGTCGGTGACACAGCGCGCTCCGCCACATCCATGCTCTAGTGCGTGTCCCAGGTGTCAGCCACTGTGGCTAGTCACCTAGCGACTCTGGCTCCTCGGTGCAGTCCCAGCGCTCGTCCTTCACTGCTCTTGGTCTATTGGCACAAACCGCATGACCTTTATCGTCACCGTCGACCATCATACCTGTGCTCCACACCTACATACCACAAGCCGAGAGACATGGTTGAACAACACAATAACTGAAGCCTCGGTTAGTCCACGACTCAACCGAGACGCTACCCATTGACAATCACTCATTATCACTCCGAACCACAAGGGACAAGTCAACCTCGTGTTGGCATCTTCTAGTGTACATCTTATTCCTAATAACATTGTTCTCATAAGGTGCACAGTGGGAGGAGTTCCTCATAGATCATAGCTTGCATAATATGTAAATATTTTATGTTAATTTATGAACTTTTTAAATTAATGGTTTCAAGCTAAATATACGGACTTGTGATCATATTTCGCATGCCCCAAAATCGTCTTGACTATATGCTTGTGATAACTAATATAATACTAATGTGTTGTTAGGCATCTTGGTTATGGATCTCCATATCCTAGTATTAATTATTCAGTCAAGCATCAGTGTTTTTGTGTGTTACATACAATTTCTTACATCAGTGCTTTTATGTAACACCACATAGTTCTGTTTGCAGGAGACATATGATTTGGTGCAGTGTCTCAAGGAGACAGCGGCACGCAATTATGTATGTTGTTTTCTTTCTCACTTGATATTTGCTCAAATGCCTAAAATAGTTGGTGCATGGCTGCATGGTTACCATGTGTACATATGCCTGTAATTTACCTTCTTAAGGGAAGTCTTATTTTATCAAGACGATGAATAAAAGGTCTTGGCCTCATTAAAAGATGAATGTGACCATTAATTATTAGAATGTTGCTAGAGGGTTGAACTAAAGCAACAAAGCAATTAATCTATTGCAAAATCTCAACCTATAACTAGCGAAAATTTCTATTGTCATTATTTTCAGAAGTCTACATGAATTTAGATAAAGCTTCGATCCTCCTCACGCTGAAACAAAGAATACGCCCTTGTCCAATGTGTGCCCCTATATATAACCTGCATGAAAGAACAAATAGAGATGCTTTGTTAAGCAGCATCATTCCAGCTTAACCATATGACCTAGCATATGGCGCCCATACAAGGATAGGATTAGAAATTTGTTTTGTGATGGTGCATCATTTAACCAGCTAGACATTTCTTATTATCATGTCAGTTTCTTTTTTAACCAAATTATCTTTAGTGAGTATTACTACATTGTAGAGAAACTAGAGGGAAACATTTTTATTACCATATCTGCAATTTACCTTTTCGCATCGAGGTAGTACCTTTTATACTTATATATATGCTCAACATTATAAGATAAAATAATGAACATGTTAGCACAGCATTTCTCTTAAATCCCATGTGTGTTATATCAAACTAAACAATTTCACAGAGCCTCGGAAAGAATAAAAGAGCTGCAAGAGAAGGCTAGTGACTCGAATACTGATAGGAGTTTGTTGCAGATTAGGGACATAATTGAATATGGGTCTTCCTGTGATCTGTAAGAGGAAAATAACATCTAAGATATATGAAATTAAAGTCTTGCATTAAAGAAACTAGAAGGTTCACATTTCTTTTATGGGTTTAGTTGATTTCAGGGACTCCTAAGTCTTATTTTATCTATAAAAGAAAGTACCCATGTTTAGAGAAATATCATTAAATGATGGTAACCAGATTTGATTTTGGCAGATAAATGGTGTTGGAGCCCTTTATTGTCAAAGGTTCTCGAAGCATTATTTTAACAATTGTTTTTAAGCACATTTCAGGTGTTACGAAGCGGCTTTGAAATCGGCCTTCATTCCAATTTGAAAGCACAACGCACAGAGAAAGACAGGCGAAGGCAGAGAAGAAGGATATAGAAGTTTGGCCAACTCATTCACAAGGGAGATACACGATGCTATCCCTACAAAATTTATAGTTCATATGTATAAGAACTAAGGGTATATTTGTAATTTTATATGAAGGCGTACTATGATTTGCTACTATAAATATGTGTACAATGCCATGCAGAGAGCACGGTGGAAGGGAAAACTGGAATAATTTCGCCTTCGAAGTTGTGATCTTTTATTATCACTATTTTTGCTTATGAAGGTACATGTAATAATCTATGAAGGAAAAGAAGCAATAACAAAAACACGTCAACAACTATTCCCCTCCGAACAATTGTATTTGACCCAAAAGTTCTTTTATTCTAATAATCTTCATCTTTTGGTTTATTCGAATGAACCAAAAGAACGAAGGTTTTCCATTATTAACTTTGTTGCCCTATTTTGATCCATTCTTAGGTATTAGAACAGATGACCAACATTGGCGCTCACCTCCGGTGAACTCATGAATGCAAGCATCTTTTCATCATGCCTCCGAAGAAGTCTACAACTCCCACTTTGGTTCTTTCTCTGATTGATTAGAACCAGGATGAAGATGCACGTCTTCTCAAGGCATATAAGGGGAAAGGAAGGTTGTGGATCCTCCACCACAAGATGATCTTGACATATAAATTAGAAATCTCAAAGCTATTCATCAACAAGTCGAGAAGCGGTAGGAGAAGATGTTTCGGGTTTCTCAACCACAACTACAAATTGCAAAGTGTCCAAAGAATCACGTCAGCAAGAGGAGCAATTCCAGGGTTCACACCATCAAAGAAATTTTCACTTCGAAGAACGCAACTATGGTGCTTCGTTATACGATGACTTTTCTCGTTTTGGCACCTAAATTGCAAGCTGCACTATGGCCACCACTCTACATGCCACCTCAACTCCCGATTTAAAGATGGTCTATCAGATCCAAAGTAGTTCTTGATGAGTTATGAAGCTACTATATCTTCATATGGTGGCAATGCAAAAGTCTGTCATGGCAGTCAAGAATGTAGCGCAGACATGGTACTCTTCTCTTCATCCAGGATCTATTTCATCAGGGCAGGGGCTCAAAGGTATCCTTCGCACCAACTTCCAAGGTTTCCAGTTTAAGCCCATAACTGCTGAGGCCCTGTTCCAATGCGTATAATAGCAAGATGAGTATCTCCAAGCCTATGTTTGAAGGTTCCTTTGGCTAAAGGCTCAAGCACCATCTGTGCAAGATGATATTGTTAATGAACTAATGATCAAAGGACTTCGTTCAGGTCCAATAGCACAATATTTTGCAAGGAAGCCTCCTCATTCCTGGGAAAAGCTGCTGCAAAAATGGATGAATACATCATAGCAGACAATGATTTCCGCCAACAAAAGCAAGAGGCAACATAGATATATGGAAGCCGTCAGAGGCTTCAAAGGGAGATTTCATCCAATGCATTTCTGAAACATCTATGATCTAGGACAAAATGAAGATAAATCTAATCAATTTCAAGGGCAATAGAGTCAGCCATAATAATAAAAAACGCAATAGCAATCTTAATAGAGCAACTTTCGCCCACTAGCTCCAAGAGGAGGTTTTCGAAGTTTTGAAAGAAGATTCAATTCACAACCAAGAAAATTGTATTGTGTTTTTGTGGAGAAAACAAGGGAAAGACTATGAAGACCTGTCACATAGGTATACAAAAGCATAGAGAACTTGTTGCCGCTACCCAAACAACTCAGCTGGAGGAAGTATTCAATACGTCTTCATATTACTCACTATATATCCCTCAGCATGTTCAAAACCAAGAACCGAAGCCGCAACCTTCAGGCTCCATTGTTTCAACCAGTCCATCTAGCTATTCTGTGCCTCCCCTGTCGTTTGTTAGCCCCCCATATGATCAGCTGTCTATGGGATATCCTCAGTTCCCAATACAGGATATACAACAATAGGATAGAATGGAATCATCCAAAGTTCACATAGTAAACAGCCTGAGGGGACTATCATGGAAAAGAAATTTCATTTATATTACTACATTGTGTTGCTATTCCTTTTTAATTCTAACAAATTACAATGGTGTATGTTGAACCTAAAATTTGTAAATTTAATTCTCAGATTACACCTTCATGTGTAATAAAAAAGTGGCAAGAAAAGATCTCGAAGACCTTCGTATGAAGGTAGAATCAGTCAGCCAATAATGGTGACAAGACTCTGAGTCCTTAGAGTTGAACACAGAGTTAGGAAAAGATCATTTAATAATGGTGATAAGATTCCAAAGTCATTCAGATAGAAGGCAGAGTCGGATCCTGAAGACATTCATACGAAGGCAGGATCACTTACAATTTTTGCAATATTGCTTCGCCATAATACAACACATCTTACACCATTTGTGTATCATTGCATCATAACATCAAGGATGCATCGTTGCATCATTGCATCATACGCCAACAAGAATACTTCAAAATTGAAGAAATGAAAGATTCGGAAGGGAGGATCAATCACTCGATATTTGTGATAAGATTCCAAAACTCTTTCAATCAAGGTCACATGTACCCTAAGTTTTGATAGATAGTTTTCTAAGACATTTCCACTTGAAGTAGTTTGTCATTGACACATTACATACTTTTAACCTTCCTCTCAATTATGTGAGTGTAAGCAAATTATAACGTTGTTCATCGCCTTTGTTATGCGCAAACAGAAGGAAATATGTTTTTTGCCTTTAGATCAAAAGCACAGATTTTGATTTTGCACATCATAATGGCATAGCATCAATGAAACAAAGCTTTTATATTGCATGAATAACAATACAAAAAGTTTTCATAGGCTGATTTGCCAGTCCCCTTTAAGCACTTCATCAGCTATCTCGTTGCACATCTTCAGGACAACTTCATCTATAGTCTTGTTCATTTGATCAATGAGGGTCAATGCTTCCTTTAACTTCGTATCATCTTTAGGTTTATATTCTTCAATCATCTCCTGTGGAAGGGCATCTTTTAAAGACCAAGTCAGGTGTAACACCTCTGATATTACTGTTACTAAAACTTGAGCATAACATCATGAGCATTGACATATCATGTGTTTGTTACACCTAGAGTGCATTCACTAGGTAAAAATTTCAAACAAGTTGTACTGATGTGAATTGATGTGTAATTAACCCTAGGGTAGAGTGCTTAACCCTAAATTAGTGCTTATGGATATAAGTGAAGCCCAAATATGTGAAAACCTCAAAGGACATGAGAAATGATCTTAAGATATCATCTTTGATGGACTTTAGTGACACCAAAACCCTAAAGTTCTAAAAACCCTAAAAAGACCCCTGGAAAACCCTAAATTGGAACCCTAGGGGGCTAAGTGCAAAATTTGTGCACTTTGGATCAAAGTGCAAATACTAAAGTAATAGAACACCACAAGTCATGTGTTTCTCACATTTGAGGATTTGCAAGGCAAATTGTGGAATTTGGACTTATTTGCAAAAAGTACTCCATAAGCATCCTAGGGTTAAGTCTGAAATTCAGTGATCTTGGGGCAACTTTGGAATCCTATATCTCTCAATTCATAAAGAATTTGCGCTAGGCCAATACATCAAGATTATAGAGCTACTATAGGAGCATAACTTTGCTTAAGTGATTAAACCTTGGTGTCATATAAAATTTGGAGTAAAAGGAACTCAAAGTTGAGCTGTCAGTCACACTGATAACTGAATTATGGCCACCAGTGACATTGGCAGGACTTTGAGGTCGAATTGGAGTAGGATCTAGTGATCGATTGAGGATGGTTACTATAGTCGAATTGTAGCTAGATTGTAGATTAACAACTTTGTTACAGAAGGATTAGCTAGTTGCTATATAGCAATTAGAGATCAAAGCTCTGCAAAGTGCTCTGACAGAGACTCTGAATGGGGGTTCTCATGGTACAGTACACTGAAAAAGATCTTCAGGTTTATCCCCCTCGCCGCCGGTGACCCGTGCGCCCGGATTCGCGTCGGCGCCGCGATTCGTGCCCTTTGTGGCATGGATTATGATCGACCATGGAAAAATCTTAGCCTTGGATGAACTCAGAACCCTGTAGCCGCTCTGTCACCCATTCACTTGCCGGCGACGTGGCCGCACGGCCATTACCGTAGCCACCGCCGTTTTCCTCGGTCACGCCACGCCTTTGGCTATCTTACCACGTCGTCGTGAGTCGTGATCGTTACCCAGTGACCGCCGTGGCTTATTACCCCGCAATCGCCACGAATCACTGCTCCAGTGCTCTTCCCTCTCTCAGTCCGCCAGCGCGCCATTCCAAATTCACGAGCCACCGCCCTCGGGCCCTATAAATTGAGCGTGCCATCAGCTTCGTTAGGTAGTCAAGCATCCAGCGCACCTACTCGTGTCTCGGATTGTCCACCAGAGAGCTCTAATTTGGGATGTCCCCCAAAACTGTCAAGAACACCGTGTGTGTGAGCTCGCCGTGGCTAGCTCTCCACAGGTCCGATCATGCCTTCCTCGCTCTTGTTTCAACATCCCTGTGTGCCGTAGATGCTTAGCAGCCCAGCCAATTGAACTAGATCATGCTAGATCACCGGGAACACTTCGGATTGTCCTCGGTTTGCGCCATCACCGTGGACAGAGTGATTGTGAGCCAGAACCTTGCAATCGAGTGAGGGGAAATGGTCGTTCGGGGTAGAATTTGGTGTCAAACAAAGGAAAGGACTAGCCGTTGCGTATTCTGGCCAGAACGAGCTCACCGAAGCTCGGCTTGTCGCTGTCTACTGTCGTGGACCCGGCGTTGTAAAGAAAAAGAAAGGGAAGTGTCTCGGTGTAAATGTTAGTGACACAAGTAAATAGTGTGCGGAACTCTTTACGAGTTTTCCAAATGACCAGGGATCTCTGTGCAAAATGGACACCACGGGCGCGCGCGGGCGCGTTCTGTCTGTCATGGGCTGACTCGGGTTAGATTAAGCCCATTACTGTTTATTCTTTTTTTTCTTTTTCTGCCAGACTTAGGAAATCTATAGAAAATTTTAGAAAAATGGTAAAAATATGAGACCAATTTTGTTGGACTCCTAAATTTCTCCAGTATTTAATAAAAATAGTTCCAAGATTTTTAGTCTAAACTAGGGATTATTTAGTATTTAAGATGGCCAAAGTCTAGTCTCCTGGAATTTTAGAAATTATTTAATAACTCCAAAAATCACTAAACTTTTTGGATAAGACTAATATGGTATTTAGGTCCCATGGGTGAAATTTGACATGTTTTGGACATTGTTTGATGCCTAAACCCAAAACCCTAGTTTTCTAGGTTGTATCTGCTTAATGAAAATATAGTAGTGACTCCAAAAACCCTAGTTACCGTAGTACACCGTGAAGGAAAGTTGTTTTCAAGATACAACTTGATACATCTTTTCTATTATTGCATTTTCATGAGCATTACATGAGCATTCATGGTTATGTATGGTTATATATAGAAAACGAAGAAGAAGTAACTGTTGAAGAGGAAGAGACTACTCCATCAACGAAAAATCCACCTGCCGGGAACTGTTTTTACTTTGACATCTATGGAACAGAGCCCGACTCTCCTACAACACAAGGCAAGCCCCGGTGCATTTCTGTCTTTATCACTTGAATGATGCATTAGGTGATAGGAGTTGGGTGCTAAACCTATTGCTGCATTTCCTTCCTTGGAACTATTTACCATTCCTTGATTACCTGTTTTACTAAAAAGGTTTTTCTGATGCTTAGTCTTGCTTTAGAAAAACAAATGTTTTGTTTTTAAACAAAGGATGATGCTTCACAGTGGATGGGAAGTTTTCAAAAATAAAACTTGATGGTGGATCCATCATGGCCATGATGGGTTCAACATCAGAAAAAATGTACCTCTGCTAGGTACCAGACTTTAAGTTTTTAAATAATAAAGCTGAGACCGGGCGGGTGACTTGCACGAGAAGAGAGTCTCGGTGTAGTGTCTCCGTGAGTCGATTAAGGACCGTGTCGATGTAGGTTTGATGATCGAGGACCTTTTAACTAGTCACATGCCTCATCATGGGTAAGCTTTGCCTTGGGCAGACTAATACCAGAAAGGCCAACACGCAATGGGAGTGGAGAGATGGCGAGAGTATTATGTACCCTCCGTGGCAAGAGGCTGGACGGTGGTGTATCTGTGCTCTCGGTTGACGTGAACCCGGTCTTGTCTTAAGAACCTCGGTGGCGAGTTGACATATGCAAGGGTTAAGTGCTACATATGTCGTGTGATTGGAGTTCCCTAGCTTGGTATTAATCGATTCAGATCGCCGTTACTTCTCAAACATGAATACTTGGTCACTGCCCTACACGTAGCATTCCAGTAAACAAGAAAGGTTGATAAAAGAATGGCTAGTATAGGCCAAATGCTTGAACTAGGGTAGAAAGAACTCTAGTGACAGGTAATGACTTAACTTGCTAATAAAACTAGATTTTTAAGGATCCACTATTAGTAAGCATTTTTGCAAACATAGTCTTGATTCTTGATTAAGCCTTACCTTGACTCCCTTAAAGCCAGCATATCCTTGAGAGTCTTTTATTTTGACAGGTAAGACTTGCGAAAGTACACTCCGTACTCAGGGTTTTCGAACCCATGTTGTTGTAGGTGAGGAAATAGCAGACTTCTGCAGTTTTTGTTCTAAGGTGGTGCCGAAAGAAGAACCTCAACAGTGAAGCCTCGAGAGGATGTTGGCCTCCCTTTTGAAAAACAATATACTTTTATGCGGGAGGGGTTTTTGCCTCCCAGGTTTGTAATAATAATACTTATGCACTCTTATACCCTGGTTTGTAATAACTACAACACTCTCTCTATATTTTAATGAATGTAAATTAAGTTATTGTAATTGGCTTCCACTTATTCGTTCCTCCGATGTGTTGTAATATCTGCGTGACGGGTGAAACGCTCTTGGGCGAGGAAAATGATACAGATACCGAACTTGTCGAGTGATTATGTGCATCTACAGGGTTGTCCAAGGTCCGTTGGACAAGGATAACTGTTGTTGGGGACTTGTTCTCAAATGCTTCGAATTAAGAACAAGGCAACATAAAATGTTAAATGTTAATGCCCTTCGTCCATCGAAGCATTATCTCCCCAAGGGTATAATGAACTCCGGACGAAGGTCATGAGCAAGAGTCATGAATGTCATACCTTCGTGACCAGGGTTATGAAATAATGAAAGATGAAATATAAAATATAAAACATGAAAGAATAATATATAAAAACACATAAACTTATTCATATATTTCATCATACAAATTCAAATATTATAACGTAACATTTGATTACATTTATACCTTTGTCTTGACAGAAGGAAACAATCCGAGTGTCGCATGCAAGTGATTACAGGATTCCGTGAACAGTACAGGGGTACTGTTCATCTATTTATAGGCACAGGGCGCAACCTGTGTGAAATTACATTTATGCCCTTTTCAATCGATTACAATCATGACACAAACTATCATGGGTCTATTGGTTATTTCATCTTTAAGTCGGTTCACTCCTTCGTCTTGAGACATGTCACTATGCCGAAGCTTTATGGGTGATAGCTTCGACACTGCTTTTGAGAGGATCTGCCGAAGGTGTTTCTTTCTTCAGGATCTTCGGCTACGAAGCATACCCCCAACAGTAGCCCCTTCGTGGTGCTAGATCGTTTTTCGTAACGAGCTTGATCCGTGAAAAAGTCTCGTAGGCTTCGGGATGCCGAAGATCCAAAAAACACCTTCCCTGAGCTCGTTGCCGAGAAATGGTTAAAATAATCCGAGCGCGAGGTGGCCCCACCATGCAGAAGTTACGCGCGTCCTGGCGATTCACCTTCTCGGGCTCTGTGGCCCACCGTTCAGTGGGTGCAGGCGACTGTTTGTCCGGTGCGGAAGACTTGACAATTTACCTTCCCACCTGCGGCACTATATAAACAGACGGGTAGGTGTGAAGTTACCACAACATTCATTGCTATTGCACTGTTTTGCTGCCAAAAATTTGACCATAGCCGAAGCTTGCTTACTGCACCCTCAACCGAAGCTATTCATTTTGCTCAAGCTTCGTAACAAGAAAGAGCTTTGGCAAAGTTAAAAAAATTTCAACTTCGTCAAAAAACAAGAAATTCAATCATTAGATGGCTAGGGTACGCTCAACAGCTAGGGTTACTCACGACGGAGAGGAAGCCGAAGGTGCCGAAACTGCTCCAATCTCTGAAGTGATGAAACAGTCAGGGCTGGTAGTATCAGAGGATGCACCTGCCGCTAAAGCTGAGCAGGTTGATGCTGAGGAAATTGAATCTAAAGATGATTACAGCGCCGTGCCATCTAATCCCAGCCACCTGGAGTTTGGGAAATCCACCATTACTGAAGGTGATATGTCTAAGTTGATGAAGTTAGGCTATTTCAGTGAAGCAAAAAAGGAGCTGGTTCGTTTTGGCGGAGAAGAAATTACTCCGAAGCCGAAAAAGGATGAGGTGGTAGTCTTCAAAAGCTTCTTTAAAGCAGGATTAAGATTTCCTTTGAATGGGATGATTGCTGATGTTTTGAAGAAGATTGGGATTTATCTTCATCAGCTAACTTCTAACGCCATCGTTAGGCTTAGTGTCTACATCTGGGCCCTCCGAAGCCAGGGGGTAGAACCATTTGCCGAAGGCTTCTACCGAGTACATGAGCTTCATTATCAAACAAAAGCTAGAGAAGATGGGCTGCTTGAAAACTTCGGCTGCTACAATTTTGCTTATCGCAAAAATATGAAGTTTCCAGTCATCAGCTATCGTACCAAGTGGCCAGCTGGCTGGAAGACTGAATGGTTTTACGTCAAAGTTGATGAAGAAAAGGAGAAGCTGGTCCAAAGTCCACTAGAATTAATCTTCGAAGAAACCAGGCTCCAGTGCAACATGACACCAGAGATTCCAAGCCAAATTGCACTGGGCAAATTTCGAGTTATTGCGGAGCATATTGGCACTAGGGATCTGGTGCAAGAATTCTTGGCTTTTAGAGTGTTCCCAACTTTGAAAGAGTGGGACATGCCGAAGCTCAAGGGAGAAAAGAAAAAGAGGGAACTTGTTCGGTTGCCCTATTATTATAAATTCAAGAAACATTTCAATGTACCTTGCCAAGAATTGTTAGACACAATTGAAGTTATGTGCAACGAAATTCTTGGTAATTATTCTAAAAAAAAGATCAACTAATGACTCCAGCCTTCAGCACTCGTCCGAAGCGAAGGTTAAACCGGGTGATGGATGCTCTAAACTTTGAGTATCCTGACTATGAGCGACTGGACCGAGGTGCCGAAGGACAGAAGAGAAATAGAGTTGCTAGCGTCCTGAATAAAGAAGCTGCTAAATTGGTGAAAGATGATGAAGAAAAACTGAAAAAGAGAAAGCTGAGGCCTGAGCCAAAGACAGATGCTTCGAAGAAAAGAAAGGCTGCGGCTCCGAAGCAGAAGGCAACTGATATAGAAGAAGAAACTACTGCAACACCTTCTGCCACCGACGTGGAGGAAATCTTAAAGGTAATGAATGAATCTTTGCCTATCAAGCTAAGTCCACTGGGGCCGCATCTGAAGAAGCTTTTTCAAAAGGAAAAGGAGCCCTGGATAATGAAGAAGGCAGCTATTGGAGACTTGTTCTCAAATGCTATGAATTAAGAACAAGGCAACACAAAGATGTCAAGTATAAATGCCCTTCGTAGCTGATGGCTTCGTTCAAAGCTGGAGTTGCTTCGGCTCCGAAGCTCGTACTCCCGATAACAGGCGGTTCATGTTCAGAGCCAGCCAACAAGAAGCAGAAGATGGAGGCACATAGAAGGGTACAGCATGTAGGGGTGCAAGGACCCTTCATCAAGTCAAGATGGTCTCACATCCCGATTACCTTCTCCCAAGAGGATCTTCATCTCAAGGATTACCCCCACAATGATGCTATGGTTATCTCTTGTGTTATCAAAGGATTTCTGGTACACAACGTTTTGGTTGATACAAGCAGTGCAACAGATATTATATTTGCTAAGGCTTTCAGACAGATGCAAGAGCCCGAAGATAAGATCCATGACGCCACACACCCCCTTTGTGGCTTCGGAGGAAGGCAGATTGTAGCACTTGGCAAGATCACGATGCCAGTGACCTTCGGATTTATCAATAACACAAGGACTGAACAAGTTGTGTTTGATATTATTGACATGGAGTACCCTTACAACGCAATCATTGGTCGTGGTACTCTTAATGCTTTTGAAGCAATTCTTCATCCAGCATATCATTGCATGAAGATACCTTTAGATCAAGGGCCTATTGCTATTTATGGAAGTCAGGAAGCTGCTAGAAAAGCCGAAGGAAACTGGACAGATTCAAAAGCAATCCATAACATAGATGGAGCTGAAGCTTGTGAGCAATACAAGTACAGAATGGAGAAAGCTGCTTCGGCCGTTCAACCGAAGCCCATGCTCTTATGTGACGACATAGCAGAGCAGAAGGTGCTATTGGGATCTCAATTGTCTGAGGAACAGGAGAAAACCTTGATAAGGTTTCTGTTCAACAACAAAGATGTCTTTGCATGGTCAACTAATGATCTCTGCGGAGTCAACAGGGATGTTATTGAACACTCGCTCAATGTTGATCCATCCTTCAGACTCAGAAAGCAGAGGCTTCAGAAGATGTCTGATAACAAGGCCGAAGGTGCTCGGAATGAAGTGAAAAGACTCCTCAGCGCCGGAGTCATCAGAGAAGTGAAATACCCAGAATGGCTAGCCAACACTGTTATGGTAAAGAAAGCCAATGGTAAATGGAGAATGTGCATTGATTTTACTGATCTCAACAAGGCTTGTCCGAAGGATGAGTTTCCATTACCAAGGATAGATTCCCTAGTTGACGCAGTAACTTCGTTAGAGCTTATGAGTCTACTAGATTGTTATTCAGGCTATCATCAAATTTGGATGAAGAAAGAGGATGAGCCAAAAACTAGCTTCATAACCCCTAGTGGAACATATTGTTATCTTCGGATGCCTGAGGGGCTCAAGAATGCTGGAGGAAGCTTCAGCAGAATGACAGCGAAGGTTCTTCATTCTCAGATAGGCACAAATGTGCTAACTTATGTTGATGATATCATAGTAAAAAGCACGAAGCAAGAAAATCACATTGCTAATCTGCAGGAGACCTTCGCTAATTTCAGACAAGCCGGTCTGGAGCTAAATCCAGAAAAAGTGTGTCTTCGGAGTAAAGAAGGGGAAATTCCTTGGTTGCCTAGTTCCAACAAAAGAGATTGAGGCTAATCCAAATAAAATCGAAGCTATTCTTCGGATGGAACCACCAAGCACAAAGAAGGGGGCTCAACGGCTTACGGGAAGACTTGCATCTCTGAATCGATTCATATCTAGATCAGCAGAGAGAAATTTACCATTTTTTGAAGTGCTGAAGTCAGCCAAAGTTTTTCAATGGGGATCAGTTCCGGAGAAAGCCTTAAGTGCGGCACTAGTCTAAGAGAAGCTTGAAGGACAAACCAAAAAGCAAGCCCCAATATACTTCGTCTCCGAAGTCCTTAGTTTATCAAAGAAAAACTATACAGAATTGGAGAAGGTGTTGTATGCTGTTTTGATGGCTTCCAGGAAGCTTCAACATTATTTTCAAGCATACCATATAATTGTTCCTTCTTCACAGCCTTTGAAGGATATTATGAGAAGCTACTGGAAGGATTGGAAAGTGGGCTACGGAACTCAATGAGTTCTACATTGATTATGTGCATAGATCTTTGATTCAGTCACAGGCGTTAGCAGACTTCATTGCTGACTGGACGCCAGGGGCTCACGAAGAAGAAGCAAGTAAAGATGCCGAAGCTTGGACAGTATTCTGCGATGGTTCTTGGGGAACCTTCGGGGCAGGTGCAGCTGCCGTCTTAATTGCACCTTCCAAAGTCAGAACATGCTACGCAGTAAAACTTGATTTTAGTTGTACAAATAATATTGCTGAATACGAAGCTTTGCTTTTGGGTCTTCGGAAGTTGAAAGCAATGGGGATAAGAAGGGCGGTCCTCAAAACTGATTCCCAAGTTATTTCTGGCCATGTTGACAAAAGTTGCAAAGCAAGAGATCCGAAGCTTGAAAAATATTTGGATACAGTTCGAAGACTTGAAGCCTCCTTCGAAGGGTTTTCTGTCAAGAATATTCCACGAGGAGAAAATGAACACGCTGATCTACTAGCCAAGTCAGCGGCACAGGGGCTGCCTTTACCTTCGGAAGTTTTCTTTGAAACAATAAAGGCACCTTCGGTTGACCTTCTTGAAAGAGCAGTGCTCAATATATCTCCTGTTTATAGCGAAGATTGGAGAACTGAGATCATGTCTTTTCTCCAGGGCAATTTCCTTTCAGATGACGAAGCTTATCAAAAGAGAATAGCGGCAAGAGCCCGTCCATATGTAATAATAGAAGGGGAGTTATACAAGCATGGAGTCTGTTCTCCATTACTCAAATGTTTATCAAGAACTGAAGGTATAGAGCTGACGAAAGAAATACATGCAGGCCTGTGTGGATCTCACATCGGATCTAGGCCTTTGTTGGGTAAAGTTTTTCGCCAAGGATTCTATTGGCCGAAGGTAGCTTCAGATGCAGCAGAATTAGTCCAAAAATGCGAAGGTTGTCAAAAATGTGCAAGAGATCAAAAACAACCTTCGTCTCTAACTCAATTAATATAGCCCACTTGTCCATTGCAAAGATGGGGCCTTGATTTGCTAGGCCCACTTCCACCAGCACAAGGGAATTTAAGATATGTTTTAGTGGGAGTGGAATATTTTTCTAAATGGATTGAGGCGAAGCCTTTAGCCACAATAAATTCGGTCACTGTTCAAAAGTTTTTCTGGCAAAATATTGTGTGTCGCTTCGGAGTGCCGAAGGCCATTACCGTGGACAATGGAACGTAGTTTGATGCCGAAGCTTTCAGAGACTTTGTGAACAAATTGGCACGAAAATTCATTTTGCATCATTTCGGCACCCGGAGTCAAATGGACTTGTCGAAAGAGCTAATGGCATTATAATGACAGGAATAATGAAGTTAATCTTCAACCAACCCAGGGGGAAGTGGCCGGACGAATTAATCAAAGTGGTATGGAGCCACAACACAACAGTATAAAGGTCAACAGGTTTTACACCATTCAAATTGTTTTTTGGTGACGAAGCAATAACCCCAGAAGAAGCTAAAGCGGGATCAATAAGGACAGTGGCTTCGGCAGAGGACGAGGCTGATTATTCTGTGGCAAAAGATGCTATAGAAGGGATCAGGCTCCAGGCTGTGGAGAATATCAATAAATATCAAGCCGAAACAATAAAATGGCGTGACAGAAAGGTTCGGTTAAAAAATATTAAGCCAGGACACTTGGTACTTCGGGGAGTTGCCAACCCAGACACAGTAGGCAAGCTACAGTTGAAATGGGAAGGGCCTTTCCTGGTAGTATCTTCGTCAAGACCCGGTTCCTACAGGTTGAAGGATATGGACGACAGCGACATTCCTAGATCTTGGAATGCGGATGAGCTTCGGCGATACTATGTGTAACCTGATGTAATCTTTTTATTCTTTCCTATGGCACCCTTTTCCTTTCCAAAGGGGGAGAAAGGTTTTTAATGGGGCCATAGCATGTAATTTCTCTTTTTCTCATATCAGCTCTACAAGAGCAGTATCCCCCGAAGATGTAAATGTAAAAACTGGGCATGCACCATCGAGTGCAACGAGAAAAAAGAAAAACAGGGAGAAGCTCGAAAGACGTCCCCAAGGGGATGCAGAGCACGACGAAGCTACAAAAAGCCGTTCCTAAGGGAGCACAGCGTAAGTTTTCTGCTCAAAAGTCGTTCCTAAGGGAATGCAGAGCTTACAGCGAAAAGTGAACGCTGATTCTGCCGAAATAAAAGGCGAAGAAGCTCCTAAGGGAGGCTTACAGCGAAAAGTCAACGCTGATTCCGCCGAAATAAAAGGCGAAGAAGCTCCTAAGGGAGGCTTACAGCGAAAAGTCAGCGCTGATACACCGAAAAATAAGCGGTGAAGCCGAAAAATAAACGGCAAAGATTTGTTATTCCTAAGGGAATAAGAGTGGTAATTATGGTTTTGTATGTGTCTTTGAACATTCATTTTCACGATACATTTCATCATACATTTGCATTCATAAACATTCACTTAGACATACATAGGATCATCATCATCATCACATACAAACTTGCTTCGGCTTTGAAAGATAAGGCTTCAGAAAAAGGGAAAAAGGCTTCGCTGTGTACGCAAAGAAGGGAAGGTGTTTTTCGCCTTTGGCTCAAAAAGTATTAATTTCGTCCACACCAAAGCATTTCATACATTGACGGAAGGGTAAGATTATATTACAAGGTATGGATAAAATCCACAAAGTGAAATTTAATTACATCATATACAAGTTATCACATGAGTTTTTTGAGCTATTTCTACAGGCCATTCGAGCTTCGACAGCATCCATAGAGCTTCGACCTTTTTTTTACTCTGGAGCTTCAGCTTCGGCTTGGTCAACCTGTATGTAAGTATTATAAGCTAAATTCAAAATTCAAAGGAAAAGGTAAGCATAAGGTATAATATTGTTACCAGCTTAAGGTGGCTCCGGGCTTCATCACCAGCCTTCTCTCGCCCACCCTTTCGCAATGCTTCGGGCGAGGTTAGGAATATCATCTAGAATTGCTGGTGATAGGCTGAAATTGGGTCTGTTGATAATTTTTCCGTGCTCACAGCCAGATTTCAGGAACGCAGCAGCGGTGCCCCGAGAAGCTACCAGGGCACAAAAGTCGCCATGTCCGGCAATAACATCATCGAGGTCATCAATCTCACCTTCGATGTGTTCGAAGGCTCCTGATAGATCTTCAGCCGAAGGAATAAATTTTTCACTACTGGCCCCGACTGAATAAAACACCTTCTTCAGTCGTTGAACACATGGATTGCTGAATTTCAAACATTTGTTCTGAAGGTCTATCAATGTTTTTTTCAAAACTTAACCATTCTGGATTTCAGCCTCAAGTTTTTCATTAAGCTTCAGCTTTTCTTGTTCGAAACTTTCTGACTGATAGAGAAGCTTCGTATTTAGTTCTGTTATTTTAGCTTTGGCTTCCGCTAGTAAACCTTCAGTTGTTTGGAGTTCAAACTCTTTTTTCTCAAAAGCAGCTGTTTGATCTTTTATTTTGTTTTCTAAGTTTTCAATTATAACCTCGTGCTTTTTATCTTCTAAATCCTATTGCATCCTCAAAGCTTTTCTTAGTAGCATACTCTTACACGAACAACCTTCGTTAGAAAACATTTTTGTTATGAAAATAAAAAAGTTAGAGGGAGATTGTTTACCTTGAAATTGGAATAAAACAAACTACCGACGATGTGCTGTCGTCGGTAGAGGCTAATATTGGCTTCGAGCTTCGGGAAACCGATACTCTTTGATAGAGTACCGATAACCCTTGCTCCGGTCTGATCTCGGATGCAGCCTAGCTTCTCATCATCAACACCTCCGAAGAGAAGTGCCCCTGGCCGATAGCCTCAAGAAATGGCATACTCTTTTAATTCTTCTTTTTTGGCTTTTGTTAATTCTTGACCAACCAAGTTTTGAAAATTGAAAATTTCATCTTCCAGTGTTTCTTCAGCAATTTCTTTCTTTTTCTCGGCCTCTGGGGCCGAAGCCCCTTCGGTGGCTCTAGCAGCTTCTTCCGCGGCCATGTTTAGCAGCATTTTATCTATATCAGCAGCTATGCTCTCTAAATTAATATCTTCGGTTTTGGCATCTTCGGCTCTGGCCTCTTCTGCGGTAGCCTCCGAAGGTACAGCTTCAGTAGTTGTTGTGCTTTCAATAGCCAGCACCTTCGGAGCTGAAGCCCTTGGTGGTGTTGCTTCAATCACTTCTGTCACAGTAACAATCCTTTGCCTCTTTGGCCTAGGTGCCTTTGTTTTTGTGGGCTCCTTTTCCTTATGAAAAAGCTTCGTCAGATGAAGCCCCAATGGACTTAGTTTGACAGGCAAAGTTTCAGTCATTACTTTTAGGATTTCTTCTATTTCAGTAGCAGAAGATGTCGCAGAAGTCTTCTCTTCCTCATCAATTGATTTTTGCTTTGGGGTCGAGGCCTTTCTTTTCTTCGAAGCAACTGCTTTCGCCTCAGATTCTTGTTTCTTCTTCTTTGATTGATCTTCGTCGTCTTTATTCAAAGCACTAGCCACTCTTTTTCTTTTTTGCCCTTCAACACCCTTGTCCAGTCACTCATAGTCAGGATATTCAAAGCCTATAGCATCCATCACTCGGTTTAGCCTTCGTTTTGGACGGGTGCCAAAGGCCGCTGTCATCAATTGATCTTCTTTTTTAGAATAATTTCCAAGAATTTCGTTGCACATTACTTCGATTGTATCCAGCCATTCTTGGCAGGGTACTTTGAAAATGTTTCTTGAACTTGTAGTGGTAAGACAACCGAATAAGCTCCCCTTTCTTCTTTTCCCCCTCTAGTTTCGGCATTTCCCACTCCTTCAAAGTCGGAAATACTCTGAAGGCCAAAAATTCCTGCACTAAGTCTCTAGTGCCAATATGATCTGCAATTACTCGAAATTCAGCCAAGGCAATCTGGCTCAGGCTCCCCCGTATCATGTTGCACGGGGGTCTTGTTTCTCCGAAGGTCAGTTCTAACGGACTCTGGACCAATTTATCTTCATCTTCGTCAACTTTGACATAAAACCATTCAGATTTCCATCCTGCTGGCCATTTGCTTCGGTAACTAATCACTGGGAACTTTGTAGTTTTGCGGTAAGCAAAGTTGTAGCAGCCAAAATTTTCATGCAAACCATCCCCCCTAGCCTTGGTTTGGTAGTGCAGTTCGTGTACTCGGCAGAAACCTTCGGAGAATGGTTCCACCCCCTGGCTTCGGAGGGCCCAGATATAAACACTCAGCCTAACGATAGCGTTAGGCGTCAGCTGATGAAGGTAGATCCCATATTTCGTCAACACATTAGCAATCATCTTGTTCACAGGGAATCTTAAACCATCTTTAAAAAGACTTTTGAAAACCACCACTTCATTTTTCCCGGCTTCGGGATAGTTTCTTCTCCACCAAAACGAATCAATTCCTTCTTTGCTTCACTAAGATAGCCCAGCTTCACCATCTTAGGAAAATCAGCTTCGGAGATGGTGGACTTTCCGAAGTCCAGGTGGCTAGGCTTGCTCGGCACTGCACTGCTATAATCATCTTCGGAATCAGTTTCTTCAACAGCAGCCCGTTCTGCTTCGGCAGCAAGGATGTCCTCTGGTGTTACCAACCCAGAGCGCTTCATTGCTTCCGAAATAGGAACAGTCTCAGTAGCTTCGGTCTCATCTCCCTCACGATCGACCCGAGCAGTAGAGCGAACTCTGGCCATTTGATTATGACTTACTTGAAATTTTTGGTGTTGACTCTTCTGTTTTTCCGAAGCTCTTACTCTTGTGCCGAAGCAGAATCACAAGCGAAGTTTCGTCTGAGCACGATGATTAAGCTTCGGCTATGACTAAAAATTTGGCAGCAAAACAGTGCAATAGCAATGAATGCCATGGTAACTTCACACCTACCCGTCTGTTTATATAGTGCCGCAGGTGGGAAGGTGAATCGGCAAGGTCTCCAGCACCGAACAAACAGTCACTCGCACTCACTGAACGGTGGGCCACAGGGTCCGAGAAGGTGAATCGCTGGCGCGCGCGTAATCGGTGCAAGATGGGGCGCGCGCGACGATTATTTTAATCGTTTCTCACCAACGAGTTCAGGGAAGGTGTTTTTTGGAACTTCAGCGTCCCGAAGCCTAGAAGACTTTTTCACGGATCAAGCTCGTTACGAAAAACGATCTAGCACCGCAAAGGGGCTACTGTTGGGGGTATGCTTCGTAGCCGAAGATCCTAAAAAGAACACCTTCGAAAGGTCTTCTCAGAAGCAAGCGCCGAAGCTATTATCTGTAAAGCTTCGGCACAAAGAAAAATCTCAAGATGAAGGGTCGAACTGACTTAAAGATGAATTGACTTAAAGACCCATGATGTTTTGTGTCATTATTGTAGTCGATTGTAAAGGACATAAATGTAATTTTGCGCAGGTTGCATCCTGTGCCTATAAATAGGTGAACAGTATTCCAACATTGTTCACGCGAAATTGTAATCAGTAGCACGTTGCGTTTGAATCATTGCTTCCTGTCAAGGCGAAGGTATAAATATGCCCAAATAACATGTTTTAATACTTATATACTCATATAATAAAACATGTGAATATATTTTATACTTTATATTTCATTTCTCATTGTTTGTTGTTTTACAATATGATCACGAAGGTGAAATCTTCGTGATATTTTTACTCATGCCCTTCGTCCGAAGCTCATTAAATCCTTGGGGAGATAATGCTTCAGCGGACGAAGGGCATTTATACTTGACATCTTTGTGTTGCCTTGTTCTTAATTCATAGCATTTGAGAACAAGTCTCCAACAGCAGCTGGGTCGAAAAAACGAAGAATTATTACAGTGACAGAAGTTATTGAAGGGACACCACCACAAGCTTCGGCTTCGAAGGCACCAGCTGTTGAGAGCGCAACAGCTACCGAAGCTGCAGCTACTGAAGCTGCAGCTGTCGAAGCTGCCACGGCCGAAGATGTACATTTAGAAAGCACACTTTCTAACATTGATAAGATACTTCTGGACATGGCCACAGAAGAAGCTGCCGCAGCCGCTGAAGAAGCCATGGCTACAGTACGTGAGAAGGAGAAGGAAATAGCTGAAGATGCTTCGGAAGAGGAAATTTTCAATTTTCAAAACTTAGTCGGACAAGAGTTGACGAAGGCTGAGAAAGAAGAGTTAAAAGAATATGCCATATCCTGTGGATATCAACCAGGGGCACTACTCTTCGGTGGTGTTGACGATGAAAAGTTAGGCTGCGTCCGAGATCAGACCGGAGCGAAGGTTATCGGTACTCTATCAAAGAGTATTGGTTTCCCGAAGCTTGAGACTGACATAAGCCGCTACCGACGACAGCATCTTATCGGTAGTTTATTCTATTCTAATTTCAAGGTAAAAACTTTTCTTCGACTTTTTATTGTTTTGAACAACGAAGGTGTTTTCTAACGAAGGTTGCTTGTGCACAGAGTATGCTGTTGAGTAAAGCTTTGAGAATGCAACAAGATCTTGAAGATAAAAAACATGAAGTTATAATTGAGGGTTTAGAAAGCAAATTAAAAGATCAAGCAGCTGCTCTTGAAAAGAAGGATTTCGAGCTTCAGACAACAGAAGGTTTATTGGCAGAAGCTGAAGCTAAAATTGCAAAGTTAAATACGGAGCTTCTCTCAAAGTCAGAAAGCTTCGAACAGGAAAAGCAGAAGTTAAATGCTAAATTTAAGACTGAGGTCGAGAAAAGTTCAAATTTGCAAAAATCATTGATAGATCTTCAAAACAAATGTCTGGAGTTCAGTAGCCGATTTGTACAACGGCTGAAGCATATCTTCAATTCTGTTGGAGCCAGCTGGGAAAAATTTAGTCCTTCGACTGAAGACCTAATAGGGGCCTTCGAACATATCGAGGGTGAAGTTGATGCCCTTGATGAAATTATAGCCGGACATGGTGATTTTTGTGCCCTGGTAGCTTCTCGGGGCACAGCTGTCGCTTTCCTGAAATGTGGTTGCACACATGGAAAGATTGTCAATAGACCCAATTTTAATTTATCGCCAGCAGATCTGGTTGATATTCCCAGTCTTGCTCGAAGCATAGGAAACAGATTTATAAAACTAGTATGGACGAAGGGTGGATGAAGCATAGATGGTGATGAAGCTCGAGGTCATCTTAAGCCAGTAACAAAATCATACCTTGTGCTTACCTTTTCCTTTAAACTTGAATTTTCCTTACAATACTTTAATATGTACAGGATGACGAAGCTGAGGAGCAAGTTGACGAAGCTGAAGAGCACAAAGCCGAAGCTTAATAGATGATGATGAAGCTTGAATAGATAGCTGTGGAAAAAACTCTAAGAACTCTTGTGATAACCTTTGTAAAGAATATTGTAATTTAAGAATTAGATCTTACTCTGTAAATTTTGTCCATACCTTGTAATGTATTTTTACCTTTCCATTAATGTATGAAGTGCTTCGATGTGAACGAAACTAGCATTTTTTGAGCCGAAGGCGAAAAACACCTTCCCTTCTTTTCGTACACAATGATGCATAAAACTTCTTCTTTTTCTTTTGCCGAAGCCTTATCTTTAGAGCCGAAGCATCCACCTGTGTTATGATGATGATGATCCTATGTATGTCTAAATGAATGTTTATGAATGCAAATGTATGATGTAATGTGTCGTGCAAATGAATGTCCAAACACACGCATACGAAGCCACAACCATAGCCTTCATTCCCTTCGGAATGACCGAAGTCTCTTTGCCGTTTATTTTTCGGCTTCACTGCTTATTTTTCGGTGTATCAGCGCTAACTTTTCGCTATAAGTTCTGCATCCCCTTAAGAACGTCTTTTGAACTTCTTCGCCTTCTATTTCGGCGGTATCGCGTTGACTTTTTGCGCTTCGCCTTATATTTCGGCGGTATCAGCATTGACTTTTCACTGTAAGCTCTGCATTCCCTTAGGAACGACTTTTGAGCAGAAAACTTACGCTGCACTCCCTTAGGAACAGCTTTTTGTAGCTTCGTCGTGCTCTGCATCCCCTTAGGGACGACTTTCGAGCTTCTCCCTGTTTTTTCCTTTTTCCCTGCACTCGATGGTGCATGCTCAGTTTTTACATTTACATATTTGGGGGATTTTGCTCTTGTAGAGCTGAAATAAGAACAAGAGAAATTACATGCTATGGCCCCATTAAAAACCTTTCTCCCCCTTTAGAAAGGAAAAGGGTGCCATAGAAAAAATAAAAATATTACATCAAGCTATACATAATATCGCCGAAGCTCATCCGCATTCCAAGATCTAGGAATGTCTTGCCGTCCATATCCTTCAATCTGTAAGAACCGGGTCTTGATGAAGATACTACCAGAAAAGGTCCTTCCCACTTCAACTGTAGCTTGCCTACTGTATCTGGGTTGGCAACTCTCCGAAGTACCAAATGCCCTGGCTTAATGTTCTTTAGCCGAACTTTTCTGTCACGCCACTTTATTGTTTCGGCTTGATATTTATTGATGTTCTCGACGGCCTGAAGCCTGATCCCTTCTATAGCATCTTTTGCCATAGAACAATTAGCTCCGTCCTCTGCCGAAGCCACTGTTCTTATTGATCCCGTCTTAGCTTCTTCTGGGGTTATTGCTTCATCACCAAATAGTAATTTGAATGGTGTAAAGCCTGTTGACCTTGATATTGTTCTGTTGTGGCTCCACACCACTTTGATCAATTCATCTGGCCACTTTCCTCTAGGCTGATTGAAGATTAATTTCATTATTCCCGTCATTATAATGCCATTAGCTCTTTCAACAAGTCCATTTGACTCTGGATGTCTGACCGATGCAAAATGAATCTTCGTGCCAATTTGTTCACAGAATTCTTTGAAAGCTTCAGCATCGAATTGTGTCCCGTTGTCCACAGTAATAGCCTTCGGCACTCCGAAGCGACAAACAATGTTTTGCCAGAAAAATTTCTGGACAGTGACCAAAGTTATTGTGGCTAAAGGCTTCGCCTCAATCCACTTGAAAAAATACTCTACCGCCACCACAACATATTTTAGATTTCCTTGTGCTGGCGGAAGTGGGCCTAGCAAATCGAGGCCCCACCTTTGCAACGACCAAGTGGGCTGTATTAATTGAGAGAGAGATGAAGGTTGCTTCTGGTCTCTTGCACATTTTTGACAGCCTTCGCATTTTTGGACTAATTCTGCTGCATCCGAAGCTGCCTTCGGCCAGTAAAATCCTTGTCGAAAAACTTTTCCCAAAAAGGGCCTAGATCCAATGTGAGATCCACATAGGCCTGCATGTATCTCTTTCATTAATTCCATACCTTCAGTCCTTGATAAACACTTGAGGAGTGGTGAACAAACTCCATGTTTATACAATTCCCCTTCTATTATCACATATGGTCTTGTTCTTGCCTCCATTCTTTTGTTATAAGCTTCGTCACTTGAAAGAAAATTGCCTTGAAGGAAAGATACTATTTCAGTTCTCCAGTCTTCACTGTGTACTGGAGAAATAGTAAGCACTGCTCTCTCCATGAGCTCAACCGATGGTGCTTTTATGGCTTCAAAAAATACTTCGGAGGGTAGGGGGAGCACCTGAGCCGTTGATTTGGCTAGCAAATCTGCATGCTCATTTTCACCTCTTGGAATATTCTTGACGGAAAAACCTTTGAAGGAAGCTTCCAACCTTCGGACTGCATCCAGATATTTTTCAAGCTTCGGATCTCGTGCCTTGCTGCTCTTATCCACATGGCCAGCAATAACTTGAGAATCAGTCTTTAGGATGGCCCTTCTTATTCCCATTGCCCTTAGTTTCCGAAGCCCCAATAGAAGTGCTTCGTACTCAGCAATATTATTTGTGCAACTGAAATCCAGTTTGACTGCAAAACATGTTTTGACTTTTGAAGGTGCCACTAGGACCGCAGCTGCTCCTGCACCAAAGGTTCCCCAAGAACCATCGCAGAACACCGTCCAAGCTTCGGTATCCTTGCTTGTCCCTTCTTCGTGAGCCCCTGGCGTCCAGTCAGCGATGAAGTCTGCTAGCGCCTGAGATTGAATTGAAGATCTATGCACGTAGTCAATGGTGAATTCATTGAGCTCCGCGACCCACTTTCCAACCCTTCCAGTAGCTTCTCTATTCCTCATAATATCCTTCAGAGGCTGTGACGAGGGAACAATTATATGGTAAGCTTGAAAATAATGTCGAAGCTTCCTGGAGGCCATTAATATAGCATACAACACTTTCTCCAATTCTGTGTAATTTTTCTTTGATAAGCTTAATACTTCGGAGACAAAATATACTGGGACTTGCTTTTTAGTTTGTCCTTCAAGCTTCTCCTATACAAGCGCCGCATTTACTGCAGAGTGCGAAGCTGCCACATACAATAGCAGAGGGGCCCCTGGCGTGGGTGGAGTTAGTGTTGTTAGATCTATCAGGTATTGCTTCAGCTCTTCGAAGGCTTTCTGCTGAGCTGATCCCCATTGAAAGACTTCGGCCGACTTCAGCACTTCAAAGAATGGTAAATTTCTCTCTGCTAATCTAGATATGAATCGATTCAAAGATGCCAGTCTTCCTGTCAGCCGTTGAGCCCCCTTCATTGTGCTTGGCGGCTCCATCCGAAGAATAGCTTCGATTTTGTTCAGATTAGCTTCGATCCCTTTCGTTGAAACTAGACAACCAAGGAATTTTCCCTTCTTTACTCTGAAGACACATTTTTATGGATTTAATTTCAGGCCAGCTTGCCTAAAATTAGCAAATGTTTCCTGAAGATCAGCAATGTGATTTTTCTTGCTTCGTGCTCTTTACTATGATATCATCAACATATGTTAGCACATTTCTGCCTATATGAGAGTGAAGGACTTTGGCTGTCATTCTACTAAAGCTTCTGAAGATAACAATATGTACCACTGGGGGTTATGAAGCTGGTTTTTGGCTCATATTCCTTTTTCATCCAGATTTGGTGGTAGTCTGAATAATAATCTAGTAGACTCATGAGCTCTGACGAAGCTGCTGCATCTACTAGAGAATCTATTCTTGGTAATGGGAACTCATCCTTTGGACAAACCTTGTTGAGATCAGTAAAATCAATGCACATTCTCCATTTACCATTGGCCTTCTTCACCATAACAGTGTTGGCTAGCCATTCTGGGTATTTTACTTCTCTGATGACTCCAGCACTAAGAAGTCTTTTCACTTCATTCTGAGCACCTTCGGCTTTGTTATCAGACATTTTCTGAAGCCTCTGCTTTCTGGGTCTGAAGGATGGATCGACATTGAGCGAATGTTCAATGACGTCCCTGTTGACACCACAAAGATCGTTGGCTGACCATGCGAAGACATCTTTGTTGTTGAACAAAAACCTTATTAGAGTTTTCTCCTGCTCCTCAGATAATTGAGATCCTAGCAATACCTTCTGCTCTGCTATATCTTCACACAGAAGCATGGGCTTCGACTGATCAGCCGAAGCAGCCTTCTCCCTTCTGTACTTATACTGCTCACAAGCTTCGGCTCCATCTATATTATGGATTGCTTTTGAATCTGTCCAGTTTCCTTCAGCCTTTCTGGTAGCTTCCTGACTTCCATGAATAGCAATAGGCCCTTGATCCGAAGGTATCTTCATGCATAGATATGCTGGATGAAGAATTGCTTCAAAAGCATTGAGTGTCCCACGACCAATGATTGCATTGTAAGGGTACTCCATGTCGACAATATCAAACACAACTTGCTCAGTCCTTGTATTGTTGACAAATCCGAAGGTCACTGGCATCGTGATCTTGCCGAATGCTACAATCTGCCTTCCTCCGAAGCCACAAAGAGGGTGTGTAGCATCATGAATCTTATCCTCTGGCTCTTGCATCTGTCTGAAGGCCTTGGCAAATATAATATCCGCTGCACTGCCTGTATCAACCAGAACATTGTGGACCAGAAAACCCTTGATGACACAAGAAATGACCATAGCATCATTGTGAGAGTAATCCTTGAGCTGAAGGTCCTCCTGGGAGAAGGTAATTGGGATATGGGACCATTTCGACTTGATGAAGGGTCCCTGCACCCCGACATGTTGTACCCTTCTCTGAGCCTCCTTCTTCTGCTTCTTGTTGGCCGGCTCTGAGCATGAACCACCTGTTATCGGGAGCACCAGCTTCGTAGCCGAAGCAGCTTCAGCTTGGTTGTTGAACGAAGCCATCAGCTCAAAAAGTGGAAGTGAGTTCACCGGAGGTGGGCGCCAATGTTGGGGACTTGTTCTCAAATGCTTCGAATTAAGAATAAGGCAACATAAAATGTTAAATGTTAATACCCTTCGTCCATCGAAACATTATCTCCCTAAGGGTATAATGAACTCCGGACAAAGGCCATGAGCAAGAGTCACGAAGGTCATACCTTCGTGACCAGGGTTATGAAATAATGAAAGATGAAATATAAAATATAAAACATGAAAGAATAATATATCAAAACACATAAACTTATTCATATATTTCATCATACAAATTCAAATATTATAACATAACATTTGATTACATTTATACCTTCATCTTGACAGAAGGCAACAATCTGAGTGTCGCATTCAAGTGATTACAGGATTCCGTGAACAGTACGGGGGTACTGTTCATCTATTTATAGGCACAGGGCGCAACCTGTGTTAAAATTACATTTATGCCCTTTTCAATCGATTACAATCCTGACACAAACTATCATGGGTCTATTGGTCATTTCATCTTTAAGTCGGTTCACTCCTTCGTCTTGAGACATGTCACTATGCCGAAGCTTTATGGGTGATAGCTTCAGCACTGCTTTTGAGAGGATCTGCCGAAGGTGTTTCTTTCTTCAAGATCTTCGGCTACGAAGCATACCCCCAACAACTGTAGGTGGGTCGAATGACTTGGGAGGTTCCATCACAGCTGGTGTCGGAGCGAAGCCCATCTCTTCAGATATTATGAAGCATTTCAAAAAGAATTTTCAAATACTTATCCAAGAAAATTTCTTTCATTCTTCCCTTGCCACTTTCTGGAAGTTCTCATCTTGCAAGACCAGGTAATAGAGTGCAATATATAGGAAGTGGGATCAACGAAGGTTGGTTCCATAATCATTGGATTATGCATGCATCATGTTTAAAAACTATACTAATAAATTTTCCCCCTTATGTAGATATGCCACGCACGAGGAAAACTGCACGTAAGTCCACTAGACCTATTGGCGTGCCTCGTCATCAGTTGGCTCCAAAACATGAAGGCAGCAGTAGCAGCAGCAATGATCCAATCAGAGACTTGGAAGCCCAAGTGGAACAGCTTCGGACGGAGCCACGTCACCGAAACCGCGTGTGGGCAGAAGATGGTCAGCGTATAAATGAGTTGGCAGCTGACGTCAGATGCCTGCAAGACGAGCTTGCTGAACGGGATTTGCCGGTCGATTGGGCCGTCAACTCACGTTCGGTAGCTTGGGACCGGGAAGCCAAAGCTCGTGCTCGTGTGACAGAGCTTAGTGCGGCCCTTGACAACTTGTAGGTATATTGCAATACTTTACATGAGGAAGTGCATGTACTGTATTCGAGACTACACCCGGACGTGCCTGCCGACCCTGTTGCAATGGGAGTCGGTCCATCAGGGACAGTAGGTGAAGGAACTATTGGGAAGTTGGACCTTTTTAGGCCTCCTCCTTCCATGAACCTGGTTGACGATCGATTTCCCACAGCAGGAAATGAAGAAAGCAAGGATGACGAAGACTAGACTAGCATAGTTTAGAAACTATGCCTATGTAAAATAAGTAATGAAGTCATGTTGTACACTTGAGTCTGTACCATTACATCTTGGTAATGTAAAATGATGGTGTGTATTGGCATGTTATATGTTGGGGACTTGTTCTCAAATGCTATGAGTTAAGAACAAGGCAACACAAAAATAAGTTAATCGTTAATGCCCTTCGTCCTTCGAAGCATTATTTCCCTTGGGATATAATGATCTACGAACGAAGGTCATGAAGGACGTACCTTCATCATCACAGTACATGTTAATAGAACAAGAAGCATATGAAGAAGCATATGAAACATGAGAAATAACATGAATAATCATATGACATCATGAATATATCATTATTATCTCAGCATGGATAAATAAGAACAATATTGAATTACATTTATACCTTCGGCTTGACAGAAGGTAAAAGTTCAAGCGTGACGCATGAGCGAAAAACAAACCAGCGTGAACAGTACAGGGGTACTGTTCATCTATTTATAGGCACAAGGCGCAGCCTGTGTAAAATTACGTTCATGCCCTTTATGTTTACTATTGACTTAAGAACAATCCATCGAGGACTAGATAAACTTTTCCCCTTTAAGTCGGTTCCTCATTCTGCCATTGAGCCGAAGCTCCCTTGCGTGTAGCTTCGAAACTGCATCGACCTTCATCTCGACCATGCTTTCCATATTGTGTACAGTTTTATTCCGAGTCTGAAGGTACCTGTATATATATTGTACTTGGGAAACATTGTTAAATCATGTTTTTGAGGACCTTCGGAAGACGAAGGCCCCCAACAGTAGCCCCTCGCATTATTAATTTGTTACAATCAACGAATTCAGACTGCGACATGAACGAAGGCCTTAAGCCGAAGGTTCAAAAAAACACCTTCCCTTTTGCTAGAATAGCAATAGTTACTGACAGATGGGGTCCACCAAATTGCAAGGCACTACGCATATAAATATGAACCCACACCGGCAACATTTGATACACCATTTCTAGCATTCGCATTATTTTCTCAAACTTTTTAACTCTTGCTCACTAGCTCTCGCCTGGTTTTCAAGCTTTTCGAGCTTCGGTTAAAAGACGTGCTTTCACCATGTCTAGGGAAAAATGATTGAGGAAAAGAAGATGATTAAGGAAAGAAGGATGACTGCGGAGACGAAGCTGACTGAGGAGACGAAGCTGACTGAGGAGACGAAGTTGTTCGAAGAAATGAAAGCTATGGATCCTTTTATCACCGGGTTTATTGAGTCTATGTCAAAAACAAACACCGAGAAGATTACTAAAGAGATACTAGAAGGTTTGTCTGAAGATACTGATGATAGTGATAGTTATGATGTGCAAACTGGGGATGAAGATTCCGAAGATCGACCCTGGCGACCAAGCCATGCTGTCTTCGGAAAATCGACTATTAAACAGAGTCATCTTGACAACATGAGAGGAAGGTACTTTCGTGACATGTCTATCGTGAGAGTTGGCGGAGACAACATCGTCCCCGCCCCTGAGGAAAATGAAGTTGTTATCTACCGAAGCTTTTTTAAGGCGGGACATCGGTTTCCTTTGAGCAAGTTTGTAGTTGAAGTGTTGAAGACATACCGGATTTTTCTTCATCAGATCACCCCCAAAGCTGTGATGAGGATGAGGATTTTTGTCTGGCTGTAAGAAGTCAATGGCTGGAGCCAAGCGCGAAGTGCTTCGGCAGTATGCACGAGCTCTTGTATGAGACGAAGACTACTGGCAAAGAACAGTACCACAACAACTTCGGTTGTTATGGATTTATCGCTCGCCCCAATGCAAGCCACCCGGTGCCAACATTCTAGAAGAGATGGCCCAGAGCCTGGATGGAGGAATGGTTTTATGTTAAAAATGATTTAAAGGCAAGGGAGGACATTAAGGAAATCATTCAGCGACCCATCTGGTCTTGCTTCGGCCTCTGAAGGCCAAAGGTGGAAATTGATGACGCTGTTGAAGCATGTCAGAGGGCTTTTAGCACTGTTTGCTCCTTCATTGGCACGAGGGATTTGATTCAAGAACATATATCCTTCAGGGTATGGCCGCCTGTGGAAAGATGGGAAATGCCGAAGGAGACCACTACTGATTCTAGTGAAGGTGGTTTGGTCCGACTGAAATATACCTTCAGATTTAGGGAGAAGTTTGATGAGCCAAACGACGATTGGTTGAAGTGTATTGAAGCTACCAGCAATGAGCTGCTTGGAGCTTACTCCAAGGCCGAAGATAATGCTCTATCCGCAGCCTTTGGAGGTCGGGGGAAGAAAAGACTGAATAGGGGTTTTGATGCGATCGGCTTCATATACCTCGATTATCGGTTTCTGCTGCGAAGGCAAGGAAAAAAGAGGAAGATTGTCACTTCGGCCACTGCAGCTGAGTCGAAGGAAAAAAAGATGAAGGTCTTGATCCATCGGCCGTGTTACATTGAACCGGCTGTGGTGCCTAAATTTGGTGCGGGGACCTCTTCAGCTAGCGAGGCCAAGAAAGCTGCTCCGCTTGTGCAGAATACTGTAGAGCCGATTGTAGTGCCAAAGGTGCCTACAATTGAGCCAGTCGAGACTAAGGTTGATAGGGCTGAAGAACCAAAGATTGAAAAAATGATGAAAATGCCAGAAATTTTGAGCCCTCCAACAGAGGCAAAACTGCCTAAGGTTCAAAAGGCTTCTGCCGCGACTCCCGAGAGGAGGAGGATGGCCAACGTGCTAGATGCTGTGCTGGAGACTATGAAGGCCTTGAGCCCTGCTCCTACAAGGAAAGTTGCTGAAGCTGCCAAAGCGCAAGCCGAAACTGAAACTAAGCAAGCAGAAGTCAAAGCTACAAAAACTCAGGCTGAAACCGAAGCTGGGCCTTCAGCGCCCGCCGCGACGAAGCCTATCGCGCTTGAGGAAGAGATGACAGGGCAGACTACATCTGAAAAGGTCGAGACTGTTGCTCCTGAAGCTCCAATTGAAAACATCGACTACATCGTTCGACATGCTTCGGGGAAGAAATTGTCCGAAGATGAAATCGCTGAAGCAAGGCATTATGCTCAGAAACTGAAATATCTGAAAGGAGCCTTAGTTTTTAATGGAAGCAATGAAGATGATTTCTTATACTGTCTCCCGGATAACAAAGAAACATCCGTTTGCCGGGAGATAGGTAAAAGCATGGGATTCTCGAAGCTGGAAGATGGCCTTTCAATTTTGTCGAAGGATGATCTTGCCGACAGCCTAGCCTACAACAGTATAAAAGTATAAAGGTTAACTTTGAATTTGAGAATGAAGTATTTTATTTGTCATACTCAATTCTTTCCTCCTCTTGCAGGGCTTAATTCTTAGTAATGCCCTAAGGGCGCAGAAGAATATTGAAGACGAAAGCTATACGATGGCCCTGAATAACCTTCGTTCAGAAGTGATTGAACTAAGAAACGAAGGTCTAGAAAAGGATAAAATTTTAATTTCTTTGGTAAATAAAGTAAAAGAGGACGAAACTAACTATGAAGCTCAAGCCAAAGCTCAGAAAGCAGAAATTGAAGATCTTTGTAAGCAGCTGGCCGAAGCTAAAGAGAATTGCGCACTTGCACAGGCCAACCGAGAGATCAGCGAGTATTGGAAATATTATCTAGAGAAAAATGTTGAAAAATTTCGCTAATACAAAAAAGGTTCTTCGAGAAATCCTTGGATTGTGTGAAGAAATTGAAGACTAGCTTCGCCAAAGTGGGTGCCTATTCTGACGAAGAAAACTTCGTTCAAGGCGACCATGAAGGCGTCATTGATGGTTAAGTGGAGAAGCAGAAACCTTCGAAGAAATTTTGAGTGATCGCGGGGATGTCTGCGCATTTTCTGGTGCGTGGGGGATCTCATCCATCTTGGAGAAGGTCGGATGCGATCATGTTAAAACCATAGCCCGGGCCGAAGCTGCCTTTTCCGTGGATGATACGAAGGGTCCTTCAGCTGAAGCAACCTTGATGGGCGGAAAATTCTACAATGATGTCTGGGTGAATGGTGGCCGAGAGATGGCCTATGAAATTATAAAAAAGAGTGAAAAGACACCCATGATGCTCGAGCATAAGCTAAACAAGCTGAAGAAGCTGCAGAACGCGAAAGACGTATATGTATTATTTTTTGGTCTTGCAGCTTCGGTACTTGCTTTATGGCTTCGAGCTAATCAATTTTTCCTACTTCAGCTGAACTATCTCCGCCGCCGGAACCGTACGATCCCCTAGCTGATCCAAAAATGAAGGAAGCGCTGGAGATCATAAACATGGCTGAATCTATTGTCGATGAAGTTGTTAACAAATTACTGAACGAAGTTGTAGAGAAAGTCCTTAAAGAGAAGTAACACTTATTGTAAAAACATTTTGAAATGGTCAATGTATGAGACACTAGAATGGACATTGTGCTTTTATTGTAACAAGACTGTAATTTTTGATGTGTGTTACTTTGAATCGAATATGTAAATTATTGTATTTTATTTCTTTGCGATGCATGAAACTTACATACATACTGTTTTTGAGCCTTCGGCAAAAAAACACCTTCCCTTCTTTTCATGCTTCGTAAAGAAAAAGATCCATGCTTCGTAAAGAAAGATATCCATGCTTCGCAAAGAGAGATCCCTTCTTTGTGACAAGACTGATGAAACTGTATTTCCTGAAGCTTACTTCGTGCCTTAGCACTTTTTCATTTTGACGAAGCATTTGCCGAAAATCAGCTCCGTATTCAATTCTCGTGTCATTGATGTGATATGATGTATGATGTGATGTTATGCGAAATGATGTGATGATATGATGCAAAATGATGATGATGCCAAAGACACACACCCACACGCCCACACTAGAACACACAAGCTCTGCATCCCCTTAGGAACGACTTTTGAGCTTCTTCACCTTCTATTTCGGTGATATAAGTTCTGCATCCCCTTAGGAACGTCTTTTGAACTTCTTCGCCTTCTATTTCGGTGGTATAAGTTCTGCATCCCCTTTGGAACGACTTTTGATCAGAAAACTTACGCTGCGCTCCCTTAGGAGCGACTTTTTGTAGCTTCGGCAATTTAGGCTCTTCATTCCCTTAGGAACGACTTTTGAGCTTAAAACTTACGCTGCGCTCCCTTAGGAACGACTTTTTTTTTAGCTTCGGTAAATTTAGCTTTGCATTCCCTTAGGAACGACTTTTGAGCTTCGTAAATCTGTGAAGAAGATATATTTCATTCTGATAGAAGCAAAATCATTACAAGAAATTAAAACTAAATTTACATTGCTTGTTCCTTATTAAAAAGCAAAATGGCATAGAACATAAAAGTATTTCAGAAGCAGGATATCGCTCAATATATGTGCTTCGATTCTGGTATAGTACTATTGACTGTACGAGCTTCGGATTCCTCCCTGAATTCACGTTGTTGTTGGGAGTGCTGGCGCCCTTCTGGCTGCTAGCTTCGTGAGTAAGTAGGTTGTAGTAGTGGTGGCGGTGGGAGCTGAGGCTAAGAAGCCTATGAATGGCTTACCGAAGCAAGAGAAGCTACAGGTTGGTTGCCCATATATTCTGGTATGTAAGGAGAATGGCACGAAGCAGTATGTAGGACTTGCTTTGGCTGATTCTGCCGAGCTTCTGCTTCGGCAATCTCTTTTTGCTTCAAGATGGTGATCTGGCAGGTTCTTGTAGTGTGGCCTTTGTCCTCTCCACAGAATAAGCAATAGATTTTCCTAGGCTGATCCCCATATCTTTCTCTGAAGCCCCTGGCCCCTCTGCCCCTTGGAGCTGGCGGCCTAAAGAAGATTTGCTGCTGTCCCAAAGACTGTGAGGTGTGTTGTGGCCTCTGAAGCCGGCTTCCTTTGTCATCATTCTGACTGGAGCTATGGATTGATCTGACATGCCTAGGGTGGATTCTGCCTCCAAAGCCCCTAGTCATCTTAGAAAATCTGTAAGCTTCCTCCCTTCTTTGTCGGAAGTCATTGTCAGCCCGGATGTACTCATCCATTTTCTGAAGCAACTTCTCCAGAGTTTGGGGAGGTTTCCTGGCAAAGTATTGGGCCTTAGGTCCTGGTCGAAGACCCTTGATCATGGCCTCAATGACAATTTCATTGGGCAATGTGGGCGCTTGTGCTGTCAGTCGCAAGAACCTTCGGACATACGCCTGCAGATATTCCTCATGGTCTTGTGTGCACTGGAACAAGGCCTGAGCTGTGACTGGCTTCGTCTGAAAGCCCTGAAAACTGGTAACCAACATGTCCTTGAGCTTCTGCCATGACGTGATTGTCCCTGGCCGAAGAGAAGAGTACCATGTCTGGGCCACATTCTGGACTGCCATGATGAAGGACTTTGCCATGACAGCTGTGTTGCCTCCATATGAGGATATTGTTGCCTCATAGCTCATTAAGAATTGCTTTGGGTCCAAGTGCCCATCGTACATGGGTAGCTGGGGTGGCTTGTAGGATTGTGGCCATGGAATAGCCTGCAATTCTGCTGCCAGGGGAGAAGCATCATCAAAAGTAAAGGTACCATGATTAAAATCATCGTACCATTCGTCTTTATTGAATGAGCCCTCTTGATGAAGCTCCCTTTGTTGGGGCCTTTGGTCATGATCATCTTGAGTAAGATGACGCACTTCCTCAGTAGCTTCATCGATCTTCCTTTGAAGGTCGGCCAACCGAGCCATCTTCACCTTTTTCCTTTGCACCTGCTGGTGAATGATCTCCATGTTCCTGATTTTCTGGTCCAACTCCTCCTCCTAAAGTGTTGGACTGGTGGCCTTTCTCTTTTGGTTTCTGGCCTCTCGGAGAGAGAGAGTCTCTTGGTTTGTGTCCAGTGGCTGCAGTGCAGCCCCTGGCGCTGTTATCTTCTTCGGCGGCATGACGAAGGTTGATGCTTTGTCGAAGGTTGTGGAAGTGAGTACACCGGAGGTGGGCGCCAATGTTGGGGACTTGTTCTCAAATACTATGAGTTAAGAACAAGGCAACACAAAAGAAGTTAATGGTTAATGCCCTTCGTCCTTCGAAGCATTATTTCCCTTGGGATATAATAATCTTCGGACGAAGGTCATGAAGGACGTACCTTCATCATCACAGTATATGTTAATAGAAGAAGAAGCATATGAAACATGAGAAATAACATGAATAATCATATGACATCATGAATATATATTTATTATCTCATCATGGATAAATAAGAACAATATTGAATTACATTTATACCTTCGGCTTGATAGAAGGTAAAAGTTCAAGCGTGACGCATGAGCGAAAAACAAACCAGCGTGAACAGTACGGGGGTACTGTTCATCTATTTATAGGCACATGGCGTAGCCTGTGTAAAATTACGGTCATGCCCTTTATGTTTACAATTGACTTAAGAACTGTTGGAGAGTTGTTCTCAAATACTATGAATTAAGGACAAGGCAACACAAGATGTTAAATGTTAATGCCCTTCGTCCTTCGAAGCATTATTTCCCTTAGGATATAATGATCTTCAAACGAAGGTCATGAAGGACATACCTTCATCATTGCAATATATGTAAAATAAGAGAAGAAACATATGACATATAGGAAACAACACACACAATCATATAACATTATTAATTCATTTTAATTATATAATCATAGAAAGGCATGAACAATATTGAATTACAAAAGTACCTTCGGCTTGATAGAAGGCAAAAAGTACAAGCGTGACACAAAAGCAAGTACAAGTCAGCGTGAACAGTACGGAGGTACTGTTCATCTATTTATAGGCACATGATACAGCCTGTGAGAAATTACAGTCATGCCCTTTACATTTACTATTGGCTTATAGAAAAATCTATGAGGACTAGATAGCCTTTTCCCCTTTAAGTCGGTTCCTTTTCCCGCGATTGAGCCGAAGCTCCTTTGTCCATAGCTTCGAAGCAACAGCAACCTTCATCACGATCATGCCCTTCTCTTTGTATATGTCTTTAATCCTGAATCCGAAGGTACCTGTCTATAAACCATGCTTGGAAGACATTGTTAAATTATGTTTTTGAGGACCTTCGGAGGACGAAGGTCCCCAACAGTAGCCCCTCATAGTATTAATTTGTTTAGGATAACAAATTCAGATTGCGACATGGACGAAGGCCTTAAGCCGAAGGTCCGAAAAAACACCTTCCCTTTGCTAGAATAGCAACAGTCAATGACAGACGGGACCCTCCAACTTGGGGCGCGTCGAGCGTATAAATAAGAACTCACTCTGACCACATTTGGTACGCTGTTTGTGCCACTTGTTGTATTTGCTCAATTTTATAGCTCTTGCTCACCAACACTTGCTTAGTTTTCTCAAGCTTTCTAAGCTTCGGTTTGAAGGACATGTTTTCGTCATTTCCGAAGAAAAGATGTCTCAAGACAAGAAGGTTGTTGCTGAGACGAAGCTAACCGAAGAGGAGAAGCTCTTTGAGCAGAAGAAGGCTGCGAATCCTTATATAGCTGGGATTTTAGAATCAATGTCAAAATCAAATACAGAGAAGATTACAAAAGAGATATTGGAGGGCCTGTCTGAAGACACTAGTGACAGTGACAACTATGATGCAGAAAGTGGGGGTGAAGATTCTGAAGATCGACCGTGGAGGCCAAGCCATACAGTTTTCGGAAAGTCGACCATCAAGCAAAGTCACCTTGAGAGCATGAGGGGGAGGTACTTTCGAGATAGATCTATTGTGAGGGCTGGCGAAGACAATAACACTCCTGCGCCTGAGGAGAATGAAGCTGTGATCTTCCGAAGCTTCTTTAAAGCTGGGCTTCTGTTCCCACTGAGCAGGTTTGTAGTTGAAGTGTTGAACACCTTCCAAATTTTACTTTATCAACTGACCCCCAAAGCTATATTAAGGATGGGAGTCTTCGTCTGGGCAACAAGGAGTCAAGGTATAGACCCAAGTGCAAAATGCTTCTGCAGCATGCACAAACTTATGTATGAAACGAAGGCCACTGGAAAAGAATAGTATCACAACAACTTCGATTGTTATGGATTTATCGCCCGTCCCAACTCCAGCTACCCAATACCAACATTTCGGAAAAGATGGCGGGGAAATTGGATGGAGGAATGGTTTTATGTGAAGAACGATTTGGTAGCGAGGGAGGATGTTAAGGAGATTATTATGCGTCCCATATGGTCTCGCTTTGGCCTTCGAAAGCCGAAGGTTGAAATCGATGAAGCTGCCGAAGCAATCCAGAAGACCTTTGGTAGTGTATGCTTTTTCATTGGTACAAGAGACTTGATTCAAGAACATATAGCATTCCGAGTATGGCCGCTTGTAGAGAACTGGGAAATGTCGAAGGAGACTGTCACCGAGTCTAGCGAAGGTGACCTGGTTCGACTAAAATACACCTTCAGATATGGGGATAAGTTCGATGAACCAAACGATGACTGGTTGAAATGCATCGAAGTTACAAGTGATGAACTGCTTGGGCCATATTCCAAAGCAAAAGATAATGCATTATCCACATCCTTCGGGGGCCGAGGAAAAAAGAGATTGAACAGAGTCTTTGATGCCATTGGTTTTGTTTACCCCGACTACTGCTACCCGCTGCGAGGACGGGGAAAGAAGAGGAAAGCTACTGCTTCGACCAAGACTGCTGTTTCGGCCACTCTAGATGAGCCTGCGCCGAAGAGCAAAAACTTGAAAGTCCTAACCCACCGGCCACGCTATATTGAACCGACCGTGGTGCCTGAGTTTGGCGGGGAGACTTCTTCAGCTGTTGAGCCAAAGGAGCCCATTCCTCCTACACAGAAGGCTGAAGATCCGGCTATAATGCCGAAGGTACCCTCAGTCGAGCTAGCTGAGTCGAAGAGAGATAAAGATAAGGTCAAAGAGCCAAAAATTGAAGGAACAAAAATGTTAGAAATTTTAAGCCCTCCGGCAGAAGTAACAGTGCCGAAGGCACAAAAAAGTTTTGCGGCAACTCCCAAAAGAAGAAGGATGGCAAATGTACTAGATGTGTTAGAAACAGTAAAGGCTTTAAGCTCTACTCCTTCAGGGACAATCATCGAGGCTTCGAAAATGCAAACCGAAGCTGAAACAAAGCCGACCGAATTTGAAGCTGCAGTAAGCCAAGCTAGTGCCGAAGCTGGGCCTTCAGAGCTCACCGAGAAAAAACCTTCTGAAATTGAAGAAAAGGCAACAGAAGAAAAGGCCTCAGAGCAAACTTCGCCTGAAAAGATTGCTACTCTTGCTCCCAAAGCTTTGAACGAGAGCATTGATTACATCGTCCGCCATGCTTCGGGAAAAACACTTTCTAAGGAAGAAAAACGAGAAGCTCAACATTATGCCCAAGAACTGAAATACCCGAAGGGGGCATTGGTGTTTAATGGCAGCGGAGAGGAAGATTTTTTGTACTGTCTCCCGGATAACAAAGAGATATCCGTCAGCCGGGAGATAGGAAGAAGCTTTGGATTTCCGAAGCTAGAAGATGGCCTCTCAGTTTTGTCAAAAGATGAATTGGCTGACAGTTTAGCATATAATAGCATAAAGGTACAAAAATTAATTTCGTATCTTTTTTTTAAACGAGTTGTTTTATTTGCTTATATCTAATACTGTCCTCCTCTTGTAGGGCTTAATCCTTAGCAATGCTCTCAGAGCACAGAAAAACATTAAAGATGAAGGATACACAATGGCTCTGAACAACCTTCGTTCGGAGGTGATTGAACTAAGGAACGAAGGTCTTGAGAAAGACAAGATATTGATTTCATTGGCCAACAAAATAAAAGAAGACGAAGCTGGTTCCAAAGCTCAAACTGAGGCCCAAAAGAATGAAATCGAAGAGCTTCGGAAGCAATTAGCTGAGGCCAAAGAAAAATGTGTTGTTGGTGAAGCTAATCGAGATAACAACGAATATTGGAGAAATTATTTAGAAAAGACAGTCGTGGAGCTTCGCGCATCCAAGGAAAGATGTTTTGAAAAATCTTTAGGGTGTGTGAAGAAAATAAAGACTAGCTTCGCTAATGTGGGCGCCTATTCAAACGAAGACAACTTCATACGAGGCGACCCAGAGGGCGTTATCGAGTGGATCAGTGGTGAAGCCGAAGCTTTTGAGGAAATCTTGAGTGATCGCTGGGACGTCTGCGCGTTCTCTGGTGCGATAGGAGTTTCGGCCGTGTTGGAGAAGGCGGGTTGCAATCATGTTAAAACCTTGGCCCAGGCCGAAGCTGCTTTCTCCGTGGAAGACACGAAGGATCCCTCGGCCGAAGCAAGTTTTATGGGCGGAAAATTTTTCACTGACATCTGGGAAAATGGCGTCCAAGAAATGGCTCACGAAATAATGAAGAAAAGTGAAAAAAATATTCATGAGGCTCGAGAAGCGGCGAAAAAAGCTGAAGAAGCTGCCGAGCGCGAGAGACGGATAGGTATCATTTAATAGCTTCTAGCTTCATCATTTGTTTTTGTGACTTCGAACTAATTGATGTTTTCTACCGCAGCTGAACTACCTCCTCCACCAGAGTCATTCGACCCCCTGGCTGACCCAGAAACAAAGAAAGCGATAGAAATTATTAATATGGCCGAAGCTATTGTCGACGAAGTTGTTACCAAACTACTTAACGAAGTTGCAGAGAAAGTTTTGAAGGAAGAATAGTAGTTATTGTAAAAACATTTCTAAGATATTAATGCAACATTTGCTGAACTAAGTCTGTAATATTTGATGTTTATAATTTTGAATGCAATAAGTAAGTTGTTTGTAATTCAGTTCTTTGTGATGCATGAATCTTTATGTACATACCGTTTTTGAGCCTTCGGCGAAAAAACACCTTCCCTTCTTTTCATGCTTCATAAAGAAGAGTTTTTATGCCTCGTAAGAACATCCATACTTCGTAAAAACATCAAAGCTTCGTATAGAATAGATCCCTTCTTCCACATCAGAACTGATGAAGCTGTAATTCTCAGTTTACTTTGTGCCTTAGCACCTTTTCATTTTTGTAAAGCATTCTCCAAAGATCGGCTTTGTTTCCAATTCATGTCATTGGTGTGATATGATGTATGATGTGATGCTACGTGATATGATGTGATGATATGATGCAAAGAATGATGCTAGTGCCAAAGACACATACCCACGCTGAAACACTGCATCGCCATAGGAACAATAAAAATGTCTTTGACGTTTATTTTTCGGCTTCACCGCTTATTTTTTGGTGTAAGTTCTGGATCCCCTTAGGAACGTCTTTTGAACTTCTTCGCCTTCTATTTCGGTGGTATTCGCGTTGACTTTTCGCGCTTTGCCTTATATTTTGGCGGTATTTGGCTCTGCATTCCCTTTGGAACGACTTTTGAGCAGAAAACTTACACTGCGCTCCCTTAGGAATGACTTTTTGTATCTTCAGCAAACTTACGCTGTGCTCCTTAAGAACGTCTTTTTGTAGCTTCGGTGACACTTGCAATGTGATTTTTAGCTCTGCATTCCCTTAGGAACGACTTTTGAGCTTCAGCAATTTTTGAGCTTTGTGAGTTTGTGGAGAAGATATATTTCACTATGACAAGAACGAAGCTATTACAAGAAATTAAAAATGACAAGAAAACTAGGTTTACATTGATTGTTCCTTATAAAAAAGAAAATGACAATGAATGTAAAGATGTTTCAGAGGTAGGATATCTCTTAATAGATGTGTTTTGATTCTGGCACAGTACTGTTGACTATGCGAGCTTTAGATTCCTCCCTGAAATCTCGCTATTGATGGGTCTGTTGGCTCCCTTCTGGCTGTTGACCTCGTGAATAGGCAGGTTGTAGTGGTGGCGGAGGTGGAAGCTGTGGCCAAGAAGCATGTGGCTGACTAGCCGAAGCAACAAAAGCTGCAGGATGATTACCCACATATTCTGGTATGTAGGGTGAGTGACACGAAGCAGTGTGCAGGACCTGCTTCGGTTGACTTTGCCGGGCTTCGGCTTCTGCGATCTCCTTCTACTTTTGGATGGTGATTTGGCACATTCTTGTAGTATGGCCCTTGTCTTCACCACAAAATAGGCAGTAGATCTTCCTGGGCTGATCCCCATATCTTCCTCCGAAGCCCCTGGCGCCTCTGCCTCTTGGAGCTGGCGGCCGTAAAGAACTTTGCTGCTGCCCCGAATATTGTGAAGTACACTGTGGCCTCTATAGCTGACTTCCTCTGTCATCGCTCTGAGTAGAGTTGTGAATTGACCTGACATGCCTCGGGTGGATTCTTCCTCCGAAGCCCTTGGTCATCTCAGAGAACCTATAAGCTTCCTCCCTTCTTTGGCGGAAGTCATTATCAGCCCGGATGTACTCATCCATCTTTTGAAGCAGCTTCTCCAGAGTCTGTGGTGGCTTTTTAGCGAAATACTGGGCAGTAGGTCCTGGACGAAGCCCCTTGATCATGGCCTCAATGACAATTTCATTGGGCACTGTAGGCGCTTGTGCTCTTAGACGCAAGAACCTTCGAACATATGCCTGGAGATACTCCTCATGGTCTTGCGTGTACTGAAACAAGGCCTGAGATGTGACTGGCTTCATCTGAAAGCCTTGGAAACTTGTCACTAGCATATCCTTGAGCTTATGCCACGAAGTAATAGTCCCTGGCCGAAGAGAAGAATACCATGTTTGGGCCACATTCCAAACTGCCATGACGAAGGACTTGGCCATGACAACTGCATTGCCTCCATATGAAGATATAGTTGCTTCATAACTCATCAAAAACTGCTTCGGATCTGAATGCCCATCATACATGGGGAGCTGAGGTGGCTTGTATGATGGGGGCCATGGGATAGCCTGCAGTTCTGCTGCCAAGGGAGAACCATCATCAAAGGTAAAGGTACCATGATTAAAATCATCATACCATCCATCCTCGTTGAATAAGCCTTCTTGATGAAGCTCCCTGTGTTGGGGCCTTCGATCTTGTTCGTCTTGAGAAAGATGGCGTACTTCTTCAGTGGCTTCATCGATCTGCCTTTGAAGATCAGCCAGTCGGGCCATCTTCTCCTTCTTCCTTTGTACTTGCTGATGGATTATCTCCATGTTTCTGATTTCTTGGTCCAACTCCTCCTCCTGGAGTGTTGGACTGGTGGCCTTCCTTTTCTGGCTTCCGGCCTCTCGGAGAGAGAGAGGGTCTCCTGATTTGGGTCCAGTGGTTGTAGTGTGGCAGCCCCTGGCGTTGAAACTTTCGTTGGCGACATGACGAAGGTCAGTGCTTGCCGAAGGTGGTCGAAAAAAGGGTTGACCGGAGGTGGGCGCCAATGTTGGAGACTTGTTCTCAAATACTATGAATTAAGAACAAGGTAACACAAGATGTTAAATGTTAATGTCCTTTGTCCTTCGAAGCATTATTTCCTTTAGGATATAATGATCTTCAGACGAAGGTTATGATGGACATACCTTCATCATTTCAATATATGTTAAATAAGAGAAGAAACGTATGACATATAGGAAACAACACACACAATCATATAACATTATTAATTCATTCTAATTATATAATCATAGAAAGGCATGAACAATATTGAATTACAAAAGTACCTTCGGCTTGATAGAAGGCAAAAAGTACAAGTGTGACGCAAAAGCAAGTACAAGTCAGCGTGAACAGTACGGGGGTACTGTTCATCTATTTCTAGGCACAGGACACAGCCTGTGAGAAATTACAGTCATGCCCTTTACATTTACTATTGGCTTATAGAAAAATCTATGAGGACTAGATAGCCTTTTCCCCTTTAAGTCGGTTCCTTTCCCGCGATTGAGCCGAAGCTCCTTTGTCCATAGCTTCGAAGCAACAACATCCTTCATCACGATCATGCCCTTCTCTTCGTATATGTCTTTAATCCTGAATCCGAAGGTACCTGTCTATAAACCATGCTTGGAAGACATTGTTAAATTATATTTTTGAGGACCTTCAGTGGACGAAGGCCCCCAACAAGAACAATCCATCGAGGACTAGATAGCCTTTTCCTCTTTAAGTCGGTTCCTCTTTCTGCCGTTGAGCCGAAGCTCCCTTGCGCGTAGCTTCGAAACTGCATCGACCTTCGTCTCGACCATGCTTTCCATATCATGTACAGTTTTATTCCGAGTCCAAAGGTACCTGTATATATATTATACTTGGTGAAAGGGAAATGTGCCCTTGGGCCATTTCTATAATGTTTTGGTGATTAAGTGTCCAACACATAGTAAGTGAGTAGCTTTGTGCTAAACAAGCAAGAAGTGCAAATCATGTAACAAGGTACGTTTCTAGACTTAGTACATTGTTTTGAGTACTAACATATTTTGTCTAAGTACTAGAAACAGGGAGAAAAGAATTGGAAAAAGACTTGGCTCTATGTAGCTAATTCTCAGCTCGGTCTGGCATACCGGACTATCCGGTGGTGCAGGCAGGTCTCCGGTGAAAAGGCTGGTGCGCCACGCAGGTCTCCGGTGAAAAAGTCGTTCTCAGGAAAAAGCAGCGGCGTACGGCTATAATTCACCGGACTGTCCGGTGAGCCAACGGTCTCCAGTGCAACGGTAGGCCTCGCAATCCACGGGCGACGCGTGGCCCGCACCAACAGTCGGCAGGGTGCACCGGACTGTCCGGTGAGCCAACGGTCTCCAGTGCAATGGTAGGCCTCGCAATCCACAGGCGACGCGTGGCCCGCACCAACGGTCGGCAGGGTGCACCGGACTGTCCGGTGTGCACCGGACAGTGTCCGATGCGCCATCGTGCCTGAAGCTGCAACGGTCGACTGCGCCTTATTTGGAAGGCAATCGTGCACCGGACAGCTGCTATGAGTGTCCGGTGGTGCACCGGACTGTCCGGTGCACCACACGACAGAAGGCAAGATTAGCCTTCCAAGATTGTCTTCAACGGCTCCTAGCTACCTTGAGGCTATAAAAGGGACCCCTATGCGCATGGAGGAGAAACACAAGCATTCACTAAGCATCCTAAGGCATCCAGACTCTGTTCCTCCGCATTCGTTTCGTTGTGTTAGAGATTTGAGCTCTATTCGAGTCAAAGACTCCCTGTGTTGTCATTTGAGCTCAAGTATTCGCTTGTGTGCGTGGGTGTGCTACCATTTGTGTCTTGTGTGTGTTGCTCATCCCAACCTTACTTCCTGCTTTCATTGTGATCTTTGTTGTAAGGGCGAGAGACTCCAATCTTGTGGAGATTCCTCACAAATGGGAATAATCATCTAGAGGAAAAACCATGGTATTTAAGTTGATCATCGGATCACTTGAAAGGGGTTGAGTGCAACCCTCGTCCATTGGGATGCCACAACGTGGAAGTAGGCAAGTGTTACTTGGCCGAACCACGGGATAAAAATCGTGTGTCTTGTCTTGATCTCTCTATGATTATTTGTGTTCACAAGAACTCGCTTCAAGTTATTTAGCCGTACTAACACTCATAACTAAGTTTTGTGGCTATTAGTGTTTGAATTTTATAGGATCACCTATTCACCCCCCTCTAGGTGCTCTCAATTGGTATCAGAGACGTACTCTTCACGTAAGGGACTAATCGCCCGAAGAGATGGATCCTAAAGGAAAGGGGATGGTGGTCAACGACAAGGAGGAGTCTATCTTGAACGAGCCAAGAGATGACAAGTCCACTGACTCTGGCTCGAGTCACAAGAATAAGGATGAGAAGAAGAAGAGGCGCATCAAGAAGATCATCTACTACGACAGCGATGCATCTTCTTCTTCACCAAGAGACGACGACAACGATGATTCTTCGTCAAAGAAAAAGACGTTTAATCAAAACTATTCCTTTGATTATTCCCGTATTCCGTACAATTCAAATGCCCATTTACTTTCTATTCCTCTTGGAAAACCCCCACACTTCGATGGAGAAGATTACTCATTTTGGAGTCATAAAATGCTTAGTCATCTATTTCTCTCCATTCTAGCATTTGGGAAATCATGGAGAATGGAATGCATTTCGATAGTACGGATAATCCTGTGATAATAAATGAACAAATTCATAAGAATGCACAAGCTACCACTGTTTTGCTAGCATCTTTGTGCAGGGATGAATACAACAAGGTTAGCGGCTTGGACAACGCCAAGAAAATCTAGGACACCCTCAAGATCTCACATGAGGGAAATGATGCCACCATGATCACCAAGATGGAACTGGTGGAAGGCGAGCTGGGGAGATTTGCCATGATCAGGAGAGAAGAGCCAACTCAGACTTACAACAGGCTCAAGACCCTGGTCAACAAGATCCGAAGCTACGGAAGCACAAGATGGACGGATCATGATGTCGTCCGACTCATGCTAAGGTCATTTACTGTAATTGACCCCCATCTTGTGAATCTCATTTGTGAAAACCCTAGATACACGAAGATGAAGCCCGAGGAGATCCTTGGAAAGTATGTAAGTGGGCATATGATGGTGAAGGAGACTCGATATGTGGATGATGCTCTAAACGGTCCACTGCCCGTCTACGAGCCTCAACCTGTCGCTCTTAAGGCAACTAGTAGCAGGGAGGCGCTTCCAAGCAAGGTGGCACAAGTGGAGGCTGCTAGCCTCAATGAGGATGAGATGGCGCTTATCATCAAGCGCTTCAAGACCGCACTTAAAGGATGCAAGGAGTATCCGAACAAGAACAAAACAAAGGGAAAGCGCTCCTGCTTCAAATGCGGTAAGACTGGCCACTTTATTGCTCAATGTCCTGATAATGAGAATGACCAGGCACAAGAAAGACACGACAAGAAGGAGAAGAAAAAGAACTACAAGAAGGTGAAGGGCGAGGCGCACCTTGGAAAGGAGTGGGACTCTGACTGCTCTTCATCCGACTCCGACGATGAGGGACTGGCCGCCTCAACCTTCGACAAGTGATGAGGAATCTTCTGATGACGAAGTAGATTACTCTAGTTTATTTAAAGGTTTAAATAGAGCTAAGATAGAAAAAAATTAATGAATTAATTGATGCTCTAAATGGAAAGGATAAACTTTTAGAAAAGCAAGAGGATATTTTGTATGAAGAACATGATAAATTTGTTAGTGTTCAAAAATATCTTGCTCTAGAAATTAAGAGAAATGAAATGTTATCCTCTTAATTATCTGCTTGCCATGAAACTATGTCTATGTCGGTGTTTTGGGTCCGACCGCACACCCGGGGTTGCCCCTCAAGATGTTTTTAGGAGGACGATGTTGCCGACTGTAGCTCGATGGTTCGTGCTGGGCGCACGAGAAACTATGAACAATGATGTACAGGTTCAGGCCGCTTAGAGATGCGTAACACCCTACGTCCTGGCGGGAATGCTTTATGTGGTGGATTACAAGGGAACTCTCTAGTATAAGGAACATAGAGAGTCGAGGTGGATGGCTGAGTAGTGAGATCGATCGTTCTGAAGGGGTGCCCCCTAGGCCTTATATATTCGACCGTGGGGCAATACATGCAGATATGATAACAATGCACACCTAAGAAATAGTGAACCGATTGAGTCTATCTTCCTATAGTTCTGCCGACTCATCCTTGCTTGGTTCCGTTGTATGGGGTTCCAGCGCGGGAAAGTCGGGTCTCTGTTGTGGTTACTTGCTCGACGTTGTTGGGCCGTCTGGGCTCGCACCGATCCGGCCTTGTGTCGATCCGCTTCACTGGTCATTCCTCGCTAGGCCCACGAAGGGATGACCTTACGATTTATTGGGCCCTTGGGCCTTTCGTGAGGTCTTTTATCCTTCCAGTGGACCCGGGAAATATCTGTCCCCCACAAGCCCCCGATCTTTGGGTTGATTTTGAAATAATCGGCCCAAAGATCCTAGGTCCAGCTTGCGGTCTTTGTTTATGACAGGAAATGCTTTCCGGGTAATCTGGTAAAAACGATTCATTACTGTCTCATTCTGCTTTTATCACTCAAAAACTGGTGTTCTGTCTCAAACTCGCGCTTTGGAGGTTAGCATTTCGTACTGCAGGACCTTGAACTTCATTGGGTGCACCAGAGGTGCACCCAATGGGTGTAGCCCCCGAGCTTCGAGTGGATTTTTGAAAATAATCCACTCGAAGGTCTTCACTTCGAGTATTGTCAGAAATCATTTTTATTTTCCACTTGCACTTTGTTGGAGGTCAGCCTTGTTTGTGATCTTGCCCTATGCTTTAGAAGTTGGCATTGTCTTGACTTGAGATGACGATTCATTGGGTGCACCGAAGGTGCACCCAATGGGTGTAGCCTCCGAGCTTCGAGTGGATTTTTGAAAATAATCCACTCGAAGGTCTTCATTTCGTGCCCTTTTGCTGAGAATCATCCTCTCTTTTTCCGAATGCCTTAGAGGTCAGCATTATGTCATTGATATTATGCTTTAGAGGTCAGCGTGTATTTTGTCTTTGAGGCTGAGTTCATGATCTGCCATATCTTGCTAGGTGGTGCAATTTATTTGATCTGCAACTGATTGGACGTTCGATGGATGTCCCCTGGCTAGTCTTCATGTCGCTTCTGTCGGTCAGACTTGTACTTCACCAGCTATATTTGGCTTTCCTTTGATCCTTACTGATATCTCACTTTTGTCTTGAGGTATTCATTGCATGCCCTGCACGGATGTGACAGTTTTGAAAAATATACTGATAATTCCTGGGCGTCCCCCCCCAATGGGTGTGGGTAAGGGACGGCTTGGTACGCTGAGTGTTTTAGCAGACTGCTTCTGAGTAGTAATTTGATGTGACAGCGGGTGTAATCATATCGCTCGCGCAGTTGACTGGAGTCCCAATGGGTGTTGCGTTGCGTGAAGCGGCGTCAGCCGCCTGACGTATCTTCAGACGGTTTGAAGTGTATATTGAATTTTTGCGACTGTTCAGTGACCGTGGTAGGAGGTGAGCGGTTGCCTTCTTCTATAAATAGTGCCTTTGCCTCTCTGGTTTTTTCACATCTCTTGCTGCTTGTTTACTCTCCTCTTCTTCCCCCCACTGCCACCATGGGTAAAAGTAAGAAGGGTAGCGGTTCTTCTCCTCGCTCTGGTGACAAATGCAAACATGAGCCGACTCCTCATTCGGAGGACTTCGGCGACTCGGAGTACTCGGAGGAGGAGTTCTCCTCCGAGTCCGAGGGATCCCAGGCTCCCGTCTCTCCCCCGGCGTCGTCTGATGATTCAGACGACTCCCAGGGGATTGCCGCGGAGGTCTAGACCTACATCTGGGCCGTCGAGCGCTCCAGGCTCGAAGGCTCAGATGAGTCGGAGTACTCCTCGGACTCGTCCGAGGAGGACAGCGGCGGTGATGGTGGTGATGGCGGCGACGACGGGGGCGACGGTGATGGCGGCGACGACAGCGGCAGGGGCGGCGACAGCGGCGGCAAGGGCGACCACGGCAGCGGCAGCAAGGGCAGCAGCAAGGACAGCAACAAGACCAGTGGCTAGATGCCACTAGTTTTTTAGATGTTAGTATAGATTAGAAGTAGTATAATGAAATAATGTAGTAGTAGTTAGTAGTATAGAGTAGTGCAGTGTAATGTAGTAGTAGGGAGGTCATCAACTCATAACGAGTTGGTTTGTAAGTTCGGTAGCTTCCCTTTATAATGAAAAGTGATTTCGCTCCACTTCTGCATGTGTCATGCTGCTTTCTCGCTGTACGCCAATCAGTGCGCGAGGAGTATCTGTGATCATCAAATCGCCTTTCTGACTGCCTTATTTGCAATGATGGTGCTTCGGTGGTTGCGGCCGAGTCATCCGAAATCCCCTCGTTGCTTTAGGAATGACGACCGAGTTACGGTGGGTCGTGTCGGTGTTTTAGATGTAATCAGCCGAGTGATTAATGGCAACATCGGCGTTTTAGAGGTAACATCCGAGTGACTGATGGTAGCGTCGGCGTTTTAGAGGTAACAGCCGAGTGATTAATGGCAACATCGGCGTTTTAGAGGTAACATCCGAGTGACTAATGGTGGCGTCGGCGTTTTAGAGGTAACAGCCGAGTTAGAACGGGTCGTGTTGGCCGTTTTGGAAATAACAGCCGAGCGATGACATGGCACGCCAGCGTTTTTAGAAATAACCGCTGGGTGATGACTGGACGTTTTTTGGAAACAATATCTGGCCAGGAAAAACCCCATATGTACTGCATCGTTGCGCGCTTCCGCTTTCCGTGCCCTAATTCTTGCTTTTCTGCATCCAAGCTTTCCTTGCGCTCGTGCGATACTGCCTTCGTCCTGCTCGCCAGCGAGATTGAGATGGCGCCCAAGCGAAAAGCATCAAGTTCATCCGCTGCTGTCATTCCTCCCATCGATCCCAATAGCTAGTTGCCTTTCGCAGGTAACCATATGTCAGTTGTTTCTGAGTCTGATCTTCTCCACCTCATGTCCATCGGGGTTCTTCCTCCAAAGGAGCTCTGTTCTTGGCGGGTTTGCCATGGGGTCACTGTTCCAACAGAGGACACCCACGAATCCGTCGTATATGTTCCTTTTCTTCTCCGCGGTCTTGCCCTTCCTGTTTCCCCTTTTTTCGCGGTTTCCTTGATTTCTATCACTTGAATCTGACCCATCTGAACCCTAATTCCATTCTGCAAATCTCCATCTTTGTTCATTTATGTGAGGCTTTTCTTGGCATCCTGCCGCACTTTGGGCTGTGGAAATATTTGTATCACTGTCGGCCTGGGATGGCCGGAGGACAGCATCAGCTGGTGGGGGCGCGAGCTTAGAAATGCGCCGCGGAAGGAAAACTGATTATCTCGATATCCCCCTCAAAGATAGCATTAAAGAATGGCGCTTGGAGTGGTTTATTGTTGAGAATCACGGAAATTCTCTCCCCCCACGGTTAGGGAGACAGCTGGACGTTCGCACTCCGAGCTGGACTGAATCCCCCATAGACCAGGATGTGGCTGAGGCAAGAGTTCTGCTAGCTAAAGTTGGATTGTTGAAGGAGAGGGGTCTGACTGCAGAAGCTGTGGTTGCTGACTTTGCCTTCAAGAACATTCAGCCATTGAAGGACAGGGCATACCCGGTCTACCTGTACCGAGGTCTAGCTGACTCCACCCGGGTCACCAATAGAAGAATTCCTGCTGTGGACTTGGTGAGTCGGCTTGAAATGATACTTAGGGGCAAGGTGTCAAATGTTGGTGCCCCTGTTGCCTACTCGGCCTGGAACTTGCCTCCTTCCAAGGCCTTTACCCATTTCGTGTCAAGTCCTCGTGCTGGCGATGGCGGTTTGGGCCTTAGAGTGCGACCCTCTGCCGAAGAAGTTAGTGCTTTGGTTGCTTCGCTTGAAGAAATTCCTGATGATGAACGGCAGGTTCATTTTGAGGTGCCTTTGGATTCCAGTGATGCAGAGATAAGTGCCATGCTTGATATGTTAGCCGAGGATTCTTCTGATGCCGCTCCTGGTGGGACATTGGTGGTGGCGTCTCTCCCGGAAGCTGGTAAAGCCTTGGATATTCAGAGGCCTGTCAGTGTTCGCCCGAAGCGCCCTTGTCGAGCCAATCAACTTGATTCTCCTGCTGATGAGCAGAAAAAGAAAAAGAGACGTCTTCGGCGAGTATCTAGCTTGGATCGGGATGCTGGTCCTTCAGCTCCTGCTGTTGAGGAAGTGCCCGTGCCTGAATTTACCGACGCTGACCCTAATGGGTGTGTTGTCTGTGTTGCTGATGAAAATGAGGAGGAGGAAGAAGATGAGATCCCTCTGACTCAGAAGAACAGTCGGCGATACGTAGCCAGTGGGGAAAGTAGTGGAGTTCCTTCTCCTGCTCTGTTTGCCCTCATTGGTCTACAAGAATTGTCTATGGCGAACTTTGATCAGAATCTTGAAGATATGGTTCCAAAGGATCTGTTATCAGAGCCGGCGGATGGTGACGTGATGGATGTTTGTGCTGATGTGTTCGACGCCGGGTTGGGGTCATCCCGGCAGCGTCCCGCGCCTCATCGACCTTGGAGCGCGGTCTTGAAGGTCAGGAAACTGACTTGGATTGTCCTACTCCCATGGAAGTGACTGAGGGACCTTCAGCCTTAGAGGTGGCTGCTGCAGAGAACTTGGCCCTCAAGGATGGTGTTGACACTTACCCAGTCCCCGAGGGTGTTGCCGGGGATGATTCGGCTCGGGTGGGAAGCGCAAGCTGCGACCCAGCCCCCGAGGGTATTGCTGGAGACGATCCGGCTCGAATGGGTAGCGCAAACTATGACCCAGCCCCCGAGGGTGTCCGAGTGGGGTCTCCCTCTTGTACTTCCATGGATGTTCACGTAGGGTCTCCTCCACACTCTGGTTGCATGGTGGTAGCCCAAGCCTTTGGTCAAGGAGTCGCTTTAGAGGCTAGCGTACCTGACGACAAAGTTTTGGGCTCTGCTGATGACACTGAATTGGTTCCTGCTGGTTCATTGCAAGTTGCTCCGGGTGATGATCCTACGCCAAGCCATCAATTGATCTCTCACGATTTGGGAGTCCCCTCATTCTTCTCCAACCTCCAGGTACTATGGTCTATTCTAGTCTGACTTTTACACCGGATGAACTGCTGTCATTATACTCATCTGCTCTCAATATCAGGCATTGGTGGACGGGATGGCTAGTCAGCTGAAGTAGCAGGGTGCTTCTATTCTAGAAAGAGCTTCGTCTCTGGCACGTTGGAATCCGGTGCTGCTTCAACAGCGTGTTTCTGACTTAGAGGCGGCGAATGCTGGTTAGTGCTTTTCTGCTTCCTTTCGTCTATCTTATTAAACTGCTTCTTAATCTAAACTTTTTGCTTGACCGTTTCTCGCTAGATATGGCTCGGCAGTTTTCTGTTCTTGAAGAGAAACATTCTCAAAATCAGGTTGAACTGGTCCGGCGGTGCTCTGATTTTGAGGAAAAGTATTCCCAAAGCCAGGCTGAGCTGGCCCAGGTTTCTGTTGCTCTGAACGATGCCAACGTGCTGAACTCTACTCTTCGCGCTCAGCTTGATTCTAAAAAGGTGACCTGAAAGCCCGGGCTTTGTTTTGCCATGTTCTTATTGCTTGCTCGACGTTTGAAGAAGCTAGTTCTTGTTTGCAGGAAGAAAAATGTGCCCTTGTTGCTTCTCGTGACAATCTTGACAAGCTATATCGTGACTCCAGCAACTCGTTGACCACCCTGGAGAGGAGTCATCGCTTCACCATGGAGGAGTTAGACAATCATTGTTATAAGCTGCTGGAATCTTTGGATGACGTGATCCGTCTCAGGCAGTCGATATCGGCTAAAGATGCTGTCATCAAGGAACTGTGTGCTTCCAAGAAGTCCATCACCCAGGAGCTAGAAACCGCTCAGTTGGCTGTCAAGGTTGCTGAAGAGACTTCCGCTACTCTGAGGGCCCAGCGTGACAGAGCCATGGATAAAGCCATTCACGCAGGGCGGATCTTGATGAGGAGACCTGGTGTGATTGTTCCCGATGACATAAGGGCTGATGTGAACACTGCTCCTGATTCCTCAAGTCGCCCTTCTTTGTCGGTTGCTCCTGAGAAGAATGTTGCAAAATAGAAAAACATTGCGTGCTTTGAGCGCGCGGTTATCATGCTCGGATATTTTGTTAGAGGACACCTTCTTGATATTTGAATGCTACTGTTATTCTCGTATTGTTTAGAATTCAGCAGTATCTAAATTTGCAGAAGTAAAATGATGTGTGATGATTTCGAAACTTCTTCATGGGACATAGAGGTCGTCCCTATATGAGTAATTGTAAGCATGTGGAACCGTCTTAAGTCGTTGCTGACTTAAACCGATTGCTTTTGTTAATAGGTCATAGTAGTCACCCCGAGTTAAGTAAGCGCGGGCATGTTGCACCGTCTTAAGTCGTTGCCGACTTAAGTCGATTGCTCCGTTAGCAGGGCATAGTGGACACCCTGAGTTAAGTAAGCGCGAGCATGTTGCACCGTCTTAAGTCGTTGCCGACTTAAGCCGATTGCTCCGTTAGCAGGGCATAGTGGTCACCCCGAGACCCCGAGTTAAGTAAGCGTGAGCATGTTGCACCGTCTTAAGTCGTTGCCGACTTAAGCCGATTGCTCCGTTAGCAGGGCATAGTGGTCACCCCGAGTTAAGTAAGCACGAGCATGTTGCACCGTCTTAAGTCGTTGCCGACTTAATCCGATTGCTCCGTTAGCAGGGCATAGTGGTCACCCCGAGTTAAGTAAGCGCGAGCATGTTGCACCGTCTTAAGTCGTTGCCGACTTAAGCCGATTGCTCCGTTAGCAGGGCATAGTGGTCACCCCGAGTTAAGTAAGCGCGAGCATGTTGCACCGTCTTAAGTCGTTGCCGACTTAAGCTGATTGCTCCGTTAGCGGGGCATAGTGGTCACCCCGAGTTAAGTAAGAATGCAGGTCGACCATGAACAATATGGGTATTCTTGAGGTCTCTTTATTGATGATATATTTCCAGTTTACAGAGTACATTGTCATCCCGATAGCTTTTGAAATACAGCTAGGGGTAAAACTTCCTGAGGTGTTCTATGTTCCATGAGTTTCCAATTTCCGTGCCATCCATCTGAGTGAGGCGATATGATCCCGGCCGTGTGACTTCTGCTACTATGAATGGTCCTTCCCATAGAGGTGACAACTTATGCTGTCCCTCCCCCGTTAGAATTCGGCGGAGGACGAGATCTCCCACTGCAAAGGATCGACGTCGCATGGCCTTATCGTGGTAACGCCTCAAAGTTTGCTGGTACCATGCTGATTGAATTACTGTGTTTAGCCGTTCTTCTTCGAGTATATCAACATCCTCCAGCATAGTAGCCTCGGCTTCTGCTATGCTTTCAAAGACCAACCTTGGCGCCCCAAACTTGAGGTCAGCAGGTAGTACTGCCTCTGACCCGTAGACCATGAAGAAAGGAGTATTTCCATGCAGAGCTCGACTAGGTTGAGTTCTTAGGCTCCAAACGACGTAGGGCAACTCCCTTATCCACTTTCCTGCAAACTTTTCATTTTTATCGAAGACTTTTTTCCTGAGTGCCTCCAATATCATCCCGTTAGCTCGTTCAACCTGCCCGTTGGCTCTTGGGTGTGCCACCGAAGCATATTTGATCTGAATGCTTTTTTGCTCGCAGAAATCAAAGAACTCTGAACTTGTGAAGTTGGATCCTAGGTCAGTTATGATACTATTTGGTATTCCAAATCTGAATATTATGTCTTGTATGAATTCCACGGCCTTAGCTGAGGTTAAAGAAGCAATGGGTTTGAACTCTATCCATTTAGTGAATTTGTCATTGCTACCAGTATATGAGTGTATCCTCCTTGAGCTTTCTTGAAAGGTCCAATCATATCCAGTCCCCAGCATGCGAACGGCCAAGTTACTGGTATGGTCTGCAGTTGCTGTGCTGGTAGATGTTGTTGCTTTGACAAGTACTGGCAGGCTTCGCACCTCTGAACTAACTCGGCTGCATCACTTTTTGCTGTTGGCCAGTAGAATCCCGACCTGAAGACCTTCCCAACTAGTGTTTTGGATGCTGCGTGTATTCCACACTGCCCAGCATGGACCTCATCTAGAAGTTGCTTCCTAGTGGATGAGAGAATGCATTTCATGAGGATGCCCGATGCACCCCTTATGTATAGTGTTTCCCCAATGAGTGTGTAGTGAGCTGACTGTCTAGCGATGCGCTCGGCTGCATTTTTGTCATCTGGTTCCTCTTCATTTTTTATATATCTGATGATCGGCCTTCTCCAGTCATCAGAATCTGACTCTGGTTGGCTCACGGTATTACATTCTTCTGCCTGATCCAGTGAGATGCTTGGGTGTGGTATTTCTTGTACAAAGACTCCAGGTGGGACCTGAGTTCGACTGGATCCTAGCTTGCACAATACATCAGCTGCCGTGTTTCGATCTCTTTCTACATGGTGAAATTCCAGACCTTCAAATTTATCTTCTAGTTTCCGGACGGCGGTGCATTACTTTCCCATTGAATCGCTCGAACAGTCCCATTTTTGTTTATCTGGCTTATGACTACCAGAGAATCTCCGAATACCATCAGTCTCTTGATGCCCAGTGATATAGCAATGTTCAGTCCATGAATCAGAGCTTCATATTCGGCTGCATTATTAGAGGCCGGAAATAACAACTGGAGAGCATATCTGAGGTGCTCGCCCCCAGGTGCGGTGAAGAGGATCCCCGCGCCTGCTCCCTGCAGCTTTAACGAGCCGTCAAAATACATTCGCCATACCTCTGCAGTTTCTAGGTTATCTGGTACTTGTTGTTCAGTCCATTCTGATACGAAATCAACCAATGCTTGAGTTTAGATGGCAGTGCGAGGTCGAAATTCAATGTCATGAGATCCCAGCTCGCAGGCCCACTTGGCTATTCTGCCAATGGCTTCCTTGTTATGAAGAATATCCCCTATCGGAAAACCAGTGACTACTATGACTTTGTGGTCGTCAAAGTAGTGACGTAGTTTGCGTGCAGTTAGAAGTACTGCATATAATAGCTTCTGAACTTGAGGATATTTTTTCTTCGAGGGACCCAGAACCTCACTGATGAAATAAACAGGATGTTGCACTGGGTAGGCATGTCCTTCTTCTACTCGCTCGACTACCAACGCGGTGCTCACCACGTGAGTCGTGCAAGAGATATATAGTAGCAAATCTTCAGCTGGTTGAGTCGACGTGGCCCGTCGTGGTGGTTTCAGCACTGGTGGTGTTGTCAAGAACTTTTTTAATGCGTCTAGGGCTTTCGGTGCTTCTGAAGTCCACTGAAACTTATCCACCTTCTTGAGTAGCTTATAAAATTGTAAGCCTTTTTCTCCCAGCCTGGATATGAATCTGCTCAGGGCAGCCATACATCCGGTAAGTCTTTGAACTTTCTTTTGTGATCGCGGTGCCTCCATTTTCATGATAGCTTCGATCTTCTTTGGATTAGCTTCAATTCCCCAGTGGCTAACAATAAACCCAAGTAACTTTCCTGTTGGTACCCCGAAGACACATTTTTCGGGATTAAGCTTCCATCGATATCGCCGCATACTGTTGAAAACCAGCTGTAGATCTTCAATGAAATTTTCTAAATTTTCTGTTTTGATTACCACATCGTCCACATAAGCTTCCACACGCTTGCCCCAATGATCGGCTAAGCATGTTTGAATGGCTCTCTTATAAGTCGCTCCAGCGTTTTTGAGGCCGAACGACATGGAGGTATAGCAGAAAGCACCGAATGGAGTGATGAACGCTATTTTTTCCTCGTCTTCTTTTGCCAGGATAATCTGATGATACCCGGAATAGCAATCCAAGAAAGACAGCACATAACATCCAGCGGTGGAATCTACCACCTGATCTATCCTAGGGAGCCCGAAGGGATCCTTTGGACAGTGTTTGTTGAGATCCGTATTGTGACGGAACCTCCCAAGTAATTAGGCCCACCTACAGTTGTCCTTGTCCAACGGACCTCAGACAACCCTGTAGGTGCCCCTGAACTACTTGACAAGCTCGGTATCTTTCCTTACCTCACCAGGAACGTTTCACCCGTCTTGCAGACATTACAGAACATCGGAGATAAAGAAATGCGGAAGCGAATTACATAAACTTTACATTTATTTCAAAAGCAAGCTTGAGTTATGTTATTACAGACCAGACTAAAAGTGAGTGCAGAGTAGTAATATTATACAAGCCAAGGAAGGCACAAACTCCTCCCGATAAGTTAAATAAACAAAAGATCCTAAGTGGGGGACCGAGTCCTCCCGCACTTCAGTCTTGTTTGTCCTCTTTTGGAACCACCTTGGCACAGAAGCAGCAAAAGTCTGCTACTTCCTCACCTAAAAACAACGAAGGGATAAACCCTGAGTATGGGATACTCAGCAAGTCTTACCCGACTAAAGAAAAGACTCTCAAGGGTATGCTGGTTATATGGGAGTCAAGGTAAGGCTTTTCAATCATCAATGACTCTGTTTTTGCAGAAATGCTTACTAAAGTGGATCCTTAAAAATCCAATTTTATTTGTCAAGTTAGGTAAAATTACCTGCACTAGAGTTCTTTCTACCCTAGTTCAATCACTGGTCCTGCACTAGCCAATTTCTTAACAAAAGCCCATCGTCTTTAGTGGAATGCTACGTGTAGGGTAGTGACCAAGTCTTCATAACCGCGAAGGTACGTCGATCCGAATCGATTATACTCAGCTGAGGATCTCCAATCACACGACATATGTAGCACTTAACCCTTGCATATGTCAACCCGCCACCGGGGTTCTTAAGACCGGATCAGGTTCACGCAGACCGAGAGCACAGATACACCACCGTCCAGCCTCTTGCCACGGAGGGTACACGCTACTCTCGCCACCGCTCCACGCCCATCTCGTGTTGTCTTATTCCGGCCTTAGTCTGCCCGAGGCAAGGCTTACCCATGACGAGGCATGTGACCAGTTAAAGGGTCCTCGATCAACAAGCCTACATCGACAAGGTCCTTAATCGACTCAGACGGAGACACTACACCGAGACTCTCTTCTCGTGCAAGTCACCCGCCCGGTCTCAGCTTAATCATTTCAAACCCAAAGTTTGGTACCTGGCAGAGGTACATCTTTTCCGATGTTGAACCTATCAAGGCCTTTGATAGATCCATCATCAAGTTTTATTTTCGAAAAACATCCCACCCACTTTTGCCACATCATATTTTGTAAAAACAAAACCTTTTGTTTTTCTAAAGCAAAGCTAAGCATCAAAAAGCTTTTGTAAAACAGGTGATCAAGGAAGGTAATCAAATTCAAGGAAGGTAATGCAGGAATGGTTTTATCAAGCAACTCCTATCACCTAATGCAGCAATCAAGTGAGAAAGATTTTGAAATAGCAAGGGAGGTGGCAAATGCACCGGGGCTTGCCTTCGTTCACAGGTGAATCAGGCTCAGATCCACAGATATCAAAGTAGAAATGATTCCCGGCCTGAGACTCCGAAGGTGGTGGTGGTGTCTCCTCTTCAGTTACTTCGATTTCTTCTTCACGTTCTAATCATAACCATACATAGGTATAAGAATGGATGCCATGGGATGCTCATGAGGATGCAAAGATAATATAAATTTATTATCTATATCTTGAATACAACTTTCCTTCACGGAGTTCGGGGAACTTAGGGTCTCCGGAGTCGGTAAAGGAGTTCATAGGGCAGGGGGGTGTTTTGGGGTTTGGTGATCAAACAAAGTCCAAAACAATTCAAACTCTACCCAAGGCTTCTAAATAATATGAGGAACTTATGTAAAAATGTTGAGCATTTTTGGAACTACCATTTATTTTCTAAAAATCCATAACCAATACTTTTAACTACTTTAAATACCCTAAAATTTCTTACTTTTACTAAAAATCACAAACTTATTTTTATTAAATATTATGGAAAATAACAAACCTAGGAAAATTAGTTTCACAATTTTAGCATTTTTCTACATTTTTCTATAATTGTTTTGGCTCTGGGGATAAAAGAAAAAGGAAAGTGTTCCAACAGTGATGGGCCAGATTCAGCCCAACGGCCTAGGTCCAGGGAGGAAAAAGGCGCCCGCGCGCCCCGCGCCCTGGCGGTTTTGCAGAACGACCCCCGCGTCTTTATCTAACAGCGAACGAGCCCTTTCACTATTCCTGTGTGTCGCTGACCGATCACAAAAAGGCCCCTGCGTTTCTTTCTATTTCCGATTGGAAGTCCACGACGGCGCTCGCGCACCGCCGTGCTCCGACGAGCAAGCAGACCGGCCAGAAGGGGCAACGGCTAGGGTTTTTGAGCAGCAGACACCAAATTCAAGTCCTAAGGACTCTTTCCCCCCAATCAATTTCATACTTGGTGATCTGCCAAGCTCTGCCCGCGAGGACAGTGCACGGCGCGGATAGGTGTTCGTGTTCCAATCAATTCATGGCAGTTAAATTCAATTGGATGGTTTGGAAAGCATCAAGGACACACGAGAATGTTAGAACAAGCAACAGAGCAACATGAACTGACCTAATTTGGGCTGGCCACGGTGAGACTTGTTTCACGGTGGCGGAGAGCGAGGTTGGGGGAAATTCCGAATTCGAGCAGATGAGTGGATGATTGTGGCTGATTAGCGGTGGTTAGCTAGCGAACTACCCCACGGAGCTGGACACGGGCTCAATTTATAGGAAGGATGGGCGGTGGTCGCGAATTTGGACGAGACACGCGGCGGTCGGAGGTGAAGAAGAAGCACTGGCCGCGTGAGTTCGTGGCCAACGACGTGGCAGTAACTCCGGTAAGCCACGGAGACTTCAGAGGAGGTCATGGCGACACGGTAAAAGAGTTGAGCCACGCGGCGCACGGCCGGGAGGCGGCGGTCGACGGTGAACATATCCACATCCACCGCGGTAACGATGGTACGGTGGTCGGAGTTGTTTAATGGCTGAAGTTTATCCCCGGCGGTGACCTCCAAGCGTTATCCACACGGTCCGCACGAATCACAGCAACGGATCGACCACCGGCGACGACTTACCAGCGACGAGCCCGCCGCGCTGGCAACCTGATCCACTCGGGTCTACTGTACCATGGCAATCCTCATTCAGAGCACCTGACAGCCGGAGTTGAGGGTCGATTTTCTCCAAATTTCACTTGGCGACTCACCCAAGTATCTGCATCAAAGTTGTAGTGCTACTTACCAACTACAATTCGACTATAGGGGCTACACTTATTTGAGCACTGGATCAAGGTTGAATTCATGCTCAAAGTCGACCCTGTTACACTGAAAAGCTGAGTTTCAGAATGAATCCAGTCTGACAGTCCAACTTAGGTTGAGATTTTCTTCAATTTTTCCTTAACAACAATGCCCACACCTTTAAGCAAAGTTGTTCTCCTATGTTTGGTCTTCAACTTTGATGTGGTGACCTAGGGCAAAAACCCTATGCTTTGAAAGTTACAAAGCCCCAAAGTGGAGCTTTTAACACTAAATTTCAGACTTGGTATAGAACTCAAATGAGGTCCATTTTGCATTTAAGTCCAAAACTTAGGGTTTTGCTTTCAAGTCCACATATTGGTGAACCAAATGACTTAAAATGCTTATTTGGCTTGGTTTTTGCACTTTAGCCCAAAAGTGGGCTAATTTTGCATATAAGTCCCTAGGGTTTGGTTTCAGGGTTTTCCAGGGTTTCAATTAGGGTTTCTGGTATCCCAGGGGTATAAAAGTGATTCAAGTTTATTCTTGGGGTCATTTTATGACTTTTACCCTAACGCTTTTAGGTTTTCTTAACTTGGGTTAAGTTTTACCCCTTAAACCACCATTTAGGGTTAAGTCCTTTAACCAGGGTTCTATTTGCAAAAACATTAAACAACACAACTTGTTTGAAATTTTTGCCTAGTGAATGCACTCTAGGTGTGTCAAACATATGCAATGCCAATGCTTATGATGTCATGCTCAAGTTTTAGTTACAGTAACACCAGGGGTGTTACATCCTTTCCCCCATAAAAGAATCTCGTCCCGAGATTAAAATCCTAGGGTAGGTAATGGTAAAGGAAACACATCACATTTTTACTTCCTTAATTTTGGTACAAGGCAGGGGTGATGTGGGGGTTACTTCTTTATTACACAGCTATACAGACTTTACAATTTACAAGAGGCTAGAAAGTCTGGAAAATTCTTTTCTAGAAAATCTTGGGTTTCCCATGTAGCTTCATCTTCAGAATGCTGGTTCCACTGTATCTTATAAAACTTGAGAGTCTTTCTTCGGGTGATCCTGTCCCTTTGGTCCAGAACTCGAATAGGATGTTCCGAGTATGTTAAGTCTGGTTCCAGGACAACATCAGTCGCTTCAATGGTTCGATCAGGAACCCGAAGACACTTCTTCAATTGTGACACGTGGAACACATTATGCACAGTAGACAATGTTTCGGGGAGCTGAAGTCGGTATGCCACTGGTCCACATTGCTCAAGCACCAAGAATGGACCAATGTACCTGGGTGCAAGTTTCCCTTTAACCCCGAAACGCGATACACCTTTCATTGGTGAGACCTTCAAATAGACATAGTCTCCTTTCAGGAAATATAGGGGCATTCGCCGTGTGTCTGCATAACTCTTCTGACGAGCTTGTGCTTTCTTCAGATTATAAATAATTTTCTGAACTTTATCCTCGGCTTCTTTCACCAGATCAGGTCTAAAGAAGCACCTCTCACCAGGTTCAGACCAATTTAGCGGAGTCCGACACCGTCGTCCATATAAAGCTTCAAAGGGTGCCATCTTGATACTTTCTTGGTAGCTATTATTATATGAAAACTCCGCTAAAGGTAAACATTCATCCCATTTTAGTGAGAAATCCAGGACACATGCCCGCAGCATATCTTCAAGTATTTGGTTCACTCTCTCAGTTTGTCCACTGGTTTGAGGATGATAGGCCGAACTGTGGATCAGTTTAGTACCCAGGAATTTATGAAGTTCTTCCCAGAATTTAGATACAAATTGTGGTCCACGATCCGACACTATAGTCTTTGGGATACCATGCAAACTGAGAATACGGGCGATGTACAACTCCGCATAGATATTGACGTGATATTTTACCTTGACCGGGAGAAAGTGGGCGATCTTGGTAAATCGATCAGTGATAACCCAAATAGAGTCATACCCTTTGGCCGTCCTGGGCAGTCCCACAATAAAGTCCATACTGATGTCTTCCCATTTCCATGTTGGGATTGGCAAGGATTGTAATGGACCAGCAGTTTTCATGTGTATGGCCTTGACACGTCTGCAAGTGTCACACTTCGCCACATAGCGTGCAATTTAAATCTTCATTTTTGTCCACCAGTAATGTTGCTTTAAATCTTGGTACATCTTAGTGCTTCCGGGATGAATAGAATAACGACTAAGATGTGCTTCATCTAGAATTTGCTGGCGGAGCTCTTCGTTCTTTGGCACAACTATGCGGTTTTTAAACCATATCACACCTTGATCGTCTTCCTTGAAACACTTGGCTGTTCCAGCCCTTATTTTCTCTCGTATGTGCTTCATACCCAGATTATCCTTTTGGGCATCAATTATCCTTTGCAAAATGATTGACTCAAGCTTTAGTTGATTCAGAGTCCCTTGTTGGATGATCCCCAGGTTTAACTTTTCCATTTCTTGACACAAAGTGTTCTCGGAGGTCTTCGCCATAAGACAGTGGCAGGAAGTCTTATGACTCAATGCATCTGCCACCACATTGGCTTTGCCTGGGTGATAATGGAGCTCCAGTTCATAGTCTTTGATGAGCTCAAGCCATCGTCTTTGCCTCATATTTAACTCTGACTGGGTGAAGATGTACTTCAAACTTTTATGATCTGTATATATGTGACAGACATTACCCAGCAGATAGTGACGCCAAATCTTTAGGGCATGAACCACAGCAGCTAGCTCCAGATCATGAGTTGGATAATGCTCCTCATGTCGGCGCAACTGCCTTGAAGCATACGCAATCACTCGGCCCTCTTGCATCAGTACACAGCCGAGCCCACTGCCAGATGCATCACAATATACGTCAAAAGGTTTAGTGATGTCCGGTTGAGCCAATACCGGAGCAGTGGTCAATAGTGTCTTCAGTTGCTCAAAGGCTTCATTACACTCAGAAGACCAATTGAACTTAATGTCATTCTTCAATAAACTTGTGATTGGCTTCACAAGCTTAGAAAAATCTGGTATGAATCTGCGATAATACCCAGCTAGTCCAAGAAAACTCCGGACTTGGTGAACAGTTGTTGGGGGTTTCCACTCCAGAATATCTTTGACCTTGCTAGGATCTACCGCAATTCCTTTAGCCGATAACACGTGCCCCAAAAATTGAATTTCTTCCAGCCAGAACGCGCACTTGCTGAACTTAGCATATAGCTGGTGTTCCCTCAGGCGCGTCAATACAATCCGTAAATGCTGAGCATGGTCTTCTTCATTCTTGGAATATATCAAGATATCGTCGATGAAGACTACCACGAACTTATCCAACTCGGGCATGAACACCGAGTTCATCAAGTAGGTGAAATGGGCAGGAGCATTTGTAAGCCCGAAAGACATTACCAAGTATTCAAACAATCCATACCGCGTAGTAAACGCGGTCTTCGCTATATCCTCGGGCCGAATATGTATTTGATGATAGCCCGACCTGAGATCAATTTTGGAAAATACCCTCGCCCCAGTCAGTTGATCAAATAAGATGTCGATCCTTGGAAGAGGGTACTTATTCTTGATAGTGACCTCATTTAGGGGTCGATAATCCACGCACATTCTCAAGGTTTGATCCTTCTTCTTAACAAAAATGGCGGGACAACCCCATGGGGACGAGCTTGGCCGGATGAATCCCTTATTCAGTAGATCTTGTAATTGAATCTTCAGTTCCGCTAATTCATTGGGGGGCATGCGGTACGATCTTCGGGAGATGGGAGTCGTACCGGGCTTTAGCTCAATTACAAATTCTACATCTCTTTCAGGGGGCAGTCCAGGCAAATCTTCCGGAAATACATCTGGAAACTCACATACTACCGGAATGTTCTTGATCTCCGGTACAATGGCTTCATAGACTCTACCAGAAGCTTTGGCTGGATTGGTTACGGGGAGAGTCAAAAGAATCTCTTCTTGGTTATAGCTCAACCTGACGGTTCTGAGTTCAGTGTTGAGAATTGCCTTGTGTTGGGTTAACCAATTCATACCCAATATTACATCTATATCCTGGCCCTTCAGAACAATCATGTTAGCAGGAAAGTTCCGTTCGGCCATTGTTACTGGCACTCCATAGGCCACTTCTCTAGTATAAATATGTCCCCCAGGTGAATGAATTTTAAATCCCTCCTTTGATTCATGGTATGCAATATGATGTTGCTCCACAAATGTCTTGCTAATGAATGTATGTGAAGCACCAGAATCAAAAAGAATAATTGCTGGGTGACTAGCCATGGGAAACGTACCCATCATCACCGGCTCTCCTTCCGGTGTAGTAGCCACTTGAGTGTAATATACACGCCCTGTCTTCTTTGTATTCTTCCCCACAGCATTTCCTTTGGGCTGAGTTGATTTCCCAGATCCTTGCGAAGCATTTGATTGATTTTGCCTAGGATATGGGCAGTCTTTGATGAAGTGTCCCGACTTGCCACAATTAAAGCACCCAGTTGAAGAACTAGGCAAGGCAGGAAATCGAGTGCCTGGGGCACCTGGCTGTTTTGGGGTAGTGGGGGCATTGTTGGGGCGGATAATGATTCGCTGTTTGAAGGGAAATAAAGGTGGACGAGAAAAAGGGCGATTTTGGCTTGAAGGTCGGATCACAAACCGTGGTTTCTTCGCCTGGCCCTGACTAGGCCTCTCACCACCGAATCCCTTATTCTTCCCAGAATTTGTGTACTTGGCTTCAACAGATAAGGCTGTGCTGACAGCCTTTCCATACGTGAGATCTATGCATGTGGCCATTTTCCTTTGTAGCCGATCATTCAGTCCTCGCATAAAACAGTTCTTCTTCTTTAAATCCGTATTCACCTGGTCAATGGCATACTGCGACAGGTGATTGAATTTGTTGAGATATTGGTTGACGGTATCTCCACCTTGTTGTAACTTCATAAATTCCTCTTGTTTCATATGCAGCACTCCTTCGGGGATGTAGTGTTCACGGAAGGCTGCTTTAAACTCATCCCAAGTGACTTGATGGTTGACAGGTTGGATAGCCACAAAATTTCCCCACCAGGTACTGGCAGGACCACGGAGTTGTTGTGCTGCAAATAAAGGCTTCTGCGTCTCTGAGCAACGGAGAAGACCAAACTTTTGTTCAATAACCCGAATCCACTCGTCAGCTTCTAGGGGATCTTCAGCTTTGACGAATAGGGGTGGACGAGTTTCCGAGAAATCCAGATAGGTGGTCTCATGGGGACCTTGCGGATAACCTCTTCCCGCCTGCTGCTGGAATTGCTGCTGACCCGCCATTTCCCTAAGGAAGCGAGTATTGTCTGCGGTGGCATTCACCAAGGCGGCGATCGCCTCGGCTAACGTGGGAGGAACTGGAGGTGGGTTTGGGGTAACATCCCGTCCCCCAGAAGTTCCTGCTGCGTCCTGTCCTCGAGTCCTGGTCGGCATCTGTGGCAAAGAACATTTGAAGTAAACATAATATGCCAGAGAAAACCTTCCATTTTACATTACTATAAAAAGTAATGATACAGACTCGATATTACACAACAGGATACAATACCTATTATACAAAAGTTCAACCCATTAAACAACAGTACACCCTACAATACCCTACAATACACTATTCTACCTCTATTACACCATTATTCCTGCTTGTCATTACTTTTGGCGGCTTCATCGTCAGGTGTGGGAGTCCAGACATCAACCAACCTCAAAGAAGGAGGGGGCTCAAAAAGGTCTAACTCCCCACCCAGCGCACGTCCCGCAACGTGAGATGGTCCAGCTTCCGCCTCAGCAGGTTGTGCAGGCTCACTTGGGTGTAATTGTGAGTAAAGTATATGGACTTCCTCATGCAACGTATTGCAGTAAACCTGCAGGTCATCGACAGTCGAGCTAAGTTCTTTAATTCGGGCCTGAGCCCTTGCTTCCTTAGCACACATTAGCAAACGAGACTGTACGGCCCAGTCAAGTGCTAAGTCTCGATCAGCGAGTTGATCCTGCAAGTGTCGGATGTCCCTTCTCAGTTCATTGATTCTATCTCCGTCAGCGACCCAAGCATCGGTCCTCTGTTGAAGAGCTGCTTGAAGTCGACTCACACGAGCTTCAAGATCTCCGATGGGGTCATTACTTCCACTGTTGCTGCTTTCATGTCGGGGAGCCAATTGATGCCGAGGCACCCCAATTGGTCCCGTAGACTTGCGTGCCGTTAGCCTGGTGCGTGGCAGCATCTTTTCTAAGGGGGAAAATATTATTAGTATAGTGCTTAGCATGATGCATGTATAATTACAGAATCAACCTTAGTCGATTCAACCACCTATACGTTGCACTCTTCCTATCTGGTCTTTAAGATAGACTCTTCAGAATACTTAGGTAAGAAGAGAAAAGAGTTTTTAGATAAGACTTTTGAAAATCCTTTTGAAGATGCCTCATAATATCTGCCAAAAAGGGCTACGCTCCGATACCAGCTGTGACGGAACCTCCCAAGTAATTAGGCCCACCTACAGTTGTCCTTGTCCAACGGACCTCAGACAACCCTGTAGGTGCCCCTGAACTACTTGACAAGCTCGGTATCTTTCCTTACCTCACCAGGAACGTTTCACCCGTCTTGCAGACATTACAGAACATCGGAGATAAAGAAATGCGGAAGCGAATTACATAAACTTTACATTTATTTCAAAAGCAAGCTTGAGTTATGTTATTACAGACCAGACTAAAAGTGAGTGCAGAGTAGTAATATTATACAAGCCAAGGAAGGCACAAACTCCTCCCGATAAGTTAAATAAACAAAAGACCCTAAGTGGGGGACCGAGTCCTCCCGCACTTCAGTCTTGTTTGTCTTCTTTTGGAACCACCTTGGCACAGAAGCAGTAAAAGTCTGCTACTTCCTCACCTAAAAACAACGAAGGGATAAACCCTGAGTATGGGATACTCAGCAAGTCTTACCCGACTAAAGAAAAGACTCTCAAGGGTATGCTGGTTATATGGGAGTCAAGGTAAGGCTTTTCAATCATCAATGACTCTGTTTTTGCAGAAATGCTTACTAAAGTGGATCCTTAAAAATCCAATTTTATTTGTCGAGTTAGGTAAAATTACCTGCACTAGAGTTCTTTCTACCCTAGTTCAATCACTGGTCCTGCACTAGCCAATTTCTTAACAAAAGCCCATCGTCTTTAGTGGAATGCTATGTGTAGGGTAGTGACCAAGTCTTCATAACCGCGAAGGTACGGCGATCCGAATCGATTATACTCAGCTGAGGATCTCCAATCACACGACATATGTAGCACTTAACCCTTGCATATGTCAACCCGCCACCGGGGTTCTTAAGACCGGATCAGGTTCACGCAGACCGAGAGCACAGATACACCACCGTCCAGCCTCTTGCCACGGAGGGTACACGCTACTCTCGCCACCGCTCCACGCCCATCTCGTGTTGTCTTATTCCGGCCTTAGTCTGCCCGAGGCAAGGCTTACCCATGACGAGGCATGTGACCAGTTAAAGGGTCCTCGATCAACAAGCCTACATCGACAAGGTCCTTAATCAACTCAGACGGAGACACTACACCGAGACTCTCTTCTCGTGCAAGTCACCCGCCCGGTCTCAGCTTAATCATTTCAAACCCAAAGTTTGGTACCTGGCAGAGGTACATCTTTTCCGATGTTGAACCTATCAAGGCCTTTGATAGATCCATCATCAAGTTTTATTTTCGAAAAACATCCCACCCACTTTTGCCACATCATATTTTGTAAAAACAAAACCTTTTGTTTTTCTAAAGCAAAGCTAAGCATCAAAAAGCTTTTGTAAAACAGGTGATCAAGAAAGGTAATCAAATTCAAGGAAGGTAATGCAGGAATGGTTTTATCAAGCAACTCCTATCACCTAATGCAGCAATCAAGTGAGAAAGATTTTGAAATAGCAAGGGAGGTGGCAAATGCACCGGGGCTTGCCTTCGTTCACAGGTGAATCAGGCTCAGATCCACAGATATCAAAGTAGAAATGATTCCCGGCCTGAGACTCCGAAGGTGGTGGTGGTGTCTCCTCTTCAGTTACTTCGATTTCTTCTTCACGTTCTAATCATAACCATACATAGGTATAAGAATGGATGCCATGGGATGCTCATGAGGATGCAAAGATAATATAAATTTATTATCTATATCTTGAATACAACTTTCCTTCACGGAGTTCCGGGAACTTAGGGTCTCCGGAGTCGGTAAAGGAGTTCATAGGGCAGGGGGGGTGTGTTGGGGTTTGGTGATCAAACAAAGTCCAAAACAATTCAAACTCTACCCAAGGCTTCTAAATAATATGAGGAACTTATGTAAAAATGTTGAGCATTTTTGGAACTACCATTTATTTTCTAAAAATCCATAACCAATACTTTTAACTACTTTAAATACCCTAAAATTTCTTACTTTTACTAAAAATCACAAACTTATTTTTATTAAATATTATGGAAAATAACAAACCTAGGAAAATTAGTTTCACAATTTTAGCATTTTTCTACATTTTTCTATAATTGTTTTGGCTCTGGGGATAAAAGAAAAAGGAAAATGTTCCAACAGTGATGGGCCAGATTCAGCCCAACGGCCTAGGTCCAGGGAGGAAAAAGGCGCCCGCGCGCCCCGCGCCCTGGCGGTTTTGCAGAACGACCCCCGCGTCTTTATCTAACAGCGAACGAGCCCTTTCACTATTCCTGTGTGTCGCTGACCGATCACAAAAAGGCCCCTGCGTTTCTTTCTATTTCCGATTGGAAGTCCACGACGGCGCTCGCGCACCGCCGTGCTCCGACGAGCAAGCAGACCGGCCAGAAGGGGCAACGGCTAGGGTTTTTGAGCAGCAGACACCAAATTCAAGTCCTAAGGACTCTTTCCCCCCAATCAATTTCATACTTGGTGATCTGCCAAGCTCTGCCCGCGAGGACAGTGCACGGCGCGGATAGGTGTTCGTGTTCCAATCAATTCATGGCAGTTAAATTCAATTGGATGGTTTGGAAAGCATCAAGGACACACGAGAATGTTAGAACAAGCAACAGAGCAACATGAACTGACCTAATTTGGGCTGGCCACGGTGAGACTTGTTTCACGGTGGCGGAGAGCGAGGTTGGGGGAAATTCCGAATTCGAGCAGATGAGTGGATGATTGTGGCTGATTAGCGGTGGTTAGCTAGCGAACTACCCCACGGAGCTGGACACGGGCTCAATTTATAGGAAGGATGGGCGGTGGTCGCGAATTTGGACGAGACACGCGGCGGTCGGAGGTGAAGAAGAAGCACTGGCCGCGTGAGTTCGTGGCCAACGGCGTGGCAGTAACTCCGGTAAGCCACGGAGACTTCAGAGGAGGTCATGGCGACACGGTAAAAGAGTTGAGCCACGCGGCGCACGACCGGGAGGCGGCGGTCGACGGTGAACATATCCACATCCGCCGCGGTAACGATGGTACGGTGGCCGGAGTTGTTTAATGGCTGAAGTTTATCCCCGGCGGTGACCTCCAAGCGTTATCCACACGGTCCGCACGAATCACAGCAACGGATCGACCACCGGCGACGACTTACCAGCGACGAGCCCGCCGCGCTGGCAACCTGATCCACTCGGGTCTACTGTACCATGGCAATCCTCATTCAGAGCACCTGACAGCCGGAGTTGAGGGTCGATTTTCTCCAAATTTCACTTGGCGACTCACCCAAGTATCTGCATCAAAGTTGTAGTGCTACTTACCAACTACAATTCGACTATAGGGGCTACACTTATTTGAGCACTGGATCAAGGTTGAATTCATGCTCAAAGTCAACCCTGTTACACTGAAAAGCTGAGTTTCAGAATGAATCCTGTCTGACAGTCCAACTTAGGTTGAGATTTTCTTCAATTTTTCCTTAACAACAATGCCCACACCTTTAAGCAAAGTTGTTCTCCTATGTTTGGTCTTCAACTTTGATGTGGTGACCTAGGGCAAAAACCCTATGCTTTGAAAGTTACAAAGCCCCAAAGTGGAGCCTTTAACACTAAATTTCAGACTTGGTATAGAACTCAAATGAGGTCCATTTTGCATTTAAGTCCAAAACTTAGGGTTTTGCTTTCAAGTCCACATATTGGTGAACCAAATGACTTAAAATGCTTATTTGGCTTGGTTTTTGCACTTTAGCCCAAAAGTGGGCTAATTTTGCATATAAGTCCCTAGGGTTTGGTTTCAGGGTTTTCCAGGGTTTCAATTAGGGTTTCTGGTATCCCAGGGGTATAAAAGTGATTCAAGTTTATTCTTGGGGTCATTTTATGACTTTTACCCTAAAGCTTTTAGGTTTTCTTAACTTGGGTTAAGTTTTACCCCTTAAACCACCATTTAGGGTTAAGTCCTTTAACCAGGGTTCTATTTGCAAAAACATTAAACAACACAACTTGTTTGAAATTTTTGCCTAGTGAATGCACTCTAGGTGTGTCAAACATATGCAATGCCAATGCTTATGATGTCATGCTCAAGTTTTAGTTACAGTAACACCAGGGGTGTTACACGTATAGTCGACGCACATGCGCCAATCCACTTTATTCTTTTTGAGTATAAGAACAGGGTTGGCTAACCTCTCGGGATGTAACACCTCTCTAATAAATCCAGCTGCGACCAAGCGAGCCAGCTCAGCACGGATGGCCTCTCTCTTGTCGGGCGTGAAACGACGTAGTTTTTGCTGAATCGACCTCGCCTGGGGATAGACCTTCAGTTTGTGCTCGGCCAGTTCTCTCGGGACTCCCGGCATATCCGCAGGTTGCCATGCGAATACGTCTCGGTTATCTTGCAGGAACTGGACGAGCGCGCCTTCATATTTGTCATCCAGGCTGGAGCTGATGATGGCACTCTTGCATTCATCAGCGAACCCGAGGTTGATCCTTTTGGTTTCTTCAGTCGGCCGCATAGAGGTCGCAGTTTGTGCTTCATTTGCGGGTACCGTGAGGTCTTCCTCAGGCTTAGAGTTTGCCTATACAGAAGAAATCGCCGATGGTTTGGTGGTGAGGGCCGCCTGGATGGCCACTCAAAAACATTCTGTGGCGCCTTGGAAGTCAGCGCGCACAGTTATGATTCCTTGCGGTCCTGGCATCTTCAATATCATGTACGTGTAATGTGGAATGGCCATGAATTTTGCCAATCCCGGTCTCCCGATGATAGCGTTGTACCCGCAGTCGAAGTTCGCCACTTCGAACCTTAGGAACTCGGTTCTGTAGTTCTCCGGAGTTCCGAAGGTGACTGGCATGTAGATGTGGCCTAGCGGGTATTCGCCTTCAGTCGGCACGATGCTGAAGAAAGGAGTATCTGACTCATGGAGCTCTTTGAGGTGAACTCCCAAGCCTTGGAGTGTCCGGGGGAAGGTGACGTTGATGCTGCTCCCCCTGTCCACCAATACCTTCTTCACCCTGCTCTCTCGGATCACCGGATCGACGAGGAGCGGGTATTTGCCCGGGTGGTCGAAGTTGAGCCATTGATCTACCCGAGTGAAGGTGATCGGGTGCTCCGACCATCGGTACAGAGCAGGAGGACCGGTGGTCACCACCAATATTTGGCGATCATTGAGCTTTTGCTGTCTTCTGTTCTCCTGCGATCCGTGTCCGCCGAAGATGACGTTGACCTCCCCGTCGACGTGCGGGAAGGCTCTGCCTCCTCCCTCCTCCCGTTGCTGGGGTTGTCGCGGTTCTCCTGGTCCTCCCCGCGGCGGAGGAGGAGGTAGAGGTTGGAAGGGCCAGCCGTGTCCGACGGAGTGCTTGAAGTCTCTGCAATTCCGAAGGGTGTGGCGCATGTCCTTGTGTTACGGGCACTGGGCGTCGAGGATGTCGTCCAGAGTGCGTTCGCCCCCACGAGGTCCTCCCCGGGCGCAAGAGGCGGGTGGTCCGGCGGCATGAACTTCTTCGCGAGGCCTCTTCTCCCAGCGTTTGTCGGGTTGCTGGTTTGTATCGCGTCGTGGTGCTGCCGGCGCAGGCTTCGCTCCTCCGATGAGGTCCTGAGCTCGCTCGTCGACGGTGATGTAGAGGTCGGCTTCCCGGAACAGTTGCTCGGAGGTAGTCGGCGCTTTCTGTAATATGGCTCGGACGAAGGCCGAGTCGTTGGATCCACTATAGAAATCCTCGATCACGGTCGCCTCTGTGACCTCGGGGATACGATTTCTCATGGTCTGGAACCTTTTGAGGTACGACCGGAGAGTTTTGTCCCCCCGGCGCTTGATGGACTTGAGGTCCCATGGTTGCGCTGGTTTGTCGGAGAGGGACTGAAAGTTGGCGGTGAAGCGTCGACTGAAGTCGCTCCAGTCGTCGATGCAGTGTCAGGGTAGATGTCGCAGCCATTGCATTGCGTCTTGCCCGAGGACAATGGGCAAGTATGCGGTCATTACGTCCTCGGACGCCCCTGCAGCTCGAGCAGCGGTGGTGTAGATGGCCAACCAGCCTCCTGGATCCTGCTTAGGTTCATATTTGTCGACATTGGATACCTTGAAGTTAGGGGGCCATTGAATGGCCCTAAGGCGTGGAGTAAGTGCAGACACTCCACACATGTCTTCCTGTTGTCGGGGATGATGTCTGTCCCGGGGAGGGGAGTGGTTGTCATGGCGCCTCGACCGTCCCCGGGTGGTTCCGCCAGTCGAGGCCGTCGCCGACTCAGTTCTGGTGGCCTGACTCCGAGCTGGGATGCCGTGGTCCCTGTCGTACTCTTCCCGGCAGCGGATCTCGTTCTCATGTCGTTGTTCACGCGAGGCATTGATGGAGCTCCGCGCGTCCCGGCGACTGTTGATGGCGTGTCGTAGGTCGTTCGGCGGGTGAGCGAGAGGTAGAAGATGGTTGGCTGCTTGAGTGAACAGTCGTCGATAGCCCTCGGCGTCAGGAGTTCGAGGGAGCCCATCAGCTATCCGAGCCAGTACTCCTCCGACTTCACTCGGCGTGTTCATGGCTCGGGCGAAGTTGGGGTTCAGGTTGCGCCCGAAGAGTGGATTTTCCCGATGTTGCCTTGCCCCCTGCTCGGCTTGTTCCTGAGCTCGTCGGCGATCACGCCGTCGAGAATTCCTTCGTTCCCTGAAGACACGTTCCTCTGGAGTCTCTCCTATTTCTGAGACCTCGTCTCGCGAAACAGGCTGCTCCGGGTCCCGCTCTCCGGCCTCGTGATGTCGCCGGATATTTCGGCGTCGGTTCCTCCGTCGGCGGGATTCCCGCTGAGGAGGTTCCTCTCCGGGTGCAGTTGGCTCGTCATCAGAGATGGGGGGTGACTCCACTCTCCCGATGAAGAGGACGTCGGGGTAGAAGGGTGCGGCTGTTGTGGTGATCTTCTTTCCGTTCTCCTTTGAGGGCGGAGGCGCAGAAAGAACAACTTGCTTCCTCCCGGTTTTATTTGTTTCTTTCTTCCTTGCGATTTGTGTCCATTCTTTCGTCGGAGAGGTAGACAGTGGAGTTCTCTGGGTCAGTGGGCCCTCGGCCCCTGGCTTGCTGAAGGCGATCTTTTTTCGGAGCGTTGGAGGTTGCGCTTTTCCCTGCCTTACTCCGATATTTTCGGAGGTTGCTGGAGGAGATTTCTTCCTTGGCGGATCTGCAATGCGATGTAGAGTTCCTTCCTCATCGGCTACGGATGAGATAGTTCCGAAGCAGAACACGGATCCGAGGCGGAGGGTGATCTTGTGTTGGAAGGTGACTGCCATTGAGCTAGCTTAGATCGGCGACACACCCCCTACCTGGCGCGTCAGCTGTCGGTGTTTTGGGTCCGACCGCACACCCGGGGTTGCCCCTCAAGGTGTTTTTAGGAGCAGGATGATGTTGCCGACTGTAGCTCGATGGTTCGTGTTGGGCGCACGAGAAACTGTGAACAATGATGTACAGGTTCGGGCCGCTTAGAGATGCGTAACACCCTACGTCCTGGCGGGAATGCTTTATGTGGACAATGTGGTGAATTACAAGGGAACTCTCTATTATAAGGAACGTAGAGAGTCGAGGTGGATGGCTGAGTAGTGAGATCGATCGTTCTGAAGGGGTGCCCCCTAGGCCTTATATATTCGACCGTGGGGCAATACATGCAGATATGATAACAATGCGCACCTAAGAAATAGTGAATCGATTGAGTCTATCTTCCTATAGTTCTACCGACTCATCCTCGCTTGGTTCCGTTGTACGGGGTTCCAGCGCGGGAAAGTCGGGTCTCTGTTGTGGTTACTTGCTCGACGTTGTTGGGACATCTGGGCTCGCACCGATCTGCCCTTGTGTCGATCCGCTTCACTGGTCATTCCTCCCCAGGCCCACGAAGGGATGACCTTACGATTTATTGGGCCCTTGGGCCTTTCGTGAGGTCTTTTATCCTTCCAGTGGACCCGGGGGATATCTGTCCCCCACAGTCTAGTTTAAAGAGTTTAAATGACGAATTAACTACTAAGCTAGAGGAAGCTAATAAATCTAGTTCATGTGTAGAGCATGTTGTTATTTGCAATAGATGCAAGGACTTTGATGTTAATTCTTGTGATGAACACCTTATGTCTATTGCTAAACTAAATGATGAGGTGGCAAGTCTTAATGCTCAACTTAAGACTTGCAAAATTGATTTTGATAAATTAAAATTTGCTAGGGATGCCTACACTATTGGTAGACACCCCTCTATTAAGGATGGACTTGGTTTTCGAAAGAAAACCAAGAACTTAACAAGCCAAAAAGCAACCGTTCTCAACAAAGAGAAAGGGAAGGCCCCTATGGCTAGTAGTTCTCAAAAGTGTCATGCCTACATTTATGATAGAAAATTTTCTACGAACACTCATTATAATAGGAGTTATGATCATGATGCTTTTAATTCACATGCTATGTTTGCCTCTAGCTCTACTTTCCAGCATGGTAGAAGTAGGCCTAGGAGAAGTAATATTGTGCCTCATGTGCCTAGGAGAATGTGCAATGAATCTTCTACCATTTACCATGCTTGCAATACTTCATTTGCGCTTTTATGTAAGAATGAAAAAGTAGTTGCTAGAAAGTTGGGATCCAAATGCAAGGGAAACAAGACTTGTATTTGGGTTCCAAAGGCTATTGTGACTAACCTTGTAGGACCCAACAAGAGTTGGGTACCTAAAACCCAAGTGTAAATTGCCTTGCAGGTTTATGCATCCGGGGGCTCAAGCTGGATCATCGACAGCGGATGCACAAACCACATGACGGGGAGAAGAAGATGTTCACCTCCTACGTCAAGAAGAAGGATTCCCGGGATTCGATTATCTTTGGAGATGGGAACCAAGGCGAGGTCAAAGGATTGGGGAAGATAGCCATTACATCCGAGCATTCTATCTCCAATGTGTTCTTAGTTGAATCGCTCGAGTACAACTTATTGTCTGTGAGTCAATTATGTAACATGGGTTATAATTGTCTATTTACCAATATATATGTATCTGTCTTTAGAAGAAGTGATGGTTCATTAGATTTTAAGGGTGTATTAGACGACAAACTCTACTTAGTTGATTTTTCGAAAGAGGAGGCCGATCTAGATGCATGCTTAATAGCTAAGACTAGTATGGGCTGGCTGTGGCATCGCCGTCTAGCACATGTTGGGATGAAGAACCTTCACAAACTTCTAAAGGGAGAACATGTGCTAGGACTAACCAATGTTTGCTTCGAGAAAGATAGACCTTGTGCAGCTTGTCAGGCAGGGAAACAGGTGGGAAGCACTCATCACACCAAGAACGTGATGACAACATCAAGACCACTGGAGCTTCTTCACATGGACCTCTTCGGACCCGTTGCCTACCTTAGCATTGGGGGAAGTAAGTATGGTCTTGTAATTGTTGATGATTTTTCCCGCTTCACTTGGGTGTTCTTTTTGCAGGATAAATCAAAAACCCAAGGGACCCTAAAGCGCTTTCTAAAGAGGGCTCAAAACGAATTTGAGCTCAAGGTGAAAAAGATAAGAAGCGACAACGGGTCCGAGTTCAAGAATATGCAAGTGGAGGAGTATCTTGAGGAAGAAGGTGTCAAGCACGAGTTCTCCGCTCCCTACACACCACAGTAAAACGGTGTGGTAGAGAGGAAGAACAGGACGCTTATCGACATGGCGAGAACGATGCTTAGAGAATTCAAGACGCTCGAGCGGTTTTGGTCGGAAGCTGTGAACACAGCTTGCCACGCCATAAACCGGCTCTACCTACATCGCCTTCTCAAGAGGACTTCGTATGAACTCCTTACCGGTAACAAACCCAATGTCTCTTACTTTCGTGTATTTGGGAGCAAATGCTACATTTTGGTGAAGAAAGGTAGACATTCTAAATTTGCTCCCAAAGCTGTAGAAGGGTTTTTACTAGGGTATGACTCAAATACAAAGGTGTATAGGGTCTTCAACAAATCATCGGGTGTTGTTGAAGTCTCTAGCGATGTATTTGATGAGACTAATGGCTCTCCAAGAGAGTAAGTTGATCTTGATGACATAGATGAAGATGATGTTCTGACGACCACAATGCGCACGATGGCGACAGGTGATGTGCGACCACAAGAACAACAAGAGCAAGATCAGCCATCTTCCTCCACAATGGTGCATCCCCCAACTCAAGATGATGGACAGGTTCCTCAAGAAGAGGCACATGATCAAGGGGGAGCACAAGAAGAACAAGTTATGGAGGAAGAAGCACCACAAAGTCCCTCAAACTCAAGTCCGAGTAACAATCCAAAGAAATCACCCCGTCGATCAAATTCTGGGTGATATCAGCAAGGGAGTAACGACTCGCTCACGTTTAGCAAATTTTTGTGAGCATTACTCGTTTGTCTCTTCTATTGAGCCTTTCAGGGTAGAAGAGGCCTTGCAGGATCCGGACTGGGTGTTGGCCATGCAGGAAGAGCTCAACAACTTCAAGAGGAATGAAGTTTGGAGCCTGGTACCACGTCCAAAGAAAAATGTTGTGGGAACCAAGTGGGTATTCCGCAACAAGCAAGACGAGCACGAGGTAGTGACAAGAAACATGGCTCGACTTGTGGCAAAAGCTTATGCCCAAGTCACAGGTTTGGATTTCGAGGAGACTTTTGCTCCTGTCGCTAGGCTAGAGTCTATCCGAATATTATTAGCCTATGCCGCTCACCACTCTTTCAGGTTGTTTCAAATGGATGTGAAGAGCGCTTTCCTCAACGGGCCAATCAAGGAGGAGGTATACGTGGAACAACCCCCTGGCTTTGAGGATGACAGGTACCCCTACCATGTGTTTAAGCTCTCTAAGGCGCTCTATGGACTTAAGCAAGCCCCAAGAGCATGGTATGAATGCCTTAGACATTTCTTAATTGCTAATGCTTTCAAGATTGGGAAAGCCGATCCCGCTCTTTTCACTAAGACTTGTGATGGTGACCTTTTGTGTGCCAAATTTTTGTTGATGACATAATATTTGGTTCTACTAACCAAAAGTCTTGTGAGGAGTTTAGCAGGGTGATGACTCAAAAGTTTGAGATGTTGATGATGGGCGAGTTGAACTACTTCCTTGGATTCCAAGTGAAGCAACTCAAAGACGACACCTTCATCTCCCAAACGAAGTACACGCAAGACCTTCTCAAGAGGTTTGGGATGAAGGATGCCAAGCCCGCGAAGACACCGATGGGAACCGACGGGCATGTCGACCTCAACAAATGAGGTAAGTCCATTGATCAAAAGGCATACCGGTCTATGATAGGGTCATTGCTTTATTTATGTGCTAGTAGACCGGACATTATGCTAAGTGTATGCATGTGTGCTAGATATCAATCCGGCCCTAGGGAATGTCACCTTGTGGCCGTTAAGCGAATTCTTAGATATTTAGTTTCTACGCCTTGCTTCGGGATCTGGTATCCAAAGGGGTCTACCTTTGACTTGATTGGATATTCAGACTCCGATTATGCTGGATGCAAGGTTGATAGGAAGAGTACATCAGGGATGTGCCAATTCCTAGGAAGGTCCCTGGTGTCTTGGAGTTCAAAGAAACAAACCTCCGTTGCCCTCTCCACCGCTGAGGCCGAGTATGTTGCTGCAGGACAGTGTTGCGCACAACTACTTTGGATGAGGCAAACCCTCTGGGACTTTGGCTACAATCTAAGCAAAGTCCCACTCCTATGTGACAGCCGCACTAAGCACATAGACATCCGGCATCACTTTCTGAGAGACCACCAGCAAAAGGGAGATATCGAGGTGTACCACATTAGCACCGAGAACCAGCTAGCCGATATCTTTACCAAGCCGTTAGATAATAAAACCTTTTGCAGGTTGCGTAGTGAGCTAAATGTCTTAGATTCGCGTACCTTGGATTGATCTATAGCATACATGTGTTCAATGCCTTTGATCATGTTACTTTATGCATTTATGTGATTGTTGCTTATTTATGGTGCTCAAGTTGTGCAAGGGATCCCCGGACCTCACAAGTCCATGTGTGAATGATGCACATATTTAGGGGGAGATGTGCTACAACTTGACTCTTTAAGACTAATCTGTTTGTTTGAGTATACTTGATGTAGTCTCAAAGGTGCATTGAAAGGGAAAGGTGAACTTGGACGATGCAAAGACTTCCACTGCACTCCGGAATTAGTGTACTCACCTCAAAGTTCATACTAATGCTCTCATTGCCTTTTTGCTCTTAATTGACATTTTTGGTGAGGCAATGGGGTTCAAGGGCCAAGGATGATCCCGTTTTGGTGCTTAATGCCAAATGGGGAGAAATTAAAACCAAAGCAAATGGATTAGCTACCACTTGTGAATTTTGATAACAATAGAGTTAGAACTTTTTGATTTGTCCAAAATACTCTTATTGCAAAATTCTGTCTCTTGTGGGGGAGAATTTTGATTATGGGAAAAAGGAAGAGTTTTTGGCACTTGATCAATTTTTCTCTTGGAATATCTCCCCTTGTGCCCAAACAAGCATGTTTGACTTAGAGATAGGAAAATGAATTTGATTTGCAAAAACAAACCAAGTGGTGGCAAAGAATGATCCAAATATGCCAAATTATGGTCAAAAACAATTTGGTCCTCATTTGCATTGATGTTGCACTTATTTTGGTTGCTTTTTGATGTGTTGGCATAAATCACCAAAAAGGGGGAGATTGAAAGGGAAATGTGCCCTTGGGCCATTTCTATAATGTTTTGGTGATTAAGTGTCCAACACATAGTGAGTAGCTTTGTGCCAAACAAGCAAGAAGTGCAAATCATGTAATAAGGTACGTTTCTAGACTTAGTACATTGTTTTGAGTACTAACATATTTTGTCTAAGTACTAGAAACAGGGAGAAAAGAATTGGAAAAAGACTTGGCTCTATGCAGCCAATTCTCACCTCGGTCTGGCACACCGGACTGTCTGGTGGTGCATCGGACAGTGTCCGATGCGCCAGGCAGGTCTCCGGTGAAAAGGCCGCTCTCGGGAAAAGAGCAGCGGCGTACGGCTATAATTCACCGGACTATCCGGTGGTGCACCAGATTGTACGGTGAGCCAACGGTCGCTAGCGCAACGGTCAGCCACGCAATCCGCGGGCGACGCGTGGCCCGCACCAACCGTCGGCAGGGGGCACCGGACTGTCCGGTATGCACCGGACTGTGTCCGGTGCGCCATCGTGCCTGAAGCTGCAACGGTCGACTGCGCCTTATTTGGAAGGCAATCGTGCACCAGACAGCTACAGTGAGTGTCTGGTGGTGCACCGGACTGTCTGATGCACCACACGACAGAAGGCAAGATTAGCCTTCCAAGATTGTCTTCAACGGCTCCTAGCTGCCTTGGGGCTATAAAAGGGACCCCTAGGTGCATGGAGGAGAAACACAAGCATTCAATAAGCATCCTAAGGCATCCAGATTCTGTTCCCGCGCATTCGTTTCGTTGTGTTAGAGATTTGAGCTCTATTCGAGTCAAGGACTCCCTGTGTTGTCATTTGAGCTCAAGTCTTCTCTTGTGTGCGTGGGTGTGCTGTGATTTGTGTCTTGTGTGTGTTGCTCATCTCAACCTTACTCCGTGCTTTCACTGTGATCTTTGTTGTAAGGGCGAGAGACTCCAATCTTGTGGAGATTCATCGCAAACGAGAATAATCATCTAAAGGAAAAACCGTGGTATTCAAGTTGATCATCGGATCACTTGAAAGGGGTTGAGTGCAACCCTCATCCATTGGGACGCCACAACGTGGAAGTAGGCAAGTGTTACTTGGTCGAACCACGGGATAAAAATCGCGTGTCTTGTGTTGATCTCTCTGTGATTATTTGTGTTCACATGAACTCGCTTCAAGTTATTTAGCCGTACTAACACTCATAACTATGTTTTGTGGCTATTAGTGTTTGAATTTTACAGGATCACCTATTCACCCCCCCCTCTAGGTGCTCTCACTTGGGAAACATTGTTAAATCATGTTTTTGAGGACCTTCAGAAGACGAAGGCCCCCAACATTATATTTTCCCAAATGTTTCTTTGCCTCCAATGCCATCAAAGACTGGTGCGCATGACGGTGCGAGTACTTCCCGTGGTCGAGAAGATACTCCTAATCCACCACCTGTACCACCAACGCTGGCCAAGGCTATCGCTGCCTTGGTCAATGCTATTGCCGATAATACCCGCTTCTTACGTGAGATGGCGGGTAATCAATTCCAGCAGCAAGGTGGAATGGCTCCTCCACAGAGACCGCGTGAAACCTCGTATATGGACTTCTCCAAAACGTGTCCCCCACTCTTTGTTAAAGCTAAAGACCCTCTTGAAGCTGATGAGTGGATCAGGGTAATGGAGCAGAAGTTCGGATTAATCCGTTGCACAGAAACACAGAAGCCATTGTTCGCTGCCCAACAACTGAGAGGCCCTGCTAGTACCTGGTGGGGAAATTTTGTGGTAGTTCAACCAGCCGGACACCAGGTCACTTGGGATGAATTTAAGCTCGCATCCCGTGAACACTATATTCCAGACGGAGTGCTTCACATGAAGCAAGAGGAATTTATTCGACTAAAGCAAGGAGGGGATACTGTGATGCAATATCTCAACAAATTTAATCATTTATCCCAATATGCGATTGACCAAGTAAACACTGACCTGAAAAAGAAGAATTGCTTCATGAGAGGACTCAACGACCGGCTCCAAAGGAAAATGGCCACCTGTCTAGACCTTACTTACAGCAGAGCTGTTAGCACGACGCTGGCAGTAGAAGCCAAGAATACAGGCCAAGGAAAATCAAAGGAATTTGGAGGTGACAGGTCCAATCAGGGACCTGAGAAGCGAACCAGGTTGGTAATCCGACCATTTAATCAGAATCGTTCTTCGCCTCGTCCACCCTCCTATCCATTTAAACAGCCTGTTTTCATTCATCCCACCACTGCCCCCACTTCTACAAATCAGCCGAGTGCCCCTGGTGCTCGTTTCCCCGCCCTCCCTAGTTCCTCAACTGTGGAAAGTCTGGTCATTTTATCAAAGACTATCCATATCCGAGGTAGAATAAGTCCAACAATCAGTAGAACTCTGGGAGCTCAAATCAAGGCAAGGGAAACATGGCTCATAATTCAGCAGGCAAAAATGTCAAGAAGACTTGGCGAATTTATTACATTCAAGTGGCCACTACACCGGAAGGAGAGCCGGTAATGATGGGTACGTTCCTTGTGGCAAATCACCCAATAGTAATTCTCTTTGATTCTGGTGCTTCACATACATTCATAAGCATGTAATTCATGGAAAAATATTGCATTCCTTGCACTAAGTCAAGGGAAGGGTTTATTATTCATTCGCCTGGGGGACAAATATTTACTAAGGAAGTAGCCTTCCATGTGCTAGTAACATTGGCTGAACGGGATTTTCCCACCAACATGATTGTTTTGAAAGGCCAAGATATAGATGTAATTCTGGGCATGAATTGGTTAGCCTAGCATAAAGCTATCCTCAACACTGACTTAAGGACTATCAAGTTGAGCCATGGCCATGAAGAGGTTCTCTTGTCCATCCCTATACCTATCCCAGCCAAACCATTTGGACAGGTCTATGAAGCTATCATACCTGAAATCCAGGATATTCCGGTAGTATGTGAATTTCCGGATGTATTTCCTGAAGATCTGCCTGGATTACCTCGAGAAAGGAATGTAGATTTTGTGATTGAACTAAAACCCAGTACAACTCCTATTTCTAGGAGGTTGTACCGGATGCCACCAAATGAACTGGTAGAGCTCAAGACTCAATTACAAGACTTGCTTGAGAAGGGATTCATTCGGCCTAGTTCATCACCTTGGGGATGCATGTCCCGCAATCTTTGTCAAGAAGAAGGATCAAACACTTCGAATGTGCGTGGACTACAGACCCCTTAATGTGGTCACAATCAAGAACAAGTACCCTCTTCCCCGGATCGATATCTTGTTCGATCAACTTACTGGAGCACGAGTATTCTCCAAAATTGACCTCAGGTCGGGTTATCATCAGATCCGTATTCGACCCAAAGATATACCCAAGACCGCATTTACTACGCGGTATGGATTATTCGAATATTTGGTTATGTCCTTCAGATTGACGAATGCTCCTGCCCACTTCACATATCTAATGAACTCGCTATTTATGCCCGAGTTGGACAAATTTGTGGTGGTCTTCATTGATGATATTTTGATCTATTCCAAGAATGAAGAGGAGCATGCTAAACATTTACGAATCGTATTAACGCGCTTAAGGGAACACCAATTATATGCTAAATTCAGCAAATGCGCGTTTTGGCTGAAGGAAATCCAATTTTTGGACATGTATTATCTACAAATGGGATTGCGGTTGATCCCAGCAAGGTCAAGGATATTCTAGAGTGGAAACCCCCAACCACTGTACATCAAGTTCAAAGTTTCCTTGGATTGGCTGGCTATTACCGCAAATTTATTCCAGATTTCTCCAAAATTGTGAAACCAATCACAAGTCTGTTGAAGAATGATACCAAATTTAACTAGTCCTCAAGATGCAACGAAGTCTTCGAGCAACTGAAGGTACTGTTGACCACTGCTCTGGTATTGGCTCAACCAGACATTTAAAACCCTTTTGATGTGTACTGTGACACATCAGGCAGTGGTCTTGGGTGTGTTTTAATGCAAGAGGGCCGAGTTATAGCATATGCTTCAAGACAGTTGCGCCGGCATGAGGAACATTATCCAACTCATGACTTGGAATTAGCCGCAGTGGTTCATGCCCTTAAAATATGGCGTCATTATCTGCTGGGAAATATCTACCATATATATACAGATCATAAAAGTTTGAAGTATATTTTCACCAAGTCAGAACTAAACATGAGGCAGAGGAGATGGCTTGAGCTGATTAAGGATTATGAATTACAAATCCATTATCACCCAGGAAAGGCCAGCATAGTGGCAGATGCACTAAGTCGCAAGGCTTCCTGCCACTGTCTTAGAGTAAGGACTCCAGACACCACGTTATGTCAAGAAATGGAGAAATTAAACCTGGGGATGATACAACATGGAACCTTGAACCAATTGAAGCTTGAGTCAATTCTTCTGCAAAAGATTATTGATGCCCAAAGAAGTGATAAGGGTATAAAACATATTCATGAGAAAATAGAAGTCGGCAAAGCGAATTGTTTCAGAAAGGATGATCAAGGCATTGTATGGTTTAATGATCGCATAGTTGTGCATAAAAATGATGAGGTCCGCCAGCAAATTTTGGATGAAGCTCATCTTAGTCGATATTCCATTCATCCCAGAAGCACTAAGATGTATCAAGATTTAAAGCAACATTATTGGTGGACAAAAATGAAGATTGAGATTGCACGCTATGTGGCGAAATGTGACACCTGTAGACGTGTCAAAGCCATACATATGAAGACTACTGGTCCACTGCAATCTTTGCCCATCCCAACATGGAAATGGGAGGACATTAGCATGGACTTCATTATGGGATTACCCAGAACAGCAAAAAGGATTTGATTCTATCTGGGTTATAATTGATCGACTTACGAAGATCGCCCACTTTCTTCCAGTAAAAGTAAAGTATCCAGTGATCACATATGCAGAACTTTACATTGCTCGTATTCTCAGTCTGCACGGGGTCCCAAAAACAATTGTGTGAGACCGTGGACCACAATTTGTATCCAAATTATGGAAAGAACTCCACAAATCTCTAGGTACTAAGTTGCTCCACAATTTAGCTTATCATCCTAAAACAAGTGGACAGACTGAGAGAGTGAATCAAATACTCGAAGACATGTTACGGGCATGTGTTCTAGAATTTCCGCAGAAATGGGGTGACTGTTTACCACTGGTAGAATTTTCGTATAACAATAGTTATCAAGAAAGTATTAAGATGGCACCATTTGAAGCTTTGTATGGACGATGGTGTCGTACTCCATTGAATTGGTCTCAACCAGGGGAAAGGTGGTTTTTCAGGCCTGATATGGTAAAAGAAATGGAAGAAACGGTTCAACGAATCATACATAACTTGAAAGAGGCACAAGCTTGACAAAAGAGTTATGCAGACAAACGACGTCGACCCTTGTACTTTCAAGTCCAAGATTATGTCTACCTAAAGGTATCACCAACGAAGGGTATAACCCGTTTCGGTGTAAAAGGAAAGCTTGCACCCCGATACATTGGTCCATTTCCAATTCTTGAACAATGTGGACCAGTGGCATATCCACTCCAACTACCCAAAACATTGTCTGCAATACACAATGTGTTCCATGTATCCCAATTGAAGAAGTGTCTTCGGGTTCCTAATCGAACCATTGATATAATGGATGTTACCTTGGAACCAGACTTAACATATTCAGAACATCCTATTCGAGTCCTGGATCAAAAGGACAGGGTCACCCGAAGAAGAGTTCTCAAATTTTATAAGATACAATGGAACCAACATACGGAAGATGAAGCTACATGGGAAACCCAAGACTTCTTAGAAAAGAATTTCCCTGCCTTTTTAGCTTCATGTAATTTGTGAGATATGTACAATTATTTGTAAAGATGGAATAGACCCATACCACCCCCTGCTCTGTATGACAAACAAGGAAATAAAAATGTGACGTGTTTCCTTTTCCACTACTTGTCCTAAGACTTTAAATCTCGGGATGAGATTCTTTTATGGGGGAAAGGATGTAACACCTCTGGTGTTACTGTTACTAAGACTTGAGCATAACATCTTGAGCATTGACATATCATGTCTTTGTTACACCTAGAGTGCATTCACTAGGTAAAAATTTCAAACAAGTTGTACTGATGTGACTTGATGTGTAATTAACCCTAGGGTAGAGTGCTTAACCCTAAATTAGGGCTTATGGATATAAGTGAAGCCCAAATATGTGAAAACGTCAAAGGACATGAGAAATGATCTTAAGATACCATCTTTGATGGACTTTAGTGACACCAAAACCCTAAAGTGCTAAAAACCCTGAAAAGACCCCTGGAAAACCCTAAATTGGAACCCTAGGGGGCTAAGTGCAAAATTTGTGCACTTTGGATCAAAGTGCAAATACCAAAGTAATAGAACACCACAAGTCATGTGTTTCTCACATTTGATGATTTACAAGGCAAATTGTGGAATTTGGACTTATTTGAAAAAGTACTCCATAAGCATCCTAGGGTTAAGTCTGAAATTTGGTGATCTTGGGGCAACTTTGGAACCGTATATCTCTCAATTCATAAAGAATTTGCCCTAGGTCAATACATCAAGATTATAGAGCTACTATAGGATCATAACTTTACTTAAGTGATTAAACCTTGTTGTCATATAAAATTTGCAGTAAAAGGAACTCAAAGTTGAGCTGTCAGTCACACTGATAACTGAATTATGGCCACTAGTGACATTGGCAGGACTTTGAGGTCGAATTGGAGTAGGATCTAGTGATCGATTGAGGATGGTTACGATAGTCGATTTGTAGCTGGATTGTAGATTAACAACTTTGTTACAAAAGGATTAGCTAGTTGCTATATAGAAATTAGAGATCAAAGATCTACAAAGTGCTTTAACAGAGGCTCTGAATGGGGGTTCTCATGGTACAGTACACTGAAAAAGATCTTCAGGTTCATCCCCCTCGCTGTCGGTGACCCGCACGCCCGGATTCGCGCCGGCGCCGCGATTCGTGCCCTTTGTGGCATGGATTATGATCGACCATGGAAAAATCTTAGCCTTGGATGAACTCAGAACCTTGTAACCGCTATCACCCATTCACTTGTCGGCGACGTGGCCGCACGGCCATTACCGCGGCCACCGCCGTTTTCCTCGGTCGCGCCACACCTTTGGCTATCTTACCACGTCGTCGTGAATCATGATCGTTACCTAGTGACCGTCGTGGCTTATTACCCCGCAATCGCCACGAATCACCGCGCTAGTGCTCTTCCCTCTCTCCGGCCGCCAGCGCGCCATTCCAAATTCACGAGCCACCGCCCTTGGGCCCTATAAATTGAGTGTGCCATCAGCCTCGCTAGGTAGTCAAGCATCCAGCGCACCTACTCGTGTCTCGGATTGTCCACCAGAGAGCTCTAATTTGGGATTTCCCCCAAAACTGTCAAGAACACCGCGTGTGTGAGCTCGCCGTGGCCAGCTCTCCACAGGTCCGATCATGCCTTCCTCGCTCTCGTTTCAACATCCTTGTGTGCCGTAGATGCTTATCAGCCTGGCCAATTGAACTAGATCACGCTAGATCACCGAGAACACTTCGGATTGTCCTCGGTTTGCGCCATCACCGTGGACAGAGTGATTGTGAGCCTGAACCTTGCAATTGAGTGAGGGGAAATGGTCGTTCGAGGTAGAATTTGGTGTCAAGCAAAGGAAAGGACTAGCCATTGCGTATTCCTGCCAGAACGAGCTCGCCGGAGCTCGGCTTGTCGCCGTCCACCGTCGTGGACCCGGCGTTGTAAAGAAAAAGAAAGGGAAGGGTCTCAGTGTAAATGTCAGTGACACAAGTAAATAGTGTGCGGGACTCTTTACGGGTTTTTCAAATGACCAGGGATCTCTGTGCAAAATGGACACCGCGGGCGCGCGCGCTGGCGCGTTCTGCCTGTCGTGGGCTGGCTCAAGTTAGATTAAGCCCATTACTGTTTATACTTTTTCTTTTTCTTTTTCTACCAGACTTAGGAAATCCATAGAAAATTTTAGAAAAATGGTAAAAATATGAGACCAATTTTGTTGGACTCCTAAATTTCTCCAGTATTTAATAAAAATAGTTCTAAGATTTTTAGTCTAAACTAGGGATTATTTAGTATTTAAGATGGCCAAAGTCTAGTCTCCTGGAATTTTAGAAATTATTTAATGACACCAAAAATCACTAAACTTTTTGGATAAGCCTAATATGGTATTTAGGTCCCATGGGTGAAATTTGACATGTTTTAGACATTGTTTGATGCCTAAACCCAAAACCCTAGTTTTCGAGGTAGTATCTGCTTAATGAAAATAAAGTACTGACTCCAAAAACCCTAGTTTCCCTAGTACACCGTGAAGGAAAGTTGTATTTAAGATAAAACTTGATACATATTTTCTATTATTGCATTTTCATGAGCATTACATGAGCATTCATGGTTATATATGGTTATATATAGAAAACGAAGAAAAAGTAACTATTAAAGAGGAAGAGACTACTCCATCAACAGAAAATCCACCTGCCGGGAACTGTTTTTACTTTGACATCTGTGGAACAGAGCCCGACTCTCCTACAACACAAGGCAAGCCCCGGTGCATTTGCCACCTCCTTGCTGTTTTAAAACTCTTTATCACTTGAATGATGCATTAGGTGATAGGAGTTGGGTGCTAAACCTAATGCTGCATTTCCTTCCTTGGAACTATTTACCATTCCTTGATTACCTGTTTTATTAAAAAGGTTTTTTTGATGCTTAGTCCTGCTTTAGAAAAACAAATGTTTTGTTTTTAAACAAAGGATGATGCTTCACAGTGGATGGGAGGTTTTCAAAAATAAAACTTGATGGTGGATCCATCATGGCCATGATGCGTTCAACATCAGAAAAGATGTACCTCTGCTAGGTACCAGACTTTGGGTTTTTAAATAATAAAGCTAAGACCGGGCGGGTGACTTGCACGAGAAGAGAGTCTCGGTGTAGTGTCTCCGTTTGAGTCAATTAAGGACCGTGTCGACGTAGGCTTGATGATCGAGGACCTTTTAACTGGTCACATGCCTCATCATGGGTAAGCTTTGCCTCGGGCAGACTAATACCAGAAAGGCCAACACGCAATGGGAGTGGAGAGATGGCGAGAGTATCGTGTACCCTCCGTGGCAAGAGGCTGGACGGTGGTGTATCTATGCTCTCGGTTGGCGTGAACCCGGTCTGGTCTTAAGAACCCCGGTGGCGAGTTGACATATGCAAGGGTTAAGTGCTACATATGTCGTGTGATTGGAGATCCCCAACTGGGTATTATTAGATTTGGATCGCTGTTACTTCTCGGACATGAAGACTTGGTCACTTCCCTACTCGTAGCATTCCAGTAAACAAGAAAGGTTGATGAAAGAATGGCTAGTATAGGCCAAGTGCTTGAACTAGGGTAGAAAGAACTCTAGTGACAGGTAATGACTTAACTTGCTAATAAACCTGGATTCTTCAGGATCCACTATTAGTAAGCATTTTTGCAAACAGAGTCTTGATTCTTGATTAAGCCTTACCTTGACTCCCTTAAAGCCAGCATATCCTTGACAGTCTTTTATTTTGACAGATAAGACTTGCGAAAGTACACTCCGTACTCAGGGTTTTCGAACCCATGTTAATGTAGGTGAGAAAATAGTAGACTTCTGCTGTTTTTGTTCTAAGGTGGTGCCGAAAGAAGAACCTCAACAGTGAAGCCTTGAGAGGATTTTGGCCTCCCTTTTGAAAAACAATATACTTTTATGCGGGAGGGGTTTTTGCCTCCCAGGTTTGTAATAATAATACTTATGCACTCTAGCTTATACCCTGGTTTGTAATAACTACAACACTCTCTCTATATTTTAATGAATGTAAATTAAGTTATTGTAATTCGCTTCCTCTTATTCGTTCCTCCGATGTGTTGTAATATCTACGTGATGGCTGAAACACTCTTGGGCAAGGAAAAGGATACAAATACTGAACTTGTCGAGTGATTATGTGCATCTATAGGGTTGTCCAAGGTCCACTGGACAAGGACAACTGTAGGTGGGCCGAATGACTTGGGAGGTTCCATCACATCAGGTGCGTTTAAAAAAAATAAAAAGAGCTTTGGTTAAAAGCAAAGTTCATACCCTCAAGTTCTTTTATCCTTTGGTCCTCTCTAATCGTTGTAGCCTCTTTTGCGGCCCTTTCTACCCGCAAGAAGAAGAAGCATCAGTAACCAATTATGTTAATAAATAATGAAGCAAAGTAAATGCTAAGTGAAAACCTTTTTTGTGTTCTTTTTAACTCCTTCGATAAACAACTTCTTTCCCCCGACACTCCAAATGTCTGTGAAGAACCTTTGCCCCATTTTGGAGGCTTCGGCTAAGGGCTTTTTAATATCGTCCAGGAAACCATAAAATCAGACTTTTCAATAGTCTTCGTATGTTCACAACCAGTCTTCACCAGCATCGAAGCTGCGCATCGGGCAACTATCCAAGCACTGTAGTCTTCCCTGTTTGATAGCTTTTCACCTAAAGCTTCTACCACCCCATCAATTTATTTTATAGCCCCAGCGGCATTATCTTCCACATAGTCTTTTTCACTATAGCCAGCCCTAATTGAAACGAAGGTGTCCTTTAGCCTCTTACAGCATTGGGCCACGACGGAGAAGCAGTCTTCTCTTAAGTTTCATAGCTCATCAACAATCTTATAGAGACGGTCCTCTTCGTTGATAAAGATTTCTTTTTGGGCTTTCTCCACTTATAAATTTTTAGTCATATTGGACATCTCGTCATTCAACTTAGCCACTTTGGCTTTGTAGGCTTCGATAGTCCGTTTTGTTTCAACTTCGAGCTCTTTAGAGTGTTCTGTTTGTTGATGGTTTTTTGCCTCGAGCTCTCAAATTGTGCCATTCTTAGCCTTCTCAACCTCCAATACATTACTCTTCTTCGCAATATCCTTCTGGAGCTCAGTTCGACTGTCAATCAAATCACCTGCTAGAATGACAAGCATTTTTTATTTCTCTTTGTTATCATTCCGAAGTTCATCAATTTCTGAGTGGAGCTTGTCTATTACTATTTGTGCAACCTTTGCTTTATAATCTTTTCAAACCTTCAATGCCTTGCTTAGTATAGGCCCTTGCACACCATGAAACATATTTAATAACCTAAATTAAGGCAATAAAGATAATCATCTTGTCCGCCACCAAAAACAGTTGCCCCTGGTGGATATCCTAGTCTCTCAACAAAAGCATGTGTTTCAACAATCTGTTCCAATGTCATTTTTCTTGCCGACTATGTGGCGAATCACAAATTTCTGAGCGCTAGCTTCACATTTTTTCCTCCAAAGGGGTATCTTCCTTGGGGAGTTTTTGATCCTTCGTTTCCTTTGGATCTTCAGCCCTCATGACTTGGTCACCCTCTTTATTCTTGGGGACAACTTCCTGCTCTAGAGCATTGTCCCTCACTTGGGCCAGTACCAGTAGTACAATTGCTAGTGCAGCTTTGGTCCCTCCAAACTGATAGTGTCACACTCGATTTTAGAAGGCAAACTGAATACGAACCATGTACGTGCCAGGATCAAAACTCACGTACACATTGATTACATAAATGAATATCATTGCACAGTGCTCGAATAATAACATAAAGATGTATTAACTTATTACATCATGGTGTCCAAAACATCCACATATTCATCAACTAAACAGGTAGTCAATGTCGTAAAGTGAAACACAGTAAAGATAAGGCCTTCATAGGCAGCTGACCGGGGGTTGCCACTCAACCAGATCTAAAACTCCTCGAATTCCTAGAACTTCTGGAAATCCCTCGCGTTACCTTCGTCTTCTCCTGAGAAGTAGTTGCAGTGTGGACAACCTGGTGTTTTGTGTTGAAGCAAGGATGAGTACACATCAACGTACTCAACAAATGCGCCGTTTAGTTGAAGTGAACTAGTTGTTGGGGGCCTTCTTCTCCGCTGAAGGTCCTCAAGACAAAAAACACCTTCGGTGAGATTATACAAAAGCCTGTCGAAGCTATCATCAACTTCGGATTAGTTTCTGAAGACGAAGGCCTTGTGTATAAGCAATGTTGCAGAATGCCAAAGCTTGATAGCTTCGGCTCGGATCAAGCAAAGAAGTAAAATACTAAATAAACCTTATTAGTTTTAGTGGCTTGTAAATGAGTGTTCGAGGGTATGAATGTAATTTCAACCGGGTTGCCTCCCGTGCCTATAAATAGATGAACAGTAACCTAGTACTGTTCACGCTAGATTGTATTTTACTCTCTCGCATCCTCGCCTTCGAGCAAGCCGAAGGTATCAATGTAATATTAACATTGTTGATATTCATATATGTTTTATGGGGTACAAGAATAAATGAATTATTAAGATACAGTTATCATATTTATCCCTTTGTATTCCTGTCCTTATATTAAATGATGAAGGTATGTCCTTCTTGAGCTTCGTCTGATGAGCATTATACCCATGCGGAAATAAGGTTTCGAAAGACGAAGGTCCTTAATAATTAACAATTGTGTTGCCTTGTTCTTGATTCACAACATTTGAGAACATGTGGCCAACATTGGCGCCATCCTCTGGTGAACTCACTCCACGATTGCGACAATGGCTTCGCAAGATAACCAAGCTGTGGCACCTTCGGCTACCTTCATCAAGTCCAAATGGTCTCACATACCAATCACCTTCTCCCAGAAAGACCTTCGGCTCAAGGATTATCCTCACAATGATGCAATGGTCATATCTTGTGTCATCAAGGAGTTCCTGGTCCATAATGTCCTAGTGGACACAGGCAGTGCGGCAGACATCATCTTTGCGAAGGCTTTCAGGAAAATGCAAGAGCTGGATGACAAGATACATGATGCAACACACCCCCTCTACGACTTCGGAGAAGACAGATTGTGGCACTTGGCAAGATAGCTATGTCGATCACCTTCGGCTATGTTCACAATACAAGGACAGAAAATGTTGTCTTTGACATTGTTGATATGGAGTATCCCTACAATGCAATCATTGGTCGAGGGACATTGAATGCCTTCGAAGCGATACTCCATCCAGCATATCTTTGCATGAAGATACCTTCTGACCAAGGGCCTATCACTGTGCATGGAAGCCAAGATGCTGCCAGGAAAGCCGAATGTAGCTGGACAGATTTGAAGGCCATCCATAACATAGATGAAGCCGAAGCTCATCAACAATATAAGCATAAAAGAGAAAAGACTGCTTCAGCAGGTCAACCAAAGCCCATGCTTTTGTGCGAAGACATAGCCGAGCAGAAGGTACTGTTGGGATCCCAATTATCTGATGAACAAGAGAAGACTTTGTTGAAATTCCTGTTCAACAACAATGATGTTTTTGCTTGGTCAGCCAATGATCTCTGTGTTGTCAATAGAGATGTCATTGAGCACTCACTCAATGTAGACCCGACCTTTAGGCCAAGAAAGGAGATGCTTCGGAAAATGTCCGACGATAAAGCCGAAGGTGCACGAAACAAATGAAAAGGCTTTTGAGTGCCGGTGTTATCAGAGAAGTAACATACCCAGAGTGGCTAGCCAATACTGTGATGGTAAAGAAAGCTAATGGAAAATGGAGAATGTGCATCGATTTCACAAATCTCAATAAGGCATGCCTGAAGGATGAATTCACATTACAAGAATAGATTCCCTTGTAGATGCAGCAGCTACTTTAGAGCTTATGAGCTTATTGGACTGCTACTCAGGTTATCATCAAATCTGGATGAAGAAGGAGGATGAGCCTAAGACAAGCTTCATAACCCCTAGTGGGACCTATTGCTACCTTCGAATGCCCGAGGGGCTCAAGAATGCTGGAGGAAGCTTCAGCAGGATGACTGCCAAAGTCCTTCACTCCCAAATTAGCAAAAATGTGTTGACTTATGTTGATGATATCATAGTAAAGAGCACAAAGCAAGAAAATCATGTTGCTGATTTGCAAGAAACATTTGCTAACTTCAGAAGGGTCGATCTTAAACTAAATCCAGAGAAATGTGTCTTCGGAGTGAAGAAGGGCAAATTTCTTGGTTGCTTGGTATCAACAAATTGTATCGAAGCTAATTCAAGTAAGATAGAAGCCATACTTCGGATGGAGCCACCAAAGTCAAGAAAGGGTGCCTAGAGGTTGACAAGGAGGCTGGCATCATTGAACAGATTTATTTCAAGATCAGCAGAGAGGAACTTGACATTCTTCGAAGTGCTGGAGTCAGCTGGAGTCTTTCAATGGGGACCAACTCAGCAGTAAGCCTTCGAAGAACTGAAGCAGTACTTGATAGAGCTGACAACCTTAACTCCACCTTCGCCAGAAACTCCATTGTTGTTGTACGTAGTTGCTTCCCACGCTGCCGTGAGTGCAGCGCTCGTACAAGAGAAGCAGGATGGCCAGGCAAGAAAACAAGTGCTAGTGTACTTCATTTCCAAAGTACTTAGTACATCAATGAAAAATTATACAGAGTTATAGAAGGTACTATATGCTGTATTAATGGCTTCCAGGAAGCTTCGGCATTACTTCCAAGCATACCACATCATAATACCTTCTTCACAACCCCTCAAGGACATAATGAGAAATAGAGAAGCCTGAGGAAGGGTTGGAAAATGGGCTGCAGAATTGAATGAATTTACTATCGATTTCATTCATAGATCTTCGATCCAATCCCAAGCGTTAGTAGACTTCATTGCTGGTTGGACGCCAGGGGCTCAGGACGAAGACAAAACAACTGATGCCGAAGCCTGGACAGTATTTTGTGATGGGTCCTAGGGAACCTTCGGCGTAGGAGCAGCTGTTGTTTTAATCTCACTATCAAAAATCAAAACCTGCTATGCAACAAGATTAGACTTCAACTACACAAATAATATTACAGAGTACGAAGCCCTTCTCTTGGGGCTTCGAAAGCTTAAGGCAATGGGAATAAGAAGGGCAATACTCAAATCCATCTCACAGGTCATCTCAGGTCACATTGACAAAAGTAGCAAAGCAAGGAACCCGAAGCTAGAGAAATATCTGGATGCAGTCCGAAGGATGGAAGCCTCTTTCGAAGGTTTTTCCGAAAAGAACATCCCGGGAGGAGAAAACAAGCATGCAGATTTGCTACCTAAATCAGCGGCACAGGGGCTTCCGTTACCTTCAGTGGTATTCTTCGAAACAATAAAAGCACCTTCTGTCGAGCTCAAGGAAAGAGCGGTACTCACAATTTCACCAGTGTACAGTAAAGATTGGAGGACTGAGATTGTATCTTTCCTCCAAGGCAACTATCTTTCAGATGACGAAGCTTACAATAAAAGAATAGAAGCAAGAGCAAGACCATATGTAATTATAGAAGGGGAATTATACAAACAAGGAGTCTGATCTCCATTGCTCAAGTGTTTGTCTAGAACCGAAGGTCAAGAATTGATGAAGGAAATACATGCAGGACTGTGCGGAGCTCATATTGGGTCCAGGCCTTTGCTGGGGAAGGTTTTCAGACAAGGATTTTACTGGCCGAAGGCAGCTTCAGATGCAGTAGATCTGGTTCAAAAATGTGAAAATTGCCAAAGAAGCGCCAGAGACCAGAAACAACCTTCATCTTTAACCCAGCTGATCCAACCTACTTGGCCACTGCAAAGGTGGGGTGTGGATTTGTTAGGACCACTTCCACCAGCACAAGGCAACTTGAAATATGTTGTGGTGGCAGTGGAGTACTTCTCTAAGTGGATTGAAGCAAAGCCCTTAGCTACAATAACTTCGACCATAGTGCAAAAATTCTTTTAGCAAAATATTATTTGTCACTTCGGTGTGCTAAGGGCTATCACCGTTGATAACAGAACTCAATTCGATGCTGAAACATTCAAAACCTTTTGTAACTAGATTGGTACAAAAATACACTTCACATCAGTGAGACATTCAGAGTCAAACAGACTGGTAGAAAGAGCAAACAAAATTATAACAACAGGAATAATGAAGTCAATCTTCAACCAGCCCAAAGGAAAGTGGCCAGATGATTTAATAAAGGTGGTGTGGAACCACAACACTGTCGTGTCATGGTCAACAGGATTTACCCCGTTCAAGCTTCTGTTTGGTGACGAAGCAATAACACTGGAAGAAGCAAGAACGGGTTCAATAAGAACCTTAGCTTCGACAGAAGATGAAGGTGATTGCCAAATAACAAAAGATACCATAGAAGGGACTAGACTGCAAGCAATAGAACACATCAATAAGTACTAGGCCGAAACAATCAAATGGCATGATCGAAATGTAAAATTGAAGAATATTAAACCAGGACATTTGGTGCTTCGTAGAGTGGCTAACCCAAAATACAGTGGGGAAGCTTCAGCTCAAGTGGGAAGGTCCCTTTTTGGTGGTATCTTCGTCGAGACCTGGATACTACAGATTGAAAGACATGGATGGTAATGACATACCAAGATCTTCGAATGTGGATGAACTTCGAAGGTATTATGTGTAAACTATGTAATTTTCTTATTTTTCCCTATGGCACCCTTTTCCTTTCAAGAGGGGGAAAGGTTTTTAATGGGGCCATAGTTTGTAATTTTCATGTTTTGTTTAGCCCTATGTAATACAAGGGCCGATTTCCCCACATGTAAAATGTAACACCAGGGACCGCACCATCAAGTGCAAGAGGTCATGGAGAAGCTCAAAAGTCGTCCCTAAGGGGATGCAGAGCTAAAATGTCACCTAAGATGTGAAGAAGCTACAAAGTCGTTCCTAAAGGGACACAGAGTAAGTTACGAAGCTCCAAAGTCATTCCTAAGGGAATGTAGAGCTAAAATACCACCTAAATAAAAGGTGAAGAAGCTCCAAAGTCGTTCCTAAGGGGATGCAGAGCTTAAATGCCACCTAAATCAAAGGTGAAGAAGCTCTAAGGTCGTTCCTAAGGGGATGCAGAGCTTAAATACCACCTAAGTAAAAGGTGAAGAGACTCAAAAGTCGTTCCTAAGGGGATGCAGAGTGTGGGTGTGTTTTTTGCAGGCATTTGCATATTTCATCACATCATCTTTTGCACTCCTAAAGTCATACATTAGACATACATAGGATCATCATCATGACATAAAGCATAGACAAAGACAGGAAAAACAGGGGATGCCTGTTTTCGATGAGAAAACATTTCGAAGATGCTCTGTATCAAATAAAACTTTGTTGTATACGAAGATGCTTCGTTTTCGAAGGGAACCTGGTCGTATAAGAAGATGCTTCGATGTGAACGAAAAGAAGGGAAGGTGTTTTTCGCCTTCAGCTCAAAAATCTACCAACATTTGTTCCGTCCACATCAAAGTAGTTCATACATGAAGCAAAAGGTAAAATGGTATTACAAGATATTTACAAATGATTATAATAATTTGTTCAGTGTCAATCACAACTTTTTGTCATATGGTACAAAGGATTTTCATGTGTTCCTACAGATGACTACAAAAGCAGATACTAAGGTCTTCTTCGGCATTTCAGAATTAGCTTCGGCTTATCGACCTTCGGTGTCATCATTCTGCAGATTAGCAAAGTACAAGGTAATCAGAAATTTGGCAAGAGAAGATCGAGGTAAAAAACAAAGGTAAAATTCCATACTTTGTTAAGCAGCTTTCAGGCTTCAGCTCCAGCCAATTCACGCCCGCCCTTAGCCCAAATCTGAGTAATAAATCTATTCCCTATGCTTCGGGCTTCAGTTGGAATGTCAATCAGATCCGATGATGAAAGATTAAAATTTGGCCTATTGACAGCTTTCGCGTGATTACATCCGACTTTTATGAAGGCGGCAGCTGTACCACAAGAAGCTACTAGCGCACAGAAGTCTTCGTGGCTGGTTATGACTTTATCATGGACATCAACCTACTTTTCAATACATTCGAGTGCTCCAATTATATCTTCGGCTGAGAGGCTGGTTTCTTCAGATGCAGCTCGAACTGAATTAAATATACTCCTCAATTGGGTGGTGCATTGGCTTGCAAACTCGAAGTATCTCTCTTTGAAAGCCTTCACCGCCTCACTAAGCTTCGAATTTTTCTAAGATTCAACCTTAAGTATTGCTTTCCAAGCTTTGTTTTGCTGTTCGAATTGATTAGAGTTTTCCTTCAAAAGTGCTTGGGTATCTGACAGGTCTTTACTTAGTTTCTTGTTTTGAGTTTGCACCTCGACAAGGGACCCTTCGGCTGAACTTAGCATTTTGTCTTTCTCCTTCAAAGAGTCTTCGAGTTCCTTGACCTTATCCTCTAAGCCCTTGATAATGATATCATTTTTCCTGTCTTCATCGTCTTGTTGCATCTTTAAAGTTTTGCTCAGTAGTAAACTCTGTAAAAGCAGGTCCAAACTTAGAATATTTCAGCTAATAAAGACATATCAGGGGTATCTTAAAACAGGGTACTTACTTTAAAGTTGGAATAAAACAGACTCCCTATGATATGCTAGCGCCTGTAGCAGCTGATATCCCTTTCAAGCTTCGGAAGTCCAATGCTCTTTGACAGGGTGCCAATAATTTTTGCACTGGCATGATCGCGGATGCATCCTATAACTTCTTTGTCCACCCCACCAAAGAGCATGGACCCCGACTGGTAGCCACAGTTGATAGAAAAGTCCTTCAACTCAGCTGCATCCTCTTCGGAAAGCTGCTGGCCACCCAGGTGCCATAGGTCGTAGTCTGCTTCTTATGAAGAGACTTCTTTTGTTTTCTTCCCTTTATCTGACACTTCTGTGGCCACCTCCTTCTCCACAGCCACGTCTGATATAATTTTGTCAATCTTAGACATGGTGGCTGTGAGATTTTTGCCTTCAGTTGCAATGGCAGCTTCGGCATCAGTAGTTTTGGCAGACTTGTCTACCAAAGCCGGTGGATGGGTTTGCTCAATTGCATGGAGTATGTTCATCATACGTCGCTTTTTCTATCCCCCGTCTCTTTCATCGGGAGCCAAAGGGATTTCCTTTTTCTGTAAAAGGTTTGTCAGTTCCAATCCTAGTGGACTTAGCAGCTTGAATGGGAAGGATTCAGTCATTACCTTCAAATTTTCTAACACTTTAGCAGCAGAAGGCGACGGAAGGCTCAAGGTTTTTTCCGGCGCTTCATGTACCTTCGGTTCGGCAGAAGGTATCTTCTCAAGTTCCGTTTGTTAGGAGTTGGTGCCTTCGGCTCTGGCGCTATTTTCATCCTCTTCAAGGCGTCTTCATCCTTCTTCACAGACCGGGCAGCTTGCCTGCTCAGAATGTTGACAACTCTTTTTCTTTTTGCTCCTTCGGCCCCTTCGTCAACTCTCTCATAATCCGGATACTCAAAGTTCAGGGCATCCATTACCCGATTTAACCTTCATTTCGACCGGGTGTCGAAAGCAGCAATCATTAATTGATCCTCTTTCTTCGTGTAATTCCCAAGAATTTCATTACACATAGTTTCAATCACTTCTAACCATTCAGTACATGATTTCTTGAATTGCTTTTCAAACTTGTAGCGGAAGGGATGTCGAACAAGTTCATATTTCTTTCCACCCTACTTTTTCTTCGGCATCCCCCAGCCGCTAGAGGTTGGAAAGGTTTTATTTGCCAGGTATTCCTGCACTAAGTCTCTAGTGCTAATTTCAGCAGCCACCACTCTGAATTCAACTTCGATCAGCTGGCATGGGGAGCCGAGTTGCATATTGCATAATGGCCTTATCATCTTGAAGCTCAACCTTACAGGACTCATAACCATAGTCATGAGTTTTTCCCTCTTCTTCTCATCAGCTTTCATATAGAACCATTCGCTTGTCCACCCGGTCGGCCACTTAGTGCGATAACCGATCACCGGGGCCTTGGTGTCTTTTCGGTATGCAAAATTATAACATCCAAAGTTTTTGTGAAGTCCACCTGCTCAGGCCTTCGTCTGATAATGCAACTCGTGCACTCGGCAGTAACCTTCAGCATTAGCACTCATGCCCTGGCTTCAGAGAGCCCATATGTAAACACTCAGCCTAACAATGGCATTTGGTGTCAGCTGATGAAGATATATTTCAAACCTCTTCAAAACCTCTCCTATTATATCATATAGAGGAAACCAAAGCCCCGCCCTAAAGAAGCTTTTAAAAACAACTTCATCCTCCTTCGGCTCCGGAACCACTGCCTCGCCAGCAAAGCGAATAAGTTTACTCTGATTTTCCCCAAAATAGCCTAGCTTCTTCATCATAACCAGGTCCTCTGCTATCACAGTAGATTTTCCGAACTCAAAATGGCTAGGCTTTGATGGGCTCAGAATACAGTTGTCCTCTTCGATTTCGTCATCACTTTTGTCCTCGGCTACAGTCTGTTCAGCTTCGGCAACAGCTACTTCCGACACAACTAGACCTGATCGCCTCATCACTTCTGATATTGGCACTGGTTTTGTCACCTCAGCATCATCTCCCTCACGGGACACCCTAGCAGTCGATCTTACTCGGGCGGTTCCTTAAGACGAAGCTAACTTCGAATGGCGAAGAGCATGCTTGGAAAACGCAATCCAGAAAGCTTTGGCTATGGTTAAAATTTTTAACAGCACAACAGTGTGATGGCAATGAATGTTGTGGTAACTCCTCACCAACTTGTCTGCTTATATAGTGTTGCAGGGGAAGAAGGCGGACCACCAGACCGTCTACACTGACTGAGCGGTGGACCGGCCGACGCTCGAAACATTTTAATCGTTTTTCAACAACAAGCCCAGGGAAGGTGTTTTTGGACCTTCGACATTCCGAAGCCTTTGTATTTTTCACGGATCGAGCTCGTTACGAAAAAACGATCTAGCACCACGAAGGGGCTACTATTGGGGGCCTTCTTCTCCGCCAAAGGTACTCAAGATAAAAATGTGGTGGAACCGCCCAAATTATTCCAGCTTAAGTGCCCAAGTCACACCCATAAGGGCAGCAACACACTTAAACTGGAATAAATCGTCAGTCCCTCGGATCTAGTCCGATAAAGGCACTTATCCAGGATCGAATACCACTAGCTCACTCGAAGGTGAGGCACAGAGAAATACAATAAAGCATAATACCATAAGTTAAGAAAGTATCATTAGTGATTACATTATTGGAGTTTCAGAAATAATAAACATAAATTTTAATGCAGCGGAAATAACTAACGGAGAAAACCGAGTAACATGGCGAAGCCTGGCCACGCTACTCCTCCTGGTCCTCTCCTGCGGAAGCAATAACCCTCTCGACCATCTATCCCGGTGGCAGGGATGAAGGCCAAGTCACACCAGCAACCAATCATCCTAAGAGTACCTGCAAAAATTATGCCACAAGCAAGGCTGAGTATACTAATACTCAGCTAGACTTACCCGGTGTGAGGAGTCTACTCCTCTACCTCTAGACATGCAGCTGTTTGGCTGAGGGGTTTGGTTTGCCAAAAGCACTAGCTGAGTCTAAAATCAAATTTTAGCTTTTCAAGTTTTAGTATGATCCTTTTTAAACTAGATGAGTACCTAGCTATTCATACATGGTATCAAACATTTTATCAATCATCATCTTTTGTCAGTCACCTCATTTCCACTTATTACTCAATGTAGCAGCATGGATCAAGCAGTCTCATTAGCTGCGAGAAGCAGACGATTCGAATCGAGTTTTAACCTTGCAAGGTAATCCTAAACACACGACGTGGCGAGGCACTCCGTCCCCACACATATCAACCGTCCCCATCGATTCCCTGGCAACAGAAAGGGGCTCACCTCCTTGGCGTACAATGCCTCACTGACCCCGACTGTCGTCGTGCATTGACCGCACTTGTACCCACCATAACCGAAATGGGAGACCACGTCTTAGGTCGCGTGAGGAGGGCAATCTGCGGGCAGGTTCACTCAGGTACTAGACTTACCGATTTACCGTATTTCTCGGCATGTGTTTAGTACATTCAAACACTTGACACACGGTACCACACCTTAATCCTTATTCCAATTTTCGTCTTGTAGACAACGCATCCCCATGGATCGTTGTCCACATACCATCATCATTCTGATATAAAAATGGATACAACCAATTCCTCACCTCGCGCGAGTGCTAGAAAAATCACTCGACTTCTACCGAGATCCCTAATTTGTAAAGCAGCTACTCGACCTAGCATACTAGTATCCATCTTAAAAGGAATCCTGAGTTCATGCAACTAGGGTTTCAAGCAACTCCTACACTTAAGTGCACGGTACAAGCCTACAAACATTAAGTGTAGTAAAATAGCATATATAAACGGTTATGCATAAAACCGGGGCTTGCCTTGAATTTAACACTTAGATAGTGTTTGCTGGGTGGCACTCGCTTGGCGAGCATCCACTGGTTAAGTCCATCATTCTTTAGGTTGTCCACCAACTGCATCTTGTGGTTGGCACCACATCACTTGCTCGATCATCATCTCTCGGTCCAAAATGAGATGCAAGATGCATATGTATAAATATAATGAAAAATATCATAAGATATATAAAGACACACGGCAGCGAACTAATCATTAATTTGGAAGACTTCGTAATTTACCACATGTTAGCATTAGTTATCTACACGTCATCGAGCGCCCAACATTAACACCACTAAAAAGACAACAAACATTTTGTATATTCACGCAACACAATTACGACTTCATAAGTACACGCATTTACCACGTTCACTTTAATTATCCATTAGTTCTCCTATTGACCACACAAGAGCAACAAAGACAACGTAAGTTTAAATAGGACCTAGGCATCCATGTCTATGAACTCTTATATCAAAATCAACTAGAGAAGAAACATATAAAACATGACACACATGCATTATTCAGCTTAGTCATGGCAAGTCTATATTAATTTAGTGCTAACCAACCATTTTTAGCCAAAAGGGTGAACTAACAATTAAATGAGCACATGCAGATTTTTAGGACAGCAGCACAACAGTTACTTGTTTTAATCATAACTCTTCAAATATTAATCCAAAAATAGTGAACAAATATTTTTTGGAAAGTTTGGGAAATGCTCTACAATTTTGGTATTATCATCTCAATATGATTAGACTCTTAGCAAAGTCGAATTGTGCAAAAATAACAGGTCTGTGCAGGTTGGACAGATTCAGACTTGCGACTTCAAAACTTCACAACTAAAGATTCAAACATCCAAACAAAGTGATCCTAGACTTTCTGGAAAGCTAATTAAATGTTCTACAAATTATTTATAAACATCCCTTGCTGGTTTAATATGTATCAAGGGTAAAATACACTATGAAGGCTTTGTTGTCCAAAACTGGGCAGATTCAGTCTTCACACTTTAAACATCCATAACTTAATCTTCAGATCACCAAAAAGAGTGATCCAAGACTTTTTGGAAAGCTTAGCAAGAGTACTACATAACTTCTCTAATCACCAAGAAGTGATTCTATGTTTAACTAAATCAAACGATACAGTTGTTTCGAAATTTGTTCTGACAGTGGACAGAACACAGTAATCAGTTTGTAAAATTCATAACTCCTAAACTGTCAGGCCTATGGTTGTGGAATTTTAACACAAGCAAGATAAGAAAAGCATCTACAACTTTCTTATAACGATCATGAACTGATTGTAACATGAACTTAAGCAAACAATGCCGTTTCTGAAATCGATACAGAAATTGGACAGATTCAGTTACTGAATTTGTAAAAAGCATAACTTCTAAACGATCAGACTTATGGCTGTCAGATTTCAACACAAGTAAGATAATAAAGTTATCTACAACTTTTCTATATGTCTTCTCTACAAAAAACATGATTAATTCATCAAACATGCAGCACGGGGAAATCACTGCGTGCAGTCGAAAACAGCACTAATAAATTTCAGCTCCTATTCACTTCACGAATTACCTTGTTCTAGAGACTTGAATTACTCTAATACTTTACCATTTATTATAGTTAAAACAATCAAATTAGGTTTAACAAGTCGACTTACTAATTTTGTCCAAATTATTTCGTGCGCTAGAATTGCCATACACAAGTAATAACGCAGTCACCACAATAATCAACCCGGCATACATATATATCGGTGCGCTCTTCACATAGTAATTTGCATTTTAACTTGGACATGACCTGAGCACTATTAATTTTTACTCACGACCATAACCATGCGTATTTAGACCATAACAAGCAAATCACCGTGATTACGAGCTTAACCAAACCCATCTAACAAGTCGGCCAACCAGAGCAACAGCCTAGGCCGCTATACAACATACTCGTCGGCTAGCCTATTATTATTGGAATCCGAGACACAACATACACTACAACATTTTTATAAACACACATATTCACAAGTGTTCTCGCACACCGACCAACTCATACGAATCGTAAACCACTAATCTCCAAATCGCAATCACCATGCATTTACTTCCCAAACCGTGAACACATACATGTTTATCATATGAACAGAACATTTCAATAATTATTCTAAAGCAACTAACTTTATTACACAACTTGTATCATGATCCGACATGATTTACTTGAAGTGTCTACTCGAAATCGTGAGCACAACCATACACTATATGCGAAGCATAATTTAATGAACGCATAATGCACATCGACATGACTCGACTTATAAATATAGAGAAAGCGATGACTACTTTGGCATGTCACCACCTCTCTAATTAAGCCAAAACAATTTCTACTTATATCGACCGAACATTCGTGTCGAGCACACCTTATATTACCTTGTCTCGCATACAACCATGTTGTGGCATGTACTCGAGACACTTCCGTTCAATTCAACGCAATCACTACTACAACGCATCTCGGTACACATAATCATCCACTGACTCGCCCTTCGCATAAATGAGACAGACATTTTTAATTCTCTTCACCACACCAGACAAGCACAACTCGACCGCCCCCCAATTTTTCCTACGCAACCATGCCACCTTTTTGTCATACATTCTTCTCTCATGAAAACTCCGCTCCACACATTTTCATATCCACACACATAATTACCAACGCATCCTAGACATCGATCTCCTCCTTAAAATTAAATTGAGAGACATGCACACATGTACATACACGATACCGACCAATTTTTTTACAAGTAGAACAAACCACAAGGAAAATAACCTGAGCAAAATGGGACTAGTCACACGAGGCTGTCCACAAGTCTCGACATTTCTCCGAACGGACCAGCGTGAAGCGCGACATCGACGGTTGCTGAGATAACACAAGAGTTCATGAATTTGGCATATCCTTGAACACCACGGACGCAAGAATAACAAGGATAGCAGGGTGTCCCACCGGGGGTCGATGACGTCGCAAGCGGGGCTGCGCACAACACATTATTTCTCACGGGTATTCTGTCGAATAGCCAAGGGGCATTGAGGAGAACAACAAGGGGCACTCAGCTAGGGGAGGGAAAATAGGGGCGCTGTCCCGACAGTGCCGACACAGAGATGAACCGAGGGAGGCGCTGCTCGGCGAGGAAGCTCAGGGAGGAGGAAGAAGATGGCCTGCTCGCCAAGGGAGAGAGGGCAGAGTTGTTGCTGGTCGTGGAGCAGGGGAGGGGCGCTGCGCAGTAGAGAGAAGAGGAGCAGGGGGTGTTAGCATGGAGTAGGGGAATAGGGGCGCCATGGGAGGGAGCTGGAAAATCAGGGCGCCATCCATGGGAGCTGCTGCTGTTGTGGGGGAGGAGAGGGACGAGCTGGATAAGCAACCCATGGGGGAGAAGTAGCAGGCGCCATGCGAGGGGAGGAGCCGAGCTGCTGCGTTCCAGGCGCTATGGAGAATAGGGAAGGGTGCTGCTTGCTTGAGGAAGAAGAAGGGAAGAAGGGGTGCGCGCCCATGGGAGGGGGCGTGCAGAGCTGCTGCATGGGCGTCGAGCACATGGCGAGGAGGAGCTGCTGCTCGCCTACACCATTGGAGCCGAGGATAGGAAGGGCGCTGCTGTTGGGTGGCCATGGAGTAGGGAGCTCGCTGGTGGCTGCTACTGCCGTGAAGCAGGGAGGAAGAAGGGTGTCGGCTAGAGAAGATAGAAGGGGAGTGGCGGCTCAAAAAATTAGAGGGGTGGGAGTGCAAAATAGCCAAGTGCAAGGGAGAGGGATCCGTATTTATAGAGGGGCACTAGGTTTAGGTTTTCTAGTGAGCCAAATGGGATGGCCTGGGCTTGGCCCAAAACACGTAATCGAGTCGCGCTAAATTATTTTTCCGGAACAAAAATTCTCCTACGGAAATTGTCTCAACGGAGAACAGAGCGAACTAGAGTTCGGACGAACGGAAGAATGAGCGATTAATTCGGCCGAGAGTCTGATTTGACTTGGCTCGAAAATAATTCCCTATGCATGATTCGAAAATAAATCGTCTTGAGATATGACCGGCTTTCGGATTTATGGTTGAAAGAGACAATTCGTGACATCTAAAAAATCATCGCCGATGTTGATTTTTGAAATCAGATCAGACACAGAGGTATTAAGCCGAGTCGGATAAGAATTTATTTGAGAACAACACATTGGAGATTCCGTTTTGAAATTTTCGTGGGCCGAGATATTTTCGTCGGCCGGCCCACGAAAATACTGACGTTATTTTCGTCGGTCCCTAGGCCGACGAAAATAATGCGTATTTTCGTGGGCCCATCGATATGTTCGTCGGCAGGCCGACGAAAATACAAAAACGTATTTTCGTCGGTCACTAGGCCGACGAAAATAACGCTTATTTTCGTGGGCCATGGCCAAACCGACGAAAATACATCATTAACCGTACTCTATTTTCGTCGGCCTAGTGAGGCCGACGAAAATAGAGGCCCAACATCGTCGTCCTCGGCCCCGCTCGTTTCAATCGCGCGTCACTCGTTTCACCCAACGCCGCCGCCCCACGCTCGCCCTCCCCTCGCCGCGCCACCGCCCGCCGCCCGCCGGTGCCCGCGCCGACGCGCCACGCCGCCGCCCCGCGCGCTAAGGGAGCCCGCCGGTGCCCGCGCCGCCGGTGCCACCCCGCCCGCCGGTGCCCGCGCCCGCCCGCCGGTGCCCGCGCCGCCGGTCCCCGCGCCGCCGGTGCCACGCCGCCGCCCCGCGCGCTAAGGGAGCCCGCGCCACCGAGCCCACGCTCACCGCGCCCCTGCACGCCGCCGAGGCCCACGCCCGCCCCTGCACGCCGTGCCCCTACCCCTACACGCTGCGCCCCTCGCCCGTGCACGCCTGCCGAGCCCCACGCCCGCCCCGCCGAGCCCCACGCCGCTGCCCGCACGCCCGTCGTCCGAGGCACCCCGCCCGTCCCTCGCCGCGCCGTCGTCCCGCCCGAGGCGCGCTGCACCGCATCGCGACGGCCTCCCTGCGCCGTGCCGCCGCCCACACGCCCGCCCGCTCCGTCGCGAAGGTCTCCCAGCTGCGTCGTCGCCCGCCTCGACTCGCCCGCATTTGCACCATCAGGCAAGTATAATTGCCGAGGCTCCGAGGTCATTAATTTATATTAGTCATCTTGTCGTGTTGTGATTAGTTTAACTGTTTATTGCTTTAATTCAAATTCATATTTTGTCTCCGAGTTATGTTTTAATGTTTAGAGTTTAGTTTTAATCGTTAACCGTAGCGAACCGTATGCGTCACCCGTTCGGGAACGGCGAACGTCACATTGGCTTGTGAGGTTTGCCGCTCCGGAATTGTCCACGTATTTTGGACAGCCTGAGAGTGTAGGCCGATGCTTGTGATTTGTGATATGTGTCTTACGATTTACGCGGAATTTCGTTTGTGTAACTCAGTTGTTCTCCAACACACCATGTTCAGGCGTGTGCTTGGAGAGCAGCGGGGTTATGCTGCCGAAATTTAGCGACAATCGTAGGCTACACGTCATAAATCACAAGCATCAGCCTACACTCTTGGGTGGGTTTAGGGCCTTTACCTAATAGGGAGTTCACCTAATTAAGCCACGGACGATCGTTGATGTTCTTTGACTTTTGTTTAGCCTTTAAAATGGACGGTGATCGAAGGGTGATGTATGACGGGTGGAGAAAGGATGGGGCACATTCAAATGAATGGATGGGTGTAACAAAGGCTTTTCTTGAGCACGCTTTCAAAGATGCAACTGGTCGTCTAGTGAAGTGTCCTTGCAATCGCTGCGAGAACAAGTGGCCTCAGAAGAAGGAAGAAATGGAGAAACACCTTTGCAAAAGTGGGTTTATGCCGAACTACCTTGTATGGTACCGGCATGGAGAGTCTATTAGACACGTTGACGCGGAGGTGGAGCTTGATGACGATCATGATAGGATGGACGATATGTTGCATGATCTTGGTAGGGAGGTTGAAATGAACGCTGAGGAGCCGGGGCAGCTTCCACGCGATGCTCAAGAATTCTTCCGGCTACTCGCCGCGGGAGAAGAGAGACTGCACGAGCACACTCAGATGTCAGTTCTTGGGACTCTCACAAGACTAATAGCGATAAAGTCGAAGCACAACATTTCAAACAGTGCTTACAACGACATCGTCCAACTTATGGGCGAGGTTCTCCCGGAGAATCATAAGTTGCCAAAGAATATGTACTTCGTAAAGAAGATGTTGGCTGGTCTTGGGATGACATATGAGAAGATCGACGTGTGTCCCAACAGTTGCATGCTATTCTTTGAGGATGATGACAAGCTTGACCGTTGTAAGCATTGTGAAGCTTCTAGATATGTCGAGGTGACAAATGATGAGGGTGAATTGGTAGTTACGAAGGTCGCAGCTAAGCAACTTCGTCGGTTTCCTATCATTCCTCGGCTTTCAAGGCTGTTCCTCAACAAGGAAATAGCTCTGCATATGACGTGGCCAAAGAATGGTGTACGTCTCGTCACTGATCCAGACATAATGGTCCATCCGTCGGACGGTGATGCGTGGAAGGCATTTGACGAGTTTGATCCCGAATTTGCAAACGACCCTAGGAGTGTACGGCTTGGTCTATCGACGGACGGATTCACACCTTTCAATACCAGTGCAAGCCCTTACTCGTGTTGGCCTGTCTTCATTGTGCCATATAATCTTCCTCCTGAGTTGGTCAATAAAGAAGAGTTCATGTTCCTTGCACTAGTCATCCCAGGCCCCGAGCATCCAGGGCCAAAGCTGAATATGTTTGTTCGCCCTTTAATCGAAGAGCTGAAACAGTTGTGGAGAGGTGTGAAGGCTTATGACAGCCATACTGAAAAGGAGTTTACCATGCGCGCTGCTTATTTGTGGTCAGTGCATGATCTGCTGGCGTATGGAGATTGGTCTGGATGGTGTGTCCATGGTCGGTTGTGCTGTCCCATATGTATGAATGATACGGATGCATTCAGATTGAAGCATGGTGGGAAAGTGTCATTCTTTGATGCTCATCGACGTTGGACTCCATTCAAGCATGATTTTAGGAATTCGCTTACTGCATTCAGAGGTGGAGCCAAAATCAGAAATGGGCCACCAAAGAGGCAAACTGCACCGCAGATAATGGCATGGCATGCTTGTCTGAAGCAAGGAGAAAATGATAGGTTCCAAGGCTACGGGGAGGACCATAACTGGACCCATATTTCATCAATATGGGAGCTTCCGTATGCAAAAGCCTTGATCATGCCGCACAACATAGACTTGATGCACCAAGAGCGTAACGTTGCTGAAAGCATCATAAGCACATGTTTCGATGTGACTGATAAAACGAAAGATAATATGAAGGCAAGAAAAGACATGGCTGAAATTTGTAAGAGGCCGATGCTCGAGTTGAAAGTAAGCGATAAAGGGCATGAAAGTAGGCCGCGAGCTGATTACTGCCTCAAGCCGGATGAAAGGAAAGAAATATTTAAGTGGTTGAAGAATCTGAAATTTCCAGATCGGTATGCGGCAAATCTGAAACGGGCAGTCAATCTGAAGACCGGTAAATTGATCGGTTTGAAAAGCCATGACTACCATATTATTATGGAGAGGCTGATGCCCGTGATGTTTCGAGGCTATTTTAAGGATGAGCTTTGGAGCATATTTGCAGAGTTGAGTTACTTCTATAGGGAAGTATGCGCAAAGACGGTATCGAAGAGGTTGATGCAGAAATTTGAGAAAGAAATTCCAATTCTTATTTGTAAATTTGAAAAGGTTTTCCCGCCAGGATTCTTCAATGTGATGCAACATCTAATTGTGCATTTGCCTTGGGAAGCTTTGGTAGGCGGACCAGTGCAATTCAGGTGGATGTATCCTATAGAAAGGGCGTTGAAAAAGCTCAGGGCGTCTGTTCGGAACAAGGCTAGAGTCGAAGGGTGTATTGCGGAGGCTTTTGCCCTTAAGGAGATATCTCAATTCTCAACCAGGTATTTCGCTCGAAACAATGTGTTTGCGCCTTCAGTGCGACTTCATGTCGATAATGAATCACCCCAAAGCACCCTTCAAATTTTTGCGAATCCGGGTAAAGCAGTTGGAAAAGGGAGTGTACGTCACATTGAAGCATCAGATTTGAACACGCTAATGCTATATATGTATAGCAATATTGACAGCACACAGGAGGCGTTCGAGTAAGTTTTCCTCATAATTACGTCCATTTTCTCATCTCATAATTTCTATAGTGTGTAATCTCCATGTTTGTAATATGTCCAGCATGTTTGATGAAGAATGTTGGAAATCTACTAGTAAACCTACGGCCATCCAATTAGAAAATCTTCGACGTGATGGGTTGAAAGGTGGACCAAACTTCGTGCAGTGGTTTCGTAATTATGTTAGTAATTGTCGTTCTCTCATTGTCCATACTTAATCTTTGAATTTTGGACTTGGAAGATATAATGCATATACTAATTACTTGTATAGGTTTCCAAAAACTCTGTGCACCCGGACTTGCAGCAAATGGCACATACCTCTGTGTCCGTCCGAAACTATACTCGCTATGATGTAAATGGATATCGCTTCCGAACCGCGAAATTGGAGAAGAGTCGACCATTGGCAGCCACCACCAATAGTGGTGTGTTGGCAAGTTCATATGTTGACGATGACAAAGTAGTGGACTATTACGGTGTTCTTCAAAACATTGTAGAGTTGATTTTCGATGGCCCCAAAGAACTTAAAGTCGTGTTTTTCGAGTGCGACTGGTTTGATGCTCATAGTGGGACTCGTGTCGACAAGTATGGTAATGTCGAGGTGAAGCATAGCTCTAGGATTCCGAGCAGTATGAGCGATGTTGTCCTTGCAAATCAGGCAAAACAGGTGTACTACCTGCCATATCCTCACCCAAGCCTTAGGGCTTGGTGGGTTGCAATCAAAGTCAACCCACAAGTCGTCGCTCCAGAGAGTGCTGACTACGTGAGTATAATCAGGGACAACGATGATGCTGTTTTTCAACCAGAAGCGGCGTCGAATCAAGACATAGCTCACCGATTCCATGTGACCAATGGAGAAGGACTTGAAAATCTCTGTTGCAATTCAAGCGACTTAATTGAAGAACCTAGGTCAAAGCGCAAACGACCTGTCGTCGTTAGAAGATCAGTAAGGATCCAACGAAATCAAGAGCGTATGAATAAACAACGAGCCGAAGAAGCATCATCGGATGCGGATGACTTTTGATTAGTATGTTTCTTTTAGCTATGTATTCCAATTTCCACATTATTAATTTTCATATTATTTGTTTCATATACTGTGGTTTGACATTAATTTATCTACAGTTGAACATGTTCAAGCATAGGAGATCGAGGAGGAGTGGGGGCAGCGCGGCCAGCGAGGACAGCTCGGGCAGTGGGCTTTTTCAGGGCACCTCACAGAGCCGACAGAGGCAGCAACAACTTCTCGACTGTCTAGACGAAGTGCAGGGTGAGGAGGGTGAGCAGGAGACTCCTCAGCAGGATGCTCATGTGCAGGGTGAGGAGGGTGAGCAGGATGACGAGGGTGAGCAGGATGAGGAGGTTGACCCAATGGGGGCAGGCAGCGCGGGCGACGCGTCAGATGGTTCTACGTCCTTCAGGTATTATTATGCATATTACTTTAATTGATATTAGTTTCTAATCATTTCATCATATTGAATTTACTTGTATACTTAGGTATAAGAAGAGCAATGCGCTTGGTCCGAGACCTGCCGAGAGGAGGCTCATCCGGCCGCATGGAGAATGGTGGGGCTTATTTCTGTTTTGTTAATTTTTTAATGTGAACGTGATTGCACTAGTTTACTTGTTTTATTAATTTTTGTAGGTCATGGGAAGACTTGACTTGGGACGGTACAGGCAGACGTCCTAAGGTGAACGCGGTGTTGGGTAGCCTCTGTCGCTTCTACTACCCTGGCATGGTGGAGCTCAATGGCGAGAGGTTTGCGGCTATGCAGTGGGCTGACTGGGGTCTAAAGGACTATGTCGAGCCAGGGGAGTCAGGGGAAAGCAGTAGCGGAGGGGGAAGTTCGGAAAAAAAACGAAGGACTTGTCAGGTGGCTGTGTGGGACGAGTTCTGGGTGAGTTTACTTTCGTATATAAGCAATTCATTGAATTATTGCTTCACCTAATCTTACTTTAACTTAACTTCTCCATTGATATGTAGGGGAGGTTCCAATTGCCGGATGACATCGAGGAGGATCAGGCTCAGTGGACACGTGTGAAGAGGCACTTTCGGAAGTGCGCTGATAAGATAATCAAGGATGCCATGTACAATGCTCGCATCGCGGCCGTCAACTACTACTACAAGAAGATAAAGGGTCAGAAAATGAGCAAAGCATTAGGGGCCAATGAGATCTACCTCACAGAGGAGCAGTACCTGGAGAGCGTTGTGGATTGGCTGTCCAAGGACATGGAAGCATGGAGGTGGTTGGCTAAGAGATGGGCGTCGCCTGAGTGGATTGCAGAGTCCAACAAGCACCGTGTCAACCGTGGCACTGAAGGACCGGGGCATAGGTACGGCGCCGATGGACACCTTGGTACCGCACGCCGCATGGTCAGTATATAAATCAAACTTGTATGTTACATCTATGAAAATTATATGGTTTAACTCTTCTTTTTCATGCAGGAAGCTGAAAGTGGAGTTGCTCCAAGTTTTATGGAGGTTTACGTCCGTGGTCACCGTGGCCCTGATCCGACGAACCCTGATGAGCTATGCAGCGAGGCGGCAAGGGAGAAAATGGTAAACAAGTTTGTATTTACGAATTAAATTGCATGTTTTGTGTCTAACTCCAACTTTAACTTTCTTTGCAGAATGCATATGGGGAGGAAATGACTCAACGCCATGGGCCTGATTTCGACTGGATGCATTCAGACTTAGATGCCTCGGCGTTGTACCATAGTGGTGGGGGTAGAAAGCATGGCAGGTGAGGTGTTTGTGTTTGATTCGACGATTTCATTAACAAGAATGTGTCCACTTAATGGCTCAACTATGTGTATCATGCAGGTTTGCCTTTGGCACCGGCGTTGTGGAATATAACAGGATAATAGGTCAAGGGAAGGCATCGTCTTCGGGAGGGAGTTCTCGCTCCTCCAGGTCTGCTCGAGAGGCTCAGCTGGAGGAGGAGACTCGGGCAGCACAGGAGCAGGCTCGAGCAGCACAGGAGCAGGCTCGAGCAGCGCAGGAGCAGGTTGGACAGCTGACGCAATATATGGCTTCTTATTTTCAGGTAATTCGTCTATCTCATCACGTGTCGTCATTGAATTCAAAGTATAATGTTGTGATTCTAACGTTGCATCCATTTGCAGGAAATGACTACTCGACTCGGCCCTGATATGAACTTGCCCGCTTTTCGCCCTCCCCAGGTAACACTTTCTGAACACTTCAATTCCATAGCAACTTTTTCTTTATTATCAAAAATGGCTCGCAGGCACAAGGATGGGGACAGTGGCCAGGACAAGCTCCAGCGTCGCAGCCACAGTGGACCGGTGTTGGGTGGACGCAGGCACCTCCAGGCACTTGGACGCCTCCACCATCCCAAGGATCGCAGCCAGTCCCGGGATGGGTGCCACCGGTCTCCCAGCCACCGGCGGGCTCTCAGCCATATCAAGCGTGGATGGCACTGCCACCGACGGGGTGGGTGCCACCACCTCTGGGGTGGCCACCACAACAGTACCCGTGGATGCATGCACAACCTCCTCCTCACCATGGATCACAGGTGATGTTCCATGTTTAGTTTTACGCAAATATTGACCAAACACAACAATGTATATGTATACAGCCTTATTTGAATGATTGATGAATTGCAGGGTTCAGCGTCACATGCTCATGGATCGGAGGGTGGTGTCAACGTCCAAGACTTCCTCGTCCATGGTGCTGGAGGGAGTGGCCACCTTCCTGGTGGCGGAGGAGGGAGTGGCCAAAACTCCCACAGCCCGCCGGAGTGAGGAGTGAGTAGTGAGTGTGTACTATGGACTGTTTATGGACTTATGGACTATTTATGGACTCTGGACTGGACTTATTTGAATGGACTATGGAATGTGTTTTGTGAATTATGTGAATGTGTTTTGTTAATTATGTATTTTGCTTGTGAATGTGTATATGTTAATTGTGATAATGTTTATTTTGCTGTGAATTATTAATAGGTGCAGAAAAATCTGTTTTTGGGGGGGAAACATCAATTTTCGTCGGCCTCGGTGGTGGCCGACGAAAATAAGTTCCCAGGCTATTTTCGTCGGCCTCAGTGTTGGCCGACGAAAATAACCTGGGAACTTATTTTCGTCGGCCACCATCGGGCCGACGAAAATAGTTGGTCCACTCACTATTTTCGTCGGCTCTGGGAAAGCCGACGAAAATAGCTATTTTTCGTCGGGACCGACGAAAATAGTTGCCTAATTTCGTCGAATTTATTTTCGGCGGCTATTTTCGTCGGCCTGCCGACGAAAATATTCTATTTTCGTCGGTTTAGGCTTATTTTCGTGGGTTTTTGGCCCACGAAAATTTAGGCGTTTCCTGTAGTGATGCCACCTTTTTGTCATACATTCTTCTCTCATGAAAACTCCGCTCCACACATTTTCATATCCACACACATAATTACCAACGCATCCTAGACATCGATCTCCTCCTTAAAATTAAATTGAGAGACATGCACACATGTACATACACGATACCGACCAATTTTTTTACAAGTAGAACAAACCACAAGGAAAATAACCTGAGCAAAATGGGACTAGTCACACGAGGCTGTCCACAAGTCTCGACATTTCTCCGAACGGACCAGCGTGAAGCGCGACATCGACGGTTGCTGAGATAACACAAGAGTTCATGAATTTGGCATATCCTTGAACACCACGGACGCAAGAATAACAAGGATAGCAGGGTGTCCCACCGGGGGTCGATGACGTCGCAAGCGGGGCTGCGCACAACACATTATTTCTCATGGGTATTCTGTCGAATAGCCAAGGGGCATTGAGGAGAACAACAAGGGGCACTCAGCTAGGGGAGGGAAAATAGGGGCGCTGTCCCGACAGTGCCGACACAGAGATGAACCGAGGGAGGCGCTGCTCGGCGAGGAAGCTCAGGGAGGAGGAAGAAGATGGCCTGCTCGCCAAGGGAGAGAGGGCAGAGTTGTTGCTGGTCGTGGAGCAGGGGAGGGGCGCTGCGCAGTAGAGAGAAGAGGAGCAGGGGGTGTTAGCATGGAGTAGGGGAATAGGGGCGCCATGGGAGGGAGCTGGAAAATCAGGGCGCCATCCATGGGAGCTGCTGCTGTTGTGGGGGAGGAGAGGGACGAGCTGGATAAGCAACCCATGGGGGAGAAGTAGCAGGCGCCATGCGAGGGGAGGAGCCGAGCTGCTGCGTTCCAGGCGCTATGGAGAATAGGGAAGGGTGCTGCTTGCTTGAGGAAGAAGAAGGGAAGAAGGGGTGCGCGCCCATGGGAGGGGGCGTGCAGAGCTGCTGCATGGGCGTCGAGCACATGGCGAGGAGGAGCTGCTGCTCGCCTACACCATTGGAGCCGAGGATAGGAAGGGCGCTGCTGTTGGGTGGCCATGGAGCAGGGAGCTCGCTGGTGGCTGCTACTGCCGTGAAGCAGGGAGGAAGAAGGGTGTCGGCTAGAGAAGATAGAAGGGGAGTGGCGGCTCAAAAAATTAGAGGGGTGGGAGTGCAAAATAGCCAAGTGCAAGGGAGAGGGATCCGTATTTATAGAGGGGCACTAGGTTTAGGTTTTCTAGTGAGCCAAATGGGATGGCCTGGGCTTGGCCCAAAACACGTAATCGAGTCGCGCTAAATTATTTTTCCGGAACAAAAATTCTCCTACGGAAATTGTCTCAACGGAGAACAGAGCGAACTAGAGTTCGGACGAACGGACGAATGAGCGATTAATTCGGCCGAGAGTCTGATTTGACTTGGCTCGAAAATAATTCCCTATGCATGATTCGAAAATAAATCGTCTTGAGATATGACCGACTTTCGGATTTATGGTTGAAAGAGACAATTCGTGACATCTAAAAAATCATCGCCGATGTTGATTTTTGAAATCAGATCAGACACAGAGGTATTAAGCCGAGTCGGATAAGAATTTATTTGAGAACAACACATTGGAGATTCCGTTTTGAAATTTTCTCGCGCACTATTTTAGAAATAAATATTCCTCTCAGACTTTTGATCGGCTTTGGATTTTTAGTCGAAGAAGGTGAATCGTGACATTTTAAAATCGCTGACGGAGTGGGTTTTCAATTCGGTTCAGACACAAAGATACTAGGCTGAGTCGAGTAAGAATTAATTAGAGGGCGACATACTAAGTATCCCGTTTGAGAATACATACCTGGATAAAATAGTCGAACAAAGATCAAAGTTTGAGGAATTAGACTCGGGCTCAGATCAAATAACAGTCGTCGAGAGTTTGATTAAATGAGCTTCAGATGAGATTTATAAATCGAGATTGACTATCGAGTCTGCATTCATGTCGAGCAATAAAAGTTTTAACACGCTCCAAAATTGGTTGTTTCGCGCGATCGAATAACTCCGAATTCGGTGAACTTCCATGAATAATCCTGATAAACTGAGATAGACACAATCGAGAAATAGGAAATTTTCACTGAGCATTCAAGTTAGGGACAAATCTCCCGACATAACACGAAACTGGCACCTGGGGTGTCACAAAAAACACCTTTGGTGAGATTATACAAAAGCCCGCCGAAGCTATCATCAACTTCAGATTAGTTTCTCAAGATGAAGGCCTTGTGTATAAGCAATGTTGTAGAACGCCAAAGCTCGATAGCTTTAGCTCGAATCAAGCAAAGAAGTAAAAGACTAAATATAACTTATTAGCTTTAGTGGCTTGTAAATAAGTGTTCGAGGGTACGAATGTAATTTCAACCGGGCTGCGTCCCGTGTCTAAAAATAGATGAACAGTAACCCCGTATTGTTCACGCTAGGTGTATTTTACTCTCTCGCATCCTCGCCTACGAGCAAGCCGAAGGTATCAATGTAATATTAACATTGTTGATATTCATATATGGTTTATGAGGTACAAGAATAAATGAATTATTAAGATACAGTTATCATATTTATCCCTTTGTATTCCTTTCCTTATATTAAATGATAAAGGTATGTCCTTCTTGACCTTCGTCTGATGAGCATTATACCCATGCGGAAATAATATTTCAGAAGATGAAGGTCCTTAATAATTAACAATTGTGTTGCCTTGTTATTGATTCACAACATTTGAGAACAAGTGGCATGTTGGTCACTTGTTCTCAAATGCTACAGATCAAGAACAAGTCAACACAATTGTTAATGGTAAAAGACCTTCGTCTTTCGTAGCATTATTCCCTTTCGGATATAATGATCTTCAGACGAAGGTCATGAAGTACTTAGCTTCATCATCTCAATATATAAATATGAATAATAGTGTGAGAAAACACTAAAGAATGAAAGACAATGATCAGATCCTCACAATTTATTTAAATTCATATCCACATATAAGAATCAACATTAATGATATTTATAATCCAAAGGTACCTTCGGTTCGCCTGAAGGTGGGAATGCAAAGATGACGCGAGTGAGAGGTTACAATCCAGCGTGAACAGTACGGTGCTACTGTTCATCTATTTATAGGCATGGGACGCAGCCCGGATAAGATTACATTCATACCCCTGACATTTACTCTTAGTTATAATACAAGTTATCAAGGACTAAGTAGTCTTTTCCCCCTTAGGTCGGTTTCGTCTTCCATCCAAGCTGAAGCTCCTTGAGCCACAACTTCGGCGTCCATCCACGTCACCTTCGAGTTGCATATTCTTATCACACGCCTTTACCATGAGAGAACTTTCATCCCAAAGCCGAAGCTTCCTGTAATAGTCTATCATACTGAAAACAAATGGTTAGTCATGTTTTTGAGGACCTTCGGAAGAGGAAGGCTCCCGATAGTAGCCCCACGCAGTACTAATTTGTTTCTTTGTAACAAATTCAAACTGCGACATGCACGAAGGCTTTTAACCGAAGGTCTGAAAAAACACCTTCCCTTCGCTAGAATAGCTAATATCACTGACATACAGGACCCACCAGATCGTGGGGTGCTAGGCATATAAATAGGAACTTGCATCAAGAGCATTTGTTGTGCCATTTCAGTTGCTTGCGCTATTTTTGGCATTCTGAATTCTCTTGCTCTACCAAGTTTTTATTGAGTTTTAAGCTTCGGCAATCGTGCAACCGTTGTCTAAATGGCTGAAGAGAAGAAGGTTGCTGACCCTGCATTGGCTGGGTTTTATGAAGCTATGGAGAAGACAAATATAGAGAAGATTACCAATGAGATGTTGGCTGGGTTATCTGAAGATTCCGGTGATAGCGAAAGTTTTGACTTAGAAAGTGGAAACGAAGGTGCTGAAGATCGGCCCTGGTGGACGAGTCATACCATATTCGGGAAATCAACCATCAAACAGAGTCAAATTGATGTAATGAAAGGAAGGTATTTCCGCAATATTTCTATCATGAGGGCTGGAGGATATAGCAATGCCCCTGCGCCCGAAGTAGACGAAGTTGTTGTCTACAGGAGTTTTATGAAAGCAGGGCTTCAATTCCCCCTGGAAAAATTTTTAGTTGAAGTTTTGAAGACTTTTGAAATTTACCTTCATCAGATTACCCCCGAAGCTATCATTAGAATGGAGATTTTCATTTGGGCCATGAGAAGCTAGGGTTTAGAGCCGAATGCAAAATGCTTCTGCAACATGCATGAGCTATCATATGAGACGAAGGCTACTGGCAAAGAACAATATCATAATAATTTTGGTTATTACGGCTTTGTGGCTCGCTCTGAGGTGAGCTATCCAGTCCCAACATTTCGGAAGAAGTGGCCAGGAGCCTGGATGCAAGAGTGGTTTTATGTGAAGAACGACTTAGTTGAAAGAGAAGATATAAAGGGGATCATTCAACGCCCTATCTGGTCTCGCTTCGGCATTAGGAGGCTAGCCACTGCCCTTGGAAATGATATTCAAGCATGCCAGGTGGCCTTTAACACTTTATGTACTTATATTAGCACCAGGGACTTAGTCCAGTAGCCTATTGCTTAGATAGTGTGGCCTCTTGGAAGTGGCTGGGAGATGCCGAAGGAAGCTTCTGTCAGGTCCAGTCAAGGCGGCTTAGTTTATCTGAAATACACCTTCAGATACAGAGATCAGTTCGATGAGCCGAACGATGACTGGTTGGATCGTACAGAGGCAACTAGCAACAAAATGCTTGGGGCCTACACAAGGGCCAAAGACGATGCCATGACATTGGCCTTCGGAGGACAAGGCAAGAAGAGATTAAACAGGGTTTTTATATGTAATTGGTTTTGTGTACCCAAACTATTGTTATCCCTCGCGAAAGCAGGGAAAGAAAAGAAAGGCTGCTGCTTTGGCAATGTAACACCCTGAATTTGGGGGTATAAAATTTCTTTCTTATTATCATCCAAATTTAGGTGTTACTCTTCTCTATCTCACTCTAGTTTCTCTCTCTAGTTCTCTCCCCCTCTTCCTCTTTTGATTAGGGTTAGTTTAATTAGTGAAGGATTATTTATTTATTTTGCCCAAAACATATGAGTCATGGAATGTTGCATCATATTGAGCCTAAATATTCTTTGAATTGTTGCACATATTTGATTTGGTTTGAAATTGAAACTTGATTTGAATTTGAATTGAAAACCCTAGAGAAAATAAATAGAAAAGCAATTAGAAATTCCCTGGAAAATGGAAAACCTATTGCAGCCCAAACCGGCACACTAAGCCTAGCCCCCCCGCGCGCGCCTGCGCCCGCCAGGCGGGCCCCGCCTGTCGACGCCAACTCCAGCGCGCCCTCTCTCCCTCTCTCTCTCGCTGCGCGTGGGCCAGGCCTGTCGGCGCCGTTTCTCTCGCTCGCGCGCTCGCTTCCCTCTCTGTCCCGCCGATCCCACCTGTCAACCGTCCCTAACCTCCCGCCCACGATCCCCCGCTATGGACGCACCCACGTCCAAGCATTCTCCGTCCATGTCCCCGCGCCCACGCCCCTTTTGAGCCCCGCACCCTGCTCGCCCACCTCCCCTCGCTCACTTGCGCCCTTAGCCAAACCCGCTCTCCCTCTCTCTCGCTCTGCACGCGCGACCAGAGCCCCGCCACCGCCCACCGACGTCCGCCACCCGTTCTACGGTCGTCGTGGAACTCCCCGCCGCGTCTGTTGCCCCGGTAAGCTCCGCCCTATTGCCCACCACTTGGAACACCCCTCGGTTCACCCCTAATCCCTCTAGTTCGCCCGGTCCACGCTCACCGGAGTTCTTCCTGTGGAGCCGAAGCTCCGCCACCGTCGCCCCGTCGCGTCCCTGCGCCACCGCCGTTGCCCTATGACCCCAGCGTTTCTCCTCGAGGTGAGCAACCTGCCCGCGCCCTTAATTCAACCGTTACTGCCCTGGTTAGCGCGCGATTGTTCGTCGGAGTTGCTCCGCGCCGCCGTTAGCCCTCCTCGCCGTGTGCAACGCCCTCTGGTGCTCCCGCGCCGGCGTGATGCCCCTGGCCGAGTCCGCCAGATCGCCCTGAACGCGCTGGAGCTAGTCCCCAAGCCTATGGAGCCCCACCGTGGCCAGCCCCCTTGTCTCCGGTGAGCTCTCGCCACGGGACCGAGCGGCACCACCGCGCCTGTGTCCGCCCCCAGCCGTTAGATCTCGGGCATCCGTCTGAGATCGGGCGGTTTAGGTTTCATCAGTGCGGATTTGATCGCAGCCCTCCGATCTAGATCCGACCGCTCTCCCCTCTCCCCCTCACCTGCGTCCCTGCCCCTGGGCCCGGCTGGTCAGCCCGCCCTGGCTCGCTGACGCCCTGACCCTGCCTATCAGCCGCGTCCGCGCGCCCGCCCGCGTGATCTAATCCTGGTCGTTGAACTCTGATCCGACGGTTGAAGTTACCTCGTACCCCTTCGCGTGTCAGTTTTACTTAAGAGGCCCTAGGTTTTTAGGAAATCAACCTGTCGTCCTATGTTTTAGCGTGCAGGCCACTGGTTTATTTTAAATAGCCCCCTGAACTTTTATTTAATCCCAGATTTAGCCCTAATTTCATATTTTAAACTTCAAAACTTGTTTATTTCATATCTTCTTCATATGAACTCCAAATTTAGTGGTTCAAATTGCAAAATGTCCATAAAATTGTTCTCTATTCAAATAAATTATGATCAGCTATAGTATGTATACTTTAATTTTACACATAGGATACAAGGTTCATGTATATGTTAATTTATTTATTTAATGAAATAAATAAAATAAAAGCCCTAGGAGTTAAAATATATTTAATATTTTGAGATTAGTGACATGCATTACATGAATTCATTTTTGGTTTAACTTTTAGGTCTCAATGAAATGAATAGAATTAGGTTATGTAATTATGGATAACACTTAAAGAATAATCAAACTCCTAAATGAGATTAGTCCATCTTATGATTTAATCTCTTTCTTGTTTAAGTTTCTACTTTACCTTTTTAAGGTATGTTCCAAACACTTAGTGAGTAATCAACCCTTAATTAGGATTAGTTCATTTTATAACTTGATCTCACTCTCCTTTATTTAATACTACATCTTTTGAGTTGTGTTCCAAAGTTTGTACATGCTTGATGTGCTGTTTATTTGTACTTTCCAAATGTATTGAATGTATGATCGCTTTATTTAGACAACGAGCAGCCCGTGGTTCCAGAGTGTGTTGCCGAAGATCCCTCTGAGCAACAACCTGGTGAAGGCAAGTGTCCCCAGACCTATCATGTCCTACTTTACTTTATAATTCACTGTCCCACATTACATTATTGAAACTTAAGGATTGACTAGTCTGTATTTACCTTACCCTTGTTTACCTTTTTGGGTTAATCATGGTTAGTTTATGCTATTAATTTAACTTAATCCATGAACATGATGTGATTATTTATGATACGATGATGTTATCCTGATGAGGTTCTTGTGATTACTTTAGGGGACTCAGGCTATTTCCTGAGTGCCTCTTCGTAAGGACATGTTTGGGGAGTGACAACCCAGGATAACAGTGCAACCATGAGGGTGGAATGGGACGCCCTTAGCTGATTAATTAGAGGAACCAGAGGAGTAGTTTGCTTCGCCGTAGGGCCGTCAATGGGGTCCGGGCACAGTACTTGCTCTACCGAGGCTGGTTGCCGAGGTTCTTTGATTTGGTTTTGTTAGTCACCCTTCCTCTGGGGAGATGTACTATGTTTATCAAACTGGAGAAACCTAACGGGCGGCTATGACCTCTGGGAAATCTTTGTAAAGACTACGTAGTGAGACCCTGCTAGGTCACCTTGGTAGTGATCAATGGGGAGGCTAGAACCCCGGGCAGAATGGGAATCACGACTTGTGGGTAAAGTGTGCAACCTCTGTAGAGTGTTAGAAATTGGTATATCAGCCGTGCTCATGGTTAAGAGCAGCCTTGGGATCCTCTTTGATTAGAAGAATTTTGATTACTTTTATGATGATGATTAGCAATGATTATTATAATTCTGATCTCTGGTATTTCCCCTTGGAGGGAGTACTTCTGAGTAATAACTGGGTTTATTACTAAAATTTGGCTCTATTTATATAATGAAACTTGACCTACTAAAAGTAACTGCTTAACCTTAACTCCACATATAGCTAGTCCACTTTAGCCAAACGGGACACTTGCTGAGTACGTTGATGTGTACTCACCCTTGCTTTACAAATCACCCCACCCCAGGTTGTCCCCACTGTCCTCAGTGCTCAGGAGGAGATGTTGGCAATATGGAGGACTTTGAGGAGTTCCAGGACTACGATGAGTTCTAGTTTATTTTAGTGGCAAACCCCCAGTCAGCTGCCTGTGTAGGCTTATCTTCTACGTTTCGTTACTCCGCACTTTGATATTAATGTTGAACCCTATGGATATGTATTAGACTCTGTGGATGTCTTGGACATCTTGATGTAATTAAAATACTTTTCCGCTATTTATTTCAAGCATTGTGTGATGATGTCCAATTATGTAAGCGATGTGTACGTGAGTTCTGATCCTGGCACATACATGATCCTGGCACGTACATAGTTCCAAAACCGGGTGTGACAAGCAATCTCTGCCACACCGAAGGGAAAAAGGTTAAAGTCTTGACACATCAGCCCGGGCACTCTGAAACGGCCAAAATGTCGAAGCCTGCTGAAGGGTCTTCCTCTGCCGCTGAGCTAGATCATCCCGCTACTGCTGAAACCATAGTGGGATCAGCCGAGGAGCCAATTCTGAAGACAGCAGTAGAGCAGCCAAAAACTTTTTCCCTGCTAGAGGCGGAATTGCTGAAGATTTAAAAAACTACTTTGATAACTCCAAAAAGGACGAGAATGGCTAGTGTATTGGATGCTGTCATGGAATCGACAAAGGTACTAACTCCTACCTCTAAAGAAGTACCTAGCATGGGTGAGAAAAATACAAAGGAAACTGCCGAAGCTACCATAACTCGGGTTGAAGCTGAAGCTGGGCCCTCAGTTCCTATGGCAGAACCGCCCGAATTATTCCAACTTAAGTGCCTAAGTCCCACCTTAAAGGCTAGACCACACTTAAATAGGAATAAAATGTCAGTCCCTCGGATCTAGTCCGACGAGGCCACTAACAGGATCAAGTACCACATACTCACTCGAAGGTGAGGCACAGAGCAAATACAATAAAGCATAAAACCATACATTAAGGAGTATTTAATTTATTACAACATCATCAGAGTTTTAACAAAAGTAGTGATCATTGTTCGGATTGCAGCAGAATAAAACTAACGATAAATATGTGGAAGGATGGGGAAGCCTGTCCCATCACTCCTCATGCTCCTCCTCAGCCGAGGTAGGGTCCCACTCGACTGTCCAACCCGGTGGCAAGATGGACGGCCAAGTCACTCCAGCAACCATGTCCTCCAGAGAACCTATAAAATTATGCCACAAGCAAGGCTGAGTATACTAATACTCAGCTAGACTTACCCGGTGTGAGGAGTCTACTCCTCTACCTCTAGACATGCAGCTGTTTGGCTGAGGGGTTTGCTTGCCAAAAGCACTAGCTGAGTCTAAAAATCAAGTTTTAGCTTTTTCAAGTTTTAGTGTGACTCTCTTAAGACTAAATGTGTACCTATCTAATCATACAAGGTATCAAACATTTAGCAATCAACCACTTTTGCCAAGTCATCACATTTCCACTTGTTACTCAATGTAGCAGCATGGATCAAGCAGTCTCATTAGCTGCGAGAAGCAGATGATTCGAATCGAGTTTCAACCTTGCAAGGTAAACCTAAACACACGACATGGCGAGGCACTCCGTCCCCACACACATCAATCGTCCCCATCGATTCCCTGGCAACAGATCAGGGCTCACCGCCTTGGCGTACAATGCCTCACTGACCCCGACTGCCGTCGTGCAGTGACCACACTTGTACCCACCATAATCGGAATGGGAGACCACGTCTCAGGTCGCGTGAGGAGTAAAGTCTGCGGGCAGGTTCACTCAGGTACTAGGCTTACCCATTTACCATATTTCTCGGCATATGTTTAGTACGTTCAAACGCTTGACACACGGTACCACACCTTAATCCTTATTCCAATTTTCGTCTCATAGACAACGCATCCCCATGGATCGTTGTCCACAGACCATCATCAGTACGATATACAAATGGATACAACTAATTCTTGACCTCGCGAGTGCTAGAAAAATCACTCGGCTTCTACCGAGATCCCTAATTAGCAAAGCAGCTACTTGACCTAGCATACTAGTATCCATCTCAAAAGGAATCCTGAGTTCATGCAACTAGGGTTTCAGTCAACTCCTACACTGGGGCTGCTGGGAGATCCTCGGTGACAGGCTCTGGTGCTGGCTTCTGGACTCCTTCCCGATCAACTCCTTGCTCAGGGATGAGCACGTACTCTCCGTCAGAGAGGTTGCAATCTATTGAATGCAATGAATAAGATATTTGTATGCTATGATATGCAGAATTTAGTGACCATTATGCATAGTGAAGAAAAACTAAGTTAGTTGATAACTTAGGGTTTCCTTGTTATAAGAAGCTCTTAGTGGTTTATGCTTAGCAACCTAGGTTTGAGGTTTTGCTTAGAGGCAAACGTAGTGGATTAAGACTTGGATTGCCCCTTAAAGGTTTTAGTAGGTACTCAAGAGGTTTTGCTGGGTTGGTTAGGGTAACATTAATCTCCACTACTAATTCCCCTTTTCATTTTGTATTTAAGCTATAAGGTGGGTTTGAACTACAACAGTGATTTCAAATTTTCCAAAAACTCTGTAAAATTACAGTGGGTTAATCTTGATCACTGTAGTCTGTCCTATAAATTGGAGGTAAAAAATAAATAGAATATGCCCTGGACCAAAATAACAAAAGTTGGGGCAGAGGGGTCACTTTGCACTACAACTCTTATCTAGGTGTGGGTTCTGTACTAAGAGTTATTTTTGCTAGTATCTATGGGTAATAAAATGCTTCTGTGCCAAAAATCACAGAGGATTACTTAGTGGTTATTTAGTTATGATTTTCTAAAGTTTAATGCCAAAAAGACACTTATAACTAACTTGCTATTTGAAAAGTATCAAACAACAGAACTAGTATTTTTCCTAGGTTCTTCTTAGCACAAGAGTAGTCATTTCTAAGGTAGGGGTGTTTTCTCCTTAGGATTATTTTCTTATGACTTTTCGAAGTTTTCTCTGTTTTCCATGAATAAATGTGAGTGCAATTTCTTTTCACTGGACTATGGTTCAACAGATTTTTCTTGTGAGCTAATCCTAAGTATGGTTGTCCTCTGGTTTCAATTTTTGTTCCTTTTTTTATTTTCCTAAGTTTGATCATAAACAAGTTTTAGTGAATAAATCTTCCTTAACCTTGTATACTGGGGTGTTTATTAATTTTAAACAGTGTATCTAATAGGTTAGTGTCTCCACTATTTTTTCTCAACCCTGGTCTAACAACATTTCTATCTTTTCCTTTATTATTAAGTTTTGGGTAGTTTTCTTATTTAAATCAAAACTCTAGAAAACATTATAGGAACCATGGGGTTTACTATTTTTGCTTGATAGTTTATATTTCACAAAGTCTAGCGAAATTGGTTTGACTAAATTAGGATGATTATTCTTCAAGTTATGTATTTATCAAGTTCTCTGCAGTATTTAAAAGAAAAGTAAATTGGAAATAGGAAAAGAAAAACAAATTTGCGCTGAAGTCCCTAGGTTTTCTTCCCCCTTTTCTCTCACAAATCAGCCCTCGGTCTACTATTCGCATGAGTCACTGACCTTACGCATAACCCCCTGAACTTATCCTATATCTAACCCGCGATCCTTGGCTGGCTGGAACAGTAACCGGGGCAAAGATCATGGCGGCGAGGCTTACCGGCGGCAGTAGAGCTCCGGTGGGGTCGTCGGTGACGTCTGGGAGGTCACGGCGGTCACGTCGGTGTGCGGGTCAGCGTCGGAGGTGGCTGGACCTGCTCTGGCCACGAGCGCAGGCGGCGGAGGTCGGTGGCGGCACCTGCTCCGGCCAAACCCCGGCGGTAGGGTTCAATCAAGGTGCATGAGGAGCTCCTCTGGGTGATGTAGAGGCTATGCGCGCAAGGAATCGAGAAATGGTTCAGTGGGTTACCCGGTCCACGTGCTCCGGTGGGGTTACAAATTCCGGCGAGTGTGCTCGCACTGTTCTGGTGGGGCTGGTCCTCGGCTCAAGCTTGGGAAAGCTTCACGGCCTCTCGAGGAAGCTATCCGAGGGCTCGGATCGAGCGGAGGTGGGCAGGAGTGGTTTGGCCACGGTGGGCACCTTCGGGCAACTCTGACGGGTCACGGGGAGGTCGCCGGAGCTGCGGGCTAGCTCGGGAAAGCTAGGCGCGGTGTGAAGGGGGTGACAGGGAAGGTGGCCGTGCATGAGGGTGGGCTTTATAGCCACTCACGGGCACGACACAGGTGTGGGCACGGGGGCGGCCGAGGGCGCACGGGGGCGCGCGTGCGGGCGTGCTCTGGGCGCGTTCCCGAGTGCCTGCCCACGTCGAACATGTGGTGGTTTGGTTCTGCCGGTGTTCAAAGGCCTGTTTGGTCGCCTTAGCGTGTAGATCTCGGCAAAAATCCCGTGTAAGGTCTCTTCTCTTCACCATATCCTATCTTTTCCATGTGAGTTCCAAGCAAAGATATGGTCGGGGTTGAGAGATATTGTGGTGTGAAGATGGCTCTGTCTGAGTTGTCCAGCCCGAGACAAAAACTGTGTCAAGTCGTGTCAAACGACTTAGGGTAGGGTTCAAATTTTTCCAAGGTGTTCTAGGGGTCTTTAGGCGCCATTTTGTTATTTGGGCCCTATGGTTTTGAGGTTTGGAAAAAGGTGAACATGTTGGATCTTTGAAAGAGGTCTGGTTTTGAAATTGAGGAAAATCTGATTTTTCTTTTGTGCCCTTCTCTTTGGTGACCTTTTTGGGTTTTTTCTGAAGCCTTTTTGGGGTCACACTCTTACTATTTTTTGTAGGGTATTAAGTGTACTACAACTTTTATAATTAGCCCAAGTCATGATAATGTGGTTTACATAGCCTTTTTGCTATACTCCCCTCTAGGGCTCCATTTGCCTAAAGGGATTTGAATTAGGGTTTGAGCCATTCTCTCCTCTTTAGGTGCATGATAACGCCAAAGCATGACTTCTAAGATGGGTTACACCTACTTAGGATCTTGACCCCCAAGTTTGGTGTCTTATGCTCAAACTAAACCACATGTGATGATGGGTTCAATAGTGTAGGCTTGAGTGAAAACCCTAAGTAATACCTGGGGTGTTATAGCCCTCCCCACTTAAAGGAATCTCGTCCCGAGATTTTGGGTAGGGGTCCTTTAGAGGGGGTACCAAGAAGGTGTGCTGGGGTGTTGCATTTTCCTTTATCCAAGTTTCTCTAGTTAACTGCTCTTCGAATGTCATTCTCTTTGCAACTTCAGAAGGAAGCCCTTTTAAAGTCATTTTCAAAGCTTACAATACCTTTAACATCTAAGTTTTTCTTACATTTAGATTCAAAGGGCAGGTGGGGGTGGGGTTTTGGATTACGTACCGACTCCTTTGGGCATAAAGTCGGGGAAGCAAGAACGTAGAAAATCCTCAGTCTCCCACGTAGCCTCTTCCACTGAATGGTGACTCCACTGAACCATATACATCCTGATCGACCTTGCCCGCGTTGATCTCTCCTTTTGATCCAATACCTTGACAGGGTGCTCTTGATAGGATAAGTCTGGTTCTATCTCCAATTCTAGTTCAGGTAGCACTTCCGTGGGTAAGCGGACACACTTTCGCAGCTGAGATACGTGGAACACATCATGAACTTTTGACATATGGGGTGGCAACTTCAATTGATATGCCACAGGTCCACAAATCTCTTTGATCTCATAGAGCCCAATGTAGCGAGGAGATAACTTGCCCTTGATTCCAAATCTCTGAACCCCCTTGGTGGGTGACACCTTAAGATAAACATGATCTCCCACTTCAAACTGTAGAGGCTTCCTCCTCTTGTCATGATAGCTCTTTTGTCTGGCCTGAGCAGCTTCCAAGTTCTTCTTAATGACTCTGACTTTCTCCTCTGCTTCAAGAACTAGGTCAGGTCCAAAAATTTCCATCTCTCCAGCTTGTGACCAATTTAGCGGTGTCCTACACCTTCTCCCGTACAAGGCCTCAAAAGGTGCCATCTTTAGGCTGGATTGGTAGCTGTTATTATAAGAAAATTCTGCCAAGGAAAGACACTTGTCCCAATCCTTCCCATAGTGCAACACACATGCCCTCAACATGTCTTCCAGAATCTGATTCACCCTTTCTGTCTGACCATCTGTCTGAGGATGGTATGCTGAACTTCTTATTACATGGGTCCCAAGTGATTCTTGCAATTGCTCCCAGAAACGTGCTACAAATGGTGCTCCTCGGTCAGACACAATAGTCCTTGGAATTTCATGCAGACGAACTATCTGGTCAATATAAATTTCTACATACTTTTCTGTCTGGTGTGTGGTATGTACTGGCAAGAAATGCGCTGTTTTGGTCAACCTATCCACAATGACCCAAATAGAATCGTGGTGTCAGGAGGTATTGGGCAATCCCATAATGAAATCCATGCAAATATCCTCTCATTTCCAAGATGGTATGGGAAGGGGCTGTAAGGTGCCTGCTACCTTCAAATGACTGGCCTTGACTCTCTGGCAAGTGTCACATTCAGATATATACTTAGCGATTTCCCTTTTCATTCTGGTCCACTAGTACAAGGATCTGAGATCATGATACATCTTGTTACTGCCGGGGTGCATGGAAAATTTTGGAAAGGTGAGCCTCATCCATTATTTTCTTTCTGAGCTCGGGGTTCTTAGGAACAACCAATCAGTCTCCAAACCATAGAATTCCTTTGCTGTCCTGACGGAAGCATTTGTATTTGCCCACCTTTTGTTCGATCATTTCCTTAATGACTTGAACACCCTTGTCACCAATCTGTGCCATGATTATTTGCTCATGTAAGATGGGCTCCACTGAGATATAACTCAAGGTACCTGAGGGAATGACTTCTAGGTTCAATTTGCATAACTCGTCACACAGAGTGGCGATCTTAGAGTCCATGATCACACAGTTGCACTAGGCATTCCGACTTAAAGCATCTACCACAACGTTGGCTTTGCCAGGATGGTAATGCACTTCGAAATCATAGTCCTTGATGAGTTCCAACCATGTTCTCTGCCTCATATTAAGATCTGCCTGAGTAAAAATATACTTGAGACTCTTGTGATCAGTATAGATATTACAATGAGTTCCCATCAAGTAATGTCCCCAAATCTTGAGAGCATGAACTACGACTGCTAACTCCAGATCATGTGTGGGGTAGTTCTGCTCATGGGGTCTGAGTGCTCTAGATGCATAGGCAATGACTTTGTTGTCTAGCATCAAGACACATCCCAATCCAGTACCGGAAGCATCGCAATAAACCTCAAAGGGTTTGGTGCTGTCAGGCTGAGCTAATACCAGTGCTGTTGTCAAATGTTGCCTAAGTGTATGAAAGGCATCCTCACATTTCTGGCTCCATTCATACTTGAGTCCTTTCTTCAACAATTTAGTCATTGGGCTTGGCAATCCTGGAGAAATCCGGAATAAATCGCCGATAATACCCTTCCAATCCTAGAAAACTCCGAATTTGCCGTACAGTGCTAGGAGGTTTCCAATTCATCACTTCTTGGACTTTTTCAGGATCAACTCATACCCCATCCTGAGAAATGGTGTGACCCAAAAATTTAATCTCCCTTGTCCAGAAATCGCATTTGGACAACTTAGCATATAACTGATGGTCGCGCAGTCTCTGAAGTATGATATGCAAATGCTTAGTGTGCTCGGCTTCATTCTTGGAATAAACCAGAATGTCATCAATGAAGACCACCACAAACTTGTCCAGCTCTGGCATAAAGACTGAATTCATCAAATACATGAAATAAGTTGGGGCATTGGTCAGTCCGAAAGACATCACCAAGTACTCGTAAAAGCCCATATCTGGTAGAGAAGGCCGTCTTCAGAATATCACTGGCCCGTATCTTGATCTGATGGTAGCCAGAGCGAAGGTCTATCTTGGAGAACACTTTGGCTCCCACCAACTGATCAAACAATACATCAATGCGAGGCAATGGATACTTGTTCTTGATGTTCACCGCATTGAGAGGGCGGTAATCGACACACAATCTCAGACTCTCATCTTTCTTCTTCATGAATAAGGCGGGACATCCCCATGGTGAAGTACATGGGCGAATGAACCCCTTGTCCAACAATTCTTGTAACTGCTTTTTCAATTCCGCCAACTCTGCTGGAGGCATCCTATAGGGTCTCTTGGATATAGGGGCAGTTCCGGGTTGTAATTCAATCACGAACTCTATGTCTCTGTCGGGTGGCATCCCTGGTAATTCGTCTGGAAAAACATCTGGGTATTCACAGACCACTGGAATCCTTTCGACGGGTGACTCTATCATGGTGAAGGCACAGGATCGGGTACAACCCTGATTAGGCAAATATAATGTAGTCTCGCCACAAGAAGGGGAGTGAATCTCAATGGCCCTTGCTGCAATATCAAGTACTGCCTGATGCCTGGATAGCCAGTCAGTTCCCAAAATGATGTCCACACTATCCAAACCCAAGATGAGGAGGGTGGTTTTAATTATCAGACTACCAAACTTTATAGGCACATGCCTGTTGATTTGATAGGTGGCAACCCTGCCTCCTGGTGTAGAAATTGTAATACCCCCATTGGTGTGATGGAAAGGTAACGGGCATTTGGCACTAAATTTTGTACTGATAAAACTGTGTGATGCACCAGAATCAAAAAGAATGATAGCAGGATTATTCAATACGGAAAAGATACCGGTCATGATGGGTGCTCCCTCCGGAATGTCAGCCATGGTGGTGAAGTTTAGCCTGCCTTGCCTTACTTGTACCTTCTGTCTCTTGCCTTGATTCTGGTTGGAATTCTGTCCCTGCCTCTACTGATTTCTGGGGCAATTCTTGGCATAGTGTCCAGTGTTACCACAAGTGAAACATCTGTTGTCATTGGCCTGATGGTACTGCTGCTGCTGTGGCTAATTGTTCCTCTGAACTGGGGACTAAGAGCGGTTGGGTGCCTGCTGCTGTGGTCGCATCACCCAACGTCCTTGCTGCTACTGAGGTCCCCTGTTCTGAGTGTTAGATACAATCCTGAAGCACTGTGGCTCAGCTGATGATCCTACCACAGGGCTCTTCCTCTTCTTTTCTACCTGACGGGCTGTGATGCAGTCGTCCTAAGAAATGGCCATGTTGACTAACTCATTATAACTGTTGGCCCTGACGGTGTTGAGATGGTCGCGGAGCTTAGTGCTGAGGCCCCTCTTGAACCTGTCCCGCTTCTTCTCATCTGTGTCTGCATGGTATCCAACATACTGACACAGGTCATTGAAGGCCTGAGCGTACTGCAACACTGTCCGATTTCTTTGAGTGAGTGCCAAAAACTCATTGAGCTTGCGGTCCATAATGCCTGCTAGTATATGATGCCCCCTGAAAGCTGCCTTGAACTCTCTCCATTCCACCACATGGTCAACTGGCTGCATAGCAAGGAAGTGGTCCCACCATGTCCGCGCGGGTCCGCGAAGCTTCTGGGTGGCGAACCTGACCTTAGTCAAATCTGAACAAACTCCATTGAGTAGTGGGAATTTGGATTCCACTACGCTAAGCCATACATCAGCATCCAGCGGATCCTCAGCCCGAGTGAACAACGCGCGGCTGCGTACTGAGGAACTCCTGATAAGTGGCTGCTGCTGGGGGACGCTGATGGTGGTCACCACCACCATAATGCTGAGGTGGTGGCTGACGCTGAGCCAACTGTCGCAGAATCTCATTCTGCTGAGCCATCAGTTCTTGCAGGGTAAGAGGCGGTGGCGGTGGTGGAGGAATGCGTTCATTCTGTCCACGACGCGCTCTTCCTGCCATCTGAAAAAATTAAGGATGCTCTCAATATCATACTTCTGACGTTAGGGTTCATATGTGGCGAAATATTTGAAAGGGTAAACCAATATTTTCTTGCATAATTCATAAAAGATATTTCGTGGCATAAAACTTTTCTTCATAAATTAAATCCGACATCATTCATCATCCATACTTCCAAAAGAGTTTGTTACGATTACATCAGTGATCCAAAAGACTCAACTCTGTCTAGCCTAGTACCCCAAGGGTGCAAAAGCTAAGCTAGCTTCGAGGAGTTCTATCGCCACACACTTCTAACTCTATCCCTGCAACTCAATGGACAAACGAGGCAACGCTTGACTCGGGGGAAGGTGGTCTCCCTGAGCCAGCAGTGTCCAAGCTGGACGCAGGCTCCGGCTCCTCTCCTCCCTCGATGTCGACATCCTCATTGGCCTCCATGTCTTGGATCTCCTGGTGGTGCATATCCAAATGTTGGTTAGCTTCCGCGAGTTGCTGCTGAGTGTTGATTAGCTGATCCTCTAGAACCTCAATGGTGTTCTCCCTGGTTCCCACTAGCTCCTCAAGCTCATGGATCTCGTTGGACATCTGTTCCACCTGTAGGTCCTTTTCCACCATCTCAGTGGATAGGTCTACCACAAGTTCCTCTCTGTTATCCAAGGTGATCTTGGTAGCCTCCAACAATGCCATTAGCTGAGACATTGCCTCTCCTCGCATCACTTGTAGACGATATAGAGCATCCATGCATTGCACCATCAAGTGAGCAGTCTACCCTAGGTAAAGGGCCCATATATCCTTGGCATGCTCCACTCGGTCTTTCCACATTGGGTCGTCCTCCTTCTCAGCAGGGAACAAGCCAATGGGATGAGTAGACAGCTCCAAGGGGTGAAAACCACAGAAGGTGGTCAGCCCGTGGAGAGCAATCGCCTCGATAGTATCCTCAGCCCGGTATCCGAAAGACTCGGAGTCCAACGAACGCCAGCCTGGCTGTAAGGGATGTGGATCCAAGGTCATCCTCACCCTACAGTGGGGCACCCGGTGCTTCTCGAACAACTACACCGTGTACTAGGGAGGCGTCGTGTAACCGGCTCCCTAAAGTACCTCCCACAAGATACGGGGAAAACCCTCTCGTGCAAGTCCGTCCGTGTGGGAATGTGTGTTCCCTCCATCCGAGGATCCGTGAGAAGTCATCTGTGTACGGTTAAGCGTAAGCGAAAAAGAAAAAGAATTATAAAAGTAAAAAGGGGATAAAGGCTTGGCCTATTGATGGTTACGACAATGTTACTGAATGTACTTAATCTGTCATTATCAAGTATTAAGGTTTTCACCAAATTTTTCAAGTAGTTTAAGTAAAGGATGCATGCATGCTCGTCCTAACGACCTCATTTCAACTTAGAGGGAATAGGGAAAAGCTCCCATCCCTTATAGTAGCCTGTAGGGCTTACGCAAATAGCCACCTAGCTACCCCTCTATCATCCTAAGGCTTCACGTCCTAGGTCTATCCTTATCATCTTGACGATCTATCCAACATTTATTTCTAACAAGTTTAACTTTTGAAAAGGGTGGTATTTACAGTTTATTGATTCCTCTGTGGTGGTACGAGCTCCGATACCAGCTGTGGCGGAACCGCACGAATTATTCCAACTTAAGTGCTTAAGTCCCACCTTAAAGGCTAGACCACACTTAAATAGGAATAAAACGTCAGTCCCTCGAATCTAGTCCGACGAGGCCACTAACAGGATCAAGTACCACATACTCACTCGAAGGTGAGGCACAGAGCAAATACAATAAAGCATAAAACCATACATTAAGGAGTATTTAATTTATTACAGCATCATCGGAGTTTTAACAAAAGTAGTGCTCATTGTTCGGATTGCAGCGGAATAAAACTAACGATAAATAGGTGGAAGGATGGGGAAGCCTGTCCCATCACTCCTCATGCTCCTCCTCAGCCGAGGTAGGGTCCCACTCGACTGTCCAACCCGGTGGCAAGATGGACTGCCAAGTCACTCTAGCAACCATGTCCTCCAGAGAACCTATAAAATTATGCCACAAGCAAGGCTGAGTATACTAATACTCAGCTAGACTTACCCGGTGTGAGGAGTCTACTCCTCTACCTCTAGACATGCAGCTGTTTAGCTGAGGGGTTTGCTTGCCAAAAGCACTAGCTGAGTCTAAAAATCAAGTTTTAGCTTTTTCAAGTTTTAGTGTGACTCTCTTAAGACTAAATGTGTACCTATCTAATCATACAAGGTATCAAACATTTAGCAATCAACCACTTTTGCCAAATCATCACATTTCCACTTGTTACTCAATGTAGCAGCATGGATCAAGCAGTCTCATTAGCTGCGAGAAGCAGACGATTCAAATCAAGTTTCAACCTTGCAAGGTAAACCTAAACACACGACGTGGCGAGGCACTCTATCCCCACACACATCAACCATCCCCATCGATTCCCTGGCAACAGATCAGGGCTCACCGCCTTGGCGTACAATGCCTCACTGACCCCGACTGCCGTCGTGCAGTGACCGCACTTGTACCCACCATAACTGGAATGGGAGGCCACGTCTCAGGTCGCGTGAGGGGTGAAGTCTGCGGGCAGGTTCACTCAGGTACTAGGCTTACCGATTTACCATATTTCTTGGCATATGTTTAGTACGTTCAAACGCTTGACACATGGTACCACACCTTAATCCTTATTCTAATTTTCGTCTCGTAGACAACGCATCCCCATGGACCGTTGTCCATAGACCATCATCAGTACGATATACAAATGGATACAACCAATACCTGACCTCGTGAGTGCTAGAAAAATCACTCGGCTTCTACCGAGATCCCTAATTAGCAAAGCAGCTACTCGACCTAGCATACTAGTATCCATCTCAAAAGGAATCCTGAGTTCATGTAACTAGGGTTTCAGTCAACTCGTACACTTAAGTGCACAGTACAAACCTACAAACATTAAGTGCAGTAAAATAGCATATATAATAGGTTATGCATAAAACTTGGGCTTGCCTTCCAAAGTTGGGGCTGCGGGGAGATCCTCGGTGGCAGGCTCTGGTGCTGGCTCCTGGACTCCTTCCCGATCAACTCCTTGCTCAGGGATGAGCACGTACTCTCTGTCAGCGAGATTGCAATCTATCGAATGCAATGAATAAGATATTTGTAAGCTATGATATGCAAAATTTAGTGACCATTATGCATAGTGAAGAAAAACTAAGTTAGTTGATAACTTAGGGTTTCCTTGTTATAAGAAGCTCTTAGTGGTTTATGCTTAGCAACCTAGGTTTGAGGTTTTGCTTAGAGGCAAACGTAGTGGATTAAGACTTGGATTGCCCCTTAAAGGTTTTAGTAGGTACTCAAGGGGTTTTGCTGGGTTGGTTAGGGTAACATTAATCTCCACTACTAATTCCCCTTTTCATTTTCTATTTATGCTCTTAAGGTGGGTTTGAACTACAACAGTGATTTCAAATTTTCCAAACTTCTGTAAAAATTACAGTGGGTCAATATTGGTCACTGTATTCTATCCTATAAATTTGAGGTAAAAAAAATAGAATATGCCCTAGACAAAATTAACAAAAGTTGGGGCAGAGGGGTCACTTTGCACTACAACTCTTATCTAGGTGTGGGTTCTGTACTAAGAGTTATTTTTGCTGGTATCTATGGGTAATAACATGCTTCTGTGCCAAAAATCACAGAGGGTTACTTAGTGGTTATTTAGTTATGATTTTCTAAAGTTTAATGCCAAAAAGACACTTATAACTAACATGCTATTTGAAAAGTATCGAACAATAGAACTTGTATTTTTCCTAGGTTCTTCTTAGCACAAGAGCAGTCATTCCTAAGGTAGGGGTGTTTTCTCCTTAGGATTATTTTCTTATGACTTTTCAAAGTTTTCTCTGTTTTACATGAATAAATGTGAGTGCAATTTTTTTTCACTGGACTATGGTTCAACAGATTTTTCTTGTGAACTACATCACTTAGGCATGCTAGGAAAAGTATGGTTGCCCTCTGGTTTCCATTTTTATTCCCTTTTTTTATTTTCCTAGGTTTGAGCATAAACAAGTGTTAGTGAATAAATCTTTCTTAACCTTGTATACTGGGGTGTTTATTAATTTTAAACAGTGTAACTACTAGGTTAGTGTCTCCACTATTTTTCTCAACCCTGGTCTAACAACATTTCTATCTTTTCCTTTATTATTAAGTTTTGGGAAGTTTTCTTATTTAAATCAAAACTCTAGAAAATATTATATGAATCATAAGGTTTACTATTTTTGCTTGATAGTTTATATTTCACAAAGTCTAGCAAAATTGGTTTGACTAAATTTGGATAATTATTCTTCAAGTTATGTATTTATCAAGTTCTCTGCAGTATTTAAAAGAAAAGTAAATTCAAAATAGGAAAAGAAAAACAAATTTGCGTTGAAGTCCCTGGGTTTTCTTCCCCTTTTCTCTCACAAATCAGCCCTCAGTCTACTATTCTCATGAGTCACTGACCTTACGCATAACCCCCTGAACTTATCCTATATCTAACCCGCGATCCTTGGCTGGCTGGAACAGTAACCGGGGCAAAGATCACGGTGGCGAGGCTTATCGACGGCAGTAGAGCTCTAGTGGGGTGGTCGATGACGTCGGGGAGGTCACAGCAGTCACGTCGGTGTGCGGGTCGACGTCGGAGGTGGCTGGAGCTGCTCTAGCCACGAGCGCAGGCGGCGGAGGTCGTCGGAGGCATCTGCTCCTGCCAAACCACGACGGTAGGGTTCAATCAAGGTGCACGAGGAGCTCCTCTGGGTGATGTAGAGGCTATGCGCGCAAGGGCGAGAAATGGTTCAGTGGGTTACCCGGTCCACATGCTCCGGCGGGGTTACAAATTCCGGCGAGTGTGCTCGCACTGTTCCGGTGGGGCTGGTCCTCGGCTCAAGCTTGGGAAAGCTTCACGGCCTCTCGAGGAAGCTATCCGAGGGCTCGGATCGAGCGGAGGAGGGCAGGAGTGGTTTGGCCATGGTGGGCACCCTCGAGCGGCTCTGATGGGTCGTGGGGAGGTCGCCGGAGCTGCGGGCTGGATCAGGAAAGCTAGGCGCGGTGCGGAGGGGTGACAGGGAAGGTGGCCATGCATGAGGGCGGGCTTTATAGCCACTCGCGGGCACGACACGAGTGTGGGCACGGGGGCGGCCAAGGGCGCGCGGGGGCGCGCATGCGGGCGTGCTCTGGGCGCGTTCCCGAGTGCCTGCCCACGTCGAACATGTGGTGGTTTGGTTCTGCCGGTGTTCAAAGGCCTGTTTGGTCGCCTTAGCGTGTAGATCTCGGCAAAAATCCCGTGTAAGGTCTCTTCTCTGCACCATATCCTATCTTTTCCATGTGAGTTTCAAGCAAAGATATGGTCGGGGTTGAGAGATATTGTGGTGTGAAGTTGGCTCTGTCTGAGTTGTCCAGCCCGAGACAAAAACCGTGTCAAGTCGTGTCAAATGACATAGGGTTGGGTTCAAATTTTTTCCAGGGTGTTCTAGGGGTCTTTAGGCACCATTTTGTTATTTGGGCCCTATGGTTTTGATGTTTGGAAAAAGGTGAACATGTTTGATCTTTGAAAGAGGGCTGGTTTTGAAATTGAGGGAAATCTGATTTTTCTTTTATGCCCTTCTCTTTGGTGACCTTTTTGGGGTTTTTCTGAAGCCTTTCTGGGGTCACACTCGTAATATTTTTTGTAGGGTATTAATTGTACTACAACTTTTATAATTAGCCCAAGTCATGATAATGTGGTTTACATAGCCTTTTTGCTATACTCCCCTCTAGGGCTCCATTTGCCTAAAGGGATTTGAATTAGGGTTTCAGCCATTCTCTCCTCTTTAGGTGCATGATAAGGCCAAAGCATGACTTCTAAGATGGGTTACACCTACTTAGGACCTTGACCCCCAAGTTTGGTGTCTTATGCTCAAACTAAACCACATGTGATGATGGGTTCAATAGTGTAGGCTTGAGTGAAAACCCTAAGTAACACCTGGGGTGTTACAGTTCCCGCAGAAACAGGGCCTGCAGAGCTTGTTGAAAAGTATACTGAACCAGGACCTTCGGATGCTGCAAAAGCTCTGTTACTGTTAGAAAAAGAGAGAACCAGCAAAGAATCTGAATTCCCTGCCACTGAAGCTTCTACTGAGGGATTGGAATTTATAGTTCGTCACGCGGCAGGGAAAAGCTATCAGAGGAGCAGGTTGCCGAAGCTAGGCACTATGCTAAGGATCTGAAGTATCCCCCGGGATCCCTGGTGTTTAATGGCACTGATGAAGACAATTTTTTGTATTGCCTTCCGGACAACAAGGAGATATCTGTTTGCCGGGAGATGGCTGAAAATATAGGATTCCCAAAGCTAGAGCTTGGCCTATTTGCAATGTCGAAGGATGACCTTGCAGACAACCTTGCCTATAACAGTCTGAAGGTAAGGATGTTTTAGCTTATAAGCAGATTACTTTTTGTATCTTTTCTTATTATTGTGTGTTGATCCTTCATTTTTGTAGGGATTAATCTTAAGCAAGGCTTTAAGGGAACAAAAGAATGCGGAAGACGAAAGCTGCCAAATAGCCCTTGGGAACCTTCGGTCAGAAGTTATTACGCTAAGGAACGAGGTGCTTGAAAAAGATAATATACTACTTTCCTTGGTGGATAGGTTGAAGAGCAACGAAGCGAAGCTTAATGCACAATCCGAAGCTCACAAAAGCCGAAGTCGAAGACCTTCGGAAAAAGCTTGCCGAAATGAGCAAAAATTTTGAAGTTGCAGAAGCAAAGCAAGAAATAAGTGAATGGACTAGTTCAAGATTGCAAAAGAATGTGGAGGAGCTTCGTGAATCCAAGGAGAGATGTTATGAGAGATCCTTGGATTGTGCAAAGAAACTGAAAGACAGTTTTGCGAAGGTGGGTGCATACTCATTGGAGCAAAAGTTTATTCGAGACGATCCCGAAGGAGTCGTTGAATGGATCGGCGAAGAAGTTGAAGCTTTTGAAGAAATACTTAGCGACTGTGGAGATTTTTGTGCCTTCGCCGGTGCTCGAGGGGTTGCAGCGATTATGGAGAAAACTGGATGTGAACACGTTAAAGTCGTAGCCCAGGCAGAAGTCATCTTCTCCATAGACGATACAAAGGAACCTTCAGCCGAAGCTACTGTAATGGGTGGGAAATTTTATTCCAATGTTTGGATGAAGGGCAGCCACGAGATAGCCGACGAAGCAATAAAGAAAAATGAAAAAGAATCCCATGATGCCTGGGTAGAAGCAAAGAAAGCTGAGGAAGCTGTCGAACGTGCATTGATTATAGGTATTTTTATTTAATGCCTTTTTGCTTTGCTATTGGTTCCTAGCTTTGAAACCTTATTATCATATACTTTTGCTGCAGCTGGCCTTTCACCACCACCGGAGCCATATAACCCTGAGGCAGACCCCAGTATGAAAGAGGCTATGGATGTGATGAATGTTGCCAATACAATCGTCGATGAAGTTGTCGACAGGCTACTGAATGAGGTTGCCGAGATAATACTCAAAGAAGACTAGATTCTTGTTCTGCTAGAAAAAATGTAATATTATGTATGAGTCAAACAACGAACATGTATATTAATGTAATATATTTCTTTATGACGCATGAAAGTTGTGTACATACCATTTTTGAGCCTTCGGCGAAAAAACACCTTCCCTTCTTTTCATGCTTCGCAAAGAAAAAAATCACCCCTTCTATGCCATAGTTGTTATATAATTTTGTTGTCGACGAAGATTTCCTTGGTATGTAAAATTATGACTGTCGAATGTACACTTGTGCTTTAACACATTGTTACTGTTGGGGGTCTGCTTCTTGTCGCCGAAGGTCCCATAAGAAGAAATACCTTCGGAAGATTGACACAAAGCCGAAGCTATCAATCAGAAGGCTTCAAAGTACATTTTCAAAGGCACCGACTTATAGATGAAATGACCAATCGGCCCATGATAATTTGTATTATGATTGTAAACCTTTGTAAAGGGCATGAATGTAATTCCCCACAGGTATTCAAGTTTGTATAATGATAAACATATGAATGACATTACATGTTTGTTTGCATAATCTTTCATGTTTCATATGTTTCATCTTTCATTATTTTACAACCATGATCATGAAGGTACGTCCTTCATGACCTTCGTCCGAAGATCCTTATATCCTAAGGGAAATAATGCTTTGAAGGACGAAGGACTTTAACATTTAATACTCCGTGTTGCCTTGTTCTTGACTCATAGCATTTGAGAACAAGTCCCCAACATTGGCGCCCACCTCCGGTGAACTCACTTCCACTTTTGAGCTGATGGCTTCGTCCAACACCCAAGCTGAAGCTGCTTCGGCTACGAAGCTGGTGCTCCCAATAACAGGCGGTTCATGCTCAGAACCAGCCAACAAGAAGCAGAAGAAGGAGGCTCAGAGAAGGGTACAACATGTTGGGGTACAGGGACCCTTCATCAAGTCAAGATGGTCCCACATCCCAATCACCTTCTCCCAGGAGGACCTTCAGCTCAAGGATTATCCTCACAATGATGCTATGGTCATATCTTGTGTCATCAAGGGATTTCTGGTCCACAATGTTTTGGTTGATACAGGCAGTGCAGCTGACATCATATTTGCTAAGGCCTTCAGACAGATGCAAGAGCCAGAGGACAAGATTCATGATGCTACACACCCTCTTTGTGGCTTCGGAGGAAGGCAGATCGTAGCACTTGGCAAGATCACAATGCTAGTGACCTTCGGTTTTGTCCACAACACAAGGACTGAACAGGTTGTGTTTGATATTGTTGATATGGAATACCCCTACAATGCAATCATTGGTCGTGGAATACTTAATGCTTTCAAAGCAATACTTCATCCAGCATATCTATGCATGAAGATACCTTCGGAACAAGGACCCATCACTGTTCATGGCAGTCAGGAAGCTGCTAGAAAAGCTGAAGGAAACTAGACAGATTCAAAAGCAATCCACAACATAGATGGAAATGAAGCTTGTGAACAGGTTAAGTACAGAAGAGAGAAGGCTGCCTCGGTTATCTGAAGAGCAGAAGGTATTGCTGGGTTCTCAGTTATCTGAAGAGCAGGAGAAAACCTTGATAAGGTTTTTATTCAACAACAAGGATGTGTTTGCTTGGTTAGCTAATGATCTTTGCGGTGTCAATAGAGATGTCATTGAGCATTCACTCAATGTGGATCCATCTTTCAGGCCAAGAAAACAAAGGCTTCGGAAAATATCCGATGACAAAGCCGAAGGTGCTCGGAATGAAGTGAAGAGGCTTCTTAGTGCTGGCGTTATCAAAGAGGTCAAATACCCAGAGTGGCTAGCTAACACTGTTATGGTGATGAAGGCAAATGGTAAACGAAGAATGTGCATCGATTTTACAGATCTTAACAAGGCTTGTCCAAAGGATGAGTTCCCATTGCCAAGAATAGATTCTCTAGTAGATGCAGCAGCTTCATCAGAGCTTATGAGTTTACTAGATTGTTACTCAGGCTACCACCAAATCTAGATGAAGAAGGAAGATGAGCCGAAGACCAGCTTCATAACTCCTAGTGGTACATATTGCTATCTTCGGATGCCTAAGGGGCTCAAGAATGCTGGAGGAAGCTTCAGCAGAATGACAGCCAAGGTCCTTCATTCTCAGATAGGCAGAAATGTGCTAACATATGTTGATGACATCATAGTAAAAAGCACGAAGCAAGAAAATCACATCACTGATCTGCAAGAAACATTTGCTAATTTCAGGCAAGCTGGTCTGAAATTAAATCCTAAAAAATGTGTCTTTGGAGTAAAGAAGGGTAAGTTCCTTGGTTGCCTAGTTTCAACGAAGGGGATCGAAGCTAACCCAAGCAAGATCGAAGCCATACTTCGAATAAAACCGCCAAGTACAAAGAAGGGGGCCCAACGGTTGGCAGGAAGATTGGCTTCATTGAACAGATTCATATCTAGATCAGCAGAAAGAAACTTGCCATTCTTTGAAATACTAAAGTCAGTCGAAGTCTTTCAGTGGGGCCCAGCTCAACAAAAAGCCTTCGAAGAGCTGAAGCAATACCTGATTGATCTAACAACATTAACGCCACCTGCGCCAGGGGCTCCGTTATTATTATATGTGGCAGCTTCGCACTCTGCAGTGAGTGCGGTGCTTGTGCAGGAGAAATTGGAAAGACAAATCAAAAAGCAAGCCCCAGTATACTTTGTCTCCAAAGTTCTAAGCTTATCAAAGAAAAATTATACAGAATTGGAGAAGGTGTTGTATGCTGTCTTAATGGCCTCCAGGAAGCTTCGGCATTATTTTCAAGCATTTCATATTATTGTTCCTTCGTCACAGCCTCTGAAGGATATCATGAGGGACAAAGAAGCTACTGGAAGGATTGGAAAGTGGGCTGCGGAACTCAACGAATTCAGCATTGATTATGTGCATAGATCCTCGATTCAGTCCCAGGCGCTAGCAGACTTCATCGCTGACTGGACGCCAGGGGCTCAGGAAGAAGAAGCAAATAAAGATGCCGAATCTTGGACAGTATTCTGTGACGGTTCCTGGGGAACCTTCGGGGCAGGTGCAGCTGCTGTTTTGGTTGCACCTTCCAAAGTCAGAACATGCTATGCAATAAGGCTTGATTTCAGCTGCACAAATAATATTGCTGAATACGAAGCTTTGCTTTTGGGGCTTCGGAAGTTAAAGGCAATGGGGATAAGAAGGGCGGTCCTTAAAACTGATTCCCAAGTTATTTCTGGTCATGTTGACAAGAGTTGTAGAGCAAGAGACCCGAAGCTTGAGAAATACCTGGATACAGTTCGAAGGCTTGAAGCTTTTTTCGAAGGGTTTTCTGTCAAGAATATTCCACGAGGAGAAAATGAGCACGCTGATCAGCTAGCCAAGTCAGCGGCACAGGGGCTGCCACTACCTTCGGAAGTATTCTTTAAGACAATAAGAGCCTTCGGTGGAACTTCTTGAAAGAGCAGTGCTCAATATATCTCCTATTCATAGTGAAGATTGGAGAACCGAAATTATATCTTTTCTCCAAGGCAACTGCCTTTCAGATGACGAAGCTTATAATAAGAGAATAGAGGCAAGAGCTCGACCATATGCAATAATAGAAGGGGAGTTATACAAACATGGAGTCTGCTCTCCACTGCTCAAGTGTCTATCCAGAACTGAAGGTATAGAATTGATGAAGGAAATACATGCAGGATTGTGTGGATCTCACATTGGATCTAGACCTTTGCTGGGGAAAGTCTTCAAACAAGGATTTTATTGGCCGAAGCCAGCTTCGGATGCAGCGGATCTGGTACAAAAATGTGAAAATTGCCAAAAATGCGCAAGAGACCAGAATCAACCTTCGTTGTTAACCCAACTGATACAACCAACCTGGCCATTGCAAAGATGGGGCCTGGATTTGTTAGGTCCACTTCCACCAGCACAAAGGCAATTTAAAATATGTTGTGGTGGCTGTAGAATATTTTTCTAAGTGGATTGAAGCAAAGCCTTTGGCCACAATAACTTCGGTAACAGTCCAGAAATTCTTCTGGCAAAACATTGTTTGTCGCTTCGGCGTACCAAAGGCTATAACTGTGGACAATGGTACATAGTTTGATGCCGAAACCTTCAAGGAATTCTATGGTCAAATCGACACGAAGATCCATTTTGCATCAGTTAGACATCCAGAATCAAATGGACTTGTCGAAAGAGCAAATGGTATTATAATGACAGGAATAATGAAGTTAATTTTTAATCAGCCCAGAGGAAAGTGGTCGGAAGAGTTGATTAAAGTGGTGTGGAGTCACAACACGACTGTATCAAGATCAACAGGTTTTACTCCATTCAAGCTACTATTTGGTGATGAAGCCATAACCCCAGAAGAAGCTAAAATGGGGTCAATAAGAACAACAGCTTCGACTGAGGACGAAGCTGATTATCATGTAGCAAAAGACACTATAGAAGGGGTCAGACTTCAGGCTGTGGAAAATATTAATAAATATCAAGCTGAAACAATAAAATGGCGCGACAGAAAAGTTCAGCTGAAAAATATCGAGCTAGGGCATCTGGTGCTTCGGAGAGTGGCAAATCGGGACATAGTAGGCATGCTACATCTGAAGTGGGAAGGACCTTTTTTGGTCATATCTTCGTCAAGGCCCGGTTCTTATAGACTACAAGATATGGACGACAATGATATTCCTAGGTCTTGGAATGCGGATGAGCTTCGGCAGTATTGTGTATAGATTCATGTAATCTTTTTTCTATTTTTCTATGGCACCCTTTTCCTTTCCGAAGGGGGAAAAAGGTTTTTAATGGGGCCATAGTTTGTAATCTTTTCCTTTCTTATTCAGCTCCACGAGAGCAAAATCCCCCAAATATGTAAATGTAAAATCTGAGCATGCACCATCGAGTGCAGAGAAAAAGGTAAAACAGGGAGAAGCTCGAAACTTGTCCCTAATGGGATGCAGAGCATGACGAAGCTATAAAAAGCCGTTCCTAAGGGAGCGTAGCGTAAGTTTTCTGCTCAAAAGTTGTTCCTTAGGGAATGTGTCACACCTGGGCTTTAAAGAACAAAGCCAGGTGCATCTCATACATGCACCAAAGAAGACAACATATATAATAACAGAGTGTATAGAGATAAATGTCATAATAATCAGAGTATTTATTACATAGCGGAAGACTTACAAAATAAGAAATAAATATAGCAGGATCTAAAATCTATCCTTGGCGCCAGAAAGCTGACTAGGAGACGCCACCTAGATCAAGTCCAAAGCCTCAGAGTTAGGCGGCTCCTCTTCGACCACCTGCTCTTCTCCTGTGGGGGGTGTGAGACAGCAAGAGTGAGCTCACATACATTCATAGCTCAACAAGTTGTGGGGAATAATGTGCATGAACTCACCAAAGGTGGGAGTTTATGAAGTGTAAGGCTGATTAATGAAATAAAGGTTGAAGCTGAGCATTGCTTTTATAAGTTGGTCAAAATTTTATTAGCAGTTACTAAGTGTAAGTAAATACCAAACCTTAATAATAATAAATAAAAGTAATAATAAAATTGTCGGGGACCATAATTAGGGGTACCCTCAAGGCTCCTAATTCTCAGCTGGTAACCCCCATCAGCACAAAGCTGCAAAGGCCTGATGGGTGAGACTAAGTCAAGGATCAGTCCATTCGAGGGACTCGATCACGCCTCGCCCGAGCCCTGCCTCGGGCAAGGGCAGCCGACCCCGGAGGATCTCCGTCTCGCCCGAGGCCCCCCTCCAGCGACGAACATACTTCCGGCTCGCCCGAGGCCCAGTCTTCGCCAAGAAGCAACCCTGGCCAAATTGCCACACCAACCGACCAAATCGCAGGGGCATTTAATGCAAAGGTGGCATGACACCTTTATCCTGACGCACGTCCTCCGGTCGACAGAGCCGAAGTGACCGCAGTCATTTCGCCGCTCCACTGACTGGCCTGACAGAAGGACAGCGCCGCCTGCACCGCTCCGACTGCTGTGCCACTCGACAGAGTGAGGCTGACAGGCAGCCAGGCCCGGCCTCAGGCACCATAAGGAACACCGCTCCGCCCGACCCAGGGCTCGGACTCGGGCTCAGCCCCGGAAGACGGCGAACTTCGCTCCGCCCGACCCAAGGCTCGGACTCGGGCTCAGCCCCGGAAGACGGCGAACTCCGCTCCGCCCGACCCAGGGATCGGACTCGGGCTCAGCCCCGGAAAACGGCGTACTCCGTTCCGCCCGACCCAGGGCTCGGACTTGGGCTCAGCCCCGGAAGATGGCGAACTCCGATCCGCCCGACCCCAGGGCTCGGACTCGGGCTCAGCCCCGGAAGACGACGAACTCCGCTCCGCCCGACCCAGGGCTCGGACTTGGGCTCAGCCCCGGGAGACGGCAAACTCCGTTCCGCCCGACCCAGGGCTCGGACTTGGGCTCAGCCCCGGAAGACGGCGAACTCCGATCTGCCCGACCCCAGGGCTCGGACTCGGGCTCAACCCCGGAAGACGACGAACTCCGCTTCGCCCGACCCTAGGGCTCGGACTCAGCCCTAGCCTCCGCCGATGGTCTCCGCCTCGCCCGACCCAGGGGCTCGGACTCTACCTCAGCCTCGGAAGACAGACTCGACCTCGACCTCGGAGGAGCCTCCACATCGCCCAACCTAGGGCGCGGACCGACCACGTCAACAGGAGGTGCCATCATTACCCTACCCCAAGCTGACTCAGGCTACGGGGAACAAGACCGGCGTCCCATCTGGCTCGCTCCGCCAGACAAGTAATGATGGCGCCCCGCACGCTCTATGACGATGGCGGCTCTCAGCCCCCTTACGAAAGCAAGAGGACGTCAGCAAGGACTCGACAGCCCCGACAGCTGTCCTTCCGCCAGGCTCCAGCGCTCCTCCGACGGCCACGACACCACACGAACCAGGTGCCAAAACCTCTCCGGCTGCCACGATGGCATGTACTTAGGGCGCTAGCTCTCCTCCGCTAGACATGTTAGCACTCTGCTACACCCCCCCCATTGTACACCTGGATCCTCTCCTTACGCCTATAAAAGGAAGGACCAGGGCCCTCTTACAGAGGGTTGGCCGCGCGGGGAAGAGGACGGGACTGGCGCTCGCGTGAGGCCGCTCGCTCCCCCTCCCGCGTGGACGCTTGTAACCCCCTACTGCAAGCGCACCCGACCTGGGCGCGGGACAAACACGAAGGCCGCGGGATTTCCACCTCTCTCTCTCGCTCCGGCTGCCTTTTGCCCCCTTCGCGATCCGTCTCGCGCCGACCCATCTGGGCTGGGGCACGCGGCGACATTTCACTCGTCGGTCCAGGGTCCCCCCGGTCTCGAAACGCCGACAGTTGGCGCGCCAGGTAGGGGCCTGCTGCGTGTTGACGAATAGCTTCCCGTCAAGCTCCAGATGGGCAGTCTCCAGCAACCTTTCCAGCCCGAGACGGTGCTCCGTTTCGGGAGTCTTGAGTTCATGTCCCTCAACGGCAGCTACGACATGATACTCCTTCCCCCGCCGTGCGACAGCGATAATGGCGGCCGACAGCCCGCCCGCCGGCGGCGAAATCGACGACGTCTTCCCTGCGTGGTGGAAGAACAACATTCGAGCTCACCCCGCCCTCTCCCCTGCCGACGGAGGAGGAGGCGGGGCAACCAAGGCCAAGCAAGAGGCGGCACCTCGTCGGCTGTCGAGCAAGTCGACGGTGCCGGCGCCCCAACGGGGGGCGCGTCGGGCATCGACCTCGCGTTTGAGACGAAGACGAGCACCGTCTCCCCGCAACACGCCAATTCCAAGCAAACGGACGATGCCAGCACGCTTACGAAAGACTTGCTGGGCGTCACCCTCGTACCTGAGACGACGGTGCAGTCAGTCCCTAACGTGACTTCGTCACCGCCCGTTGACCAAGAGGTACCCTCCGATTCCCATCTCACGCCCTTTGGATTCAGCCTCGACCCGCCAAGCGACTTCGCTTTGGCAGACGCCCTCGTAGAGGCGAGTCCAAACCCTCTGGGGTTTCTTTATGCGGTCACCCTGGGACCGGCTGACGGACGTCTCGACCTACGGGCCCTCGGGGTCCGAGGAAGATGACGTTCCCGACTTCTGTTGGGATTTCTCCGAACATGGTAACCCCAGTCCCATGCGGGACTTCATGACCGCATGCGACTACTGCCTTTCCGACTGTTCCGACGGTAGCCGCAACCTCGGCGACGAGGACTGCGGCCCAAGTCGTGAATGTTTCCACGTCGATCTAGGGGGTCCCTCCGAAGGCAACCATCTTGGTATGCCAGAGAACGGTGATCTCCCTAGGCCTGTGCCTCGCGTTGACATCCTACGGGAGCTAGCTGTGGTCCCCGTTATGGTGGGGGGTCATGACCCACAGCTCGAGCAAATCCGCGGGGTGCCGGCCAGGCTCGACGAGGGAGCAGGAGCACTTGAGCCGATCCGCCGGGACGTCGGGCAGGAATGGGCGGGCCAACCTCCGGCCGGAGAAATGCGTCATCTACCCCAGGGTATCCAGCACTGCATCGCCGACGATGTCAGGGTAAGGCTGCTACCCGCTTCCAGTGGGGTCGGCCAGAACCTGGCTGCAGCAGCAATGCTCCTCCGCGTGATGCCGGAGCCATCAACCACCGAGGGGCGGCGAATCCAGGGAGAGCTCAAGAATCTCTTGGAGGGCGCCGCGGTCCGACGGGCCGAAAGCTCCGCCTCCCGAAGGCAGGGGTACCCCTCGGAACATCGCACCGCGACTTCCCGATTCATGCGGGAAGCCTCGGTCCACACCGGGCGCACGCGCAACACAGCGCCTGCGGCCCCGGGTCGCCTCGGCAACGAGCACCATCACCGCGACCGTCGGGCCCACCTCGACGAGAGGGTGCGCCGAGGCTACCACCCCAGGCGTGGGGGACGCTACGACAACGGGGAGGATCGGAGTCCCTCGCCCGAACCACCCGGTCCGCAGGCTTTCAGCCGCGCCATACGACGGGCGCCGTTCCCGACCCGGTTCCGAACCCCGACTACTATCACAAAGTACTCAGGGGAGACGAGACCGGAACTGTGGCTCGTAGACTACCGACTGGCCTGCCAACTGGGTGGAACGGACGATGATAACCTCATCATCCGCAACCTCCCCCTGTTCCTCTCCGACACCGCTCGCGCCTTGTTGGAGCACCTGCCTCCGAGGCAGATCTCCAACTGGGACGACCTGGTCCAAGCCTTCGCCGGCAATTTCCAGGGCACGTACGTGTGCCCTGGAAACTCCTGGGACCTCCGAAGCTACCGGCAGCAGCCGGGAGAGTCTCTCCGGGACTACATCCAGCGATTCTCGAATCAGCGCACCGAGCTGCCCAACATCACCGATTCGGTTGTCATCGGCGCGTTTCTCGCCGGCACCACCTGCCGCGACCTGGTGAGCAAGCTAGGTTGAAAGACCCCCACCAGGGCGAGCGAGCTGATGGACATCACCACCAAGTTCGCCTCTGGCCAGGAGGCAGTTGAGGCTATCTTCCGGAAGGACATGCAGCCCCAGGGCCACCCACCGGAAGATGCCCCCGAGGCGTCAACTCAGCGCGGCGCCAAGAAGAAGGGCAAGAAGAAGTCGCAAGCGAAACGCGACGCCGCCGACGCGGACCTTGTCGCCGCCGCCGAGTACAAGAACCCTCGGAAACCCCCCGGAGGTGCCAACCTCATCGACAAGATGCTCAAGGAGTCGTGCCCCTATCATCAGGGGCCTGTCAAGCACACCCTTGAGGAGTGCGCTATGCTTCGGCGCCACTTCCACAGGGCCGGGCCACCCGCGGAGGGTGGCAGGGTTCGTGACGATGACAAGAAGGAAGATCACCAGGCAGGAGAGTTCCCCGAGGTCCGCGACTGCTTCATGATCTACGGTGGGCAAGCGGCGAACGCCTCGGCTCGGCACTGCAAGCAAGAGCGTCGGTAGGTCTGTTCGGTGAAGGTGGCGGCGCCAGACTACCTAGACTGGTCCGACAAGCCCATCACCTTCGACCAAGCCGACCACCCCGACCACGTGCCGAGCCCGGGGAAATACTCGCTCGTTGTCGACCCCATCATTGGCGACGTCAGGCTCACCAAGGTCCTCATGGACGGAGGCAGCAGCCTCAACATCATCTACGCCGAGACCCTCGGGCTCCTACGTGTCGATCTGTCCTCGGTCCGGGCAGGCGCTGCGCCTTTCCACGGGATCATCCCCGGGAAGCGCGTCCAGCCCCTCGGACAACTCGACCTTCCCGTCTGCTTCGGAGCACCCTCCAACTTCCGAAGGGAGACCCTCACGTTCGAGGTGGTCGGGTTCCGAGGAACCTACCACGCAGTATTGGGGAGGCCATGGTATGCGAAGTTCATGGCCGTCCCCAACTACACCTACCTCAAGCTCAAGATGCCGGGCCCCAACGGGGTCATCACCGTCGGCCCCACGTATCGACACGCGTTCGAATGCGACGTCGAGTGCGTGGAGTACGCCGAGGCCCTCGCCGAATCCGAGGCCCTCATCACCGACCCGGAGAGCCTCTCTATGGAGGTGCCAGACGTGAAGCGCCACGCCGGCAACTTCGAGCCAGCGGAGACGGTTAAATCCGTCCCCCTCGACCCCAGCAGCGACGCCTCCAAGCAGATCCGGATTGGCTCTGAGCTCGATCCCAAATAGAAAGCAGTGCTTGTCGACTTTCTCCACGCGAACGCCGACGTTTTCGCGTGGAGTCCCTCGGACATGCCCGGCATACCGAGGGATGTCGCCGAGCACTCGCTGGATATCCGAGCCGGAGCCCGACCCGTCAAGCAGCCTCTGCGCCGATTCGACGAAGAAAAGCGTAGAGCCATAGGCGAGGAGATCCACAAGCTAATGGCGGCAGGGTTCATCAAAGAGGTATTCCATCCCGAATGGCTTGCCAACCCTGTGCTTGTGAGAAAGAAAGGAGGGAAATGGCGGATGTGTGTAGACTACACTGGTCTAAACAAAGCATGTCCGAAGGTTCCCTACCCTCTGCCTCGCATCGATCAAATCGTGGATTCCACTGCTGGGTGTGAAACCCTGTCTTTCCTCAATGCCTACTCAGGGTATCACCAAATCAGGATGAAGGAGTCCGACCAGCTCGCGACTTCTTTCATCACGCCCTTCGGCATGTACAGCTATGTCACCATGTCGTTCGGCTTGAGGAATGCGGGTGCGACGTACCAGCGGTGCATGAACCATGTGTTCGGCGAACACATTGGCCGGACGGTCGAGGCCTACGTCGATGACATCGTAGTCAAGACGAGGAAAGCCTTCGACCTCCTTTCCGACCTTGAAGTGACATTCCGATGTCTCAAGGCGAAAGGCGTGAAGCTTAATCCTGAGAAGTGTGTCTTTGGGGTTCCCCGAGGCATGCTCTTGGGGTTCATTGTCTCCGAGCGGGGCATCGAGGCCAACCCGGAGAAGATCGCGGCCATCACCAGCATGGGGCCCATCAAGGACTTAAAAGGCGTACAGAGGGTCACGGGATGCCTTGCGGCTCTGAGCCGCTTCATCTCGCGCCTCGGCGAAAGAGGCCTGCCTTTGTACCGCCTCTTAAGGAAGGCCGAGTGCTTCACTTGGACCCCTGAGGCCGAGGAAGCCCTCGGGAACCTGAAGGTGCTCCTCGCGAACGCGCCCATCTTGGTGCCCCCCGCTGCCGGAGAAGCCCTCTTGATCTACGTCGTCGCGACCACCCAGGTGGTTAGCGCCGCGATTGTGGTTGAGAGACGAGAAGAGGGGCATGCATTGCTGAGACCTGCATCAACCCTCCGCCAAGACCGACTACACGCCCGAGCCCGAGAAGGCCTCGGCCGAGCCTGAGGCACCCTTGGGTCAGTCCGAGGCACCCTCGGCCCGGCCCGAGGCACCCTCGGCCCAACCTGGGGCACCCTCGGCTCGGCTCGAGGTACCCTCGGCCCCCAACGGTGAGGCACCGCGCATCGAGGAGGAGCGAAGCGGGGTCACGCCTAATCAAAACTGGCAGACCCCGCACCTGCAATATCTCCACCGAGGAGAGCTACCCCTCGACCGAGCCAAAGCTCGATGGTTGGCGCGGCGCTCCAAGTCGTTTGTCTTGCTGGGAGATGGGAAGGAGCTCTACCGCCGCAGCCGGAAACACCTTCCTACAAGGTTTCTACTGGCCGACGGCGGTGGCCGACGCCACTCGAATTGTCCACACCTGCGAAGGGTGTCAGTTCTACGCAAGGCAGAACCACCCCTTGCAGAAGGCACCCGGGGGCTACACGCACCCCAGGGAAGGGCTGTTCGTCATCGCCAAAGTTCTGAAGCCCGGAACGAACAAGCCGACCGACAGTCAAGGCGAGGTCTACACTAACACTTCGAACATCCAACAGCTACGTCACTTCTACCCTAAAGATGTGTTCAAGATTTTCGTATACCTCGTTTCCACGCAAAATTTGGTCATCAAGGAAGGGTCAGCCTTGCCTCGGCAAAGCCCGACCCTCCCTCGGGGGCTAGAAGGGGGGAACCCCCTCTGCGTCAAAATTTTCAATCAAAAAGGCTTCTGCGTTCCCCCGGCTATGTCGGAAGCAGGACCCCAAGAAGCGAACGTGGGTGCATGTAAGTGGCAAGGCTGACTGAGTCGAGGGACTCCTACGCCTCTGGGTTACGGATACCTCACTCGTCACCCACCATGAAAAATGACTCCTACTTGGGCAAGCCACCCTGCTACTCACGAGCGGGGCCGGACACGCAAAATGAAAGGAAAAGGGGCACGACTTTATGCTACGATAATAAAGTGTTCAGGCCTCAGCGGCCGCAAAAAGACACACGTGCATTCAAAGGAAACCGCTCCGACAGAGTTAGGCGTCGCCCGGGGAAGGAGCCGCGCCTTCGGCTTCATCCCCGCCCTCGGCAAAGTCCACCCCGGCTTCGGACGACGGCGCAGGCAGGAGGACCTCTGCCTCGAAGGTGGTCTCTAGCACTGCGCTCGGACCCGCGGCGGCCGCGTCGAGCCTCTGGACTTCAGCCAGGGCGGCTTCATCTTCGTCAGGAAGGCAATACCCCTCGCTGACCCGCTCTAGATCCACGACGTAGTGGGAAGCGAGCACGGCGAAGGCCCGCCTGACGCCGTGGTGTAGCGCCTCGCGGAGTCTGCCGCGCACGTGATCGCCCAAGGCCTGCAGGCGACTTTGAGGGGAGCTTCCTGAGGGGACGTCGCCGAAGCCAAAGACCCGCAGAAGTCCGAGATGGCCTCGGACATGGCCGCGTGGTCGGCCTCCCTCTGCTCGGCCGCCCCGGCAAGCGCCCTGGTGGACTCATCAAGGACGGACTCAAGCTCTGCGAACAGCCAGAGTGCAAGGCCTCAAACACAAGCGGAGGAAACAAGCTCAAACGAAAACCGGAAATGGCCAGGACATACCTCCGGCTCGGGCACGCTGCTCCGAAGCTGTGGCCTGGGCTACGGCTAGGTCTACTGCAAGGGCTCCAGCCCGGCTTTCGGCCTCGGCAACCTGGCCCCGGGATTGGTCTCGCTCATCGGTGACCTGGTCGAACTCCGACTGTCGTCGCTGCACCTCTACGCGTGCCGCTGCCGCCTCTACGCGTGCCGCTGCCGCCTCTGCTCTCAGATCGGTGCAGAGCAACCGAAGGTCCGCCACCTCGGCGCCCTGCTGGGAGAGGCGCGCAGTAGCCCCGGCAAGCGAGGTCCTCAGGGATCGCAGCGAGCCCCAGATATCGACCTCATGGCGGATGAACGACGACTTGGCGGCGCTCAGATCCGTCAGATCCTGAGGAAAGGAAGCGGGGCATCACAAAAGACGCCTTGGTCACAAAAAAGGTATGCCTGAAACCATTACCTGGAGGATCTTGGGGACGTCCCTGCATAAGACCTCCAGCGATGACCGGAGCGACCCCACCGTTGCTTCGGCACACTCGCGGAGCTTGTCCCAAGAATGCTCCTCCCGCTCATCGTCAAGAACGAAGAAGAGATCCGAAGCCTCACGGGTCCGGAACCGGAGCAACTGACGCCGCCTCTCAAAGCTCCGCCGCGCGGGGACAAGCCTGCCGCTCGGTGGGACGGATCGTGTTTCCACGCCCCCCTCCTCTGAGGCACCGAGCGCAGACGCCTCGGCCATCTCAGCGTCGGCGGCGACAGGCCGCTCCCCGACCAGGACGGCAGCGGCTTCAGCAGCAGCTGGCGCCAGCACCGGCGGCATGTCCGGTGGGCCCGAGGCCACGTCCGCGCCAGCCGCCTCCCCCAGCACGATGGCCGCCTCGGCAGAAGAGCCGGCCTCAGGAACTCGCTCCACGGCGACTGGTGCCGCCTGAGCCCCCCGCTGTGGAGCGCCTTGCGAGAAGGTCAGCTGAACAGCGAGGCCCGGTACGGCACCGGCTGCGGAAGCCGACGCCGTCTTAAGGGCTTTCCGGGGAGCCAGATCGGTCAGGCCATGGCTTCGCTTGCTGAGGAAGAAGAAAAGTCGCGGTCGGGACATACGAATGAGAAGCCAGGACGAAGACATTCCAAGATACTTACCCGCTCTGGGCAATGATCAACCGTGCCTGAGGAGAGGTCTCTCGGATCTCGACCACCGAAGGCACCGCCGAGGTCCGCCTCACCGCCAGCTTCGGTACCACCCTCGCCTTGAGCACCTTGGACGCCTGGGAGACGGACTGCCCAGGCGCTGCCATGACGACCTGAGGGTCGCTCTCCTGCGCTGTCGGCGTGGGCGACGGCTCTCGGGGAATAGACGCCTCGACCTGACTCCCCGGGGTCACCTCAACTTCCCCGGCCGAGGGGTCAAGTACCCCCTCGGTCTGCCCCCGCTCTTCGGGCCGGGACCTCGGCGTCCCGACTCCGGGAACTGACGGTGCCAGCCCACTCGGGGGCTGGCTTGACGACACCCGGCCTAGCCCCAAATCCGGGCTGAGGCCGAGGCGGGCAGCCATGTCGTCATCCTCGTCATCATCTTCATCATCGTCGTCATCGTCAGGCGTTTCCGGTGATGGCTCCCTCAGGAGTCCCTCCCTCTCCTGCCGACGACGGAGCGTTTCCAAGGCGTCTCGGGCCCGCGTCCGCTCGCGGGCCCGGGCCTTCTCCGCGTCCATCTTTTTCTTCTTCTCCACCGCGGCAACCCGCCGCGCTGCTCGGTCCACCGCGTCCTCCGGGACCCGTGGCCGGGAAGGCTTGTGCCACCCTACCTCCTGGGGACGGATGGAAATCCCGACCGTAAGGACCAAGGGCAACCTGACGCAAGGAGAAGGAAGGAGCGGACACTCACCAGGGTCACACACACGTGGTCGGGGCGCATCAAGGGCTGAGAGAAGGCGCTGGCGTCCAGTTTTCCCAATGCGACGGCCACCCGCCCGTGGAGAACGTCGATGGGAAGAGGATCCGAGGACATCCGCGAGCCCTCCAAGTCAGCCTCCGGCGTCATCTCCCAAAGCGGCAACCGCCGCTCCGCCAAGGGAAGCACCCTACGGCGGTGAATGGCGGCAATCACTCCCGAGGCGGTGAGTCCTCCTTTCCGCAACACCTCCAGGGCCTTGAGAAGGGGCTCGAGGTTCTTCTGTCTTTCGTGCGGGGTCCCGTAGCGCCAGGCATCGGCGGCAACGGTGACCACTCGCTGAGAAAACCGCGGGAGCATCTCGCCGTCATTCCGGAGGTAGAACCACCGGCGCTGCCACCCTTTATTCGAGGACGCAAGGATGGCGGGAATATACTGCGACGCCCACGACTGCCTCAGCTGGAGGATGCAGCCGCCGGCCCGCACTGCCGCGTGGACCCTTCTCTCCCCCATTGGCGAAGCAAAAAGCTCCACGGAAAAGAGATGAGTCCACAAGTCCTAGAGGGGGGCGATCCCCAAGTATCCTTCGCACACCGCTACGAAGATGGCGGCTTGCGAGATGGAGTTGGGGCTGAGGTTGTGCAACTCCACCCCATAGTTGTGCAGGATCGCCCGCATGAAGCGGCCTGCCAGCACACCGAATCCCCGCTCGTGGAAGGAGACGAAGCTCACGACGTACCCCGGCAGCGGGGACGGAGCGGCTCCGCTCGCAGGGGGAATCCACTCTGGCTGCCTCTCATCAGAGAGAGGGCGAAGTAAACCCTCGGCAACAAGATCCTCCAGGTCATCCGCTGTGACTGTGGAGAAAGGCCATGGATCGCGCGGCGAGATGATGGTCACCCGGTTGGCCATCACCGAGCAAAAGGGGTGGCGGCGGAAAGGACTGGGTGGGCGGTTTCCTTTTCTCCGGCTAAACCTCTCAGGTTGCGAAAACCTAAGGAGGAGGCTTGAAGCAGAGCAAAGAACCGTCGCCAGACCCTCCCCCGAGTATATAAAGACCAAGGCGAGACCCGTTCAACGTTTCGCCCGGACCCGCCGCGGGATTCAAAAACCCAAAGCGAAACGGTCGTTCCTCGAACGGCTCACGCACGCGCAACGGCCGCCCCGCGAACCGCTCGCCCCGTCTCATTAACTCCGCGGCGAGATAGGCGGCGCCTCTGGCAGGGGAAGCGAGCGACGCTTCGCCTTCGCCATAATGACCGCGTCAAAAAGGTACGCCACATCATTCGATTTCGTATCCTTTTCTTTTTCCTCTTTCTCTCTCTTACAACAGGGACCGGGAAAGGGGGATACCCCGAAAAGGATCCTTCTCCGTGAAGGAAACAGGCTCCGAGCCTCCCTACTGATCAGAGGTTCGAAGGCTGGCCCCTCGGAGGGGTTTAACAGCCGCCTCAGAGCGCGTGGGCTCCACACCCACTACTGGTCAGAGGTTCGAAGGCTGGCCCCTCGGAAGGGTTCAACGGCCGCCTCAGGCTACTCAGGCTCCGTGCCCACTACTGATCAGGGGTTCGTAGGCTGGCCCTCGAAGGGTTCACAGCCGCCTCAGACATGGAGCGAGGGATGACCATGGGTACGTTCGATACATAACCAAGGCTCGGGCTACGCTCCCGAGGTACCCTAGGACATTTCCGAGACCAGCGGGAACGATCTTGTAACGGAATCCCATCATAGGGAGGCATCGAGCCCTCGGACCCCGTCGACAGGGGACCGGGTCCGGCAGATCACCCGCAGGTACTTTTGGGCGCGCCTCCGGGCCTCTAGCCGACCCCTAACAAATGGGGCACAGGCGTCCACTCGGATTACCCGCGAGCAGCTCACCGGAGACACCATGTTCGGCGCCCTCCGAGGGCAACATGGCGCTTTCCCCCCTCCTCCTTGCGGAAAGGCGACGCAGGGGCGTATGTAAAAAAGTCGAGTCTGTCCCTGACCGTCCTCTCGCCCTGTGCAGAGGCTCGGGGGCTGCTCTCGCGAACCCGGCTCCGGCCAAACCGTTGACAGCGTCAACATACCAGCCCGAGAACTTGGGACCTGACCGTGCACCCGGGCTACGGCCAGCTCGCATGAGGGAACAACCAGACCAGCCGAAGCATTGCGCGAGGCATTAAGACCTCGGAGGAGTCAAACCACTCCTCCGAGGCCTCGGGGGCTACACCCGGCGGGTGCGCTCGCGCGCACCCACCGGAACAAAACGCAACCGAGAAAGGCTGGTCCCCTTGCAAAAAAGTGCGATGAAAACCTCCAAGCGAGTATTAACACTCCCTTCGAGGCTCGGGGGCTACTGTCGGGGACCATAATTAGGGGTACCCTCAAGGCTCCTAATTCTCAGCTGGTAACCCCCATCAGCACAAAGCTGCAAAGGCCTCAAGGCTCCTAAGTCAAGGATCAGTCCATTCGAGGGACTCGATCACGCCTCGCCCGAGCCCTGCCTCGGGCAAGGGCAGCCGACCCCGGAGGATCTCCGTCTCGCCCGAGGCCCCCCTCCAGCGACGAACATACTTCCGGCTCGCCTGAGGCCCAGTCTTCGCCAAGAAGCAACCCTGGCCAAATTGCCACACCAACCGATCAAATCGCAGGGGCATTTAATGCAAAGGTGGCCTGACACCTTTATCCTGACGCACGTCCTCCGGTCGACAGAGCCGAAGTGACCGCAGTCATTTCGCTGCTCCACTGACCGGCCTGACAGAAGGACAGCGCCGCTTGCACCGCTCCGACTGTTGTGCCACTCGACAGAGTGAGGTTGACAGGCAGCCAGGCCCAGCCTCATGCACCATAAGGAACACCGCTCCGCCTGACCCAGGGCTCGGACTCGGGCTCAGCCCCGGAAGACGGCGAACTCCGCTCCGCCCGACCCAGGGCTCGGACTCGGGCTCAGCCCCGAAAGACGGCGAACTCCGCTCCGCCCAACCCAGGGCTCGGACTCGGGCTCAGCCCCGGAAGACGGCGAACTCCGTTCCGCCCGTCCCAGGGCTCGGACTTGGGCTCAGCCCCGGAAGACAGCGAACTCCGATCCGCCCGACCCTAGGGCTCGGACTCGGGCTCAGCCCCGGAAGACGACAAACTCCGCCCCGCCCGACCCAGGGCTCGGACTTGGGCTCAGCCCCGGAAGACGGCAAACTCCGTTCCGCCCGACCCAGGGCTCGGACTTGGGCTCAGCCCCGGAAGACGGCGAACTCCGATCCGCCCGACCCCAGGGCTCGGACTCGGGCTCAGCCCCGGAAGACGACGAACTCCGCTTCGCCTGACCCCAGGGCTCGGACTCATCCCTGGCCTCTGCCGACGGTCTCCGCCTCGCCCGACCCAGGGGCTCAGACTCGACCTCGGCCTCGGAAGACAGACTCGACCTCAACCTCGGAGGAGCCTCCACATCGCCCAACCTAGGGCGCTTTCGACCACGTCAACAGGAGGCGCCATCATTACCCTACCCCAAGCTGACTCAGGCTACGGGGAACAAGACCGACGTCCCATTTGGCTCGCTCCGCCAGACAAGTAATGATGGCGCCCCGCACGCTCTATGACAATGGCGGCTCTCAGCCCCCTTACGGAAGCAAGAGGACATCAGCAAAGACTCGACAGCCCCGACAACTGTCCTTCCGCCAGGCTCCAGCGCTCCTCCGACGGCCACGACACCACACGAACCAGGTGCCAAAACCTCTCCGGCTGCCACGATGGCATGTACTTAGGGCGCTAGCTCTCCTCCGCTAGACACATTAGCACTCTGCTACACCCCCCATTGTACACCTGGATCCTCTCCTTACGCCTATAAAAGGAAGGACCAGGGCCCTCTTACAGAGGGTTGGCCGAGCGGGGAAGAGGACGGGACTGGCGCTCGCGTGAGGCCGCTCGCTCCCCCTCCCGCGTGGACGCTTGTAACCCCCTACTGCAAGCGCACCCTACCTGGGCGCGGGACAAACACGAAGGCCGCGGGATTTCCACCTCTCTCTCTCGCTCCGGCTGCCTTTTTCCCCCCTTCGCGCTCCGTCTCGCGCCGACCCATCTGGGCTGGGGCACGCGGCGACATTTCACTCGTCGGTCCAGGGACCCCCGGTCTCGAAACGCCGACAAAAATAATCCCACATGCAATGAAATGACAGATTAAGTTTAAGTTCCATAATTTAATCATGTGAGTGTCCGAGCCGCTCATGACCGTGAGCACGGCTAGTATACCAGTTTTACACTCTGCAGAGGTTGCGCATCTTTACCCACAAGTCATGTTACCCATTTGCCACGGAGTTGATCAGACCCCATACACCTCTACCTAGGAAGTGAGGTAGGGTACCACTACGAGGCCTTTACAAAGTTCCACTAGCTTCAGAAAACCCGCTATAGTTTATAGGAAGCTCCAGTGCAGGAATCCCTCGCCTGACCGCCATCGCAGCAAAATCAACCCAAGGACCTCCCTACACTGACCACTCCCCTACTGCCCTTGCCCCTTTCGGGTAAGGTAGTCATCCACTAGCTTTCCTAGTTAATCAGCCAAGGGCGTCCCATTATACCCTTGTGGTAGCACTGTTTTCCCGGGTGGTTCTCCATGTTCCCATTAACATAATGATCTTATCATGAATAATAATAATAAACAGATAATAAAAAGTATAACAATGAGTGATGAATATCTTTATACCCAAAGCCACATAAAGCAATAACATATACTACCCAAAAAGTTTGTAGTAAAACCCGTGGTGAAACAAGGTATAAAGATAGTCAAAATCTAGGGTATCCTATTGGGTCCCATCAAAATTAACCTATGCAGATCATTATGATTAATAAGAACATGACTGGGTAAAAGAAGTGATCAAGGGCACAACTTGCCTTCAACGAGCTCCTGCTCAGCAGTCTCTACCAGCTGAACCTCACGATCCTCTTTAGCTTGCTCGTCTACTCGCGTCAACACAATACATACATAGTATAACAAAAATTAACATTACACCAAACATGTAAATAAAACACACAATAATAATCTAGACAATAAAATAAGAACACAGGAACTGGAATTATTAAATTTGGAGTTTTAGATTTTAAGTTATGAATTTTCTAAGGTTTTATGTATTTAATACAAGATTAAGTAAAAGAATAATTTTCATGTGTCTTTCATGCCAAAACAGAGGCACAAATGAGTAGACAATAATATTACAAAAAATTAGGAACTGGAATGGACCAATTTGGAGTTCATATGCATTTTCTATGAATTATACAAATTCTATGAATTGTTTTCATACTAAAAAGTCATTTTCTAATTCATTTTCCTCACTTTATCACCCTTTGGACTTGGCGTCAATTTCTGTAAAGTACAGGGACTCTGGCGCAAAAGAAACTGAGACTCAGACAACCAGGCTATGGACTACGGGTTGATTACGGCAAAGACCAGGGTCTATTTTGCAAGAGTCACACAATGAAGCGGTATGGAGCGATCTGGGCCGCACGATCTAAAGCCAACGTCCAGGATACTGTCCCGAACTGGTACCCTATGCTTTCATCACGGACGTCCGTTGCTAGACCTGTGGTTAGGATTTAATGAAACGCGATCCGATCGAAACCGTCCCAATCAAATCCAGCGGCTCGGATTGAATCGCGCAGCGGGGTATCTACGATTAAATCTGCACCGCACATCTACCATCTAACGGCTATTTCTCTCCCAACTCATCATCTAATCCTGAACGGTCATCACAAAATCCACGGCACTGGTGCCGTCTTCCTCCCGCGCTAACTGGACACTGCACGCCGAACTCCTTGCGGTGGCGCACTCACCGGCGTGGGGCGAACCCAAGAAAGACGACGCCAAACCCAAATTCCCATTACTCAGACCATGTAGAGACTACAGCGAACATGATAAGGGTATCCACATGGGTTTTCGTGTTGGTACACGCCCTGGCCATGGCGAGGCGGGCAAAGGGGGGACAAATTCTAATCCCGACGAACATTTGGTAAGCGACAGAGCCCAACGTGGTCCCTGCCTAATCGTACAGTACAAAACAAGGTAAGGGAATGTCGTCTCACCACGCACAGAGGCGGAATTGGTTCAGAGCACGACGAGCGATGGAAGGCTTTCCGAAACTCCGACGAGGAATTGGGTAGTCGCAGGCCGGTCGATGGCGAGGCAGTCCACACCGACGCGTACCCCGGTGACCCGCGTACTCCCGAAGCCAGACGCAGCAACCCGGACGGTGCAGACCAGCGGCAATCGCAGGCGAAGGTGCGGCGGCCGGGTTTTCTTTGCTAAAACTCTAGCGCTGTGCTCACCACAGCCAAAGTAATGTGTCGTGCAGGGCAGGGAGGTGGGGTGAGGTAATGACGGAGCCGGGAGGACTGTTTCAACCATATAGGCGCGCGCAAGATCGTGGCGCCGCAACTACTCCGCGAGGATGGCGGAGATGCTGTTACCGTCGAGCTCGCGGATAGGGAAGGTGGGGACTGACGCGTGGGCCCAGATGACAGCGTGCGTGGGCGAGAGGGAGAGGCAGCCAGGTGGTTCCTGCCGGTTCTGCGGGTACGTGTGCGCGGAGACGGGGCATGGGCCGCGCGGGGAAAATAGTGAAGTGGGTCGAATTGCGTTGAGCCGGCCCAAACTAGATTTTAGTCTTTTTATTTTTAATTTCTTTTCTCTCCCTTTTCAAATTCAATTTGTATTCAAATTTAATTCAGACTCTTGTGACCCATTATTACAATTTATACTTACAACATTTAGAGATACTAATTCTGGAGGTATTTATTTACATATATTATTTATTTGTTCATATCCTTTATCTCTTTCTCTTCTCCACATTTCTAGAATTCCCTTTAGGGTTTAAATTCTAATTTAGGTGTTGTCATATTTATTTCTACATTATTGTCACATTGTCACAAAAAAATGCACACACAATGAAACCTCAGCATGATGCATAATTTAATGATTTTTATTAATCCTTTGTTTATTTTATGAGGTGTTCACATGCAATGATAATTAGAGATGGCACACATGTATTCAAAGGAATGTGATTTTCTCTTTTTTTATAAAGTGGGTATTACAGAATGCAGAGCCAAATATCGCCGAAATATAAGGCGAAGCACGAAAAGTCAACGCGAATACCACCGAAATAGAAGGCGAAGAAGTTCAAAAGACATTCCTTAGGGAATGTAGAACTTACACCGAAAAATAAACGGTGCAGCCGAAAAATAAACGGCAAAGAGATTTCAGTCATTCCTTAGGGAATGAAGGTTGTGGATGAAGCTTCAGATGTGTGTGTTTGGGCATTCATTTGCACGATACATTACATCATACATTGCATACATAAACATTCATTTAGACATACATAGGATCATCATCATCATATCATACAAATACAGACAGTTGCTTCGGCTCTAAGAATGCAGCTTCGAAAGTAGAATCATGCTTCATTGTGTACGAAAAGAAGGGAAGGTGTTTTTCGCCTTCGGCTCAAAAAGTACAAAAGTTTCGTTCACATCGAAGCATTTCACACATTGATGGAAAGGTAAAAATATATTACAAAGGTATGGACAAAATTTACAGAGTAGAATCTAATTCTTAGATTATAATATTCTTTATAAAGGTTAATACAAGAGTTCTTAGAGTTTTTTCCATAGCTAGCTATTCAAGCTTCATCACCATCTATTGAGCTTTGGATCGTCTGCTAAGCTTCGGCTTTGTGCTCTTCGGCTTCGTCATCCTGTATATATTAAAGTGTTATAAGAAAAATTCAAGTTTAAAGAAAAAGGTAAGCATAAGGTATGATTTTGTTACCGGCTTAAGATGACTTTGAGCTTCGTCACCAGCTAAGCTTCGTCCACCCTTCGTCCATACTAGCTTTATAAATCTGTTTCCTATGCTTCGAGCAAGACTGGGAATATCAATTAGATCTGCTGGTGATAAGCTAAAGTTGGGTCTATTGACAATCTTTCCATGTGTGCAACCAGATTTCAGGAAGGCAACAGATGTGCCCCGAGAAGCTACCAGGGCATAGAAATCGCCGTGTCCAGCTATAATTTCATCAAGAGCATCAATTTCACCCTCGATATGTTCGAAGGCTCCTCGCAGGTCTTCAATTGAAGGACTAAATTTTTCATAGCCGGCTCCAACCGAATTGAAGACCTGTTTCAGCCGTTGCACACATCGGTTGCTGAACTCCAGACATTTATTTTGAAGCTCTTTCAATGATTTTTGCAAATTTGAACTTTTCTCGACCTCGACCTCAAATTTTGCATCAAATTTCTGTTTTTCTTGTTCGAAGCTTTCTGACTTTGAGAGAAGCTCCATATTCAACTTTGCAATTTTAGCTTCAGCTTCTACCAATAAACCCTCTACTGTCTGGAGTTCAAAATCCTTCTTTTCAAGAGCAGCTGCTTGATCTTTTATTTTTCTTTCTAAACCCTCAATTATAACTTCATGCTTTTTATCTCCAAGATCTTGTTGCATTATTAAAGCTTTACTCAATAGCATGCTCTGTGCAGAAGCGACCTTCGTTAGAAAACACCTTCATTATTAAAAATAATAAAAAGTCGAAGAATAGTTTTTACTTTGAAATTAGAATAGAATAAACTACCGACGATATGCTGTCGTCGGTAGCGGCTAATGTCTGTCTCAAGCTTCGGGAAACCAATACTCTTCGATAGAGTACCGATAACCTTCGCTCTGGTTCGGTCTCGGAGACAGCCTAAGCTTTCGTCGTCAACACCACCAAAAAGTAGTGCCCCTGGTTCATATCCACAGGATATGGCATAGTCTCTCAATTCTTCTTTCTCAGCCTTCGACAATTCTTGTCCAATTAAGTTTTGAAAATTGAAATTTTCTTCTTCCGAAGCATCTTCGGCTATTTTCTTTTCTTTCTCAGGCACTGTGGCCACTGCCTCTTCGACAGTTGTGGCAGCTTCTTCTGCGGCCATGTCAAGAAGTATCTTATCAATATTAGAAAGTGTGCTTTCTAGATTTGTGCTTTCTAGATTTGCATCTTCGGCCGGTTTAGCTTCGGCAGTGGCAGCTTCAGTAGGTGCAGCTTCGGTAGCTGTAGCGCTCTCAACAGCTGGTGCCTTTGAAGCCGAAGCTGGTCGTGGTGTCTCTTCAATAGCTTCTGTCACAGTAATAATTCTTCGTTTTTTCGGCCCAGCTGCCTTCTTCGCTATCGAAGGCTCCTTCTTCTTCCGAAAAAGCTTCGTCCGATGTGGCGCCAGTGGACTTAGCTTGATAGGCAAGGATTCAGTCATTACCTTTAGAATTTCTGCCACGTCAGTAGCAGAAGGTGTTGAAGGAGTTTCTTCTTCTATATCAATCGCCTTCTGCTTCGGTGCCGTAGCTTTTCTCTTCTTCGGAGCAACTGCTGTCGGCTCAGGGCTCAATTTCCTCTTCTTTAGGTTTTCTTCATCTTCTTTTACCATTCTAGTGGCATGTCTGCCCACAACACTAACAACTCTTTTTCTTTTTTGCCCTTCGGCAACTTTGTTCAAATGCTCATAATCAGGATATTCAAAATTTAGTGCATCCATTACCCGATTCAATCTTCGCTTCGGACGAGCGTCGAAGGCTGCAGTTAACAACTGATCTTCTTTTTCGTATAGTTCCCTAAAATCTCATTACACATAACTTCGATCGTGTCCAACCATTCTTGGCAGGGTTCCTTGAATTGTTTTTTGAACTTAAAGTGATAAGGCAGTCGAACGAGTTCACCCTCTTTCTTCTCTTCTTCAAGCTTCGGCATACCCCACTTCCTCTGCGTTGGAAATACTCTGTTGGCTAAGTATTCTTGGACTAGATCCCTAGTGCCAATATGTTTAGACACAATTCTAAACTCATATACATCATCTTGGCATGGATCCCCCGGCGTCATGTTGCACTGAGGCCTAGTCAGCCCGAAGATTAGCTTCAACGGGCTCTGAACTAGCTTCTCCTTTTACTCATCAATTTTAACATAAAACCATTTACATTTCCAACCGGTCGGCCATTTAGTACGATAGCTGACCACCGGTGTCTTCATATCCTTCCGATAAGCAAAATTATAATAGCCGAAGTTCTCATGCAATCCGTCTTCTCTAGCCTTCGTCTGATAATGAAGTTCATGTACTCGGCAGAATGCTTCGGCGAGCGGCTCTACCCCTTGACTTCGGAGAGCCCAGATGTATACGCTAAGCCTAACAATGGAGTTAGGGGTCAGCTGGTGAAGGTAAATCCCGAATTTTTCCAAGACCTCTGCAATCATTCCTTGCAGAGGAAATCTCAACCCTGCTTTGAAGAAGCTCTTAAAAACTACAACTTCATCATTTTCTAGTTTTGGAATAGTCTCTTCCCCGCCAAAGCGAACCAACCCCTTCTCGGCTTCTCTGAAGTAGCCTAGCTTCGTCATCATAGTCATATCAGCTTCAGACACAATCGATTTCCCAAAATCCAGATGGCTGGGCTTCGATGGCATAATGATGTCATAATCAATCTCTCCTTCATTAGCATCACCCTCTTCAATATCTGCCTGTTCAGTTTCAGCAGCGGGTGATTCTTCGTCAGCAGCGCCTTCAGTCACAACCAATCCCAACCGCCTCATAACTTCGGAGATCGGAGCAGTTTTAGCAGCTTCGGTTTCCTCACCGTCGCATGTAACCCTGGATGTTGAGCGCACCCTGACCATCTGATGTTGAATTTCTTGTGTTTTGATGAAGTTGAGAATTTTTTATCTTTTGCCGAAGCTCCTTCTTGTCACAAAGCTAGAGAAAAATGATCCTTCGATTGAGAATGCAGTGAACAAGCTTCGGCGGTGGTCAAATTTTTTGGCAGCACAACAGTGCAATAGCAGTAAATGCTGTGGTAACTTCACAACTACCCATGTGTTTATATAGTGCTGCAGGTGGGAAGGTGAATCATCAAGTCACTCGCACCCGCTGAACAGTCACCCGCACCCGCTGAACGGTGGACCACTCGGCGCCTGGAAGGTGAATTGCTAGATCGCTCGTATACACTGAATGGTGGACCACCCGACGCTGGGAGTATTTTAATCGTTTCTCGGCAACGAGCTCAGGGAAGGTGTCTTTTGGACCTTCGGCATTCCGAAGCCTGAGAGAGTTTTTCACGGATCGAGCTCATCACGAAAAACGATCTAGTACCGTGAAGGGGCTACTGTTGGGGGTCTGCTTCTTGTCGCCGAAGGTCCCATAAGAAGAAACACCTTCGGAAGATTGACAGAAAGCCGAAGCTATCAATCAGAAGGCCTCAGAGTACATTTTCAAAGGCACCGACTTAAAGATGAAATGACCAATTGGCCCATGATAATTTGTCTTATGATTGTAAACTTTTGTAAAGGGCATGAATCTAATTCCCCACAGGTTGCGTCCTGTGCCTATAAATAGATGAATAGTACCCCTGTACTGTTCACGCTATCCTGTAATTGCTCACGCGTAACACTTGGATCTTTGCCTTCTCTCAAGCCGAAGGTATAAATGTAATTAAATTTTATATTTAATTATTCAAGTTTGTATAATGATAAACATATGAATGACATTACATGTTTTTTTGCATAATCTTTCATGTTTCATATGTTTCATCTTTCATTATTTTACAACCGTGATCATGAAGGTACGTCCTTCATGACCTTCGTCCGAAGATAGTTATATCATAAGGGAAATAATGCTTTGAAGGACGAAGGACTTTAACATTTAATACTTCGTGTTGCCTTGTTCTTGACTCATAGCATTTGAGAACAAGTCCCCAATAGTTACATTCATCAAATATTTTGAAAGAAGCATCTTTCCTTCTTCACAGCTTTGTTATTGGTGCGATATGATGTAATGCTTATGCGATATGATGCGATGATATGATGTAGCATGATGTTTGTGCCAAAGACACACACCCACACGAAAACACACCCAGACTCTGCATTCCCTTAGGAACGGCTTTTGAGTCTCTTCACCTTTTACTTAGGTGATATTTCATCTCTGCATCCCCTTGGGAACGACTTTGGAGCTAAGCTCTGCATCCCCTTAGGAACGACTTTGGAGCTTCTTCACCTTTTATTTCGATGGCATTTAAGCTCTGCATCCCCTTAGGAACGACTTTGTAGCTTCTTCACCTTTTATTTCGGTGGCATCTTAGCTCTGCATTCCTTTAGGAACGACTTTTGAGCTTCATAACTTACTCTGCGCTCCCTTAGGAACGACTTTGTAGCTTCGGAACTTACTCTGCGCTCCCTTAGGAACGACTTTGTAGCTTCAGAAGCATTGTTAAGGGGATGCGCTCCACAGTCGATGGTGTGTCCAAAGTATTATTACATCAGATTGGAGACTAATACTTCGTGAATTGTTTTTCATGCAAGAAAATAAAATGGTGGAAAAAACAAAGATACACCAGGTTAGGATATTCTTTAATCGAATCACCGTGGCACCTTTAATAGATGTGCTTCGACTCAGGCACAGTGTTGTTAACTGTGCAAGCTTCGGACTCCTCCCGAAGGCCATGCTGTTGCTGAGCGTGGTGATGCCCTTCTAGCTATTGACTGCGAACCAAGGCAGGTGCTAACGGTGGTGGTGGCAAATGGGCCCTGGAAGCTTGAGAATGGCTTGCCGAAGCGATAGAGGTCGTAGGCTGTTGATTGCCTACATACTCCGGGACGTAGGGAGAGTAGCACGAAGCGGTATGTAGAACCTGCTTCGGCTGATTCTGCCGTGCTTCAGCTTCGGCAATTTCTTTCTGCTTCTAAATCATAACTTGGCACGTTCTTGTGGTATGCCCCTTATCTTCACCCTAGAACAGACAAAACAGTTTCCTGGGCTGATCTCCATATCTTCCTCCGAAGCTTCTCCCCCCTCTGCCTCTTTTAGTCGGTGGCCTGAAAGAGCTTTGTTGTGCTCCTGAGGACTGAGAGCTGTGTTGCTGCCTTTGAGTGTGGTTTCCCTTGTCGTCACTTGAGCTGGCATTATGGATTGACCTAACATGCCTAGGGTGGAATCTTCCTCCGAAGCCCCAAGCCATCTCAGAGTATCTGTAGGCTTCTTCCCTTCTTTGCCAAAAGTCATTGTCGGCTCTGATGTACTCATCCATTTTCTGGAGAAGCTTCTCCAAAGTTTGTGGTGGCTTCCTTGCAAAATATTACGCCATTGGTCCTGGTCTGAGCCCCTTGATCATGGCCTCAATGACAATCTCATTGGGCACTGTAGGCGCCTGGGCTCTCAATCGTAGGAACCTTCGGACATACGCCTAGAGGTACTCTTCCTGGTCTTGTGTGCACTGGAACAGAGCTTGGGCAGTAACTGGCTTTGTTTGGTAACCTTGGAAGCTAGTGACCAACATGTCTTTTAGCTTCTGCCACGATGTAATTGTCCCCAGCCGAAGAGAAGAATACCATGTTTGAGCTACACTCCTGACTGAAAGACTTCGCAATGACGGCAGTGTTGCCCCCATATGAGGATATGGTTGCTTCGTAGCTCATCAAAAACTGCTTCGGATCTGAATCCCATCATACATGGGGAGCTGAGGTGGCTTATAAGATAGTGGCCACGGGGTAGCCTGCAATTCTGCTGCCAAGGGAGAAGCTTCATCAAAAGCAAAGTTGCCATGGTGAAAATCACTGTACCATTCATCATCATTGATTGAGCTATCTTGACGAAGCTCCTTGTGTTGGGGTCTTCGGTCTTGGTCATCTTGAGTGAGGTGATGCATTTCTTCAACGGCCTCGTCGATCTTTTTCTGAAGTGCGAGTCGAATCATCTTTTCCCTTTTCCTTTGTACCTATTGGTGGATAGCCTCCAAATCCCTGATCTCCTGATCTAGCTCCTCCTCCTGAGGTGTTGGGCTAGTAGCCTTCCTCTTCTGGCTCTTAGCGTCTCGCAGTGTCTCCTAATTTGTGTCCAGTGGTTGCAGGGCAGCCCCTGGCACTGTTGTCTTCTTCGGCGGCATTACAAAAGTCGATGCTTGCCGAAGGTGGTCGATTGAGTTCACCGGAGGTGGGCGCCAATGTTGGTCACTTGTTCTCAAATGCTACAGATCTAGAACAAGGCAACACAATTGTTAATGGTAAAAGACCTTCATCTTTCGTAGCATTATTCCCTTTCGGATATAATGATCTTCAGACGAAGGTCATGAAGGACGTAGCTTCATCATCTCAATATATAAATATGAATATAAATATAAATATGAATAATAGTGTGAGAGAACACTAAAGAATGAAAGACAATGATCAGATGCTCACAATTTATTTATATTCATATCCACATATAAGAATCAACATTAATGATATTTATAATACAAAGGTATCTTTGGTTCGCCAGAAGGTGGGAATGCTAAGATGACGCGAGAGAGAGATTACAATCCAGTGTGAACAGTACGGTGCTACTGTTCATCTATTTATAGGCACGAGACGCAGCCCGGATAAGATTACATTCATACCCCTGACATTTACTCTTAGTTATAATACAAGTTATCAAGGACTAAGTAGTCTTTTTCCCCTTTAGGTTGGTTTCGTCTTCCATCGAAGCCGAAGCTCCTTGAGCCACAGCTTCGGCGTCCATCCACATCACCTTTGGGTTGCATATTCTTATCACACGCCTTTATCATGAGAGAACTTTCATCCCAAAGCCGAAGCTTCCTGTAATAGTCTATCATACTGAAAACAAATGGTTAGTCATGTTTTTGAGGACCTTCGGAAGAGGAAGGCCACCAACATGGCCAATGCTAGCTTTATGTGGAGTTAGGCTGCTAGCAGGTTGCTTTTACTTTGTAAGGTTTTAACCATTAATATAAGCCAAATTTTATCATAGACCCAAGTTATTATCCCAAAAGATATCTCCTCAAAGAGGAAATGCCATAATTTATAGTTTGAGTATCATCATTCAACCATCATCATAAATGTATCCAGACTATCTCAAATCAAAGGAGCTCCCAAGGCCACTCTTAACCGTGAGCATAACTAATATATCAGTTCCTAACCCTCTGCAGAGGTCGCACACTTTACCCACGAGTCGTGATTCCTTTTGCCTTGGGCTGTCTAGACCCTTAAACGCTCCCAAAGTGAGTCGACATGGTTTCACTACATAGCATTTACAAAGATTCATTAAAGGTATAATTGCCTGTTAGGATTCTCAAGGTTTGATAAACACAGTACTTCTCCCTGGAGGGGTGACAAAAAAGCAAAACGAAAGAACCTCGGCACCCCTCCTCAGTAGAGATAGTACTATTCTGCCCTCATGGTTGCACTGTTTCCCAGGTGGTCATCCAACGAACAGGTCCTTATGAATAAGTACTCGGGAGACAACCCGAATCTCCTTTAGTGTATCAAGTTCATCATCATATCCAGAATAAAAACATTATATCATAAATGTCACAATCGATTTTTAGAAGGTAAACCGAATGCGAACTATGTACGTGCCAGGATCAGAAATTCACACACACAGTGATTACATAATTGGACATCATCACACAATGCTCAAAATATTAGTGGAATTAAGTACTTTATTACATCATGATGTCTAAAACATCCAAAAGTAATTAACTTAAACCATAATCAAAGTGATGAACAAAACGCAGTACGATAAGGCCTTCACAGGCAGCTGACTGGGGGTTTGCCACGAATCTATTCTAGAACTCGTCGAAGTCCTGAAAGTCTTCTACATTGCCTTCATCTTCTCGTAAGCACTGGTTGCAATGGGGACAATCTGGTGTTTGGTGTTTTAAGCAAGGGTGAGTACACATCAACGTACTCAGCAAATGTCTTGTTTGGCTAAAGTGGACTAGTTGTATGTGGGGTGAAGCTTAAAGCAGTTGCTTTTAGTTGGTCAGGTATTTATTACTATTAGAGAGCCAAGTTTTAGCAATAATCCCAAGTTATTAACCGAAATAGTATTCCCTCCAAGAGGAAATACCATAATCCATAATTATAATCATCATCATAAAGGGTCCAGAGTAACTCTAATCAAAGGAGCTCCCAAGACTGCCCATAACCCTGAGCATGGCTAATATACCAATTTCTAACCCTCTGCAGAGGTCGCACACTTTATCCACGAGCCTTGATCCCTTTTTGCCTCGTGTTGTACAGACCCTTAAACACTCCCAAAGTGAGTCGGCAAGGTTTCACTATATAGCCTTTACAAAGATTTCCCTGAGGTTGTAGCCGTCCGTTAGGTTTCTCCAGTTTGATAAACATAGTACCTCTCCCCACAGGAGGGGTGACTAACAAAAGCAAAACGAACGAACCTCGGCACCCAGCCTCGGCAGAGCAAGTACTATGCCTGGACCCCATTGACGCCACGACGGCGAAGCCGACTACACCTCAAGTTCCTCAAATTAATCAGCTAAGGGCGTCCCATACCACCCTCATGGTTGTACTATTTTCCCAGGTGGTCATCCAACGAACAGGTCCTTACGGAGAGGTACTCGGGAAACAGCTCGAGTCCCCTAAAGTGATACAAGTTCATCATCATAAGCAAGATATCATCATCGTATCATAAATACTCTCATCATGTTCATCGATTAAAGTAAAGCAATAGCATGACACTAATCATAGTAGCCAATTCCTAAAGGATAACCAAGGACGGGAAAAAACAATGGTATGCGGGACAATGAATTATAAAATAAGTAGGACATAATGGGTCAGAGGACACTTGCCTTCACTAGGTTGCTGCTCAGGAAAATCTCCTGCAACACTCTCGAGAACTAGGGACTACTCGTTGTCTACGCAATGCAATCATTCATTCAACACACTTGAGGAATAACAAAAGAGCAGTACACCAAACATATGCAATAGAGTAAACACATGTTCAATAGGAAGGTAAAGACATATATGTGCATTCTAAGTTTGGGGTAAATTTTTATGCCAAGTGGTCTATTGTTCTCTAACTAAGTCTATCTTATTCAATTACCTACTCATAAAGTTATTTCAGGGATGGGATTATACATTAACTAGAGTTGGGTCTATAGAGTTAGGCACTTGAACATTCATTAGGATTCCTATCTTCATTTTATTCCTAATAAAGTTTCTATAACCTCAACTCTAACCTAGAGGACAACTATAAAATTGAGACATGGAAACAGTAGACGAACATGATTTTAATAGATAGAAAATAACATAATGAACATTTTGCAATTTGAACCACCCAATTTGGAGTTCATATGACAAAGTTATGAATTTTGGAAGTTTTAGAATTCAAAAGACCTAATTCAGACACATTCTTGTGATTAAATTAAAGTCTAGGGGTCTCTCTGCAAGAAACCTGGGACTCAGGCGAAAGAAACCAGGATGATGGATAGATTTCCGGAAAGCCTAGGGTTTCTTTAACAAAAAAACTAGGCGAAGGGGTATCGGGCAACCTCGGCCATCATATCTCAAATCAACGGCCGAGAACATATCCCACGCGCGAGCGTGCGGGTGTGTGCGTGACTAATAGGCGGGCTAGGGCGGTCAGTGGCTCGGGGGTAAGGGCGGGGCTGATAGGTCGGGCCTAGCACCAGGAGCGTAGGCGACTGACGAGCGGGGCCTAGGGGGAGGGGCGCCAATGCGAACCGGTATCCGGAGATCTGGGCCGTTGGATCAGAGGTGGGCGACTGAGATTGGGCACCCATGGGTTTAACGACTTTAGGTGGAGCCACTCTTTCCTACGGCAGTGAGGTCACCGGAGACGAGGTGGGCTCGGGTTCCAGGGGGTCTACGGTCGCCTAAGCGGGCCAGGTGTAATACCCAAATTTTGGGATTTATAAAAACACTTAAGTATTGGAGATTATAAAAGTTTTATATGATTACTGGTTTTCTTTTCTCCTTTTTGCATATTCATATAATGGGTTCAAATTAAACCCCCAATAATTATATGCAGTAAATGTGCATTTCCATGCTAGATTTGGTTTTGTTATGTGGCATCTTCGCTTGAATCTTGAGATTTGAACTTGTCTAAATGGGCATTTTAAAACTAAAATGGAAAAAAAGAAAAAGAAGAAGAACTAGAGAAACCAGCTCGTGGGCTGGTAATCCTCTCGGCCAGCCCAACTACCACTGCACTAAGCCCATCTAACCCCATCTCACCTCCTCCCACCGCTTGGCCTAGTCCGTCAGTGCGCCCGTCCGCTGACAGACGGGGCCTGCAGGGCAGCCTAATCCACTCGCTCTTGCCCCGCTCCGAGTCAGTGTCGACAAGTGCGGCCCAGCGGGCAGACACCCACGTTGTGTCTTGCCTCTATTCCCCTGGCGCGTGGACCCTGCGTGACAGCCCATCTTCGTCTACCCCATGGAGATTGGAACAGTAAGGGTTGATTTGGTGACAAGGGGATCACGGGAGGATTGGAAGGGATTGAGGGGGGAAATAAACTAATTTCCCCCTCAATCCCCTCCCATCCTCCCGTGATCCCTGGTCACCAAATCAGCCCTAAGCTGCTGGGATCCGATTCCTACGTCGTTAGCGTGATCGGTGCGATTGTGGTTGCCTTGGGATTTAAAAGCCCAGGACCCTGCATTTTTCCCCCATGCCTTTGGATCGAGCCAACCTCGCCACTGAAACACTGGCCACCAACGAGAGAGAGAGCCCAGAGAGGGAGAGTGTGCGCCGCCACCGTGGGTGATGGGCTATCGGTGTCGGGAGGCTCTCTACAATTCGTTGGAGATCTTCGCTGAATCCCGAGGAAGGAGTCCGTGCCCGTTGCGGTCGTGGGAGTTCGCTGGTACTTCACCAATCGCTCGACTAAGTAATCGCGCCGCCGCAGATTCACAGGCTGCCGTGGGCAACATCGTTGGCGCCTAGTCCATCGGTAGGAGCACCCCTGTCTGTTTCGCCATGTTCCCCACGTTGTTTAGCACTTAATCGTATAATACGGAGCTCTCCAGTGCCGCCACGCTGCCTGGGTAGTATTGGGTGGCGTTTTTGGGGCGTTAGATGGGACGAGGACGCCCCAGATTAGACTAGGGGTCACGTTGCTGCTCGGATCTGGGTGTGCCGTCCGATCAGATTCGTAGGGCCTTGTCTGATTTCTGTGGTGATTGAATCTAGGCAATTGATCTGGGATCCTAGGGCTGCGATTGCGTACCGTTTCGTCGTTTACATAATTAAATCTGGACCATTGAATTGGGATCGTGCGGATCTGGACGAAGGATACCCCTTCGGGCCATCTCGTTTGCTAAAGGGGCCTTGGGGACTCAAGTAATCAACCCGCCATCCTCAACATATAGAAAATAATTAAACCTAGGTCCTGAAAATTTACAGTGAAGACCTCGAGCTTAGTTAAATTAATGGATGTAGCCCATTGACTTTGTTACTGATAGAATTAATATTGAAAATGATTTTCTATTATTGAAATAATTCCATAACATTATAAAATTCATAATTAATTTAGTTTAACTCCTTTTTGATCCATTCTAGTTGCATTGAATTCATATTAATATGGTTTATCATCTAGTCACTTCATTTTGTTATGAAACATAGGTTAAAATCATGTACTTAATTTGTGTTATATTAAACACCTGAACCTTTAGAAATCATAACTTCATAACTGTAACTCCGAATTTAGTGGTTCTCGAACCTAGGATCTCGTTACGATGCGTAGATTATTATCATGCATTATGTTCTTCTGTTTGGTGTAATGTTAATTTCTCCTATGCAATGTCTGTTTGTATTATTGTGAGTTGACGAGCAAGTGACCGAAGACCTTGGTACTCAGCAGTTGGAAACTACTGAGCATGAGCTCATTGAAGGCAAGTTGTGTCATTGATCACTTTTCTTTAGCCAATAATGTTACTGTTAATCATTATGATCTGCATAGGTTAATTTTGATGGGACCCAATAGGTCACCCTAGTTTGGACATCTTTACACCTTGTTTACCACTGAACTTTTTGGCTAGTATATGCTATTGCTTTATGTGGTTTTGGGTGTTAAGATACACATTATTCATGATCATGCTTTTATTACAAATGGGGTATTTATTGTTCATGAAAAGATCATTAAGTTATTTGGAACATGGAGTGACCACTCAGGAAAACTGTGCTACCACAAGGGTGGAATGGGACGCCCTTGGCCAAGTAATTAGGAAACCTAGGGAGACACTACCATACCTGAAAAGGGCAAGCGGGGAGGTGTTGCCTGTAGAGTATAGGGAGGTTCTCGGGTTGAACTGTCTGTTTAGCTTTCCGAACGAGGGTTTCCTATGCTTCCTTCTTCCTGAATCCGTAGTGGGTTTTCTCAAACTAGTGCACCTTTGAAAGGCCTCGTACTGCTACCCTATCTCGTATCCTCGGTAGAGATGAATGAGACTTCTAGACCCCTTGGCAAATGGGTAGCATGGCTTGTGGATAAAGATGTGTAACCTCTACAGAGTGTAAAACTGGTATATCCGTCGTGCTCACGGTTATGAGCGGCTCGGACCCTCACATGAGTAACTTATGGAATTAAATTTAATTGGTCATTTGCATCGCATTGTAGTTTACTTATTAATTATGATCTCTCATAATTTGGGCTGGTATTCACTTATACTTAGTAACTGCTAATAAAAACTTGACCAACTTATTAAAAGCAATGCTTTGTCTTAACCATTATTTGTTGATCAGCCGACACTACACATGAGCCCCCCCCCCACTTTTGGTGAGCTCATGCACATTATTCCCCACACTTGTTGAGCTATGAACTTTTGTCCTATCTCACCTTTGACTGTTCTACTCTGACTACTCTTATCTTTTCTACTCTAGACAGACATAACGGATTCCACACCTTGGAATCCAATATTTATGGATCCCGAAAGAGATAGGAGACCTAAGAAAAAAAATTAATTATATATTTTTCTTTATTTAAGTGTTTCAATGTTTGTTTTGATGATAAATGCTTAATTTGCTTCTTTGATTGACTAAAATAGTATAGTAGGGCATTCTAGCATGTACCACCATAGGGTAATGTATTAGTATTAAGTAGATGACAATCTAATTCACTGAGCTATTATGACCCAAAGGATTGTGACCTAAAATATGGGTGTCTCGTAATTATTCGTCATATATGCAATTCTATCTTACCACGTGTTTCTAACACAGATGGTCAATACCAAGAAGGGAGGCGGTATCGATCTACTTGCTCGCATCCATCGCACAAGGATAGCTACCCAACCACAACCGGAGATGAATCCTCCTCTGAATCCTCCACTGGCTAGGACAGATCCTATTGCTGCTGCTCAGATACAGCTACTGCAGGAGATGGCTAACACCATGACGGAAATGCAAGCGCAAATCCGTCAAGAGCATCAGGAGATGGGTCATGAGCGTTAGGAAATCCATCAAGAACGGCTGAAACGGCAGCAACTACCACCTCCACCACCACCAGCTCTAACCCAGGACAAGCACCGGGAATTCATGATTCACAAGACACCCACCTTCCGTAGCTCTCTAGATCCTCTTCAGGCAGATGATTGGCTGAAGACAGTGGACAAAATGCTCAACATCACTCAGTGCATTGATTGAGAGAAGGTTCTCTACGCATCGGGTCGCCTCATTTGCCCCGCTGCTGAATGGTGGGACTCCTATTGTGCTGCTCATGCTGCTGCTAATACCATTACTTAGGCAGAGTTCTCCACACATTTCAGGAATTATCGTATTCCTGCTGGTCTGATGAAAATCAAGAAGAAGGAGTTCTTGTCAGTCAAGCAGGGCAAAACGACAGTGAGTGAATACAGAGATAAATTCATTCAGCTATCAAGGTATGCTGCAGAGGAGGTTGCTGGTGACGAGAGGAAACAGGACCAGTTCCTGGATGGACTTATTGGGCTACTCTAGTACCAGATGATGTCTCACACCTTTCCATCTTGCTCGTCCTGGAGAAGGGCAACAGTCGCACCAGCGACCTGCTCTAAAGACACCACATGCTACACCGCAAACTTCGCGTCCTCATCATGCTGCCCCCACTGGCACCCCGGCGAGACCTGTTGGCCAGAACATCGCTACAGGCACCACATGCTTCAAGTGTGGTGAGGTTGGGCATTATGCTATGTCTGACCAAAGAGGAACCCCAACACTCTGGCTCGAGGTGGTACTCAGGGCAAGCAGACACAGACTCCAGCCAGCAACCGTGGTTATAGCATCGCAAGGGTTAATCAAATCAATACTGAAGCTACTGAGGATAGTTCTAGCATCATCATTGGTATGCTCTTCATTAATTCTGTGCCAGCTACTATACTTTTTTATTCTAGAGCTTCGCATTCATTCATATCTGCTCCTTATGTTCATACAAATAGTCTACCTTACCTTGCTATGTGTAGACCTATGATAGTCATTACACCTTGTTGGGGACTTGTTCTCAAATGCTATGAATTAGGAACAAGGCAACACAGAAAGAAGGTAATGGTTAATGTCATTCGTCCTTCGAAGCATTATTTCCCTTAGGATATAACGATCTTCGGACGAAGGTCATGAAGGACATACCTTCATCATCACAGTATATGTTAATAAAAGAAGAAGCATATGAAATATAAGAAACAACATGAACTATCACATAATATTATTAACTCATCTTCATTATATTATCATGGAAAAACAGAAACAATATTGAATTACATTTGTACCTTCGGCTTGACAAAAGGTGAAAGTACAAGTGTGACGCACAAGCAAGTACAAATCAGCGTGAATAGTATGGGGTACTGTTCATCTATTTATAAGCACAGGACACAGCCTGTGTGAAATTACATTCATGCCCTTCATGTTTACTATTGACTTATAGACAACCCAGTGGGGACTAGATAGCCTTTTCCCCTTTAAGTCGGTTCCCTTTTCCGCCATTGAGCCGAAGCTCCCTTGCACGTAGCTTCGGAGCAACACCAGTCTTTGTCATGACCATGCTCTTCACATTGTATATAATTTTAACCCGAGTCTGAAGGTACCTGTTCATATGTCACACTTGGAAGACATTGTTAAATCATGTTTTTGAGGACCTTCGGAAGACGAAGGCCCCCAACACACCTAAAGGAGCTTCTGAGGCAACATATATGAGTCATAGAGTAGAAGTAACAACCCTGGGAAAAAAATTTCGGCTATGCCTATAGTGCTAGAAGGAAGTACAATAGACTTAATCCTTGGCATGAACTGGTTAAAATAGTGGAATGGAGTAATACATTGTGCTAGAGGAATAGTAGAGCTTTCTAATCCTGATGGGGATAGATTTGAATTCATAGTTGCACCACCCACATCTAATAGACCTGCTATATACATGATCAACAGTAAATTTGTGGGAGATCACATCAAAATTGTTAGAGAATTCCCAGATGTTTTTCCGGAGGAGTTACCCGGAACGCCACCAGATATGGAAGTGGAGTTTGTTATTGATCTCTTACTAGGGACTGATCCTATTTCTAAAAGACCATATAGAATGTCAGTGGAAGAATTAAAAGAACTTAGGAAATAGCTAACATAATTGCAAGAGTTAGGGTATATTCGTCCGACTTCCTCAGCTTGGGGAGCACCGATTCTGTTTGTTCAGAAGAAGGATGGTTCCTAGAGGATGTGTGTTGATTACAGATCACTTAATGATGTCACAATTAAAAGTAAGTACCTCTTCCCATGTATTGAAGATTTTTTTGATCAGATGAGATGTGCCAGGGTATTCTCTAAAATTGATCTCAGGTCGGGTTATCATCAGATGAAGATCAGGCCTTCAGATATTCCCATAACAGCTTTCTCTACCGGATACGGGCTATATGAGTTCACTATCATGTCGTTTGCCTTCACTAATGTGCCAGCCTACTTCATGAATCTGATGAACAAGGTGTTTATGGAGTATCTTGATAAGTTTGTCATGGTATTCATTGATGACATTCTGATTTATTCCAAGAATGATAGTGATCATGAGGAGCATATGCGATTAGTGTTGTAGAGGTTGAGGGATAATCAACTCTATGCCAAGTTTAGCAAGTGTGAGTTCTGGCTTGATGAAGTACCATTTCTTGGGTATATCATCTCCAAAGGTTGAATATCAGTGAACCTGGCTAAAGTAAGGGAGATAGTGGGATGGAAGATACCAAGTTCGATCACTGAAATCCGGAGTTTCTAGGGACTCGCGGGTTATTACCGGCATTTTATTGAGGGATTCTCCAAGATAGCGAAGCCTATGACCTCACTATTAGAGAAGGGAGAAGAGTTTAAGTGGACTCATGAATGCCAAGAGAGTTTCAATCAGCTAAAGTTTAGGTTGATGTCACCCCCAGTGTTGGTAATGCCAGATCTGCAGAAGGTATTTGACATATATTGTGATGTGTGTCGCTTGAGATTGGGATGTGTTCTTATGCAAGAAGGACACGTCATTGCCTACGCGTCTCGCCAGTTGCAGAAACATGAGCTGAACTATCCCATTCATGACTTAGAACTGGCACCCGTAGTGCATGCTCTCAAGATCTGGAGGTATTATATAATGGGGACAAAGTGCCAAGTCTATACTAATCATAAGTGAAAGGGAATGTGCCCTTGGGCCATTTCTATAAATGGTTTGGTGATTAGATGCTCAACACATATTGTTATGTGCTAAGTGCCAAAGAGATGCAAATGGAAAAGCAAGGTATGATTCTAGCCTTAGTAAATTGTTTTTGGTACTAACATATTATTCTAATTGCTAGGAACCTTGTTGAATCGAGAGAAATCGGATTGGAGAAGTTTAGCTAAGTTCAGCCAAATGTGCAGCAGCCTATGGCGCACCGGACTGTTCGGTGCGCACCGGACATTGTCTGGTGCTTAGGCTGGAGGGTCGGCGAACTGACTGCTCTCGGGAAAGGTTGGATAAGCTGTAGCTATAATTCACCGGACTGTCCGGTGTGGTAGACATGCCCACTCCAACGGTTGATGCCACGATCAGTGGGCGACACGTGGACTTCACCAACGGTCACCAGGTCGCACCGGACATGCCCACTCCAACGGTTGACAGCACGATCAGTGGGCGACACGTGGACTTCACCAGCGGTCACCAGGTCGCTCCAGTGTGCCATAGGGGCTGGTGACTGCAACGGTCGGCTTCACCAGAAAAGGAAGGAAATTACGCACTGTTCACTGTCCGGTGGTGCACCGGACTGTCCGGTGCGCCTACGGACAGAAGGCAACAATGGCCTTCCAAATGGAAATACAACGGCTCCTAGCTGCCTTGGGGCTATAAAAAGGACCCCTAGGTGCATGGAGCAGTACACCAAGCACCCATTAAACATTCTAAGAGACTGAGACTTCGCATAAACGCATCTGGTTCATTGTTATAAAGATTCGAGCACTTCTTTGAGTTGTAACTCCGTTGTGCTGCTTTCGTGTGCTCGTTCTTGTCTTGTGTGCGTGTTGTTGCTGCAACTATCGCTCTTGTGTGTGTTGCTTTCCCCCCTTACTCTTGTGCTCATTCGAGATCATTTGTGTAAGGCGTGAGACACTCCAAAGTTTGGAGATTCGTCACAACGGGATATTGTTAAGATAAAGAAAACTGTGGTATTCAAGTTGATCTTTGGATCACTTGAAAGGGGTTGAATGCAACCCTCATCCATTGGGATGCCACAACGGGGAGTAGGCAAGTATTCCACTTGACTTAACCACGGGATAAAAATCATTGTGTCTCGTGTCTTTATTCCTGTGCGATTCTCTCTCTATCTCCATTCACTTCACTTGAATAATTGCTCTAAGTTTATTACTCACCTTGTGAAGAGCAATTAAGTGAAGAAGTTTACTTCGCTCATACTCCTCTCTCGATCTTGGTCTTAGCTTTCACTAATCCAATATTAGTCCAAGTTTGTTTTGTTAAAGCTGTTTTTATAGGATCACCTATTCACCCCCCCATCTAGGTGCTCTCAATTGGTATCAGAGCCATTCTCTTCATCAAGGGACTAACTGCCCGAAGAGATGGATCCTAAGGGAAACGGGATCGTGATCAATGACAAGGAAAAGGAGAAGGAGACCCTCTATGTTGATGAGCCAAAAGGTGACAAGCCCACCGACTCAGGCTCAAACAACAAAATGAAGGATGGGAAGAAGAAGAGGCGCATCAAGAAAAATATCTACTACAACAGCGACACCTCCTCATCTTCACCAAAGGACGATGACGATGATGACTCATTCACGAAAAAGGAAATGGTTAATCAGAATTATTCTTTCGATTATTCTCGCATGTCGTACAATTCAAATGTTCATTTATTGTCCATTCCACTTGGTAACCTGCCCCCCACTTTTGTGGAGATGATTACTTTTTTGGAGCCATAAAATGCATAGTCATTTATTCTCTCTCCATCCTAGCATTTGGGAAATAGTGGAGAATGGAATGCATTTTGATAGTAGAGATAATCCTGTATTCATTAACAAGCAAATTCATAAGAATGCCTAGGCTACTACTGTGTTGTTAGCATCTCTATGCAGGGATGAGTACAATAAAGTCAGCGGCTTGGACAATGCCAAGCAAATATGGGATACCCTCAAAATCTCTCACGAGGGTAACGACGCCACCATGATCACAAAGATGGAACTAGTGGAACGAGAACTAGGAAGATTTGCCATGAAATGGGGAGAGGAGCCAACCAAAACATACAATAGGCTCAAGACCCTGGTGAACAAGATCCGGAGTTACGGGATCACAAGATGGACGGATCATGACGTCGTTCGACTCATGCTAAGGTCATTTACTGTTATTGATCCTCATCTTGTAAACCTTATCTGTGAAAACCCCAGGTACACCAAGATGACACCCGAGGAAATTCTCAGAAAATTTGTGAGCGAGCGCATGATGGTAAAGGAAGCATGGTATGTGGATGATATTGCAAATGGTTCGCTTCCAGTCTACGAATCACAGCCCATTGCCCTCAAGGCAACAAGCAGCAAAGAGGCGCTACCTAACAAGGTGGCACAAGTGGAGGCTGTCAGGCTCAACGAAGAGGAAATGGCGCTTGTAATCAAGCGCTTAAAGACCTCTTTGAAAGGGCACAAGGAATATCCCAACAAGAACAAATCAAAGGAAAAGTGCTCCTGCTTCAAATGCGGTAAGTCCGGTCATTTGTCCCGATAATAAAAATGACCAGGGACAAGAAAAGAAATGGAAGAAGGAGAAGAAGAAGAACTACAGGAAGGCAAAGGGCGAGGCGCATATCAGCAAGGAATGGGACACCGACTATTCTTCATCTAACTCTGACAATGAAGGACTAGTTGCCTTTGCCTTCGACAAGGCCTCCCTCTTCCCCAACGAATATCACTCGTGCCTCATGGCTAAGGAGAAGAGAGTATGTACACGAGATACCCCCAAGTATACTTCTCCTAGTGATGATGAGTAGACTATAGTGATCTCTTTAAGGGTTTAGATAGATCTAAAACAGATAAGATCAATGAACTAATTGATGCCCTTAATGAGAAACATAGGTTGTTAGAAAAACAAGAAGATATTCTTTATGAGGAACATGATAAACTTGTTAATGCTGAAAAATATCTTGCTTTAGAAGTTAATAGAAATGAACTTCTTTCTTCTGAATTACCTTCTTGTAATGATTCTATTTCTAGTCTTAAGAATTCAAATGCCGATTTAAATGCTAAGCTAGAAAAAATAAATGTTGCTAGTCTAACTGTGGAGCATGTTGTTATTTGCAATAGATGTAAAGATGTCGATGTTGATGCTTGTAATACCCATGCTACCACAATTCTTAAGTTGAATGATGAGATTTCACATCTTAATGGTCAAATTAAAATTTGCAAGAATGATTATGAAAAATTAAAATTTGCCAGGGATGCCTACACCATTGGTAAACACCCCTTCATTAAGGATGGACTTGGTTTCCAAAAGGGAACCAAAACTTAACAAGCCAAAGGGCCTCCAATCTCATCAAGGAGAAAGGGAAGGCTCCTATGGCTAGTAGCTCTCATTCTTCACTTGACAAAAAGAACCATGCCTATCTCTATGCTCATGTTAAGAATGTTTCTAGTGTTGCTCATCATTATAGGTGTTATAATCATGTTGTTTTACCTACTCGTCATGATGTTGTTTTTAATTCTCATGCCATGTTTGCATCTTCTAGCTCTTCGTATGCTCATGGTAGGAATAGACCTAGGCGCCATGTTCATCATGTTGCTTCTCATGCACCTAGGAATGCATGATATGGACCAACCATGCTTTATCAAACTTATGATGCTTCATTTGTTCTTATGTGCAAAAATGATAAAGTAGTTGCTAGAAATTTGGGGCCTTAGTGCAAGGGAGATAAAACTTGCATCTAGGTTCCAAAGTCTTTTGTGACTAACCTTGTAGGACCTAGCAAGAGTTGGGTACCTAAATCCCAAGCTTAAATTACCCTGTAGGTTGATGCATCCGGGGGCACAAGCTGGATCATTGATAGCAGATGCAGAAACCACTTGATGGGGGAGAAGAAAATGTTCACCTCCTATGTCAAGAACAAGGATTCCTAAGACACGATCATCTCTAGAGATGGGAATCATGGCAAGGTCAAAGGCTTGGTTAAAATAGCCATCACTACCGAGCATTCAATTTCTAATGTGTTTATAGTAGAATCGCTCGGTTACAATTTGCTTTTTGTAAGCCAATTGTGTCATATGGGATACAATTGTTTATTTACAAATATTGATGTATCTGTCTCTAGAAGAAGTGATGGTTCAATAGCTTTTAAAGGTGTTGTTGGAACTCGCTAACTCGTGATCAGCTAAGCTCAAACAGTGGGATAATGGGAAACAGTTTGATCCTGATAAAAATAGTGTATTAGGGGAATAGTGTTTATCTTTGTCCCACGCAATGGTACAGTACGAGGGTATTTATACGTAACCGAGGGTCGGCCCTGCCCCGTCAAAGATGACTATACCCTTAGTTAACTACGTTATCCCCGAAATATTCCCCTTGAGGGGTTATGGAGGGTCATTACAGTGTAATCAATTACAAACATGGGCTGACCCACTACCAACCCTGCCTGCGTGGTGGCCTATGGTTGGGATCCTGTAGCATGGGCTGACTATACACGGGCCCTCTATTACAATTAGTGGCAGGTTACAATGCACGGTCTTCGCAGTCTTGATTGTTCAGTCTCCGTAGTCCTCTATGGTCTTCGCCCTAGCCTGTCCGGGCGAAGGTAGCACCTGAGTCTTCACCTGCGTGTTCTCCCTGTGCACTTCCTAATGTACCTCAATCTTCAGGCCTTCGAGGTCTCCAATCTTGAATCCTCTAGCACTGGCCTCTCGAGCGAGGGGGCGTTACGCCTTTGCCCCAGCATTTGTTCTCTGAGGGACCAGTTCGACTAAGTCAGCTGGTGTCGAAGTCTGTTGTAAGATGGCGAAAATGCTGCCCTCGCTCGAAGTGGTCTCGTGGGGATTTTTGAAATGTGACTGTTACTATGGGACTGTTGAGTTCCCGAGGTGTTGCTCCTGGCCTATAAAAAGCCAGGCTTGGCTGAAGCTTTTCAGTTATTTGAGCGTGCGCTGCCAAAACCCTAGCTCTTTCATTTGCTTGCTTGCCCTCTCTGCTCTCGCTCTGCCGGAGATCTGGCCTGCATCAAGCAGACTGCCCACCGCCACCGATGGTACATGACCATGTCGTCCTCTTCCTCATCGTCGTCCACCACGAGCACGTCATCGACCACGCCATCGTCTGAGTAGACGATTAGCTATTCTGCGACGGTGGACCTACAACCCGGTCATATGGTTGAATTTGGGACCTCGAGGATTTACTCGGGCCACATGCTGGAGATGCAACAGCTGGGTTACTTTGGAAGCGGAGTTGGGCGGGCTCCAGGGGCTGAAGATGTCCCTGAGTCGGTGGGGGAGTTGGTTGTTTTTGAAGCTTTTTTTGCTGCTGGTCTTTGTTTGCCAGCACATCGGTTCGTAGTTGAAGTCCTACGGAGATTTGAGTTACAAACTCATCAATTGACACCGAACACTATGGCGGCGCTGGCGAAGTATGTGTGTGCTGTGTCCTCATATGGTGGGCAACCATCTATTGAAGTATTCGCGAAAAATTATTGTCTGCACTGGCAAAATAGGAAGATAGGTGGAATGATTGCTCAGTTTGGGTCCTGCACCTTTACATCGAGGACTGGAAAGACCTCAGCTAAAGTTATCGAGATTGTTCCATGTGCGAAAAATAAGTGGGGTAACTAGTGGGAGTTTTGGTTTTATGTGGCACCAGGCGACGTCGAAGGGTTGCTCAGTTTGCCCCAGCTATCTTGTGCTCGGATTGTTATGTGGCATTTCCACAGTTTAAGGTGGAGAAGGGGATCAAGACGAGGAGGCCGCTACGCAACCCATCTGAACAGTGGACATGACTTGATGGAAGAGTTCATCGCTTGCAGAGTGTGGCCGTTGGCGCACGGGTGGGCTTTTGGCGAGATTATACCTCGCCAGATGCCAACCCTAGGGGATAAATTGGTGCGAAGCCCAGCCTTCGTTGTGGACTTGCACGGGCGGGATGCGGTCACTTTCGTGCTGGAAGTGGAGTCAGAGGCTGTTAAGATTGTCGAAAAATATGCGCTGAAGACTGAAATGTTAAGGAGATGGGATATTCACGGTTCCAAAGTGAGGTTGAATCGTGTCTTCGAATTAAATAAATTGCCTTATGATCCCTACCCGGAAAGGGGACTCCGCTGATGCCGGCGATGATCGAGGCAAGCAAGTGAAACCCCGAGCCGACGAAGGCACCTCAAAGGAAAAGGCTCCGGTTGCAGCCGCTCAGATGAGCAAATTAGGTATGGGGGATGATGAGACTGGGCTGAGGGCCACTTGGAGTTTTGTTGATGAGTTAATGGAGACGTGTGTGGTTCCCTGGGAATTGATGTCTTCGCCCGAGCTCCGGGAAACTTCTTTCGCGCTTGCTGAAGGTTACCGGGGGTCGATGGCCTAGGAATGACCCTATAACCTTGGCCGCTAGCGATGATTTATTTACTTCTCGATTGGCTTGTGATTTGAGAATTTTTCCTTACGGGAGGAATATTGGTGCTGTTGTATCAGCAGTGATGGAGAGAGATCACCAAGATGCTCAGTGAAAGAAGCATAAGGCCCCCATTTGGCTAGTGAACCCGCACCGAGAAGCGAAGCTGGCGCGAAGGCTGTTGCCCCATCTGTGGCAATGCCTCCGCTCGCAGCGCCTGCTGCCGCTGCGAGACTCCCTTCGTCGCCACGCACGACTGAAACAACAGTGTCAGGGACCAGCGGGGCAACCTAGGAGTTGTTAGTAGACGACTACCTGGTGGGAGGCGTTACCATGTTTGATGCCCAGACTAGGCTGCCGCCTACTGATGAGTTGTCTTGATTTCTCTTAGTCAGGCATATCCATGTTTCTAACTTAGTTGTGGTGAAGGGGTAGAGGCTGGGCAGTTGGCAGTGGTACCGTCGACAGTGGCTAGGGCAAAGGGCGACACGGGGACCTCGGAGGACCAGTGGTCTAAATTTTGCGCCGTCGCTAGAGGCGGAGGCGAACTTGCCTCGGCCGCCGCTGCTGCTGGCATGGCTGCGTCTGCCATGCAGTAGCTGTGATTTGTGAGTTTGTGTAATTATTATTCATATATATATATGGTAATTTTGTTCTATTGTACTGAGTTTGGATGTTTGATGTCAGGTGACTATCTTCGCCGAGCTAGTTGCCTCGGGGGTGCTGACCTCGTAGTTTGTTTCCAAGAGGATACGGCTTGAGGGAAGGATTGAGCGCTTTCGAACGCAGCATATTGAGGCGGTTAGGGATAAGTCGGCAAACAAAAATAAGAGTCGGAACCTCCTCGAGAAGCTAACAGCACTAGAGAAGGAAAAAGAGGACCTTGGTCGCCGACTTACTAATGAGGAGGATGCGGAAGAAGCCCGCGCAGAGGCTTAGGCTGCCCACGTGGAGTCTCAGGCCGCCAGACGCGCACCGCCGACATGGAGCTAGAGTTAAAGAATATGCGCGGACACAGCGAAAGGGGAGACTTCCACCCGCGCTGGGGTTGAACGAACGCACATGCTTTTCAAGGATGCATACCGTGACCTTGGCGCGCAGCCCACCCCCTTTGACGAATCGGGGGAGGAGGTGGGGAAACACTTTCTGGGGTAGCTTCAAGATGTGTTGGAGTCGCTCCTGTCTATCATGACGGGTCTCATGTCCTACGCGTCTCTCGTTACCTGTGAGGGGGCTACGAATGCTTTGTCCCGAGATGGATGGAGGCATTTCGAAGTCTTCGACCGAGCGAACAAGGACTTCGATCGTGGAGTATTCCAGATTGAAGATGACATGCTGAAGCGCTCCGCTGGGGCACTTTACGATAGGATGTGGGGTCCCCACAACCGCGACATCGTTCGAGAAAGGGAGGACCGAGCGCTGGCACAGGTATGTTGTTGGTTTGGCGAGGGGTGTTGTGTGTGTTCGTTGTTTGAAAATGTTGTTGTACTGTCTTCGCATGTGATGAACGAATAAGATGTGGAGGACCTCGCTGGCCTTGAAAGCTCGGTGACCCGGAGGGATGCTTCGGTAGAGGTAGGAGCCAAAGAGCAAACGACGCTTCCAGGAGGTGCCGCTGAGGGTCCAGCGGTGGCATATGCTTTGGTGCAGGTTGAGAGAATGTAATAGGGGGTAGACTGATAGTGTTAGTTTGTTCGATACTGAAGATCAGTTGTTGCGTAGGTTCCGGTGTCCGGGCCTGCGCAAGCAAACCCTGATGAAGCTTTGAGTGATGATATTTTGATGGATGCAAATGCAATGTCTCTTAGTGGTAATGTGTCGGGGGAGTCATACTTTGGGTCATGGCCTTCGGAGGGTGAAAAATTGGGGAGCCCTTTTTCGTGGACTGATGATGAATCCTTGGAAGATGATTTAGACTATTTTGCGGCATTGGATTTAGCTGCAGCGGAGTCTCTGTTGAGGACCACCCCCATGAAGCGCCGGTGACTTCGATCGGTGCATTCCCAGGTGACTTGCGCGGGCGAAAAAAGATGGGATGTCGAAACAAAGCGTCGGTGAGTCTTCGCAAGGTGTTAGAAGACATCGCCGAATGGGCATGGAAAGGTCACGTCTTTGGATCAGACCACGGCTAGATCAGGGTGCTCGTCGCTAGTTTCTGGCATCGATGTCTGGGTCGTGTAACGGGAAAGGTGTCACACCCAGGTTTTAGGGGTCCAAAACCCGGGCGCGAAATAAAGACCAGGTGTGCTAGGACCAAGTCTCACACATATGATGAATAGTGGTACAGAAACGAATGTCACATCTTTACTATATAGTAGGAGTTCTGTACAAAATAAATAAATAGTTACATCATAAGGAAAAAACAATCCAGCAACCCAAAGTTGACTGGGAGATGACGGCCTAGACCTCTCATGAACTCGTCACAGCATCCTCCATACGCCTCATCCTGCGGTACCTGTTCTTGACCTGTGGGGGTGTGAGACAGCAAGAGGGAGCTCACATACGTTCATCGTTCAACAAGTTGTAGGGAATAATGTGCATGAACTCGCCAAAGGTGGGAGCTCATATGAAGTGTAAGGCTTACCAAAGAGGATGGTTGAAGCTGAGCATTGCTTTTAAAGTTGGTCAAAATTTTATTAGCAATTACTAAGTATAAGTAAATACTAACCCAATTAAGTAGTAGAACAAAAGTGATAACAACACCCTCAGTGCAATGCATATGACAAATTGAATTTAGTTCCATAAATTAATCATGTGAGGGTCTGAGCTGCTCATGACCGTGAGCACGGCTAGTATACCAGTTTTACACTCTGCAGAGGTTGCACATCTCTACCCACAAGTCGTGTTACCCATTTTCCACGGGGTTGATCGGACCCCATACACCTCTTCCAAGGAAGTGAGGCAGGGTACCACTACGAGGCCTTTACAAAGTTCCACTAGCTTTAGAAAATCCGCTACAGTTTCTAGGAAGCTCCAATGCAGGGATCCCTCGCCTGACCGCCATCACAGCAAAATCAACCCAAGGACCTCCCTACACTGACCACTCCCCTACTGCCCTTGCCCCTTACGGGTAAGGTAGTCCTCCACTAGCTTTCCTAATTAGTCAGCCAAGGGCGTCCCATACCACCCTTGTGGTAGCACTGTTTTCCTAGGTGGTTGCTCCATGTTCCAATTAACATATTGATCTTAACATGAACAGTAAATAACAAATGATAGTAAAGGTATAATCTTGAATAGTGTGTATCTCTATACCCAAAACCACATTAAGCAATAGCAGGTACTACCCAAAAATTCAGTGGTAAACAAGGTATAAAGATAGTCAAACTAGGTTAGCCTATTAGGTCCCATCAAAATTAACCTATGCAGATCATTATGATTAATCAGAACATGACTGGGTAAAAAGAAGTGATCAAGGTCACAACTTGCTTGGGACTTGAGATTCTAGGTACCAGAATGATCTTCAGGTGACTCGTGACCTCGCTCTAGTCGTAGCAATACAAACAAACATGGTATAGGCAAAATTAACATTACACCAAATAAAAGTACAAACTGCAAAATAGTAATCTACGCGTCACTACGAGATCGTGGATTTGAGAACCACTAAATTCGGAATTACGGTTAAGTAGTTATGATTTATGGAAGATACATGTGATTTAAATGTCAAACTATATTATAAATTGGTTAATATACGTCATATGAGGAAATATACTCCAAATAGTTAAGTAAACTTTAATCCAGATTATAACTTGTTTAGAAATCATATTATAGTCAAATCACTATCATGGTCTAGTTTAACCTTGGTTAAAAGGTATAGTCTACTAAACATAGGCTAAACAAATATCTAATTATAAAAATATGTTCTATGGTACAATTAATGTTGCCACTGCGTAGACAACATTTTTATGAAGCTAACACAATTTGAATGGATCAAATCAGAGTTAGAACAAAGAAATTAAGAATTTCTGGAGTTATTTAGTACTTATAATAGAGTAATTCAAGTGAATAATTTTAAATTAAGTTTCATGGCTAAACAAAGGTACTAGGTGATAAACAATATTAAAATAAAATTAATGCAACTGGAACAGATCAATTTGGAGTTATAACGGATGAGATATGAACTAAACAAGATTCTATGTTATTTAGAATTAATTTTATACCTAAAAATGACTTCGAGGGGTTTATAGGCAGAGTCTCCATTTAATTCTATTTTCTTTTCACTGAAATGGATGGTGGGTTGATTATTTAGAAATCCAGGGTCTCTTATGTAAAACTCGCTCGGCGAAGGGGGTATAAATTATTCTCTACCGTCTGATCCGATCCCAACGGATCAGATTAGACTGAGCCCATCGCGAAGCAGTATGCGTTCCCGGTCGTCGCATCAACGGCGAGCGGCCCGGATTTAAAGTATTGAATATCAATCCAAATCCATTCGATGCTAGATCAACGGTGTGCACCCCACATCCAAACCGGTATCCTTTAGGTTTAATCATGACCGCCCATCTCAGATTGAAGGGCCAGAAGGCCATCTTCTTCCTCTCCCCATGCCGCGGCGGCCACCACGTTGGCCACGGCGGTGATCCCGCCACAGCAATCCGATTCCGGTGCCCCAGACCATTATTTCTTATTTGAACAAGAGCTATACTACCTACAACACATGTCAATTTGATTAAGTCAGGTCGTACCGGTATTGGAGTCGCCCGAGGTGCTGGCCACGGCGTCCGACGGGTCCGCGGCAGAGCACAAGCAACGTCGAAGAAATCCCGGGGCCACAGCGGCTAACCTAGGTTGGTAAGGCTTCGGTAATCTCCCCACCAGTGCGGTGAAGGTCGCAAGTGAGCAATCGGGTCTTGATTGGCGGCGTAGGTGAGAATTCCACGGCGGCACGACGTTCTACTGTCAACTCTCTTCAGTGCGGCAAAGTTACACGGTGATGTTGATCGATCCAAGGGGCAGAGATGGGGAAGGAGGTGCTCTCATCACGGATTTATAGTCTCAACGACGATCCGGGATTTATATTCCCAGGGCCGCAAACATCGGTTGAAGCCACAGAATCCGGCCAGAGGAAATCTTGGCCTTCTTTGTTGCTATAGATTCTGAACCAAACGGGTCCCACCTGCAGACCATAACAGACGTGTGCTCACGAGCGAGATTGTCGGGATAGAACGTAGGTCGTCCTGGTGCAGAGGGATCCCAGCGCTTGGGATCGGGGGGCAGGAAATCCAAGCTAGAGGAAGGACCTGCCATGCAGGCCCCACATGGTGGTGACACAGAAGCCAACCCCAGCACGCCTCGTGTGAGCTCGACTAGTGGGCCCCACGCGCAAGCGACCCAGGAAACATAGAAAAAGAAAGGGAGTTGAGTGGGCCGCCCGGGGTGCATTGCAAATGGGCCAATCACAAGGTAGTAGGCCCTGCCAGGCTTCTATGTTTTTCTTTTACCATTTCTATTTCAATTTCAGATATCCAAATAAAATTCAAACTCTTATTTTGAATTTCAAATTTCCCAAGTATCAAAATTAATACTAGTGTGAATATTAATTCTACTGTTTACACTATTATTATTCATTCTTTTCCTTGTTATTTATTGTTGGGGACTTGTTCTCAAATGTTAAGAGTTAAGAACAAGGCAACATAAAAAGTGTTAAGTGTTAAAGTCCTTCGTCCTTCGAAGCACTATGTCCCTTCGGGAAATAATGAGTTTCGGACGAAGGTCATAAGAGACATACCTTCGTAAACATAACAAGTAATGACGAAGGATTCATATAAAGCATGAAATATAATATAAGCATCATCATAGAATCATTTCTATTTTATTAACATGGAAAAATAGAAATGATTTCAAATTACAAATGTACCTTCGGTCCTGAGAGAAGATAAAAAGTACAAGCGTGACGCAAAAGCAAATGCCCAGTCAGCGTGAACAGTTCGGGAGTACTGTTCATCTATTTATAGACGCGGGACGCAGCCCACGTAAAATTACATTTATGTCCATTACATTTGTCAATGACTTATGGAAATCTGACAAGGTCCACGTAGTCTTTTCATCTTTAAGTCGGTTTGCAACGCCGAAGCTCTATAAAAAGGAACCTTCGGCCATTTCCTGGGGACGATTTCAGCCGAAGCTGCTTCTTCACGCAAGACCTTCGGCGCAACGAAGCATGGCCCCAACAGTAGCCCCTTTCGCGGCGCTAGATCGTTTTTCGTAACGAGCTTGAACCGTGAAAAAATCCTCTCAAGCTTCGGGAAGCCGAAGGTCCGAAAAACACCTTCCCTGAGCTCGTTGCCGAGAAACGATTCATTTCCCGAGATCGTATCGGTCCCACCTTGCAGAGTCACTGTTTGGTCTTTGCGGTCCACTGCGCAGCGAGTACAAGTTACTGCCCGCCTGGTGTAAAAACCCTGCCGCTTCGCCTTCTTACCTGCAGCACTATATAAACATACGAGTAGGTGTGAAGTTACCACAGCATTTACTGCTATTTGCACTGTTTTGCTGCCAAAATTTTTAACCATCACCGAAGCTTGTTTGTCAGTTTTGAACGAAGCTCCATCTTGAAGCCTGCTTCGGAGGAAAAAGTATTAAAGTTTCACAAGTTCATAATTAAATGGCCAGAATTCGCTCTACAGCTAGGGTTAAGCGTGAGGGGGACGAAACTGAAGCTTCGGAGACTGTGCCCATCTCCGAAGCGATGCAGCGCTCCGGACTGGTGACTACGGAAGAAATAGCTGCTGCCGGAGCAAACCCGACAGCTGCCGAAGGAGAAGGGAACATTGAAGAAACTGACTCCGAAGATGACTACCGTATTGCCATGCCCAGCAAACCCAGCCACCTAGACTTCGGAAAATCGACTGTTTCAAAGGTTGATCTCGCCAAGATGGTAAAAGCAGGTTTTTTCAGTGAAGATCAGAAGAAGCTACTTCGCTTCGGGGGAGAAGAGACCACCCCGAAGCCAGAGAAGGACGAGGTTGTCATCTTCAAAAGCTTTTTAAAGGCTGGGCTAAGATTCCCTGTTCACGAGATTGTTGCGGAGATATTGAAGAGGTTTGGTATCTACCTTCACCAGTTAACTCCTAACGCTATCGTTAGGCTTAGCGTTTATATTTGGGCCCTCCGAAGCCAAGCAGTGGAGCCTTTTGCTGACAGTTTCTGTCGAGTTCATGAATTGCATTATCAAACAAAGGCCAGAAAAGATGGGCTTCATGAAAACTTCGGTTGCTACAATTTTGCCTACCGGAAAACCGCAAAGTTTCCTGTAATTAGCTACCGAAGCAAATGGCCGGCAGGCTGGAAATCAGAATGGTTCTATGTCAAGGTTGATGAGGACAAGGAGAAGCTTGTGCAAAGTCCACTCGAGCTAACTTTCGGAGAAACCCGACCCCACTGCAACATGACACCAGAGGGTCAAACTCAACGGGCAATGGATGAATTCAGAATCATTGCAGAGCATATTGGTACCAGGGATCTGGTTCAAGAATTCTTAGCATTCAAAGTCTTCCCTACTCTGAAAAAATGGGAAATGCCAAAATTAAAGGGGGAGAAGAAGGAAGGGGATCTTGTCCGGCTTCCTTACCACTTCAAATTCAAGAAATATTTTAAGAAGCCCTGCCAAGAGTGGCTGGACACAGTTGAGGTGATGTGTAATGAAATTCTTGGAAATTATTCGAAAAAAGAAGATCAACTGATGACAACAGCCTTCGGCACCCGTCCGAAGCGAAGGCTGAACCGAGTGCTTGATGCACTGGGCTTCGAATATCCTGACTATGCGCAGCTGAACAAGGGTGCTGAGGGCCAGAAAATAAAAAGAGCGGCCGAAGCTTTAAACAAGGATGAAGAACAACCACCAAAAAAGAAGAAAATTGTCAAGAGAAAAATATCAACTCCAAAGCGAAAACTATCCGAAGAAGAGGGGACCCCCACACCACCTTCTACCAGCGACGTGGAGGAAATTCTAAAGGTAATGACTGAACCTATGCCCACGAAGCTAAGTCCATTAGGGCCTCGACTGACGAAGCTTTTTCAAAAGGTGGCGGAGCCGGAAAAAACGAAGATAACCAAAGCAAAAAGGCAAAGAATTATTGCCGTAACAGAAGTTATTGACAAGACGCCACCGAGAGCATCAATTCAGAAAACAGCAGCTACTGAAGACACAACAAACGTCGAAGTCGCACCTTCGGAGGTCGCGGCTACCGAAGCCGCTACAACCGAAGATATGAACTTAGAGACTACCATTGAGAATATCGACAAAATTTTAGAAGACATGGCTGCAGAAGAAGCTGCCGCTGCTGCTAAAAAAGTCATGGCCGCAGTGCCTGAGAAGGGGAAAGAAATAGCCGAAGTCGCTTCGGACGACGAAGCCTACATATTTCAAAATTTAATTGGGCAAAAACTTTCGAAGGACGAAATAGAAGAGCTAAAGGACTATGCCAAATCTTGCGGATACAGGCCAGGAGCTCTTCTATTCGGAGGTGTGGACGATGAAAAATTAGGCTGCATTCGAGACCAAACCGGAGCTAAGGTCATCGGTACTCTGTCAAAGAGTATCGGTTTTCCGAAGCTAGAGACAGATATCAGCCGCTACCGACGACAGCATATCGTCGGCAGCTTATTTTATTCCAATTTCAAGGTAAACAATCTTTTCTCTGTTCCTTATTGCTTTGGATAATGAAAATGTTACTAACGAAAACTGTTTTTGTGCAGAGCATGCTACTGAGCAAGGCTCTGAAGATGCAGCAGGATTTAGAGGACAAAAAACACGAAGCTATAATTGGAAATTTAGAGAGCAAAATAAAAGAACAATCAGTCATCATTGAAAAGAAAGACTTCGAACTTCAATCAACCGAAGGCTTGCTGGCAGAGACCGAAGCTAAAATATCAGAATTGAATTCGAAGCTTATCGATCAATCAAAACAGTTTGAACAAGAAAAGCTAGAGCTTAATTCTAAACTTGAAGCCGAAGTCCAAGCCAACTCAAATTTGAAGAAATCATTAACAAGCCTTCAGGATAAATGTTTGAATTTTAGCAACAATTGTATCCAACAACTAAAGAAGATCTTTTACTCGGTTGGAGCCAGCAGCGGGAAATTTACCCCTTCGGATGAAGATTTACCAAAAGCCTTCGATCATATCGAAGCTGAAATTGAAGAACTTGACGAAGTTATAGCTGGGCACGGTGACTTCTGTGCCTGGGTAGCTTCTCGGGGTACTGCTGCAGCATTCCTGAAGGCTGGCTGCGAGCATGGAAAGATCGTCAACAGGCCCAACTTCACCCTGTCTCCATCAATCCTGGACGATATACCTGACCTCGCCCGAAGTATCTCAAATAGATTTATAAAAATGATATGGACAAAAGGCGGGCGGGAGAAGGCTGGAGACGAAGCTCGAAGTCATCTTGAACCAGTAAGAAATCCTACTTTGTACTTACCTTCTCCTTCATACTTGATTTTTACTCTGGATACCTGGATTCATGTAGGATGACGAAGCTGAAGGTGATTAAAGAATATGCCGCCGAAGCGGGAGCCTGAAGAAGATTAGTAGTAGTAGGCTAGAAAATTTGTAACAACTTGTTGTAAATACAATTAAACCGTTCTCAAGGAACTTTGTACATACCTTGTAATATATCCTTACCCTTTTATTAAGACGCTTTGATGTGGACGAAATCAATATTTTGAGCCGAAGGCGAAAAACACCTTCCCTTCTTTTCGTACACAACGAAGCATTAAAGACTGCTTCTTCTTTCTGCGGAAGCTTTGCTTTTTTGTACAAAACATAAAAGACTACTTCTTCTTTCTGCCGAAGCTTTTCTTTTTTTGTACACTCCAAAACATAAAAGAATACTTCTCCTTTTTGCCGAAGCAACCACTTAGTAACACAGATGCCATGAATGAATGCTTATGAATGCAAATGCTATGATGTAATGTGATGTGCGAATGAATGTCCAAAACATATAACCGAAGCCACACTCAACCATTATTTCCTTGGAATCAACCACACATCAGCTCTGCATTCCCTTAGGAACGACTTTGGAGCTTCCTCGTCTTTTACTTAGACGGTATAAACTCTGCATTCCCTTAGGAACGTCTTTGGAGTTTCTTTGCCTTTTACTTAGGCGGTATAAGCTCTGCATTCCCTTAGGAACGTCTTTGGAGCTTCTTCGTCTTTTACTTAGACGGTATAAACCCTGCATTCCCTTAGGAACGTCTTTGGAGTTTCTTCGCCTTTTACTTAGGCGGTACCAGCGTTGACTTTTCGCTGAGAGCTCTGCATCCCCTTAGGGACGTCTTTGGAGCTTCTTCTCTTTTTTCTTTTTCAGTTCCTGCACACGATGGTGCGTTCTCAGCTGTTACATTTACATTTTTTGGGGGATTTTGCTCTTATAAGACTAAAAAAGGAAATTACACATGATGGCCCCATTAAAAACCTTTCTCCCCCTTCGGAAAGGAAAAGGGTGCCATGAAAAAGAAAAGAAAAAACATAAAAAATTACATCATGTTATACATAGTATCGCCGAAGCTCATCCGCATTCCAAGACCTTGGAATTTCGTTGCCATCCATGTCCTTCAATCTGTACGATCCAGGCCTTGACGAAGATACTACTAAGAATGGTCCTTCCCATTTCAACTGTAGCTTACCCACTGTATCTGGGTTAGCTACTCTCCGAAGCACCAAGTATCCCGGCTCAATATTTTTTAACCGGACTTTTCTATCTCGCCATTTAACTGTTTCAGCCTGATATTTATTGATATTCTCCACGGCCTGAAGCCTGATCCCTTCTAAAGCATCCTTTTCCACAAGGCAAGCATCTTCGGGACCTGATTCTGCCGAAGTTACTACTCTTATTGATCCAGCTTTGGCTTCTTCCGGGGTTATTGCTTCGTCTCCGAATAATAACTTGAATGGGGTAAAGCCTGTGAAAAAAAAAAATGGGTTTTCCTCGTGGGAAACAACGAAATTATTACATGAAAACTAACAATGTTCTTTGTTTCACAGAAAATAAAACTGAATAGAAAAGACTGCTATCAAAGGTAGGATATGTGTCAATAAATGTGCTTCGACTCTGGCACAGTGCTGTTGACTGTGCGAGCTTCGGATTGTTCTTTGAAGTCCCTTTGGTGTGGGGCATATTGACTCCCTTCTGGCTGTTGACCCTGTTGCAGTGGAGGTGGAGGCGGAGGCTGCTGCCAGGAAGCTTGAGGTTGACTTGCCGAAGCTACAGAAGCTGCAGGGTGGTTGTCTATGTATTGTGGGATGTAAGGTGGATGATACGAAGCAGTATGCATGACCTGCTTCGGCTGAGCTTGTTGAGATGCAGCTTCGGCTATTTCCTTTTGCTTCTGGATTGTAATATGGCACGTCCTGGTGGTATGGCCCTTGCTTTCTCCACAGAACAAGCAAAACAGTTTCCTTGGTTAATCTCCGAATCTTCCGCCGAAGCCCCTGGCGCCTCTGCCTTTTGGAGCTGGTGGCCGGAAGAAAGTTTGTTGTTGCCCCGAAGCCTGTGAGGAGCACTGCGGTCTGTTCTGCTGACTCCCCTTATCATCATTCTGAGTAGAGTTGTGGATGGACCTGACATGCCTCGGATAGGATCTTCCTCCGAAGCCCCTGGTCATTTCAGAAAATCTGAAGGCCTCCTCCCTTCTTTGGCGAAAGTCATTGTCAGCACGAATGTACTCGTCCATCTTTTGGAGCAGCTTCTCCAGGGTCTGAGGAGGCTTCCTAGCAAAGTATTGAGCTGGTTGGGGTCCAGCGGTTGCAGTGCTGTAGCCTCAGTCGCTGAAGCTTTCTTCGGCGCCATAGCGAGGGTCTATAGCTTCCGAAGGTGTTCAAAAAACTCGAAGTGGAAGTGAGTTCACCGGAGGTGGGCGCCAATGTTGGGGACTTGTTCTCAAATGTTAAGAGTTAAGAACAAGGCAACATAAAAAGTGTTAAGTGTTAAAGTCCTTCGTCCTTCGAAGCACTATGTCCCTTCGGGAAATAATGAGTTTCGGACGAAGGTCATAAGAGACATACCTTCGTAAACATAACAAGTAATGACGAAGGATTCATATAAAGCATGAAATATAATATAAGCATCATCATAGAATCATTTCTATTTTATTAACATGGAAAAATAGAAATGATTTCAAATTACAAATGTACCTTCGGTCCTGAGAGAAGATAAAAAGTACAAGCGTGACGCAAAAGCAAATGCCCAGTCAGCGTGAACAGTTCGGGAGTACTGTTCATCTATTTATAGACGCGGGACGCAGCCCACGTAAAATTACATTTATGTCCATTACATTTGTCAATGACTTATGGAAATCTGACAAGGTCCACGTAGTCTTTTCATCTTTAAGTCGGTTTGCAACGCCGAAGCTCTATAAAAAGGAACCTTCGGCCATTTCCTGGGGACGATTTCAGCCGAAGCTGCTTCTTCACGCAAGACCTTCGGCGCAACGAAGCATGGCCCCAACATTTATTTTTGGGAGGGATAAATGGTTTCTTAAACATTTCCTTTCTCATTTTCTATTTTATGTTTTTATGCAAAATGGGAGGTCAAATTTAGGTTTTCCATAATATGTATTGCCACAAACCATTAGCAATAGATCAACCTTTCCTTATCCATTTGTTGTTAACTTAACTAGTTTTGGTGCCCTTAATTGATTATGAAGAGGAAATGTCCTACTAAATTCCAAGGGTTTCAAAAATTCTAGAAATACTATCATAAATATATCTATTTCTTTATTTTATTATTCATTTTTTTCTACCAATTTTGGGCTTTACAAATCCTACCCCCTTAACAGAAATCTTGTCCTCGAGATTTGTAAGAAAAAAGAATGTATAAACATATTGTCTCAGAACATATGCACAAACAAAATCTCGACATGATGTGTAACTTATTAGCACCACATAGGGTTAATTAGACCATATTATTACTCTAAAATAGTAAAATACTAACTGCTAACTATTGGGGGCCTGCTTCGTCGCTGAAGGTCCTCTAAGCAGAAACACCTTCGAAAGATCAGCATGTAAGCAAACACAGCACGAAGGTACACGTCGAAGCTATGATCCAGGGAGCTTCGACATAGTGACATGCCTTGAGACAAAGGGTTGTACCGACTTAAAGGAGCCATTGGCAATTTTGCCATTATCATTTGCGGGCTTCGCCAGTATGCCATCGGACCCACAAATCATAGACACAGACGGTCCCACCAGTCATAGACACGGGATGGCATAATAACAGGCAGCCAAATTTGAGAGTGGCAAAACAGCAAATTTCTCGACTTAAAGAGGAAAAGACCGATCAGTCCATGATAATTTGTGTCATGATTGTAACTAGTCATCAAGGACATAAATGTAATTTTGACCGGGCTACGTCCCGTGCCTATAAATAGATGAACAGTACCCCCATACTGTTCACATTGTCTTGTATTCACTAGTGCGTCACGCTTGGATTTCTGCCTTCTGTCAAGACAAAGGTACAAATGTAATTCAATATAGTTCATGTTCATTCTTGATAATATAATAACGATATACTAATGGTGTTATATGATTATTCATGTTATTTCTCATGTTTTATATGCTTCTACGTCCATTAATATACAATGCGATGATGAAGGTACGTCCTTCATAACCTTCGTCTGAAGATCATTATATCCTAAGGGAGATAATGCTTCGAAGGACGAAGGACTTTAACCATTAACATTTTGTGTTGCCTTGTTCTTAACTCATAGCATTTGAGAACAAGTCCCCAACATTGGCGCCCACCTCCGGTGAGCTCACTTCCACTGTTGAGTTGATAGCTTCGTTAAACAACCAAGTCATAGCACCTTCGGCTACGAAGCTGGTGCTCCCAATCACGGGTGGTTCAAGTTTAGAGCCAGCCAACAAGAAGCAGAAGAAGGAAGCACAGGGAAGAGTGCAGCATGTTGGGGTGCAAGGACCCTTCATCAAGTCCAAGTGGTCTCACATTCCAATCACCTTCTCCCAGTAGGACCTTCAGCTCAAAGATTACCCTCACAATGATGCTATGGTCATATCTTGTGTCATTAAGGAATTTCTGGTCCATAATGTTCTGGTTGACACAAGAAGTGCAGCGGATATCATATTTGCTAAGGCCTTTAGACAAATGCAAGAGCGAGAGGACAAGATTCATGATGCTACACAACCTCTCTATGGCATCGGAGGAAGGTAGATTGTCGCACTTAGTAAAATCACAATGTCATTTACCTTCGGCTACGTCCACAATACAAGGACTGAACAGGTTGTCTTTGACATTGTTGACATGGAGTACCCCTACAATGCAATCATTGGTCGAGGGACACTTAATGCCTTCGAAGCAATACTTCATCCAGCATATTTATGCATGAAGATACCTTCAGAACAAGGGCCCATTACTGTCCATGGGAGTCAAGAAGCTGCCAGAAGGGCTGAAGGGAACTGGACAGATTCAAAAGCAATCCATAACATAGATGGAGATGAAGCCTGTCAGCAGTATAAATACAAAAGAGAGAAGGCTGCTTCGACGGATCTGCCGAAGCCTATGCTTCTATGTCAAGATATAGCAGAACAAAGGGTACTGTTGGGGTCTCAGTTATCTGATGAGCAAGAGAAGACTTTGCTAAGATTTTTATTCAATAACAAAGATGTCTTTGCTTGGTCAGCCAATGATCTCTATGGTGTCAACAGGGATGTTATTGAACATTCACTCAATGTGGATCCATCTTTCAGGCCAAAAAACAAAGGCTTTAGAAGATGTCTGAAGACAAAGCTGAAGGTGCTCGAAACGAAGTAAAGAGACTTCTTAGTGCTGGTGTCATCGGAGAGGTGAAATACCCAGAATGGCTAGCCAACACTGTTATGGTGAAGAAGGCCAATGGTAAATGGAGAATGTGCATTGATTTCACAGATCTCAACAAGGCCTGTCCAAAGGATGAGTTCCTATTACCAAGAATAGACTCTCTTGTAGATGTAGCAGCTTCTTCAGAGCTCATGAGTCTATTGGATTGTTACTCAGGCTATCATCAAATTTGGATGAAGAAGGAAGACAAGCCGAAGACTAGCTTCATAACTCCCAGTGGCACCTATTGCTATCTTCGGATGCCTAAGGGGCACAAGAATGTTGAAGGAAGCTTCAGCAGAATGACAACCAAGGTCCTTCATTCTCAAATAGGTAGGAACACTACAACACAAACCCCCCTATAGCAACGCATCCGTAGCAACACATGGTTTTATATGTTGTAAAAAATTAGCGGGCAACGCTTAATATGCGTTGCAAGCATCATCCGTTATGTTATTAGGGTGATGGCAACACTTAATATGTGTTACTAGCACCATCCGTTCATTAACTAGGATGTAGCAACACTTAATATGCGTTGCAAGTGGCATCTGTTGTTTAAATAGGATGCAAAACACTTAATATACGTTGCTGCGGAATATATTGATTAATATATTCTCATTTATTAAAAGCAACCTCCAGCTCTCGCGCCATCTGTTCTGCCCCATCCGTCCAATCTCTACTACTATTATAATCCTAACGTAGGCGTCTACACACCCCGGTGCACATTCTGCCGCCCGTGTCCCTGCCGCATCCCGCCCCGCCCGCGTCCCGCCCCGCCCGCATCCCGCCCCGCCCCGCCCGCGTCCCTGCCGCATGCAGCGCCCCGCACCGCCCGCGCATCCCTCCCGCCCGCCAAGCCCGCGTCCCGAGGCCGATGTCACAGCCCCCACTGCGCAGATCAACCCTCCCACTCCCTTCCTAGACCCCGCCGCCATGGCGTCCCCCTAGGTCGATGTCGCGGATGTCGAGCCCGCCCCGCCTCCACAGGTCGCCGCTGCCGCATCTGGGCATCGGTGGATTGCGGCACATGCCCTCCTCGCCATCCGCCCCAGCGCATCCCTCCCTCAACGCCATCTGCCCGCCCGCGCATCCGCGGAGGGAAGGCATCCGCGCATCCGCCAAGGTCGTGGAGACGTGGGGCGCACCCGACGCCTCCTGCGCCATCGTCGCTGCCTCCCTCGCCGATCGTGCACCGACGCCATGAGCATCCCTTTTCGTGCCTCCTTGCCGACTGAGGCTTTACCAGATTTGCTGATAATCAAAGGTGTGACTCTAATTGCTGCTCTGCTGTAGGTTTTGGCTGTGGCGAGGAAGAACGGCGTGGTGAGTAGCTGCTGCTCTTTGGAATTGAGGCGCTCACCTCTTGCAATTTGCCAATTATCGTGTGATTTGGTGTAGGTTGAGTTGCTGAACCCCTGAACGGAGATACTTTGGCTGCTGTCAATACAGTGGGGCCAGCACCAAATGATGGTGGCGTTGAAGGTGATCCCCTCACTGCATTGCACCTTTTCACAAGACAGGCTTCAGACTTGCTTGTTATTGATTTTTCATGCGTGTGTGAGAACCTGCTTCCACTAGCATAAAGGCATTATGTGTAGACAGATGGGGATTGTTTAATTTAATCCATTGAGACCTAAAAACTATGCCTTGGCTTAGGTAACCTAAAACTAGAAGCTCTGGTCATTATGAAAATGAAATAAATGACCTACACCTCAATTTTAATATAGTGGAGCTCTCTGTTAGTGTTACTGCTCATACACAACCTTTTGCTAGAAATGCTCTGGTTTCTGATGTGCCTATCAGGGCTAACTATTTTTGTGTTTTTATGATTATGTTCCCTCTGAGAGGTTTATTTCAAACAGTTGCCAGCAAGACTGAGGTAGTTTTTATTTGAATTCATTTTTTGTGCCTTTTTGTATGCCCAAATTTGCACTCTAACTAAAATCTGAACTACTCATACATGCTAATATAGTGTAACTCTAAGGATTAGACCTTTCACTTCAGGTGCTCATGTGTTGCCTGTACAAAAATTGCAGGTCTTTCTGCTTCCATTCGATCTAGGTTTTTCCCACATTTCGTTGGTATTGTTCTGTTAGATTCAAATATGTTTAGATGTTGGAATGATTAGCATTACAACATATTCAAGTGGAACCCTACTGTCATCCGTGCTCTGTCCCCATACTACATATAACACTTCTTCAGGAAAGACGACAAGGATGGCTGGAGCTCACTAGGAGGGATTGTTACATGCATTACAGGTTCACATCTTCTATCTAATTCTGTTTTGGCTTAAGGTCCAGTTAAAGTTGTAGTTGGGAATGTCTAAGACTTCTAAAATTTCGGATGCTCTCTCTTAAAAGCTATTGGATTATTGCAGGTATATCATGTAATTTCGATCAAATTCTAATGTTGATCTTAAGCCTTGACTTGAATTCCAGGGCTCTACTTTTGGATTTTGCAGGTTCATTGATGTCTGGTGTAGCAGCAAAGTCTATCAATGTGTTGTTCAGTTATGTGAAACCTGCAATTAAGGTACATATATGGTTTAATGCAAGTTAAGATTGTGTTTTTCATGTAACCATGAATCTAAGTTTAGTTTACCATAATTTTTCTATTTTTAGGACAACGACTTTTTGATTCAAAAGAGAGCATACAAGGTCCTGTCAATGCTGCTCAAGGTAAGTTAATTATTTCAGAAAGCTGAATTTATTGTGTTGACAAACAGGTTACTTCTATTAGTTCTGCAATTGGTCCACCTGTTGCCATTCTTGACTGAATTTCTGTTATGAAAGCTTTCTCTTTATTTTTTTAGGAATGCTATTGCAGTTCTCTGTTATCATTTCATACTCTAGATATTGGCGCTAACTTATTAAATCTGTTATCATTTCATCCACAACGCCCTTTTGAATACAATCTCGAATATAATGGTAGCGAGTGTCAATGTGTTTGCTCCTGTCGTGGTAAACTGGGTTTTTGCTCAACTCTATGGCTGACTTTTTGTCAATCAACAGACTGAATTTCTTTTCTTCCTCCTTCATTATATCAGCAAGCAAGGTACTCAACCACACTCCCTGACAAACACCCAGAGCTGCTGCAATATATTCAGCTTCACAGGATGACAAGGCAACTACTTTTTGCTTTTGAGAGGACCAGGTCACTGGGTTTGACCCCAAGAAAAATAAAATACCTGAGGTACTCTTCCTGTGTACTAAATCACCAGAGCAATCACTGTCTGTGTATCCTAGCAGAGATAGTTCACAATTTCCCCCTTTCTTGAGTTTTATCCCATAGTTCAGTGTTCCTGCTATATACCTCACAATTCTTTTAATTGCTGTCCAGTGCTCTTTGTTAGGACCTTCCATGAACCTGCTCACAAGTCCAACAACAAAGGATAAGTCAGGTCTTGTGTTCACTAGGTATCTCAGACTACCAATCACACTCCTGTATCTAGTAACATCCTTTTCAGTCCCTTTCTTAGCAGCAGTGAGTTTTATTCTTTGTTCCATAGGAGTATTAGTGGGGTTGCAACCAGTCATGTGACACAACTCAAGAATCTTTGCTGCATATGAACTTTGACAGATTAATATCTCACCCTCCTTCTGTGTAACTTCCATGCCCAAGTAGTAACTCAGCAAACCAAGGTCACTCATGTTGAAAGTGTGCATCATCTGCCTCTTGAATTCTTCTATTTTTACTACTGATGGTCCACAGATTATGAGATCATCAACATATACTCCCACCACAACTTCTCCTGCTGCATTCTTCTTGAGTTTAAACACCCACTTCAGTCCTATGACTTTCTGTCCATTTGGCAGTTCTGACCAACTCCATGTCTTGTTAGCTTCTATTGCTTGTAATTTTGAGTTCATAGCTACTCTCCAATTCGGATCTACTAAAGCACTTTCAACAGACACTGGTTCATCAACAGCAAGCATACACATCAGACTGTATTCGAAGTCATGAGTCTCTTCTGTAGCATCAAACAAGTCTGATAAATTTCTGTATCTCAGTGGAACCATGCTTGAACTTTCAATGTTATTAGAATTTTGAAGGTTGTTTGCAGCTGAACCTGAAGCTGATAAATTTTGAAGGTTGTCTGCTTTCAACTTGCTTTCTAGCTCTACTTCTGCTCTCTGCTTGATCTTGATCAGACATGACAAAGCTTCACCTTTTGTCTTCAGGAGTTCAATCCACATAAACCTGCTGAAATCATCAACTACTAATAGGAAATAGAGGTTTCCACCTACTGTCTGTGGTCTAATCTGGCCACATAGATCAGCATGAAACAATTCTAGACCCCTCTTTGCCCTGTAAAGCGATGTCTTTGGAAAAGGTGCTCTGTGCTGCTTTCCCAAAGTACATGCATCACAAACTTGCTCAAGTCTATCCACAACTGGCATCCCTTCTACCATTCCTTTCACTCCCAAATTTCTTAGAGCTTTAAAATTCAGGTGACCAAATCTTGAATGCCATAGCCAAGCTGCATCATCTAGCTTTGACAGCAAACAAATTGGAGGTATCACACTCAACTGTACTGTGTACAGTCTGTTCCCAGTGCGAGGTGCACTGACCAACAGGTTATACTCTGGATCAAATACTTTCAGTCTACCAGCAAATAGTCTGATGTCACAGCCTGCTTCCTCTAGCTGTCCAAGACTAATTATGTTGCTTTTCAATTGTGGAATGTAGTACACACTAGTGAGTACCTTGTGTCACCTTGTCTAGTTTTCATCACCACCGAACCTAGTCCACAGATTTTGACAGTAGACCCATCACCAAACTTCACTGACCCACTGACAGTGTCATCAAGTTGAGTAAGTGTAGACTTGGTGCCTGTCATGTGGTTACTAGTTCCAGTGTCTAATACCCAGACTTCATCTGAACAGACTGCAGGCACTACTTTTTCTTCAGACAGGTGTATTTCCTGAGAAGTTCCACCTAATGAGTCTTGCACCTCAGCGAAGAGTAGTGCTGCATTCTTCACATCTCCAACTGCAACATTTGCCTCCTGCTGTTTGTGATCCTTCTTATCTCTTTTTGGTCTTTTACAGTCTTCTGCCTAATGACCATAGATGCCACAGTTTCTGCATCTCCCTTTTCTTCTGGGTGTTCCTTGTGATGTCAATTTGACCTTGTGAGGAGTACTAGAGCTAGCACCTTCAGATTTGTTAGAAACCTTTGCCTTCCAATGGTTTGTCCCTCCACTATTACTGTTCTTGTGTGAATTGGACTGAAACCTTTGCTTGTGTTTCTCCAACCATTCCTCTTCAGCTAGTAGCAGTCTTCCTGCTTTGTCTGTGACTTGCTCCAGTTTGTCTTCAAACTGATCTTCAGCTGCCTGAAGCCTTCCAACTAGGTCTTCAACTGAAAGTGTCTTGACATCACAGAACATCTCGATTGAGACAGCAACTTGATTGAACTAGGGTGGCACAACTCTTAGAAACTTCTTGACAACACGAGTATCTTCTAAGGGTTCACCAAGTGATTTGATAGAAATTTTGACACTTAATAGGAAATATAATTTAAAAAGTTAGGTGGTGTACTCATCTGTATTTTTTACTATTCTTTGTTTTCTTGCATTCTATGAGATGCATGCTTTGTAAGGAATATGATTTGTTTTGTGACAACAAAATTGATAGAATATGTATTTTAAAGTCTAAATTGATGACTATGATGCACCAGGTGACACTCCACTAGACAGTCAACTCCAGATAGGGATAGACATGTAACGGTCTCAGAAAGAAGGTTGGATATTTTCTTTTTAATTGAACTGTTGTTTTACCTTTTTCCTTGCTTGCTTTTGCTTTTGCAGAGCTGATGAACTGCAAATAGTGCTTATGGAGATGGTAAAGCAAGACAGTAGGCACCAATTAAGTGCAAAGGTATAGAGTACTTTCCTATTATTTATAGAGAAAATATTCAATTAAGGTATGTGTATAAGTGGCTACTGGCTAGTACATCCGCCTGGTAGGGCGCTTCCTTCATCTAGTCTCTATTTATTTGTCAAAAAAACATGTGAAATACTTCTTCGATGATGTTTATTGAGTACTCTAATTCTTTTGCAAGGGTGAATTGAAGGAACTTTAGACGTGCTTGTGCCCATCCTCAGCGCAAAACATAGTGGCAACGAAAGATTTAAGGATGCATGAATATGTACTTCGAACTTTCTTTGTAATAAACCTGGCGCTCCCATGTTGCGACACTTACTGTGGAGGTGGAGCTTTGCTATGCCCCTAGCTATCCCCTCCATTCAAAGGATTGTCATCGCCAGCGCTAGGGATAATTGCCTCTGGTCAGATTTCTAGAAAAATGTCTACAGTTGAACAACCTTTTTCTTCTCGTCTGCACCCTCTAATTAGCAGCTTAGTCTGAGTCTCCATGTTGTGTGCAATTATATATGAAACTATGGATCAACTTTTTGTAATGCAACTATTGATTTTAAATATATATATATTGCTTATTTGCCATGTGTGTGTGGATGATTCCAGAAATATCAAATGTGCATTGTTCAGCTTGTTATCTTAACCTCAAAAGAAAATATTCAAATATTTTTATTGGTTTATTGCTTGCAACGGATAAAAATGTTGCTACAACTCGAAACTAAATGTTGTAGCATCCTATGATAACGAGCTGGTCTTGGGCGGCACCAACACATGTAAGTGTTGTTGTATCTTATAAAAATCTGTTGCAGTTTACCAACGCTTATTTATATGACTTACCAACGTATGTACAAGCGTTGCAGTAGCCCCTAGCAACGGCAGTATAGGCAACACATAATTATGTGTTGGTATAGACCCTAGCAACGCTTATATAGGCTTGTGCCAACACATATATGCATTGCTAAAGGGGGGGCCATTTTGTAGTGTAATGTACTGACCTATGTTGATGATATCATAGTGAAAAGCACGAAGTAAGAAAATCACATTGCTGATTTGCAAGAGACATTTGCCAATTTCAGGCAAGCTGGCCTGAAATTAAATTCAGAAAAGTGTGTTTTTGGAGTGAAGAAGGGCAAGTTCCTTGGCTGTTTGGTATCAACGAAGGGAATTGAAGCCAACCCGAGAAACATTGAAGCTATCCTTCGGATGGAGCCACCAAATTCAAAAAAGGGGGCTCAACGATTGGCAAGAAGGCTTACGTCATTGAATAGGTTCATATCAAGATCAGCATAGAGGAATTTACCATTCTTTGAAATTCTAAAGTCAGCCGAAGTTTTTGAGTGGGGTCCGGCTCAGCAAAAGGCTTTTGAAGAATTAAAGCAATACTTCATAGATCTGACAACTCTAACTCCACCTTCGCCAGGGGCCCCATTACTCTTGTATGTAGTAGCTTCTCACTCTGCAGTTAGTGCGGCGCTTGTACAGGAAAAGCTAGATGCCCAAATCAAAAGGCAGGCCCCGGTATACTTTGTCTCCAAAATTCTAAGTTTATCAAAGAAAAACTATACAAAATTGGAGAAGGTGTTGTATGCTGTGTTAATGGCCTCCATGAAACTTTAGCATTATTTTCAAGCATATCAAATAATTGTTCCTTCATCACAGCCTCTGAAGGACATAATGAGGAACAAAGAAGCTACTGGAAGGATTGAAAAATGGGCTGCGAAGCTTAACAAATTTAGTATTGACTATGTACATAGATCCTCAATCCAGTCTCAGGCGTTAGCAGACTTCATTACTGATTGGATGCCAGTTGCTCAGGAAGAAGAAACAAATAAAGACGCCAAAGCTTGGACAGTGTTCTGCGATGGTTCCTAGGGAACCTTCGGCGCAGGAGCGGCTGCTATCCTAGTTTGGCCTTCTAAAGTCAAAACATGTTATGTAGCAAGGCTTGACTTCAGTTGTACAAATAATATTGTTGAATACGATACACTTTTGTTGGGGCTTCGGAAGCTAAAAGCAATGGGTATAAGAAGGGCCATCCTTAAAACTGACTCTCAAGTCATTTCTGGTCATGTAGACAAAAGTAGTAAGGCAAGAGATCCGAAGCTTGAAAAATATTTGGATACAGTTCGAAGGCTGGAGGCTTCTTTCAAAGGTTTTTCCGTCAAGAATATTCCAAGAGGAGAAAATGAGCATGCAGATCTATTAGCCAAATCAGCGGCACAGGGGCTCCCTCTACCTTCGGAAGTATTTTTTGAGACAATAAAAGCACCTTCAGTGAACTTATGGAGAGAGCAGTGCTTGCAATTTCCCTTGTACATAGTGAAGATTGAAGGACTGAAATTATATCGTTCCTCCAAGGTAATTGTCTTTCTGATGACGAAGCTTATAATAAGAGAATGGAAGCAAGGACAAGACCGTATGTGGTAATAGAAGGGGAATTATACAAACATGGAGTTTGTTCTCCACTCCTCAAGTGTTTATCCATAACCGAAGGTATAGAATTAATGAAGGAGATACATGCAGGTCTATGTAGATCTCATATTGGGTCTAGGCCCTTGCTCGGAAAAGTGTTTAGACAAGGATTTTATTGGCCGAAAGCAGCTTCGGATGCAGCAGAGCTAGTTCAAAAGTGCGAGAATTGTCAAAAATGTGCAAGAGATTAGAAGCAACCTTTGTCTCTCACGCATCTGATACAACCTACTTGGCCATTACAAAGATGGGGCCTAGATTTGTTAGGTCCACTTCCACCAGCACAAGGTAATTTGAAGTATGTTGTGGTGGATGTAGAATATTTTTCTAAGTTGACTGAAGCGAAGCCTTTGGCTACAATAACTTCGGCCACAGTCCAAAAATTCTTCTAGCATAATATTGTCTGTCGCTTCAGCGTGCCAAAGGCTATAACTGTGGATAATGGAACATAGTTTGATGTTGAAACGTTCAAAGATTTCTATGACCAAATTGGCACTAAGATTCATTTTGCATCAGTAAGGCACCCAGAATCAAAGATTAGTAGAAAGAGCAAATGGCATTATATTGATAGGAATGATGAAGCTAATCTTCAATCAGCCCAGAGGAAAGTGGCCAGATGAGTTGATTAAAGTGGTGTGGAGCCACAATACAACCACATCAAGATCAATAGGATTTACACCTTTCAAACTATTATTTGGTGACGAAGCTATAACTCTAGAAGAAGCTAAAGCAGGATCAATAAGAACAGTAGCTTCGACAGAAGACGAAGCTGATTATCAGGTAGCAAAAGATACTATAGAGGGAACCAGACTTCAGGCTGTAGAGAACATCAATAAATATAAAGTCGAAACAATAAAATGGCGTGACAGAAAAGTTCGATTGAAAAATATCAAGCCAGGGCATTTGGTGCTTCGGAGAGTAGCCAATCCAGACACAGTAGGCAAATTGCAGCTGAAGTGGGAAGGACCTTTTCTGGTGGTATCTTCGTCAAGGCCCAGTTCTTACAGATTGAAGGATATGGACGGCAACGACATACCTAGATCATGGAATGCGGATGAGCTTCGGCGATACTATTTGTAATACTGATGTAATCTTTTTTCATTTTTCCTATGGTACCCTTTTCCTTTCAAGAGGGGAGAAAGATTTTTAATGGGGCCATAGCTTGTAATTTTTCATTCTTATTTAGCCCCATGAGGGTCAAATCCCCCAAAAGATGTAATATGTAAATCTGAGCACGCACCATCGAGTGCAAAAAGAAAAACAGGGAGAAGCTCAAAAGACGTCCCCAAGGGGATGCAGAGAATGACGATGCTACAAAAAGTCGTTCCTAAGGGAGCGCTGCGTAAGTTTTCTGCTCAAAAGTCGTTCCTAAGGGAATGCAGAGCTAAATATCGCCGAAATATAAGGCGAAGAAGTTCAAAAGTCGTTCCTAAGGGGATGCAGAACTTATACCGCTGAAATAGAAGGCGAAGAAGTTCAAAAGACGTTCCTAAGGGGATGCAGAACTTATACCACCGAAATAGAAGGTGAAGAAGCTCAAAATACGTTCCTAAAGGGATGCAGAGCTTAAGACTCAAAAGATATTCCTAAGGGGATGCAGAGTCTGGGTGTGGCTTCATGTGCGTGTGTTTGGACATTCATTTGCCCATTACATTACATCATTCATTGCATTCATACGCATTCATTTAGACATTCGTAGGATCATCATCATCATAACATAAAGTACAAACAGAAACTTCAGCTTTGATGACAATGCTTCAATGAGCATAAAGAAGCAAAGATACGCTTCATTGTGTACGAAAACAAGGGAAGGTGTTTTTCGCCTTCGGCTCAAAAGATACAGGTTTCGTCCACATCAAAGCAATTCACACACGGATGGAAAGGTAAAAATATATTACAAGGTATGGATAAATTTACAGAGTAATGTTTGATTCCTAAATTACAATATCTTTTACAAAGATAATTCAAATGTCTCTAAAGCTTTGTGCAGTAGCTTCTTCAATCTTCGTTGAACTTTGGATTATTGACCTTCGGCATCGTCATCCTGTACACAACAAAGCAGAATAAGGTAAAAAGTAATTTCAGGAGAAGGTAAGCAACAGGTATAAGTTTTATATCAGCTGTTGGGGGTATGCTTCGTCGCCGAAGATCTTGTAAGAAGAAACACCTTCGGCAGATCCTCTCAAAAGCAGTGCCAAAACTATTACCAATAAAGCTTCGGCGTAGCGACATGTCTCAAGACGAAGGAGTGAACCGACTTAAAGATGAAATGACCAATCGACCCATGATAACTTGTATTATGATTGTAAGCATTTGTAAAGGGCATGAATGTAATTTCTCATAGGCTGTGTCCTGTGCCTATAAATAGATGAACAGTACCCCCGTACTTTTCACGCCATCTTGTAATCGCTTGCACGCGACACTCGGATTATTTCCTTCTGTCAAGCCGAAGGTATAGATGTAATTAAATACCATGTTTTGATATTTAAGTCCGTATGATCAAATATATGGATAAGTTTATGTGTGTGAACATATTAACCTTCGTGTTTCATGTCTTATATATCTTATCTTTCATTATTTCATAAACCTTAGTCATGAAGGTACGACCTTCATGACCTTCGTCCAAGACCTTCGTCCGAAGATCATTATACCCTTGGGGAGATAATGCTTCGATGGACGAAGAGCATTAACATTTAACATTTTATGTTGCCTTGTTCTTAATTCATAGCATTTGAGAACCAGTCCCCAACATTGGCGCCCACCTCCGGTGAACTCACTTCCACTTTTTGAGCTGATGGCTTCGTTCAACAACCAAGCTGAAGTTGCTTCGGCTACGAAGCTGGTGCTCCCGATAACAGGCAGTTCATGCTCAGAGCCGGCCAACAAGAAGCAGAAGAAGGAGGCTCAGAGAAGGGTACAACATGTTGGGGTGCAGGGACCCTTCATCAAGTCAAAATGGTCTCACATCCCAATTACCTTCTCCCAAGAGGACCTTCAGCTCAAGGATTACCCTCACAATGATGCTATGGTCATATCTTGTGTCAAGGGATTTCTAGTCCATAATATTTGTTAAGGCCTTCAGACAGATGCAAGAGCCAGAGGATAAGATCCATGATGCTACACACCCTCTCTGTGGTTTCGGAGGAAGGCAGATTGTAGCACTTGGCAAGATTACAATGCCAGTGACCTTCGGATTTGTCCACAATACAAGAACTGAACAGGTTGTGTTTGATATTGTTGACATGGAATACCCCTACAATGCAATTATTGGTCGTGGAACACTCAATGCATTTGAAGCAATTCTTCATCCAGCATATCTATGCATGAAGATACCTTCGGATCAAGGGCCCATTGCTATTCATGGAAGTCAGGAAGCTGCCAGAAAGGCTGAAGGAAATTGGACAAACTCAAAAGCAATCCACAATATAGATGGAGCCGAAGCTTGTGAACAGTATAAGTACAGAAGAGAGAAGGCTGCTTCGGCTGATCAGTCGAAGCGCATGCTTCTATGTGAAGACATAGCACAGCAGAAGGTATTGCTGGGATCCCAATTATCTGAAGAGCAGGAGAAAACCTTGATAAGGTTTTTATTCAACAACAAAGATGTTTTTGCATGGTCAGCCAACGATCTCTGTGGTGTCAACAGGGACGTCATTGAACATTCACTCAATGTCGATCCATCTTTCCGACCTAGGAAACAGAAGCTTCGGAAAATGTCTGACGATACAACCGAAGGTGCTTGGAACGAAGTAAAAAGACTTCTCAGTGCTGGTGTCATCAGAGAAGTGAAATACCCAGAATGGCTAGCCAACACTATTATGGTGAAGAAGGCCAATGGTAAATGGAGAATGTGCATTGATTTTACTGATCTGAACAAGGCTTGTCCAAAGGATGAGTTTCCATTACCAAGAATAGATTCTCTAGTAGATCCAGCAGCTTCGTCAGAGCTCATGAGTCTGCTAGATTGTTATTCAGGCTACCACCAAATCTGGATGAAGAAGGATGACGAGCCAAAGACCAGCTTCATAACCCCCAGTGGTACATATTGTTATCTTTGAATGCCTGAGGGGCTCAAGAATGCTGGAGGAAGCTTCAGCAGGATGACAGCCAAGGTCCTTCACTCTCAGATAGGCAGAAATGTGCTAACATATGTTGATGACATCATAGTGAAGAGTACGAAGCAAGAAAACCACATTACTGATTTGTAAGAAACATTTGCTAATTTTAGGCAAGTTGGCCTGAATTTAAATCCAGAAAAATGTGTTTTCGGAGTGAAGAAGGGCAAGTTCCTTGGTTGTCTAGTCTCAACAAAGGGGATCGAAGCCAACCCAATAAAGATCGAAGCTATCCTTCGAATGGAGCCACCAAGCACAAAGAAGGGAGCCCAACGGCTGACAGGAAGATTGGCAACTTTGAATCGATTTATATCTAGATCAGCAGAAAGGAATTTACCATTCTTTGAAGTACTAAAGTTAGCTAAAGTTTTTCAATGGGGCCCAACTCAACAGAAAGCTTTCGAAGAGCTGAAGCAATATCTGATCAATTTAACAACATTAACTCCACTCGTGCTAGGGGCTCCATTGCTATTGTATGTGGCAGCTTCGCACTCTGCAGTAACTGCGGCACTTGTACAAGAGAAGCTCGAAGGACAAGCTAAAAAGCAAGTCCCAGTATACTTTGTCTCCGAAGTTTTGAGTTTATCAAAGAAAAACTATACAGAATTGGAGAAGGTGTTGTATGCTATGTTAATGGCGTCTAGGAAGTTTCGGCATTATTTTCAAGCATATCACATAATTGTTCCTTCATCACAACCCCTGAAGGATATCATGAGGAATAGAGAAGCTACTAGAAGGATTGGAAAATGGGCCGCAGAGCTAAATGAATTCACTATTGACTACGTGCATAGATCTTCAATTCAATCTCAAGCGCTAGCAGATTTCATCGCTGATTGGACGCCAGGGGCTCACGAAGAGGGGACAAGCAAAGATGCCGAAGCTTGGACAGTATTTTGCGATGGCTCTTGGGGAGCCTTCGGTGCAGGAGCAGCTGCGGTCCTAGTGGCGCCTTCAAAAGTCAAAACATGTTATGTAGTCAAACTGGATTTCAGTTGCACAAATAATATTGCTGAGTACGAAGCACTTCTATTGGGGCTTCGGAAACTAAGGGCAATGGGAATAAGAAGGGCCATCATAAAGACTGATTCTCAAGTTATTGCTGGCCATGTGGATAAAAGCAGCAAGGCACGAGATCCGAAGCTTGAAAAATATTTGGATGCAGTTCGAAGGTTGGAAGCTTCCTTCGAAGGTTTTTCCGTCAAGAATATTCCAAGAGGTCAAAATGAGCATGCAGATTTGCTAGCCAAATCAGCGGCTCAAGGGCTCCCCCTACTCTCTGAAGTATTTTTTGAAACAATAAAAGCACCTTCAGTTGAGCTCATGGAGAGAGCAGTGCTTACTATTTCTCCAGTACACAGTGAAGACTGGAGAACTGAAATAATATCTTTTCTCCAAGGCAATTGTCTTTCAAGTGACGAAGCTTATAACAAGAGAATAGAGGCAAGAACAAGACCATATGTGTTAATAGAAGGGGAATTGTATAAACATGGAGTTTGTTCACCACTCCTTAAGTGTTTATCAAGAACTGAAGGTATGGAATTAATGAAAGAGATACATGCGGGTCTGTGTGGATCTCACATTGAATCTAGACCCTTGTTGGGAAAAGTTTTTCGACAAGGATTTTATTGGCCGAAGGAAGCTTCGGATGCAGCAGAATTAGTCCACAAATGTGAAGGCTGTCAAAAATGTGCAAGAGACCAGAAGCAACCTTCATCTCTCACTCAGTTAAAACTGCCCACTTGGCCGTTGCAAAGGTGGGGCCTCGATTTGCTAGGCCCACTTCCACCAACACAAGGAAATCTAAAATATGTTGTGGTGGCGGTACAGTATTTTTCCAAGTGGATTGAGGCGAAGCATTTAGTCACAATAACTTCAGTCACCGTCCAAAAATTCTTTTGGCAAAATATTGTTTGTTGCTTCGGAGTACCGAAGACTATTACCGTAGACAATGGAACATAGTTCGATGCTGAAGCTTTCAAGGAATTCTGTGAACAAATTGGCACGAGGATTCATTTTGCATCGGGCAGACATCCCGAGTCAAATGGACTTGTTGAAAGAGCCAACGGCATTATAATGATGGGAATAATGAAGTTAGTCTTCAATCAGCCTAGAGGAAAGTGGCCAGATGAATTGATCAAAGTGGTGTTGAGCCATAACACAACATTATCAAGGTCAACAGGTTTTACACCATTCGAACTATTGTTTGGTGACGAAGCAATAACCCCAGAAGAAGATAAGGCAGGATCAATAAGAACAGTGGCTTCGGCAGAAGACGAAGCTGATTATTCTATGGCAAAAGATGCTATAGAAGGGATCAGGCTTCAGGCCGTGGAGAATACCAATAAATACCAAGCCGAAACAATAAAATGGCGTGATAGAAAAGTTCGGCTAAAGAACATTAAACCAGGACATTTGGTACTTCGGAGATTGGCCAATCCAGATACAGTAGGCAAGTTACAGCTCAAGTGGGAAGGACCTTTTCTCGTAGTATCTTCGTCAAGACCCGGTTCTTACAGATTGAAGGATATGGACGGCAACGACATTCCTAGATCTTGGACTGCGGATAAGCTTCGGCGAGATTATGTCTAGCTTGATGTAATCTTTTTGTTTTTTCTATGGCACCCTTTTCCTTTCCAAAGGGGGAGAAAGGTTTTTAATGGGGCCATAGTATGTAATTTCTCTTTTTCTTATTCAGCTCTATGGGAGCAAAATACCCCAAATATGTAAATGTAAAAACTGAGCATGCACCATCGAGTGCAGGGAAAAAGGAAAAAACAGGGAGAAGCTCGAAAGTCGTCCCTAAGGGGATGCAGAGCACGATGAAGCTACAAAAAGCCGTTTCTAAGGGAGCGCAGAGTAAGTTTTCTGCTCAAAAGTCGTTCCCAAGGGAATGTAGAGCTTACAGCGAAAAGTCAACGCTGATACCATCGAAATATAAGGCGAAGCGCGAAAAGTCAACGCGATACCGCCGAAATAGGAGGCGAAGAAGTTCAAAAGATGTTCCTAAGGGGATGCAGAACTTACAGCGAAAAGTCAACACTGATACACCAAAAAATAAGCGGTGAAGCCGAAAAATAAACGGCAAAGAGACTTCGGTCATTCCCAAGGGAATGAAGGCTATGATTGTGGCTTCGTATGCGTGTGTTTGGACATTCATTTGCACGACACATTACATCATACATTTGCATTCATAAACATTCATTTAGACATACATAGGATCATCATCATCATAACATACAGACATAGGCGGATGCTTTGGCTCTAAAGATAAGGCTTCGGCAAAAAGGAAAAAGAAGCAGTTTCATGCTTCGTTGTGTACAAAAAGAAGGGAAGGTGTTTTTTCGCCTTCGGCTCAAAAATACTAAGTTTCGTCCACATCAAAGCTGTTCATACACGGAAAAATGTAAAAATATATTACAAGGTATGCACAAATTTACATAATTAGTATCTGATTCTTAAATTACAAGTATTTTTACAATGATGGTACAAGATTTTCTCTAGAATTTTTTCAGCAAGGTCTTCAGCTTTGACATCATTAAGCTTCGGATGATCTGAGCTTCGGATCACCTGTCAACCTTCGGCTCGTTTTTCTTTAGCATCATCATCCTGTACATATTAAAAACGGTATGAGAGAAGTGCAGATTTCAAGGAGAAGGTAAAGAAACAGGCATAAATTTTTTTACCGGCTTAAGGTGGCTTCGAGCTTCGTCGCCAGCCATTTTTCGCCCACCTTTTACCCAAATTTGAGTTATGAATTTGTTTCCTATACTCCGAGCTAGGCTAGGGATATCAAGTAAATCTATCGGAGATAAGCTAAAATTTGGTCTGTTGACAATCTTTCCATGTTCACAGCCAGATTTCATGAAGGCAACAGTTGTGCCCCGAGAAGCTAGCAGAGCGCAGAAATCAGCGTGTCCACCTATAACTTCGTCGAGTGCATCAGCTTCGCCCTCAATATGATCAAAGGTTTCTGACAGGTTCTCAACCGAAGGACTGAATTTCTCAGCGCCAGCTCCAACTGAATTGAAAACCTGTTTTAGCCGTTGCAAGCACCGGTTGCTGAAGCCTACGCATTTTTCTTGAAGCTCTTTTAGTGATTTCCGCAAATTTGAATTTTTCTCAGCTTCAGCTTCGAGTTTGGCTTCGAAATTTTTCTTTTCCATGGAGAATTCACTATTCAATCTAGCAGTTTTGGCCTGGGCTTCCGCCAGTGAACCTTCCATGGTTTGAAGTACGAAGTTTTTCTTTTCCAGAGTAGCCTCATGGTCTTTAATCTTCTTCTCCAGGCCCTCAATTATAACTTCGTTCTTTTTGTCCTCGAGGTCTTGTTGCATCCTCAGGACTTTGCTTAGCAGTAAGCTCTGACAACATAAGCTTCATCAGAAAACAATCTTCATATCAAAACAATGAAAAGTTAAGAATTTTACCTTAAAGTTAGCATAAAATAGGCTACCAGCGATATGTTGCCGCCGGTACCTGCTGAGGTCTGCCTCAACCTTCGAGAGGCCAACACTCTTTGATATAGTGCCGACAACCTTCGCCCCAGTGTGGTCCCAAAGGCATCCTAAGCTTTCTTCGTTAACTCCCCCGAAGAGTAGTGCACCTAGTCTGTATCCGCAAGATATAGCATATTCTTTCAGTTCTTCTTTTTCAGCCTTCGACAATTCTTGCCCAAGTAAATCTTGAAAGTTGAAGTCCTCTTCTTCTGAAATGTCCTCAAATTTCTCTTTTCCTTTTCCAGCCACTGTGCTTGGAATCTCTTCATTGGCTGCATCAGCTTTTTCCGCGGCCGCATCTAGAAGCATTGTATCAATCTCAGAGAGCGTGGCATCTAGATTCACATCTTCAGCGGTTTTAGCTTCGGCACTTTTGGCTTTAGCGGGTGCAGCTTCGGCAGCAGCAGAGCTCTCAATAGCTGGAGTCTTTGACGCCGATGCTAGTGGCGGCGTCTGCTCAATAACTTCAACTACGCGAATAATTCTCCGTTTTTTCGGCTCATCTGGCTTCTTCGCTGCCGAAGGCTCCTTCTCCTTCTGAAAAAGCTTCGTCAGATGTGGCCCTAGTGGACTTAGCTTGACAGGCAAAGATTCAGTCATTACCTTTAAAATTTCTTCTACATCGATAGCAGGAGATGTTGAAGGATCTTCATCCTCAGTTTCAGTTGTTTTTCGTTTCAGAGCCGAAGCTTTCTTTTTCGAAGCAGATATCTTTGGTTTAGGCTTAATTTCCTTTTCTTCAAAGTTTCTTCATCCTTTTTTACCAATTTGGCAGCTTCTTTATCCAGGACGCTAGCAACTCTTTTTCTTTTCTGTCCTTCGGCACCTCGGTCCAGTCGCTCATAGTCAGGATACTCAAAGTTCAGAGCATCCATCACCCGATTTAACCTTCCTTCGGACGAGTGCCAAAGGCTGCAGTCATTAGTTGATCTTCTTTTTTAGAATAATTGCCAAGGATCTCGTTGCACATAACTTCAATCGTGTCTAACCATTCTTGGCAAGGTACTTTGAAGTGTTTCTTGAATTTATAATAATAGCCGAACAAGTTCTTTCTTTTTCTTTTCCCCTTTGAGCTTCGGCATGTCCCACTCTTTCAAAGTTGGGAACACTCTAAAAGCCAAGAATTCTTGCACCAGATCCCTAGTACCAATATGCTCCACAATAACTCGAAATTCACCCAGTGCAATTTGGCTTGGACTCCCCGGTTTCATGTTGCACTGGGGCCTAGTTTCTCTGAAGATTAATTCTAGTGGGCTTTTAACCAGCTTCTCCTTTTTCTCATCAACTTTGACATAAAACCATTCAGTCTTCCAGCCAGCTGGCCACTTGGTACGATAGATGATAACTGGAAACTTTGCATCTTTGCGATAACCAAAATTGTAGCAGCCGAAGTTTTCATGTAGCCCATCTTCTCTAGCTTTTGTTTGATAATGAAGCTCATGTATTCGACAGAAGCCTTCGGCAAACGGCTCTACCCCCTGACTTCGGAGGGCCCAGATGTAGACGCAAAGCCTAACGATGGCGTTAGGAGTTAGCTGATGAAGATAAATCCCAAACTTCTTCAAAACATCAGCAATCATCTCATTCAAAGGAAATCTTAATCCTGCTTTGAAGAAGCTTTTGAAGACTACCACCTCATCCTTTTCCGGCTTCGGAGTAATTTCTTCTCCGCCAAACCAAATTAGCTCCTTTTTGGCCTCACTGAAATAGTCTAACTTCACCAACTTAGGCATATCATCTTCAGTAACAGTGGACCTCCCAAACTCCAGGTGGCTGGGTTTAGATGGCACGACACTATAATCATCTTTAGATTCATCTTCCTTAGCACCAACTTGCTCAGCTTCAGCGGCACCTTCGTCAAAAACATCCTCCGGCACTTTTAGCCCCGACTGTTTCATTACTTCGGAGATCGGAGCAGTTTCAGCAGTTTCGGCTTCTTCTCCATCACGTGTAACCCTAGCAGTAGAACGTACCCTTGCCATTTGGTGAAGAAGTTGTTGACTTTTTTTAAAAAAAATCCGAAGCTCTTCCTTTTTGTGATGAAGCAAAACTAACAGCGGTGCTTCGGCTGGGTGCGATGAATAAGCTTCGGCTATGGTCAAATTTTTGGCAGCAAAACAGGGCAATAGCAATGAATGATGTGGTAACTTCACACCTACCCGTCTGTTTATATAGTGTCGCAGGTGGGGAGGTGAATCGTCAAGTCTTCCGCACCGGATGAACAGTCGCCCGCACTCACTGAGCGGTGGGCCACAGAACCCGAGAAGGTGAAACGTCAGGATGTGTTTACCTGCTGCATGGTGGGACCGTCTCGCACTCGAAATTTTGTGATAGTTTCTCGGCAACGAGCTTAGGGAAGGTGTTTTTCGGATCTTCGGCTCTCCGAAGCCTAGGAGACTTTTTCACGGATCAAGCTCGTTACGAAAAACGATCTAGCACCGTGAAGGGGTACTGTTGGGGGTATGCTTCGTCGCTGAAGATCCTGTAAGAAGAAACACCTTCGGCAGATCCTCTCAAAAGCAGTGCCGAAACTATTACCAATAAAGCTTCAGCGTAGCGACATGTCTCAAGACGAAGGAGTGAACCGACTTAAAGATGAAATGACCAATCGACCCATGATAACTTGTATTATGATTGTAAGCATTTGTAAAGGGCATGAATGTAATTTCTCACAGGCTGTGTCCTGTGCCTATAAATAGATGAACAGTACCCCCGTACTGTTCACGCCATCTTGTAATCGCTTGCACGCGACACTCGGATTATTTCCTTCTGTCAAGCCGAAGGTATAGATGTAATTAAATACCATGTTTTGATATTTAAGTCCATATGATCAAATATATGGATAAGTTTATGTGTGTGAACATATTAACCTTCGTGTTTCATGTCTTATATATCTTATCTTTCATTATTTCATAAACCTTAGTCATGAAGGTACAACCTTCATGACCTTCATCCAAGACCTTTGTCCGAAGATCATTATACCCTTGGGGAGATAATGCTTCGATGGACGAAGAGCATTAACATTTAACATTTTATGTTGCCTTGTTCTTAATTCATAGCATTTGAGAACAAGTCCCCAACACCGGCTTAAGATGACTTCGTGCCTCGTCACCAGCTAAGTTCCGCCCACCCTTCGTCCAAATTTGTGTTATAAATCTATTCCCTATACTTCGGACTAGGCTAGGGATATCAGCTAGGTCCGCTTGATATATACTGAAGTTCGGCATGTTTACTATATTTCCGTGCGTGCAACCAGCCTTCATAAAAGCTACAGTTGTGCCGCGAGAAGCCAGCAGGGCACAGAAGTCACCATGCCTAGCTATAACTTTGTCAAGCGCCTCAACTTCGCTTTCAATATGCTCGAAGGTGCTTGGCAAGTCTTCAACCGAAGGTTCAAATTTTTCAGAGTTGGCTCCCACTGAGTTGAAGACCTGTCGTAGCCGTTGCATGCAGCGGTTGTCGAAGTTTAAGCAAACATTCCGAAGCTCTTTTAGGGATTCTTGCAATTTTGAGTTTTTCTTGACTTCGGCTTCAAGCCTTGCATAAAAAATTTTCCTTTCTTGTTCGAAGTTTTCTGATTTTCAGAGGAGTTCATCATTTAATCTGGCAACTTCGGCTCCAATGAACCCTCCATTGTCTGAAGAAGGAAGTCTTTCTTTTCTAGAAAAGCTTCATGATCTTTGATTTTCTTTTCCAAGCCCTCGATTATAATCTCATTCTTCTTATCTTTTAGGTCTTGCTGCATTCTTAGTGCTTTGCTTAGCAGCATACTCTGTACAAAATAGTCTTCATCAAAAAAAATTTGCTTCATCACAAAAATTAAAAAGATGAGGAAAAAAGTTTTACCTTAAAATTGGAATAGAATAAGTTGCCGATGATATGTTGTCGTTGGTAGCTGCTAATGTCAGCTTCAAGCTTCGAAAAACCAACACTCTTTGACAGAGTGCTGATAATCTTCGCCCCAGTGCGGTCTCGAATGCATCCTAAGGCTTCTTCATTGATTCCACCAAAGAGCATGGCTCCTGGTTGGTAGCCATAGGATATAGCATACTCCTGCAGCTCCTTCTTCTCAGCCTCGGATAATTCTTGACCAACTAGATTTTGAAGGCTGAAGCTTTTTTCTTCCGAAGTATCTTCGGCAATTCCCTTCCCTTTCTCAGGTATTGTGGCCATGAATTCTTCTGTAGCTGCAGCAGTCTCCTCTGCAACCATATCCAAGAGCACTTTATCAATCACAGATAACGTACTCTCCAGATTGGTAGATTCGGCGGCCGCAGCTTCGGCAGCTAGTGTCATCTTTGATGCTGAGGCCGGCGGTGGTGTTTCCTCAATGGCTTGCATAACAGTGACAATTCTTCGCCTTTTAGGCCCATCCGCCTTTTTTGCTGCCGAAGGTTCATCCGTCTTCTGTAAAAGCTTCGTCAGTTGCGGCCCCAGAGGACTTAGCAGCTTGATAGGTAAGGATTCGGTCATTACCTTTAAAATTTCTTCTACTTCGGTAGCAGAAGGCGTTGAAGGAGTTTCCTCTTCCATATCACCCACCTTCGGCTCCGGAGTTGCAGCTTTTCTCTTCTTCGAAGTCACCGCCTTCGGCTTGAGACTGGATTTTCTTTTCTTCTGAGTTTTTTTGTCCTCTTTCACCATTCTAGCAGCCTGCCTGCTCAAAACACTAATAACCCTTTTCCTCTTTGTCCCTTCGGCACCCTTGCTGAGATGCTTATAATCAGGGTATTCAAAATTTAAAGCGTCGATTACCCGATTCAACCTTCATTTTGGTCGGGTGCCGAAGGCTGCAGTCATTAATTGATCTTCTTTTTTGGTATAATTGCCCAAAATTTCATTGCACATAGTCTCAATCATCTCCAGCCATTCTTGGCAAGGCTCTTTGAACTGTTTCTCAAACTTAAAGCGATAAGCCAATCGAACAAGTTCATTCTTCTTCTTTGTTCCTTTTAGCTTTGGCATATTACATTCACTCAACGATGGAGATATCATGTTGGCTAGGTATTCTTGCACTAGATCCCTAGTGCTGATTTGTTCAGCCACCACTCTGAATTTTGCTACGGCCAGCTAACATATTGACCCTGGCTTCATGTTGTACAAGGGTCTGGTCATCCTGAAGCTTAAAGCCAGCAGGCTCATCACCATCATCATCAGTTTCCCTCTTTTCTTCTCATCGGCCTTAATATAAAACCACTCACTTTTCCAGCCAGTTGGCCACCTAGTGCGATAACTGAGGACCAGAGCCTTCGTATCCTTGCGATACGCGAAGTTGTAACAACCAAAATTTTCATGTAGCCCGTCTTCTCTGGCCTTCGTTTGGTAGTGCAACTCATGCACTCGGCAAAATGCTTCGGCATTTGGGTCCATCCCTTGGCTTTGAAGGGCCTAGATGAAGATGCTGAGCCTAACGACAGCATTAGGGGTTAGCTGATGAAGATATATTTCATAATTATCCAAAACTTCTCCAATCATTTCGTTCAGCGGACACTATAATCCTTCTCTGAAAAAGCTTTTGAAAACTACTACTTCATCATCTTTCGGCGTCAGAGTGGTTTCTTCCCCGGCAAAATGAATAAGCTTCTTCTCAGCTTCTCCGAATTAGCCCAGTTTCATCATCATGGGCACGTCGACTTTAGACACAGTAGATTTCTCAAAATCAAGGTGGCTGGGTTTTGATGGAATCAAAATGCTATAATCCTCTTCTTCATCTACATTTTCTTCCTCAATATCAGCTTGTTCAGCTTCGGCAGCAGGTGCACCTTTGTCAATGGCTCCCTCTGTAACAACTAAGCCCGATTGTCTCATGACTTCAGAAATCGGAGCTGTCTCGGTGGCCTCTGTCTCCTCTCCTTCATGAGTCACCCTCACAGTCGAGCGTACTCTGGCCATCTGATAGATCTTTTGTGGTTTTTACAAAGCTGATGTTTTTTACAGTTTTTTGATGAAGCTCTCTCTTTTGACGAAGCTCTCTCTTTTGACGAAGCTAATTCAAAATGATGGTTCACTCGAGAATGCAGTGAAAAAGCTTCAGCTATGGTTAAATTTTTCAATAACACAATAGTGCAATGGCAATGAATGTTGTGGTAACTTCACACCTACCCGTCTGTTTATATAGTGCTACAGATGGCAAGGTGAATTGCCAAGTCGCTCACACCCGCTGAACAGTCACCCGCACCCGCTAAATGGTGGACCACTCGGCGCTTGGGAAGTGAATTGCCAGATCGTTCGTACCCGCTGCGTGGTGGGCCATCTCGCGCTTGAAATATTTTAATCGTTTCTCAACAACGAGCTCAGGGAAGGTGTTTTTCGGACCTTCGGCATTCCGAAGCCTTGGAGATTTTTCACGGATCAAGCTCGTTACGAAAAACGATCTAGCACCGCGAAGGGGCTAATGTTGGGGGCCTTCTTCATCGCCGAAGGTCCTCTAAGCAGAAACACCTTCGAAAGATCAGCATGTAAGAAAACACAGCACGAAGGTACACGCCGAAGCTACGATCCAGGGAGCTTCGGCATAGTGACATGCCTTGAGACGAAGGGTTGTACCGACTTAAAGAGGAAAAGACCGATCAGTCCATGATAATTTGTGTCATGATTGTAACTAGTCATCAAGGACATAAATGTAATTTTGATCGGGCTGCGTCCCGTACCTATAAATAGGTAAACAGTACCCCCGTACTGTTCACGCTGGCTTGTATTCACTAGTGTGTCACGCTTGGATTTCTACCTTCTATCAAGACGAAGGTACAAATGTAATTCAATATAGTTCATGTTCATTCATGATAATATAATAAAGATATATTAATGGTGTTATCTGATTATTCATGTTATTTCTCATGTTTTATATGCTTCTACTTCCATTAATATACAATGCGATGATGAAGGTACGTCCTTCATAACCTTCATCTGAAGATCATTATATCCTAAGGGAGATAATGCTTCGAAGGACGAAAGACTTTAACCATTAACATTTTGTGTTGCCTTGTTCTTAACTCATAGCATTTGAGAACAAGTCCCCAACACTAACTAAAGTAATATTTAGGTCTTACAAATAGTAATATATATATATATATATATATATGTTTATGTATCTTGGTGGAGCTGGTGGTGGTGGAGGTAGTGGGCGTTGTTGTTGTTGTCTTTCCAACCGTGCTTGCCTCATTTCTTGACGCATCTCCAGCCGGTCCTGACGTATTTCCTGGAGTTCTTGCCTTATCTGATTTTGCATTTCGTTCACCATGTTTGTCATTTGTTGTAGTACCAGCATTTGGGCGGCAACCATTGGATCGGTTCCAGTCGGTGGAGGATTTGGAGGATCCATTTATGTTTGTTGTTGCCTGATGATCCACCAGTTGTGGGGCTGGGCTGGTAGATCAATTCCTCCTCCCTTCCTGGTACTGACCATCAAAGTTAGAAGCATATGGTAAGGTAGTTTTGCAAGGGAAATTATTTGGTAGGCAGAACGAATAGGCTAGTAGCTGGTTATGAACTGAAGATTCTTTGGTAGGGCTTAATCTGTTGTTTTATATCTAGATTGGGGTAACTAGTCGTATAAGGTGAATTTCCAAAGGTAAGATAGAATTTGTGAAGATGCGATAGACTACATGATGTAGGTTAAAATCTTATTTGATTTTAGGTGAGGATAGGCAGATTATACATTTCATCATGGCTCTATTGGTTGGGTTAGCTCTTATGCTCAGTGTTGAGTTGGTCTAATGTGCTAAGTTAACACCTGGCTAGTAGGGTCTAATCTCTTCTACCAGTATCGCTAATTCGTTTAAGTAGATCACATTAGATTAGATCACATTAGAAATCATTTAGTTAAGCATATCAAGCTGACTTTATCTTTATGAAGTTCTAGTATATATATATATTTTATCTAAGCGAAACTTCCAATATGTATATATTTTTATACACCTAAAATTTTCATGTTATTAGCAGGTGTGGCATAGAAAACAAGGGTACATCAGGTTTTAACTATTACGTGAGTGTTGACATAAAATGAGTGTACTATGGCATAATCGAGCTTCCTTTGGAGGTCTAGCTTGATTCCTATTCTTCTTTAATGAGATTGATCTCTTCCTTCTTGTCAAGCAACTTACGTTAGATTAGCTCTACTTTATCCGTCGTTAGGTTAGATTAATCTATCACATTAGATCAGATCTAAGTTATATTTGTGTGACTAGATTAGACTAGCTAAGATCTCATTATTTTGGATTAGATCCTAGTTGTTAGTTTTAAGATGAGATAAGTAAAGTTGTTACGATAAGACGAAACTTTCAAGATAAGATGGATCTATTAAGATAAGAGAGAGTCTTTTAAGATAAGATGGATCTATTAGGCTTGATATATTCCAGTGGTGGTATTTTTAATTGGTCTAGTTTATCTTATAAACAAAAAATATATGTATATGTAGATGTAATTGTGGACATTACTCCACAACTCATCACACTCAATCAAAGATCCAAATCAGACAAGTATCATAAGAACAAACATTGAAGTACATAGGTACCTATGTAAAAAATAGTTTTGTTTTTGTTCCTAAGAGTAGGTGTCCTATTCCTAAAGGTCACTTTAGGTACAGGATTTCAAAGTGTGAAATCCACTTTTGTCTTTAGAAGTGAAAAGGTAAGAGTAATCAGAGTAAAGCAGCAGTGGATGAGAAAAGATTAAGGAAAGTTTTAGAAGGAATCAGAGTAGCAAAGGTAAGTAGATAATGCTTGTCTAGTTCTATCTAGGTTTCGTCCTATAGTCAACATCCATTGATACCACTTCTGTCACACCCGAGTTTTAGGGGTCCAAAACCCGGGCATGAAATAAACACCAGGTGTGCTGGGACCAAGTCTCACACATATGATGAATAGTGGTACAGAAATGAATGTCACATCTTTACTATATAATAGGAGTTCTGTACAAAATAAATAAATAGTTACATCATAAGGAGACAACAATCCAGCAACCCAAAGTTGACTGGGAGACGACGGCCTAGACCTCGCACGAACTCGTCACAACATCCTCCATACGCCTCATCCTGCAGTAACTGTTCTTGACCTATGGGGGGTGTGAGACAGCAAGAGTGAGCTCACATACGTTCATCGCTCAACAAGTTGTGGGGAATAATGTGCATGAACTCGCCAAAGGTGGGAGCTCATGTGAAGTGTAAGGCTTACCAAAGAGGATGGTTGAAGCTAAGCATTGCTTTTAAAGTTGGTCAAAATTTTATTAGCAATTACTAAGTATAAGTAAATACCAACCCAATTAAGTAGTAGAAAAAAAGTGATAACAACACCCTCAATGCAATGCATATGACAAATTGAATTTAGTTCCATAAATTAATCATGTGAGGATCCGAGCTGCTCATGACCGTGAGCACGACTAGTATACCAGTTTACACTCTGCAGAGGTTGCACATCTTTACCCACAAGTCGTGTTACCCATTTGCCACAGGGTTGATCGGACCCCATACACCTCTTCCAAGGAAGTGAGGCCTTAACAAAGTTCTACTAGCTTCAGAAAACCCGCTAAAGTTTCTAGGAAGCTCCAATGCAGGGATCCCTCGCCTGATCGCCATCGTAGCAAAATCAACCCAAGGACCTCCCTACACTAACCACTCCCCTACTGCCCTTGCCCCTTTCGGGTAAGGTAGTCTCCACTAGCTTTCCTAATTAGTCAGCCAAGGGCGTCCCATACCACCCTTGTTCTAATTAACATAATGATCTTAACATGAACCGTAAATAACAACTGATAGTAAAGGTATAATCATGAATAGTGTGTATCTCTATACCCAAAACCACATTAAGCAATAGTAGGTACTACCCAAAAATTTAGTGGTAAACAAGGTATAAAGATAGCCAAACTAGGGTAACCTATTAGGTCCCATCAAAATTAACCTATGCAGATCATTATGATTAATCAGAACATGACTGGGTAAAAAGAAGTGATCAAGGTCACAACTTGCCTAGGACTTGAGATTCCAGGTACCAGAATGATCTTCAGATGACTCGTGACCTCGCTCTAATCGTAGTAATACAAACAAACATGGTATAGGCAAAATTAACATTACACCAAAAATAAGTACAAAATACAACTGGAACGGATCAATTTGGAGTTAAAACGGATGAGATATGGACTAAACAAGATTTTATGTTATTTAGAATTAATTTTATACCTAAAAATGACTTCAAGGTGGTTTATATGCAAAGTCTCCATTTAATTCTATTTTCTTTTCACTGAAAATGGATGGCGGGTTGATTATTTAGAAATCTAGGGTCTCTTATGTAAAACTCGCTCGCCAAAGGGGGTATCAATTATTCTCAGCTGTCATATCCGATCCCAACGGATCAGATTAGACTGAGCCCACCGCGAAGCGATATGCGTTCCCGGTCGTCGGATCAACGGCGAGCGGCCCAGATTTAAAGTATTGAATATCAATCTAGATCCATCCTGTAACACTCCGTCCAATCCCTGGACCAGCGGTACTAACTCCTGGCAGCTCTCTAGGACCATATATTGTCCCACAGACCAACACGAGTCTTTTCTGCACACTTTGTCCTCACTCATGCACAACCGAGAAAACTTCCGAGATAGGCTTCCAAAAAAGAAGATGCACCTTATTGGTATGAATACTCTATTAATTCTATTAAGCCTTGGGCTAGGATATCCCATCCAAGGGGCCAGGATATCACAATCCACCCCCTTAGAAGACCGATGTCCTCGTCGATCAACCCCAATCCAGGAACCTCCCCTCTTGGCCACATCTGTATGTCTAGTGTCGTCATATGCCAGGCCATGTAACCACTTTGGGCCCACATGCGCCATATACCCGAACCTCCTAGCCCACACACGCCCGTGAAACCGCAAGGGTCAGCTCTGATACCACTTGTAACACCCCGTCCAATCCCTGGACCAGCGGTACTTACTCCTGGCAGCTCTCTAGGATCATCTATTGTCCCCACATATCAACACAAGTCTTTTGTGCGCATTTTGTCCCCACTCATGCGCACCCGAGAAAACTTCCCGGTCGATCACCCATCTCAAATTGCTCCAAGCCAAGCACGCTTAACTTGGAGGTTCTTTCGAGATAGGCTTCCGAAAAAGAAGATGCACCTTATTGGTATAAATACTCTATTAATTCTATTAAGCCTTGGGCCAGGATATCCCATCCCAGGGGCCAGGATATCACACATCCGATGCTAGATCAACGGTGTGCCCCCCACATCTGAACAGGTATCCTTTAGGTTTAATCGTGACCGCCCATCTCAGATTGAAGGGCCAGAAGGCCATCTTCTTCCTCTCCCCAATGTCGCGGCGGCCACCGTGTTGGCCACGGCGGCGATCCCGCCAGCGCAAGCCGATTCCGGTGCTCGAGACCATTATTTCTTATTTGAACAAGAGCTATACGACCTACAACGCATATCAATTTGATTAAGCCAGGTCGTACCGGTATTGGAGTGGCCCGAGTTGCTGGCCACGGTGTCCGACGGGTCCGCGACGGAGCACAAGCAACGGCGAAGAATTCCTGGGGCCACAGCGGCTAGCCCAGGTTGGTAAGGCTTCGGTAATCTCCCCACGAGTGTGGTGAAGGTCGCAGGTGAGCAATCGGGTCTTGATTGGCGGCGTAGGTGAGAATTCCACGACGGCGCGGCGTTCTCCTGTCGACTCTCTTCAGTGCGACGAAGTCACACGGTGATGTTGATCGATCCAAGGGGCAGAGATGGGGAAGGAGGCGCTCTCATCACGGATTTATAGTCTCAACGACGATCCGAGAATTATATTCCCAGGGTCGCAAACATCGGTTGAAGCCACAGCATCCGGCTAGAGGAAATCTCGGCCTTCTTTGTTGCTGCAGATTTCGAATCGAACGGGTCCCACCAGCAGACCATAACAGACGTGCGCGCACGAGCGAGATCGTCAGAACAGAACACAGGTCGGCCTGGTGCGGAGGGATCCCAGCGCTTGGGATCTGGGGGAATCCGAGCTAGAGGAAGGACCTGCCATGTAGGCCTCACATGGTGGTGACACAGAAGCCAACCCCGGCATGCCTGGTGTGAGCCCGACCAGTGGGCCCCACGCGCAAGCGACCCATGAAACATAGAAAAAGAAAGGGAATTGAGTGGGCCGCCGGGGTGCATTGCAAATGGGCCGATCACTAGGTATTAGGCCTGTCAGGCTTCTATCTTTTTCTTTTACCATTTCTATTTCAACTTTAGATATCCAAATAAATTTCAAACTCCTATTTTGAATTTCAAATTTCCCAAGTATGAAAATTAATACTATTGTGAATATTAATTCTACTGTTTACACTATTATTATTCATTCTTTTCCTTGTTATTTATTTTTGGGAGGGATAAATGATTTCTTAAACATTTCCTTTCTCATTTTCTATTTTATGTTTTTATTCAAAATGGGAGGTCAAGTTTAGGTTTTCCATAAAATGTATTGCCACAAACCATTGGCAATAGATCAACCTTTCCTTATCCATTTGTTGTTTACTTAACTAGTTTTGGTGCCCTTAATTGATTATGAAGAGGAAATGGCCTACTAAATTCCAAAGGTTTCAAAAAATCTAGAAATACTATCATAAATATATCTATTTCTTTATTTTATTATTCATTTTTCTACTAATTTTGGGCTTTACAGAAGGGGACCTATGGGGCCTTTTGAAGGGGAAGAGTTGAGGTTGATGTTGTTTAATTTTCGGGAAGCTGGTCTTATCCCGGCGGAAGAGCCGATGTAATAATGAGTGTTGCCATTGCCATTCTTTGGCGATGATGAGCGAAAATGCTGCCCTTCCCCTCTTCGCCAAAGAACTGCGATGGGGACATTTGTCATGGGTGAATATCATGTATATAGTGTACACCGTGGAATTGTAACATGTGTTGTGCGCTGAATTCCGCTGGGTGGCGCCTTTGTGCCCTTTATATTGATATATCGATGTTCTTTTGTGATGGCTTCATGTTTTTTATTGTGCCTATTGTGAGTTTGTTGCACCCTTAGGTGACTTTGGTGTGGATAGACGTGTGCGTGCCATGGACGACTTCGCACCCGGTAGGTGTTGTTACGCATGTGTTGTGTTGATCCAGCTGCACTCTTGAGCAACTTTTGCTCGCACAATGTGCGTCTTGTAGATGACATCGCACCATTTGGGTGGTGTTAAACACTTGTTGTGCCTATCCGGCTACACCCTTAGGTGACTTTTGATAGCGCATGACTACAACGCCCTTCCGAGCCCCCAAAGCGACCAACAGAAGGTGCTACACGAAGTGGATGACCGTACGAACTTGGTAGATAGCTACATACCGACGAGCAAGCCCTCAACGATGTTGGCCACTGCACGACACGGCTTCACGGAGGTGTACTGCTCCGGTGAGAAATTCCTGGGGCTCTAGTCATCCTCGCGCCAATCCTCTTGCTCGATCACATCACAAGGTGTACCACGATCTCCACCGGACGCAGGATAGGGTTCAAGTGATAGTGTATGCCGATGTCGACGGTGGCGGCGCTTTTCTTCCCTTCGATTCCTTGCTCGGTGTTCACGGCAAAGGTGGGGGGTTCAAGGCTAGGAATAGGGTTTGAGGGGATCGGTTCGATCTTTATGCGCGCAAGTAGACTCCGACTCTCAGTCGATCCCCCGGCGCGGACCCACCACCTTGAACTGACTATCGGCGAACCCGATTGAGCTCCATAACAAACCCCCCTAAACACGTGCGAGGAGGATGACCCTGGTAACGGGTCCCACTATCAGCGTCGACGAATGGATGCAGGCACATTGCTCCTGCGGCGCAGCAATCCTCTGGCCCCACGCGACAGAGATAGGATGGGTGTGAGCGCCAAGGGCGACTGGCGGCCGGAGCCCGCCTGGCAGTCATCTGTAACACCCTGAATTTAGGGGTATAAAATTTCTATCTAAATATCAACCAAATTCAGGTGTTACTCTTCTCTCTCTCACTAGTTTCTCTCTCTCTCTCTCTCTTTTGGTTAGGGTTAGCTTAATCAATGAGGGATTATTTATTTTATTTTTGACAGAACATATGAGTCATGAAATGTTGCATCATGTTGAGTTCCAAATATTCTTTGAATTGGTGCACATGTTTGATTTGGTTTGAATTTGAATTGAAAACCCTAGAGAAAATAAATAGAAAAGGCATTAGAAATTCCCTAAAATTAGAAAAACCCAATTTGGCCCATTTAGCCCAAGTCGGCCCAGCCTTCGCGCGCCCGCGCACCCGCCCGCGCATTCTCTCCCTCTCGCTGCCCAGTGGGCTAGGCTTGTCGGCGTCGTTCCTCTCGCACGCTCGCCTGCTTCTCTCTCTGTCCCGCCGACCCCACCTGTCAGCTCGTCCCCAACCTCCCACCCACATTCCCCCACCGTGGATGCGCCCACGACCGCTCGATCTCCGGCCACCTCTGCACGTACTTGCCCCTTTTGAGCCCCGCGCCCCGCTCGCCCAGTTCTCCTACTTACTTGCGCCCTTAGTCGAACCCTCTCGCCCCCTCTCTCGCTCTGCCCACGCGACCAGGTAGCTCCGTCGCTGCTCACCGAAGACCGTCGTCCGTTCTGCGACCGTCGTCGAGCCCGCGCCCCATCCATTACCTCGATGAGTTCCGCCTCGCCGTCAGCTACTCGGGACACCCTTCGGTTTGCCTTTTCCCTCCCTGGTTTGCCCGGTCCGCGCTCACCGGAGCACTTCTTGCGCAGCCGGAGCCCACCGCCGTCGACCAGAGGCTCCACCACACCCCCGTCGTCCCCCAAGCGCTCCAGAGTTTGCACTCGAGGTGAGCAACCTTCCCGTGCCTTTAATTCAGCCATTACTTCCGTTTTGCCCGTGCAATTCCTCGCCGGAGTTGATCTGCGCCGCCGTTAGCTTGCCTCGCCGTGTCCCGCGCTCTCTGGTGCTCCTACGCCAGCATGGTGCCCACGGTCGGGTTCGTTAAATCACCCTAAGCGCGCTTGAGCTATACCCCAAACCCCTAGAGCCTCGCTGTGGCCGTCACCCTCGTCTCCGGCGAGCCCTCGCCGTGAGACCGAGCGGCGCCACCGCACACGCGTCCGGCCGCCAGCCGTTAGATCTCGGGCGTCCGTCCGAGATCGGTCGATTTAGACTTAATAAGAGCGGATCTAATCTCAGCCCTCCGATCTAGATCCGACAGCTCTCCTCTCTCTCTCCCTCACCTGCGCCCCTGCAATTGGGCCCGGCTGATCAGCCCGCCCTGGTTCGCTGACACCCCGTCCTCGCCGGTTAGTCACGTCCGCGCGCGTCCACGGGATCTAATCCTGTCTGTTGATCTCTGATCCGATGGTCGAGAACACCAAGTACCCCTTCGCGTCTATGTTTTGTTTAAGAGACCCTCGGGTTTTAGGAAATAAACCTGTCGTCCCTGGTTTTCGTGCGCAGGTCCCTGAACTCTTATAAACAGACCCTTGTACTTTTAGATAATTACAGAATTGGACCTATTTTTATATTTCAAACTTCAAAACTTATTTATTTCATATCTTTTTCATATGAACTCCAAATTTAGTGATTCAAATTGCAAAATGTTCATAAGATTATTCTCTGCCCAAATAAATTATGTTCATCTATAGTCTGTGCACTTTAATTTTACACCTAGAATATAAGATTAATGTATTTGTTGATTTATTCATTTAATGAAATAAATAAAAGGAAATCCCTGGAAGTTAAAGTATATTTAATCTTGTGAGATTAATAATATGTATTACATGAATTCATCTCTGGTTTAACTTTTAGGTCTCAATAAAATGAATAGAATTAGGTTATGTAATCATGGACAACACTTAAAGAATAATCAACTCCTAAATGAGATTAGTTCATCCTATAATTTAATCTCTTTCTTTGTTATATTACTACTTTACCTTTTGAGATGTGTTCCAAACACTAAAAGAGTAACCAACTCCTAATTAAGATTAGTTCATTTTATAATTTGATCTCATTCTTCTTTAATTAATACTATACCTTTTGAGATGTGTTCCAAACACTAAAGAGTAACCAACTCCTAATTAAGATTAGTTCATTTTATAATTTGATCTCATTCTTCTTTAATTAATACTATACCTTTTGAGATGTGTTCCAATGTTTGTACATGTTTGATGTGCTGTTCATTTGTACTTTCCAATTATATTTAATATATGATCGCTTTATTTAGAAAACGAGCAGCCCATGGTTCCTGTGTGTTGCCGAAGATCTCTCTGAGCAACAACCTGGTGAAGGCAAGTGTCCTTAGACCTATCATGTCCTACTTTACTTTATAATTCACTATCCCACATTACATTATTAAAACTTAAGGATTGACTAGTCTGTATTTACCTTACCCTTGTTTACCTTTTTGGGTTAATCATGGTTAGCTTATGTTATTGCTTTAACTTAATCAATGAACATGATGTGATAATTTATGATACGATGATGTTATCCCGATGAGGTTCTTGTGATACTTTAGGGGACTCAGGCTGTTTCCTGAGTACCTCTCCGTAAGGACTTGTTTGGGGAGTGACAACCCGGGATAACAGTGCAACCACGATGGTGGAATAGGACGCCCTTAGCTGATTAATTAGAGGAACTAGAGGAGTAGTTGGCTACGCTATAGGGCCATCAATGGGGTCTGGGCACAGTACTTGCTCTGTCGAGGCTGGTTGCAGATGTTCTTTATTTGGTTTTGTTAGTCACCCTTCCTTTGGGGAGATGTACTGTGTTTATCAAACTTGAGAAACCTAATGGGCGACTATGACCTCTGGGAAATCTTTGTAAAGGCTACGTAATGAGACCCTGCTAGGTCACCTTGGTAGTGATCAATGGGGAGGCTAGAACCCTTGGCAGAATGGGAATCACGACTTGTGGGTAAAGTGTGCGACCTCTGCAGAGTGTTAGAAACTGGTATATCAGCCGTGCTCACGGTTAAGAGCGGCCTTGGGATCCTCTTTGATTAGAAACTTTGGTTACTTTTATGATGATGATTAGCAATGATGGTTATAAATTTGATCTCTGGTATTTCCTCTTGGAGGGAGTGCTTCTGGGTAATAACTGGTTTATTACTAAAAGTTGGCTGTATTTATAGTAATAAAACTTGACCAACTAAAAGCAACTGCTTAACCTTAACTCCACATACAGCTAGTACACTTTAGCCAAACGGGACATTTGATGAGTACGTTGATGTGTACTCATCCTTGCTTTACAAACCACCCCACCCTAGGTTGTCCCCGCTGTACTCAGTGCTCAGGAGGAGATGTTGGCAACATGAAGGACTTTAAGGAGTTCCAGGACTACGATGACTTCTAGTTTATTTTAGTAGCAAACCCCCAGTCAGCTGCATGTGTAGGCTTATCTACTATGTTTCGTATTTCCGCAGTTTGATAGTAATGTTGAAGACAATGGTTATGTATTAGACTCTGTGGATGTCTTGGACATCTTGATGTAATTAAAGTATATTTCTACTATTTACTTTGAGCATTGTGTGATGATGTCCAATTATGTAATCGTTGTGTACGTGAGTTCTGATCCTGGCACGTACATGGTTCGTATTCAGTTTACCTTCCAAAACCAGGTGTGACATAAGTGGTATCAAAGCCCTTGCTGACTGTAGGACCGCTAAACCTAGTCTAGAATGGTCGCCCTAAGGACTATAGACCCCTACTCTTACCTTGACCTTAGTGTCCTTTCAAAAGTTGGTCACCTTGACCAACTCTATGTTATTTACGTATCTTAAAAAATTTGTCTCACTTTTCTTTCTGTTTATTTTCTGGTCTTATAGTTCTACTCTCACTCTTGTGCTTACGATGTCTTTTGTAGATGGCTCGTATTAGATGCACTGCACGTAAGTCAGTGATCCCCTTTTTGCCTTCTCGCTTGGCGGAGCGCCCGCTGTGTCACACGGTGCTGGGTCAGTCCAATCACCTAGAGAGACTGCATCGTCGCCTGCACGAGGAGTAGGAGCGTCGATGCCAGGAGCAGGAGCATCAGGACTCTTCCCCCTTGCCTCAGCAGGAGGTGGAGTCTAGGAGGCCGCCTTCCCCTGCACCTCAACCAGAGATGCCCCCTACACCACCATAGGGCATCCCGGCTGCTGGAGGAGACCCTGACAGAGACGGAGACGACGACGACGCCGGTGGCAGTTCAAGCCACGACACGGAGCTCTCGGAGGAGCCGGAGCCAAAGGGATGGATCGATAGACCCATTACTCGTGACACCGCTTGCGGGTGTCACTTCCATGATGCCCTCGATACCTTGCTGCGTCGGGCCTTCCACCGACACACTTGGTCCATCGAGTATCGTTGTGTAGTCTACCAACATCATCACGGGTTATACTCGAACCAGTGGGAGGCTACTTGCTTGGTGCCCCGTCCGGACGATGATCTCCGGGGTGCAGAGGCCTTCTCAGAACACTATTCTATTACTGAGAGGGATACTGTCGAGGCAGCCATGCAAGATGCAGCATGACGTGCACTTTCTCAGTATTGCTCGTTGTTTAGCGGGGTAGCTGATGGCCTTGACCTAAGTACTACCCTCGCCGTTCGACCGGCCGTGCTGGAGGTGTGATTGTCTCGCTAGTTGGTGAGGGCAATCCCAGGCTGAACAGAATGGTCAACCTGGCCACCGTGCTCAACACCGAGCTGGACCACGCCCTTGATGAGTTGGGCAAGGTTCGGGCGGAGGTTGCGGAATTGCATGCTGAGTGTGCCGCACACCACTATCTGGATGGTGGTTCTCCCGCCCCTGTCGGGATTCAGCACCCTTTGTGACACCCTAGTGTCACCTAGGGTTTCCTCTTTAAGCTAACTTAAACCATTATCACATGTGAACCAAATAGAGGCATGAACATAGAAAATTAATAACAAAGGTTTAAAGTAAGTCTTTTTCATCTCAAGAAATTCTCCTTAATCATGTCATGAACCTCAAGGTAAGAAGAACTCTCAAACCCTAATTAATCCTAAGTGAACCATTAAGCACATAAAAGGGAATTTGGGAAACATACAAAATTTTGGTAAGAATCAAATAACAAAGTTTTACTACACTAAATGAACAAAAAACATAGTAAGAAAGTTTGGCCATTTGGTTTTTCCAAAATCCCCAAATCAGCCCTTGAACCAAGGTCCTATGGGGAAATTCAGAATTCTGAATTTCAGAACCCTTTGTCAAGATCAAATGCGTTCCCTGTTTTCCAAAACTCGAAACCAAAAAGTCCAAATATCAAAATGGTGCCAAATTTCCTTGAACATGCTCTGGAAAACTTTGAACTCAAACAAAAATTGTTTGGCATGATTTTGGCACCGTTTGTCCTCGAGACCTGGCTATCTGACACTGGCACCTTGGTGATGCTACAACTCTCTGTCCCTAGCCTAAAACCACGCGACATCCACACACAAACGACAAAGCACAATCAGGGGAACAAATCCTTCACAGCGATCTTGCCCAAATTCACGAAGATTTGTGCGCAATCGGCGTTAGAACTCGGGCAAAAGCAATGGTTCCACGTGTTCGACCGTGGCTGACGCGCCCGGTTCGCGCACCCGCGCTCCGCAGTGCACGCTCACGCGTGCTCGCCGGTCCACGACCGCCCGTGCACCGCACCGTGCCTATAAAGCAGCCCCAGGCCTCGGCCGTACCTCCCCGCGTGCTCTCAAGTCCTGTCCGAGCCAAAGTTCACTGGACTTCGCCTCGAGCACGCCACGCCACCGCCCGCCATCACCACCCGAGCCTCTACCACCGTGGCCAGCTCCCTCCAGTCACTTCCAAGCCGCACCAGTCACTCGGATAGCTTCGTCAGTAGCCCGCGGAGCTTTCCAAGCTCTCGGACCTGGCAGAACTTCACCGGAGACCCAAGATCGTCCTCGCCGGACTTCGGTCGCCCGCGGCCGCGCGTAGACCGAGCAATCCGGTGAGCCATTCTCAAATTCTTCGTGCACATGTCTTCCTTGACCTCTAGTGAAGCTCCCTGACCCATTCAATCAGATTATGGCGTCGTGAGCAGGCTGGATTCCTTGCCGTTGACGAGCTCCCCCGCCTGCGCACGTGGACCGACCTACTCCGACCACCGCAGCCGACGATCCGTACCTCGACGTGATCGCCAAGAAACTCCTGGACCTCACCCGACCCCTCACCGGAGCAACCTCACCGCCGGTAAGCCCCTTTGCCCTATTCTTCCGCCGCGGTCACTGTTCCATTAGGGGAAGGATCGCGGGTTCGATTTCGTGAAACCCTAGGGGGTTTTCTGCAGAGTCATAGACTCAGATGAATAGTGAACCGGGGACCTGTCTGTAATACGTTTAAAACCTTTCGCCAGGGACCCTAGTGCAAAACCCTTTTCCTTTATTCATTTTCTATTTATTCTTTTTAAATTCAGCAGAGAACTTAGGAAATTTATATCTTGAGTTATATTCAACCAAATTTAGCCAAACCAATTTTGCTGGATTCAAAATATTATGAACTATCACATAAAAATACTAAACCCTATGCTTTCTGTTTTAAATTCTAGAGTTTGGAATTAATTAAAGAAACTGACCAAACCTTTTTAAAAGGAAGAAAATTAGTTATGCTTCTGTGCTGAACTTAAGAAAATTTGTAGAAGTTCAAACCCCACTTAGATACTGTTTAAAAATATTAAGCACCCCAGTATTGAAGATTTAAATAGGGTTATCTGTTAAAAGCCATTTTTGCCCAAAACTTAAGAAAAAAAAGAAAGGTATTAGAAAATAATGAACAATGGATGCAAATATTTTTCCTAGTCCACTTAAGTAATGAAGAACCTAGGAAAAATAAAAGGGACCCTAGTCCAGAACAAATTCAAGGTGAAATATTTTATTAGGCACTAATCAAACTAGAAAGACAATTATTAGAATTATGAAAACAATTTCAAAATTGTTAAGAAAAATCCAGTGGACTTGTAACCACTAGGACACCACTACAAAAATGATAAACACCTCAGCCCATCATTTTAAGTAGGGTAAACAAATAGAACTTGATATTAATCCATATTTCAATTAAATCATAAGCAAGCTAAAAAGTGTGCAACAGTGGGCAAATAAAATTTTTACCAGATTAATAATAAAGTAGGCCACCAGAGAAAAATGCAAAACCCAAGTGAAAGCCACAAGTAATACCCATTGCCAATACCTCATGAAAAAGGCCATTTAATTCAAGAAATTCCTACCACCTTTCCCTTAAGCAAAAAGCTACCAATTTTCAGAATGATTGTTTTTGCACAAAGAAGAAGATAGGAAAAATTACAAATCTGTTGTTTGATATTTTTTAAATATAGTGGTAGTAGAAAGCACCCCTTTGGCTAGAAACTTTAGAAAATCATAATAAAATAACCAATAAGTGTTAGTGGCTGAAAATTTGTACAGAGTCATGTTATAGCATCTAAATGCCAGCAAAAATATGTCTTAGAGAACAATCCACTGTTAAAAAAGGAGTTGTAGTTCAAAATACCCCCTCTGCCCTAATATTTGATAATTTTGTATAGAGAGAACCCCTCACTGTTTAAGCTCCAAATTTTTGTACAGAGTCATGTACACAGAGAATTATACACCAGTAAGAAGCCACTGTAATTTTTGCAGATTTTTTGGAAATTTATTAAGCTATCTTGTAATTCAAACCCACCTTAAAAGCATAAAAGAAATAGAAAGGAAGAGAGGGAATAATAAATCTCACTCCAATAAGTTCAGCTAGAAATCTTAATGAACTCTCACTAAGACATTAAAAAGAAATCAGTGGAACACCAAAATGAACTTACCAAATAGCTTAACCAAGCTTGACCCTAAATTGCTAAGTGTACCACAAAAAACTTCAAGTAGTAAGATTAAGCTCTACCTTATTAAATTGATCATTCCCCCATCAAATTTTAATTGCAAAATTGCATATCATGCCATGCATGTATCTTACTTATTGCATTCATTAGATTGCAATCTCGCTGACGGAGAGTACGTGCTCATCCCCGAGCAAGGAGCTGTCCATGAGGAAGACCAGGAGCAAGCTCCCGAGACTGCCATCGAGGATCTCCCCGCAGCCCCAGCATTTGAAGGCAAGCCCCGGTTTTATGCATAACTGTTTATATATGCTACTTTACTACACTTAATGTTTGTAGGCTTGTAATGTGCACTTAAGTGTAGGAGTTGCTTGAAACCTTTAGTTGCATGAACTCAGGATTCCTTTTTGAGATGGATACTAGTAAGCTAGGTCGAGTAGCTGCTATGCTAATCAGGATCTCGGTAGAAGTCGAGTGATTTTTCTAGCACTCGCGTGAGGTTAGGAATTGATTGTATTCATCTTGATAATGGGATATATGATGGTCCATGGACTTGGATCCAGGGAGGATGCCTTGTCCATGAGACGGGAAAAGGAATTAAGGATTAATGTGTGGATACCTGAGTCAAGCGTTTGAACGTACTAAACACATGTTGGGAAATATGGTAACCGGTAAACCTAGTACCTGACTGAAGCCAGGCGCGGACTTTTCTCCTCACGCGACCTGAGACTGGGTCTCCCATGCTAGCTATGGTGGGTACAAGTGCGGTCACTGTACGGCGGCAGCTGGGGTCTGTGGAGCATTGTATGCCAAGGCGGTGAGCCCTGGCCGTGAACAGGGAATCGATGGGGACGGTTGATATGTGTGGGGACGGAGTGCCCTGACATGTCATGTGTTTAGGTTTACCTTACAAGGTTAAAAACTCTATTCGAATCGTCTGCTTCTCGTAGCTAATGAGACTGCTTGACCCCTTGTACTACTTTGAGTAAGAAGTGAAATGAGGTTTACATGAGATAACTTGTTGATTGCACTAAATGCTTGTTTCCATGTATGCTTAGAAGGAGAAAACTTAGCTAAGATAATGATGCTAGAATCTGAAAAGCTAAAATTTCATTTTAGACTCAGCTAGTGCTTTTGGCAAACCAACCCCCTCGGCCAAATAACTGCATGGTCTAGAGGTAGAGGAGTAGTTTCCTCACACCTGGTAAGTCTAGCTGAGTATTAGTATACTCAGCCTTGCTTGTGGCATAATTTTTGCAGGTACGCTTCAGGATATGGTTGATGGTGTGACTTGGCCTAAAACCCTGCCACCGGGTGGGACGGTCGAGTGGGAAGCTGCTCCGGCAGGAGAGGAGCAGGAGGAGTAGTGGGCTAGGCCTTGCTCAATTCCTCGCTATCGATGATACCGATTATCCGCTGCAAATTTATCTTATGAACTATTTTAGTTTACTTGAAAAACTTCGATTTATGTAATAACTCCAGTACTTTAATTTGAAGTTTTCGTGTTTTATTGTATTTCTTCTGTGACTCACCTTCGAGTGAGTTTGTGGTATTTGATCCTGGTTAAGTGGCTCTATCAGACTAGATCTGAAGGACTAACGGGTTATTCCGGTTTAAGTGTGTTACGGCCCCTGAGGCATGACTTGGGCACTTAAGCTGGAATAATTTGGACGATTCTGCCACACCCTTACCGCTCACTGCCCCGTGGTCGCTTCGACTATGGTTATAGATGGCCAAATGGGTCGTGCTTGACGGGCCGACCCGAAGCACGGCCCATTTAATAGTGCCAGGCCGGGCCCGGCACGACAGCCGTGTCGTGCTTGGGCCGCTGCCTCGGCCCGCAGTGCCGGCCCGGCCCGGCACGATTATATTTTTTATTTTATAAAACATAGTATATATATTTAGATTTCATATTTGCTATTTACAACAAATGCACTAGAGTTCCATTGGTTAGTGTGTTACATATAGCGCTTTCTCTCTTGTAGAGGGAGGTTGTGAGTTCAAAACCCCATCACGCACAGTTTTTTTCACGCGGGCCGACCGGGCACGACCCGGCCGCCCGTTTGGGCACCTCTAACTATGGTACCCCAAACTGTAGGACCCAGATAGATTTGGATCCATAGACCGACGAAGTCGGAGTCTGTAATAATGCTTAATTCAGAGTCTTAGTCTATTCAGTCTTAGTTAGAGTTAGTTTGCTCATCATAAGTTGGATGCTTGTCGTGATAAACATGTAATGAAGTTGGATCTTTGTAATGATTGTCATGAAGGTGTCGGTATCCCTGTGACTTGGTGTAGTTATTAATAAACTCAGTTATTTAGTTTGGTAATCCATTTATTTCGACTTTCCTCTTTATTTGAGAAGCTGTCAGTGAAGATGATCAATTGTTCAGTGCTATGCAGCAGGTGCAGCAGCAGCCACCCCCACCTCAGCCTCAAGTGCAAGTCCAGATGCCACAGGTGCCCAGAGACAAGCGGGCAGAATTCATGAGGGGCCATCCCCCTATCTTTGCCCACTCTGCTGATCCCATGGACGCTGAAGATTGGTTGCGTACCGTGGAACGTGAGTTGCACACTGCTCAGTGCAACGATCGTGAGAAGGTGTTGTATGGTCCCGACAGCTAAGGGGAGCAGCACAGTCTTGGTAGGAGTCTTACCTCGCCACCCATGCCAACCCTGAAGCCATCACCTGGGAGGAATTCAGGGACAACTTCTGTCACTACCATGTGCCCGAGGGACTGATGATAGTGAGGAAGGAGGAGTTTCTCGGTCTGAAGCAAGGTCCCCTGTCCGCCAGTGAGTACAGGGACAAGTTTCTGCAGCTGTCACGTTATGCCCCAGAAGATGTCAACACGGATGCCAAGAGGCAGTACCGCTTCCTGAGAGGATTGGTTGATCCCCTCTACTACAAGCTGATGAACCACACTTTCCCTACCTTCCAGCATTTGATCGACAGAGCAATCATGACTGAAAGGAAGCGTCGGGAGATGGAGGACATGAAACGCAAGATTGGTGGATCTCAGGTCGGGAGTAGCAGTCGTCCCCACTACTCAGGCAACTCACCCCAGCGATTCAAGCAAGGTCACCAGCATCAGCGTCAGCATCAGCACCAGTACTAGAGGCAATTTCCTCAACAGCAGCAGCAGTACCGTCAGAACACCCAACCAGGAGGAAATCAGTACCAATGTCAGAATAACCAGGCAGCTCGCCTTCCTGCCCCAGCAACCAACCAGAATAGCCAAGCAGCTCCAGCGCAAGTAGGAGGTCGTGCATGCTTCTACTGTGGAGAACAAAACCACTGGGCGAAGAACTGTCCAAAGTAAGCAGCTCAGCAGTCGCCATCAGTCAATCCCCCAGCAAGACAAGGAGTGCCACAACAAACACCAGGAGGTCATGGTCAGGCCTACAACCGTGGAAAGGTGAACCACCTGGAGGCTGAAGCAATCCAAGATGCTCAGGACGTGGCAGTAGGTATGTTTCCAGTCGAATCCTAACCAGCAAAAGTATTATTTGATACTGGTGCCACACATTTTTTGTTTCTACATCTTGGGTAGAAGCACATAACATCCCCATAGAAACAATGATCCCACCTTTAAGAGTTAATTCAGTTGGGGGAAAAGTTTAGCCCGATAGGATTTGTCCGAATCTAAGGATTCAAATAAGAGGGATAGACTTCCCCGCTAGCCTAGTAGTAATGGGAACTCAAGGGTTAGATGTCATCCTAGGGATGAATTGGCTACACAGAAATCAAGCCACTGTAAGTTGTGATAAGAGAACAGTTAAGTTGGTGTCCCCATCCGGAAAGGAAGTAGTGACTAAGTTGTACTTGCCTGAACTAGAAGAAGGATCCTGTCACCATTTATCAGTAGATGACAAAGAGTCCAATCCGATTGAGGCAATTAGGATTGTGTCAGAATTCGCCGATGTATTCCCTGAGGAGTTACCAGGCATGCCACCTGAAAGGAGAGTTGAATTTGCCATAGAGCTCATCCCAGGCACCGCCCCTATTTCCAAGAGAGCTTATCGAGTGTCTGGACCAGAGTTGGTGGAACTCAAGAAGCAAATTGATGAGTTGTTGGAGAAAGGTTACATCAGACCAAGTACCTCACCTTGGGCAGCCCTAGTGCTATTTGTGGAGAAGGATGGTACGAAGAGGATGTGCATTGATTACAGAGCTTTGAATGAAGTCCCTATAAAGAACAAGTACCCCCTGCCTCGAATCGAAGACCTATTTGATCAGTTGAGAGGAGCCAGTGTGTTCTCAAAGATAGATCTGAGGTCAGGTTACCATCAGCTCAGAATCCAACCTTCAGATATACCGAAGACAACATTCATCACCAAGTATGGATTATATGAGTTCATGGTTATGTCATTCAGTTTGATGAATGCACCAGCCTACTTCATGTATCTGATGAACGGTGTGTTCATGGACTACCTCGACAAGTTCGTGGTGGTGTTCATTAACGATATTCTTATATATTCCCAGAATGAGCAAGAGCATGAAGAACATTTGAGGAAGGTACTTCAGAGGCTACGAGATTGTCAGTTGTACGCCAAGCTTAGCAAGTGCGAGTTCTAGATCAGCGAAGTTTTGTTCTTGGGTCATATTATAAATTGAGATGGACTAGCTGTGGATCCAAAGAAGGTAGCAGTGATTCTAGACTGGAAAGCACCAAAAGATGTCCGCGGAATCAAGAGTTTCATTGGAATGGTCGGTTACTATCGACATTTCCTTGAGGGTTTCTCCAAGATTGCCAGACAAATGACAGCCTTGATAACAAAGAAGGTTGAGTTCAAGTGGACCCCAGCGTGCCAAGAATCATTTGAGATGTTGAAGCAGAAGTTGACAACAGCATTGGTATTGGTTCTGCCAGATGTTCACAAGCCGTTCTCAGTATATTGTGATGCTTCGTACACCGGACTGGAATGTGTGTTATTGCAGGAAGGGAAAGTAGTGGCATACTCGTCCCGACAGTTGAAAGTTCATGAGAAGAATTACGCCATTGATGATCTGGAGCTAGCAACAGTGGTTCATGCACTAAAGACCTGGAGACATTATCTTTATGGGCAGAAGTGTGATATCTACATGGATCACAAGAGCCTCAAGTACATATTCACTCAATCAGAGTTAAACATGAGGCAGCGAAGATGGCTAGAAATTATCAAAGACTATGAGCTAGAGATCCATTATCACCCAGGCAAAGCAAATGTGGTTGCAGATGCTCTGAGCAGAAAGAGTCAAGTTAATATGTTGGCCACTCACCCGATGTCATTCAAGCTAGCGAAGGAATTCGACAGGTTGAGTCTCGGATTTCTGAACAACACTCAAGGAGTGACAGTCGAGCTAGAACCCACCCTAGAGCAAGATATCAGGAAGGGCCAAAAGGATGATGAGAAGATCAACGAGATCCGGCAGCTGATCATAGATGGGAAAGGTCCAGATTTCTGTGAAGATGCAAAAGGAGTGATATGGTTCAAGGATAGGCTGGGCGTTCCCGACATCAAATCGATCCGGGAACTGATTCTCAAGGAAGCTCATGAGACAGCATATTCTATACACCCTGGTAGCGAGAAAATGTACCAACACCTGAAGAAGAGATTCTGGTGGTACGGTATGAAAAGAGAGTTAGCAGAGTATGTGGCCAGATGCGATAGTTGTCAGAGGATCAAGGCAGAACATGAGAGACCCACAGGTATGTTGCAGTCGTTGCAGATTCCTCAGTGGAAATGGGATGAGATTGGGATGGACTTTATAGTCGGTCTGCCCTGCACTCGTGCTGGTTATGACTCCATCTGGGTAGTAGTGGACCGTTTAACAAAGGCGGCCCATTTCATACCAGTCAAGACCACCTATAATAGTGCGGTGTTGGTAGAATTATGCATGTCTCGGATTGTGTGCTTGCATGGCATTCCGAAGAAGATAGTATTAGATAGAGGCACTCAGTTCACCTTGCATTTTTGGCAGCAGTTGCGCGAAGCTTTGGGCCCACACTTGAAATTCAATTCAGCTTATCACCCGCAGAGAGATGGTCAGACTGAAAGAACCAATCAGATTCTCGAAGACATGTTGAGAGCTTGTGCTTTGCAAGGCAAGTTAGGTTGGGATAAGAGGCTACCATATGCAGAATTCTCCTACAACAACAGCTATCAAGCCAGTCTGAAGATGTCACCATTCGAAGCACTTTATGGGAGGAATTGCAAAACTCCATTGCATTAGGACCAGCTCGGCGAAAGGCAGGTCTTCGATCCAGATATTTTGCTTGAAGCTGAAGACAATATTAGAATGGTCCGGGAAAATCTGAAGGCAGCACAGTCCAGACAGTAAAGCTATGCTGACACCAGAAGAAGGGAACTCAGTTTTGAAGTGGGAGACTATGTTTACTTGAAAGTGTCACCCATCAGAGGAACCAAAAGGTTTGGAGTCAAAGGCAAGCTAGCACCTCGATATATCGGGTCGTACCAGATTCAAGCAAGACGTGGAGAAGTGGCATATCAACTCGGCTTACCAGAAAATCTGTCCGCTGTGCACGATGTGTTCCATGTGTCTCAGCTGAAGAAATGCTTGCGAGTACCAGAAGAGTAGTTGCCAACGGAAGACCTTGAAGTTCAAGAAGATCTGACGTATATTGAGAAGCCAACTCATATTCTGGAGATAGCAGATCGGGTCACTCGGAGAAAAACCATCAGGATGTGCAAAATTAAATGGGGCCATCACTCAGAAGAAGAACCAACCTGGGAAAGAGAAGATGATCTGAGAATCAAGTACCCTGAACTCTTTGCTAGCCAGCCCTGAATCTCGAGGGAGAGATTCTTTTAAGGGGGTCAGGTCTGTAACACCCTGAATTTGGGGGTATAAAATTTCTTTCTAAATATCAACCAAATTCAGGTGTTACTCTTCTCTCTCTCTCTCTAGTTTCTCTCTCTCTTTTTCTTTTGGTTCGGGTTAGCTTAATTAGTGAGGGATTTTTTATTTTATTTTTGACAAAACATATGAGTCATGAAATGTTGCATCATGTTGAGTTCCAAATATTCTTTGAATTGTTGCACATGTTTGATTTGGTTTGAATTTGAAACTTGGTTTGAAATTGAATTGAAAACCCTAGAGAAAATAAATAGAAAAGGCATTAGAAATTCCCTGAAATTAGAAAAAACCCCAATTTGGCCCATTTAGCCCAAGTCGGTGCACCCTGTGCGCCCGTGCACCCGCCCGCGCTGACAGGCGGTCCCCGCCTGTCAGTCTGTCTCGCCCGCGCATTCTCTCCCTCTCTCCCTCCCACTGCCCAGTGGGCCAGGCTTGCCGACGTCGTTCCTCTCGCACGCGTGCCCACTTCTCTCTGTCCCGCCGACCCCACTTTCAGCTCATTCCCAACTTCCAGCCCACGTTCCCCTTCGTGGACGCGCCCACGACTGCGCGATCTCTGGCCACCTCCGCACGTCCTCGCCCCTTTTGAGCCCCATGCCCCGCTCGCTCACTTCCCCCCGCTTACTTGCGCCCTCATCCGAAACCTCTCGCCCCCTCTCTCGCTCTGCGCACACGACCAGGTAGCTCCGCCACCGCTCACCGAAGACCGACGTCCGTTCTACGACCGCCGTCGAGCTCGCGGCCCGTCTGTTGCCTCGGTGAGTTCCGCCTCGCCGTCAGCTACTCGGGACACCCTTCGGTTTGCCTTTTCCCTCCCTGGTTTCCCTGGTCCGCGCACACCGAAGCACTTCTTGCGCAGCCGGAGCCCACCGTCGTCGACCCGAGGGTCCACCGCACCCCCACCGTCCCTCAAGCGCTCTGGAGTTCGCACTCGAGGTGAGCAACCTTCCCGTGCCCTTAATTCAGCCGTTATTGCCCTTTTGCCCGCGCAATTCCTCGCCGGAGTTGATCCGTGCCGCCATTAGCCCGCCTCGCCATGTCCCGCGCTCTTTGGTGCTCCTGCGCCGGCGTGGTGCCCACGGTCGGGTTCGTCAGATTGCCCTGAGTGCGCTAGAGCTATTCCCCAAACCCCTAGAGCCTCGTCGTGGCAATCCCCCTCATCTCCGGCGAGACCGAGCGGTGCCACCGCACCCGCGTCCGGCCACCAGCAGTTGGATCTCGGGTGTCTGTCCGAGATCGGGGGGTTTAGAATTAATCAGAGCGGATCTAATCTCAGCCCTTCGATCCAGATCCGACTGCTCTCCTCTCTCCCCCTCACCCGCACCCATGCCGCTGGGCCCAGCTGGTCAGCCTGCCCTGGTTTGCTGACACCCTGTCCCCGCCTGTCAGTTGCGTCCAAGCGCTCGCACCTGCGCGCCCGTCCATAGGATCTAATCCTGTCCGTTGATCTCTGATCCGATGGTCGAGATCACCCTGTACCCCTTTGCGTGTATGTTTTGTTTAAGAGACCCTCGGTTTTTAGGAAATAAACCCGTCGTCCCTGGTTTTCGCGTGCAGGTCCCTAAACTCTTATAAACAGACCCCTGTGCTTTTAAATAATTACAGAATTGGACCTATTTTTATATTTCAAACTTCAAAAGTTGTTTATTTCATATCTTTTTCATATGAACTCCAAATTTAGTGATTCAAATTGCAAAATGTTCATAAGATTATTCTCTACCAAAATAAATTATGTTCATCTATAGTCTGTACACTTTAATTTACACCGAGAATATAAGATTAATGTATATGTTGATTTATTCATTTAATGAAATAAATATAAGGAAAGCCCTAGAAGTTAAAGTATATTTAATCTTGTGAGATTAATAATATGTATTACATGAATTCATCTCTGGTTTAACTTTTAGGTCTCAATAAAATGATTAGAATTAGGTTATGTAATCATGGATAACACTTAGAATAATCAACTCCTAAATTAGATTAGTTCATCCTATAATTTAATCTCTTTCTTTGTTAAATTACTACTTTACCTTTTGAGATGTGTTCCAAACACTTAAAGAGTAACCAACTCCTAATTAAGTTTAGTTCATTTTATAATTTGATCTCAATCTTCTTTAATTAATACTATACCTTTTGAGATGTGTTCCAAACACTTAAAGAGTAACCAACTCATAATTAAGATTAGTTCATTTTATAATTTGATCTCATTCTTCATTAATTAATACTATACCGTTTGAGATGTGTTCCAATGTTTGTACATGTTTGATGTGTTGTTCATTTGTACTTTCCAAATGTATTGAATGTATGATCGCTTTATTTAGACAACGAGCAGCCCGTGGTTCCTGAGTGTGTTGCCGAAGATCTCTCTGAGCAACAACCTGGTGAAGGCAAGTGTCCTCAGACCTACATGTCCTACTTTACTTTATAATTCACTGTCCCGCATTACATTATTGAAACTTAAGGATTGACTAGTTGAGAGCACCTAGAGGGGGGGTGAATAGGTGATCCTATAAAAACTTGAAACTTAAAGCCACAAAACTTGATTAAGTGTTAGCACAATGAAATCAAGTGGCTAAGGACCGAGCTCTTGTGAAACACAATAGTCACAGTGAGAACAAACACAAGAGACACGATGGTTTATCCCGTGGTTCGGCCAAGTACACCACTTGCCTATTCCACGTTGTGGCGTCCCAATGGACGAGGGTTTCACTCAACCCCTTTCAAGTGATCCAAAGATCCACTTGAATACCACGGTGTTCTTCTTTCTTTCACTATCCCGTTTGCGAGGAATCTCCACAACTTGGAGCCTCTCGCCCTTACAAAAGATGATCACAAAGAAACACGGATGTAAGGGAGGGAAAAGCAACACACACAAATCCCAGCAATACGCACACACACAAGCCAAGACTTGAGCTCAAATGAAACACAACAAATTCACCACTAGAACGGAGCTCAAATCACTAAGAATGTCAATCGAGTGTGCAAAGATGGAGCGGGAGTCTTAGAATGTTCAGAGTATGCTTGGTATACTCCTCCATGCGCCAAGGGGTCCCTTTTATAGCCCCAAGGCAGCTAGGAGCCGTTGAGAGCAATCCATGAACGCAATTCTTGCCTTCTGTCGGGTGGCGCACCGGACAGTCTGGTGTGCCACCGGACAGGCACTGCTCAGTGTCCGGTGCAGATTGCTTTCCTAAATTGGCGTAGCCGACCGTTGAAGATTTGGATCCGTTGGCGCACCGGACATTGTCCGGTGCACACAGGACAATCCGGTGCTCCTATCAGATCGTTGGCTCGGCCACGCGTCACGCGCGGATTGCGTGGTCGACCGTTGGCGCGGCCGACCGTTGGCTCACCGGACAGTCCGGTGAATTTTAGTCGTATGCCGCCGACGAATTCCCAAGAGCGGCCAGTTGACCAGACTCCAGCCTGGCGCACAAGACACTGTCCGGTGCACCACCGGACAGTCCGGTGCACCCAGACTGCGCAGAGTCTTGGCTGTTCCAGCCAAGTCTTTTTCCTTTTGCATTTTCTCTGATTCTAGCACTTAGACAAATATGTTAGTACACGAAAACAATGTACTAAGTCTAGAATCATACCTTCTTGATGTTTTGCACTTCATCCACCATTTTGCACAATTTGCACTTAAACCATTTGTGTTGGGCACTTAATCACCAAAATACTTAGAAATGGCCCAAGGGCACATTTCCCTTTCAATCTCCCCCTTTTTGGTGATTTATGCCAACACAACACAAAGCAACTCATAGAAGTGCAACATTAATGCAAATAAGAACAAGAATTGTTTTTTATTCAAATTTGGCATATTTGGATCATTCTTTGCCACCACTTGGTTTGTTTTTGCAAATCAAACTCAATTTTCTATCTCTAAGTCAAACACCCTTGTTGAGACATAAAGAGATATATTCTAAGAGAAATTGATCAAAGATTCAAAAACTCCCCCTTTTTCCCATATTCAACCATTCTCCCCACAAGAGACCAACTTTTGACAAAAAGAGACAATAAGAGAATTTTGACAAAACAAAGACTCTAACTCTACTATTTTCAAAATTCTCAAGTGGTAGCTGATCCATTTCTTGTTTGGCCTTAATTTCTCCCCCTTTGGCATTAAGCACCAAAACATGATCATTTTTGGCCCTTTAACCTCATTGCCTCACCAAAATCTTCAATTAGGAGTAAAAAGGCAATAAGAGCATGGAGATGAACTTGGAGTTAGTTACCCTCTCATCGGAGTGCAGTGGAAGTCTTTCATGGTCCAAGTCCACCTTTCCCTTTCAATCCACTTTTGAGACTAAAACAAGTAAACTCAAACACAAGATTAGTCTCAAAGTATCAAGTTGTAGCATGCCTCCCCCTAAATAAGTGCATCACTTGCAAATGGACTTGTGAGGTCTGGGGATCATGTGTACAACTTGAGCACCATACATAAGCAACAATATGCGTGAAAGAACATGATCAAAGGCATAAACACATGTATGCTATAGATCAATCCAAGTTACACGAATCTAAGACATTTAGCTCACTACACAGCCTGCAAAAGGTTGACTCATCTAGAGGCTTGGTAAAGATATCGGCTAGCTAGTTCTCGGTGCTAACATAAAACACTTCAATATCTCCCTTTTGCTGGTGGTCCCTCAAAAAGTGATGCCAGATGTCTATGTGCTTCGTGCGGCTGTGTTCAACAGGATTATCTGCCATGCGGATTGCACTCTCACTGTCACATAGGAGTGGGACTTTGCTCAGATTGTAGCCAAAGTCCCGGAGGGTTTGCCTCATCCAAAGTAGTTGCGCGCAACACTGTCCTGTGGCAACATACTCGGCATCAGCGGTGGATATGGCAACGGAAGTTTGTTTCTTAGAACTCCAAGACACCAGGGACCTTCCTAAGAATTGGCACGTCCCTGATGTACTCTTCCTATCAACCTTGCATCCAGCATAATCGGAGTCTGAATATCCAATCAAGTCAAAGGTAGACCCCTTTGGATACCAGATCCCGAAGCAAGGCGTAGCAACTAAATATTTGAGAATTCGCTTAACGGACAAAAGGTGACACTCCCTTGGGTCGGATTGAAATCTAGCACACATGCATACGCTTAGCATAATATCCGGTCTACTTGCACATAAATAAAGCAAAGAACCTATCATAGGCCGGTATGCCTTTTGATCAACGGACTTACCTCCTTTATTGAGGTCGACATGTCCGTCGGTTCCCATTGGAGTCTTTGCGGGCTTGGCGTCCTTCATCCCAAACCGCTTGATCAAGTCTTGTGTGTACTTCGTTTGAGAGATGAAGGTGCCGTCCTTGAGTTGCTTCACTTGGAACCCAAGGAACTAGTTCAACTCGCCCATCATCGACATCTCAAATTTTTGAGTCATCACCCTGCTAAACTCTTCACAAGACTTTTGGTTAGTAGAACCAAATATTATGTCGTCGACATAAATTTGGCATACAAATAAGTCACCATCACAAGTCTTAGTGAATAAAGTTGGATCGGCTTTCCCAACCTTGAAAGCATTAGCAATTAGAAAGTCTCTAAGGCATTCATACCATGCTCTTGGGGCTTGCTTAAGTCCATAGAGCGCCTTAGAGAGCTTACACACGTGGTCGGGGTACCGTTCATCCTCAAAGCCAAGGGGTTACTCTATGTACACCTCCTCCTTGATTCGCTCATTGAGGAAAGCGCTCTTCACATCCATTTGGAACAACCTGAAAGAATGGTGAGCAGCATAGGCTAACAAAATACGAATAGACTCTAGCCTAGCCACAGGAGCAAAAGTCTCCTCAAAGTCCAAACCTGCGACTTGGGCATAACCTTTTGCCACAAGTCTAGCCTTGTTCCTTGTCACCACCTCGTGCTCGTCCTGTTTGTTGCGGAACACCCACTTGGTTCCCACAATGTTTGCTTGGGACGTGGCACCAGTGTCCAAACTTCATTTCGCTTTAAGTTATTAAGCTCTTCCTGCATGGCCAACACCCAGTCCGGATCTAGCAAGGCCTCTTCTACCCTGAAAGGCTCAATAGAAGAGACAAAAGAGTAATGATCACAAAAATTAGCTAATCTAGAGCGAGTAGTTACTCCCTTGCTTATATCACCCAAAATTTGGTCGACGGGATGATTCCTTTGAATAGTCGCTCGGACTTGAGTTGGAGGGGCCTGTGGTGCTTCTTCCTCCATAACATGATCATCTTGTGCTCCCCCTTGATCACACGCCTCTTCTTGATGAACCTGTTCATCATCTTGAGTTTGGGAATGCACCATCGTCGAGGAAGAAGGTTGATCTTGCTCCTTTTGTTCCTGTGGTCGCACATCTCCAACAGCCATGGTGCGTATTGCGGCCGTTGGAATATCCTCTTCATCTACATCATCAAGATCAATTTGCTCTCTTGGAGAGCCATTAGTCTCAACAAATACAACGTCGCTAGAGACTTCAACCAAACCCGATGATTTGTTGAAGACTCTATACGCTTTTGTATTTGAGTCATAACCTAACAAAAACCCTTCTACAGCTTTGGGAGCAAATTTGGAATTCTTACCTTTCTTTACTAGAATGTAGCATTTACTCCCAAATACACAAAAATATGAAACGTTGGGTTTGTTACCGGTTAGGAGTTCGTACGATGTCTTCTTAAGGAGGCGATGAAGGTAGACTCGATTTATGGCGTGGCAAGCCGTGTTCACGGCTTCCGACCAGAACCGCTCGGGCGTCTTGAATTCTCCAAGCATCGTCCTCGCCATGTCGATGAGTGTCCTGTTCTTCCTCTCTACCACACCATTTTGTTGTGGTGTGTAGGGAGCGGAGAACTCGTGCTTAATTCCTTCCTCCTCAAGGTACTCCTCCACTTGAAGGTTCTTGAACTCGGACCCGTTGTCGCTTCTTATCTTTTTCACCTTGAGCTCAAACTCGTTTTGAGCCCGTCTTAGAAAGTGCTTGAGGGTCCATTGGGTTTCTGATTTATCCTGTAAATAGAATACCCAAGTGAAGCGGGAAAATCATCAACTATAACAAGACCATACTTACTTCCCCCGATGCTGAGGTAGGCGACGGGTCCGAAGAGGTCCATATGAAGTAGCTCCAAGGGTCTTGATGTGGTCATCACATTTTTGCTGTGATGAGCATTTCCCACTTGTTTACCTGCTTGACAAACTGCACAAGGTCTATCTTTTTCGAAAGTTACATTCGTTAGACCTAACACATGTTCTCCCTTTAGAAGTTTGTGAAGGTTCTTCATCCCCACATGTGCTAGACGGCGATGCCACAGCCAGCCCATGCTAGTCTTAGCGATTAAGCATGCATCTAGATCGGCCTCCTCCTTCGAAAAATCAACTAAATAGAGTTTGTCGTCTAGTACACCCTTAAAAGCTAATGAACCATCATTCCTTCTAAAGACAGACACATCTACATTTGTAAATAAGCAATTATACCCCATATTACATAATTGACTAACGGACAACAAGTTATACCCGAGCGATTCAACCAAAAACACATTAAATATGGAATGCTCGGATGAAATAGCTATCTTTCCTAGTCCTTTAACCTTGCCTTGATTCCCGTCACCAAATATGATTGAATCTTGGGAATCTTTGTTCTTGACGTAGGAGGTGAACATCTTCTTCTCCCTCGTCATGTGGTTTGTGCATCCGCTGTCGATAATCCAGCTTGAGCCCCCAGATGCATAAACCTGCAAGGCAAATTAGGCTTGGGTTTTAGGTACCCAACTCTTGTTGGGTCCTACAAGGTTAGTAACAATAGCCTTAGGGACCCAAATGCAAGTTTTGTCTCCCTTGCATTTTGCCCCTAATTTCCTAGCAACCACTTTCTTATTCTTACTAAAAATTGCAAAGGAAGCATTACAAGCATGGTAAATTGTAGACGGTTCATTACTTACTTTCCTAGGCATATGAACAACATTTTTCCTAGGCATATTTCTACCATGCGCAAAGGAAGAACTTGAAGCAATCATGGATGTGAATCATAAGCATTACCACTCCTATTATGATAGCATTTCTAGAAAATTTTCTATCATAAATAAATGCATGATTCTTTTGACTACTATTAGCCATAGGAGCCTTCCCTTTTTCCTTGTTGAAAATGGGAGCCCCTTGACTTGTTAAGTTCTTGGCTTCCCTCTTAAAGCCAAGCCCATCCTTAATTGAGGGGTGTCTACCAATAGTGTAGGCATCCCTTGCAAATTTTAGTTTATCAAGGTCATTCTTGCTAGTCTTGAGTTGGGCATTAAGACTAGCCACTTCATCATTTAATTTGGAAATGGAAATGAAGTGTTCACTACAAGCATCAACATTGAAATCCTTACACCTATTGCAAATCACAACATATTCTACACAAGAGCTTGATTGATTAGCTATTCCTAACTTAGTATTCAAGTCATCATTAATACTCTTTAAGCTAGAAATAGATTCATGGCATGTAGATAACTCACATGAAAGCATTTCATTTCTTTTAACTTCTAAAGCAAGAGAATTTTGCGCACTTACAAATTTATCATGCTCTTCATATAAAAGATCCTCTTGCTTCTCTAACAATCTATTCTTCTCATTCAAAGCATCAATTAATTCATTGATCTTATCAATTTTAGTTCTGTCTAAACCTTTGAATAAGCTTGCGTAGTCTACTTCATCATCACTAGACTCATCATCACTTGAAGAAGCATACGTAATAGTACTTCAAGTACTTACCTTCTTCTCCTTTGCCATGAGGCAGGTGTGACGCTCGTTGGGGAAGAGAGACAATTTGTTGAAGGCCGTGGCGGCGAGTCCTTCGTCGTCGGAGTCGGATGAAGAACAATCCGAGTCCCATTCTTTTCCAAGGTGTGCCTCGCCCTTAGACTTCTTGTAAACCTTCTTGTTCTCTCTCTTCCCATTCTTTCCTTGTTCCTGGTCACTATCATTATCAGGACAGTTAGCAATAAAGTGACCAATCTTACCACACTTGAAGCAGGAGTGCTTTCCCTTCGTCTTGCTTTTGTTGGGATGCTCCTTGCGACCTTTGAGCGCTGACTTGAAGCGCTTGATGATGAGGGCCATTTCATCCTCATTGAGCCTGGCCGCCTCAACTTGCGCCACCTTGCTAGGTAGCCCCTCCCAGCTACTTGTTGCTTTGAGAGCAACGGTTTGAGGCTCGTGGATCGGCATTGGGCCATTCAACACCTCATCAACATATCTTGCCTCCTTGATCATCATTCGCCCGCTTACAAACTTTCCGAGTATTTCCTCGGGCGTCATCTTGGTGTACCTAGGATTTTCACGAATAGAGTTTACAAGATGAGGATCAAGGACAGTGAAAGACCTTAGCATAAGCCGGACGACGTCGTGGTCCGTCCATCTCGTGCTTCCATAGCTCCTTATTTTGTTGACCAGGGTCTTGAGCCTGTTGTACGTTTGAGTTGGCTCCTCCCCTCTGATCATTGCGAACCTTCCTAGTTCGCCTTCCACCAACTCCATCTTGGTGATCATGGTGGCGCCGTTCCCCTCATGTGAGATCTTGAGGGTGTCCCAAATTTGCTTGGCATTATCCAAGACGCCCACCTTATGATACTCTTCCCTGCACAAGGATGCTAAAAGAACAGTGGTAGCTTGTGCATTTTTGTGAATTTGTTCATTGATAAACATGGGATTATCTGTACTATCAAATTGCATTCCATTTTCTACTATCTCCCATATACTTGGATGAAGAGAGAATAAGTGGCTACGCTTTTTGTGACTCCAAAATCCATAGTCCTCTCCATCAAAGTGTGGAGGTTTACCAAGAGGAATGGAAAGCAAATGAGCATTGGAATTTTGTTGAATACGAGAATAATCAAAAGAAAAGTTGAGTTGACCGTTTTCTTTTTCTCGTCGTCGTCATCTCTTTGGGAAGAAGAGGACTCGTCGCTATCGTAGTAGACTATCTTCTTGATGCACCTCTTCTTCTTCCCATCCTTCTTTTTGTGACTTGAGCCCGAGTCAGTGGGCTTGTCGTCTTTTGGATCATTGATGAAGGACTCCTTCTCCTTGTCGTTGATCACCATCCCCTTTCCCTTAGGATCCATCCCTTCGGGCGATTAGTCCCTTTCATGAAGAGAACGGCTCTGATACCAATTGAGAGCACCTAGAGGGGGGTGAATAGGTGATCCTGTAAAAACTTGAAACTTAAAGCCACAAAACTTGATTAAGTAGTGTTAGCACAATGAAATCAAGTGGCTAAGGACCGAGCTCTTGTGAAACACAATAGTCACAGTGAGAACAAACACAAGAGACACGATGGTTTATCCCGTGGTTCGGCCAAGTACACCACTTGCCTATTCCACGTTGTGGCGTCCCAATGGACGAGGGTTTCACTCAACCCCTTTCAAGTGATCCAAAGATCCACTTGAATATCACGGTGTTCTTCTTTCTTTCACTATCCCGTTTGCGAGGAATCTCCACAACTTGGAGCCTCTCGCCCTTACAAAAGATGATCACAAAGAAACACGGATGTAAAGGAGGGAAAAGCAACACACACAAATCCTAGCAATACGCACACACACAAGCCAAGACTTGAGCTCAAATGAAACACAACAAGTTCACCACTAGAACGGAGCTCAAATCACTAAGAATGTCAATCGAGTGTGCGAAGATGGAGTGCGGGAGTCTTAGAATGTTCAAAGTATGCTTGGTATACTCCTCCATGCGCCTAGGGGTCCCTTTTATAGCCCCAAGGCAGCTAGGAGCCGTTGAGAGCAATCCAGGAAGGCAATTCTTGCCTTCTGTCGCGTGGCGCACCGGACAGTCCGGTGTGCCACCGGACAGGCATTGTTCAGTGTCCGGTGCAGATTGCTTTCCTAAATTGGCGCAGCCGACCGTTGAAGATTTGGAGCCGTTGGCTCACCGGACACTGTCCGGTGCACACCGGACAGTCCGGTGCTCCCATCAAACCGTTGGCTCGGCCATGCGTCACGCGCGGATTGTGCGGTCGACCGTTGGCGCGGCCGACCGTTGGCTTACCGGACAGTCTAGTGCACCACCGGACAGTCCGGTGAATTTTAGCCGTACGCCGCCGATGAATTCCTAAGAGCGGCCAGTTGACCAGACTCCAGCCTGACGCACCGGACACTGTCCGGTGCGCCACCAGACACTGTCTAGTGCGCCACCGGACAGTCCGGTGCACCCAGACTGCGCAGAGTCTTGGCTGTTCCAGCCAAGTCTTTTCCTTTTGCATTTTCTCTGATTCTAGCACTTAGACAAATATGTTAGTACACAAAAACAACGTACTAAGTCTAGAATCATACCTTCTTGATGTTTTGCACTTCATCCACCATTTTGCACAATTTGCACTTAAACCATTTGTGTTGGGCACTTAATCACCAAAATACTTAGAAATGGCCAAGGGCACATTTCCCTTTCACTAGTTTGTATTTACCTTACCCTTGTTTACCTTTTTGGGTTAATCATGGTTAGCTTATGCCATTGCTTTAACTTAATCAATGAACATGATGTGATAATTTGTGATATGATGATGTTATCCCGATGAGGTTCTCGTGATACTTTAGGGGACTCAGGTTGTTTCCTGAGTACATATCCGTAAAGACCTGTTTGGGGAGTGACAACCCGGGATAACAGTGCAACTATGAGGGTGGAATGGGATGCCCTTAGCTGATTAATTAGAGGAACCAGAGGAGTAGTTGGCTTCGCCGTAGGGCCGTCAATGGGGTCTGGGCACAGTACTTGCTCTGCCGAGGCTGGTTGTAGAGGTTCTTGATTTGGTTTTGTTAGTCACCCTTCCTTTGGGGAGATGTATTGTGTTTATCAAACTGGAGAAACCTAACGGGCGACTATGACCTCTGGGAAATATTTGTAAATGCTACGTAGTGAGACCCTGCTAGGTCACCTTGGTAGTGATCAATGGGGAGGCTAGAACCCCGGGCAGAAAGGGAATCATGACTTGTGGGTAAAATGTGTGACCTCTGCAGAGTGTTAGAAACTGATATATCAGTCGTGCTCATGGTTAAGAGCGGCCTTGGGATCCTCTTTGATTAGAAGAACTTTGGTTACTTTTATGATGATGATTAGCAATGATGGTTATAAATTTGATCTCTGGTATTTCCTCTTAAAGGGTGTGCTTCTGGGTAATAACTGGGTTTATTACTAAAAGTTGGCTCTATTTATAGTAATAAAACTTGACCAACTAAAAGCAACTGCTTAACCCTAACTCCACATATAGCTAGTCCACTTTAGCCAAACGGGACATTTGCTGAGTACGTTGATGTGTACTCATCCTTGCTTTACAAACCACCCCGCCCCAGGTTGTCCCCACTGTACTCATTGCTGAGGAGGAGATGTTGGCAACATGGAGGACTTTGTGGAGTTCTAGGACTACGATGAGTTCTAGTTTATTTTAGTGGCAAACCCCCAGTCAGCTGCCTGTGTAGGCTTATCTATTATGTTTCGTATGTCCGCACTTTGATAGTAATGTTGAAGACAATGGTTATGTATTAGACTCTGTGGATGTCTTGGACATATTGATGTAAATAAAGTACCTTTCCGCTATTTACTTTGAGCATTGTGTGATGATGTCCAATTATGTAATCAATGTGTACGTGAGTTATGATACTGGCACGTACATGGTTCGCATTCGGTTTACCTTCCAAAACCGGGTGTGACATCATCCGGATGACTCCCTCGTGCGCGAAGGTAGGAACTAGGTCGCGCGCATAGTGTGTAGGTGGGTCGTCCGGTGAAGCCAGCCCAAGCTGTGGGTTTCTCTTCTCTTTTTCTTTTTCTTTTTCTCTTTTTTCTTTTCTTTTCTTTTTATTTTTGAATCTCAAATTTGAATCCAAATTTCGTTGTGAATTTTGTACTTTTATTAAATGTTCAAATTAAAAATACCAGTATGAAAAGGATATATTTACTTATATATAGGTTTCTTTATAATGTATCCTCCGTTCCTTTTCTTTTCTATGTTATTTTCAATTTCTAGATTGCAAATTAGGTTAAATCTCATCCTCATCATCAATATATTTTATTACTAATATTATTATTATTAAACGCATAAACAAATAAACTCCAACATGATACACTATTTATTTTATTTAATGTAATTGTTAGTAGTCTATGTGACTCCATGATTTGAGTATGCAAAAATGAGAGAAACATAACAAGTAATCAAATAAGCCTTTTATAATCCCCAATTCTTATACATTTTATAGATCCCATCCTTTGGGTATTACAAATCCTACCCCCTTAAAAATAATCTCGACCTCGAGATTAAGAGGAACTAGGGAAGAGGTAGGGAAATTCTATTCATAGCTCTTCTTCTCTTTCCCAAATAGCTTCATCTTCACCATGATGACTCCATTGCACTTTGCACATTTTTATCATTTACTTCTTGTAACATGAGTCAAAGTGTCAAGGATCTTGATGGGATGCTCCATGTAAGTTAGATCACCTTGCACACTAAGTTCTTCCATTGGCAACTATTCCTCTGCGACACGAAGACACTTCTTAAGTTGGGATACGTGGAATACATCATGTACATCAGATAGGTGATCTAGTAGCTCAAGCTAGTAGGCCATCTCCCCAACTCGCTTAAAGGTTCTGAAGGGTCCAATAAAGCAAGGGGATAGCTTGCCTTTAACTTTGAATCTTCTCATTCCACGAATTGGTGACACCTTGAGGTAAACGTGGTCACCCTCTTTGAATTCTAGTGGTATTCTCCGGTTATCAGCATAGCTCTTCTGCCGGGTCTGTGCTATCCTCAAGTTCTCCCGGATCATACGAACTTGGTCTTATACCTCTTGAACAATTTCAGGCCCAAAGAACTGTCTTTCACCAGTCCCATCCCAGTTCAGAGGGGTTCTATAATTTCTGCCATATAAAGCTTCAAATGGAGACATCTTGAGACTGGCCTGATAACTGTTGTTGTAGGAGAACTCTGCGTATGGTAGACTCGTGTCCCAACTGCCTCCATGCTTAAGAGCACAAGCTCTTAACATTTCCTCAAGTACTTGGTTAGTTCTCTCAGTTTGGCCATTAGTTTGGGGATGATAAGTCGAGCTGAAATTCAACTTCGTATCCATGTTCTTGTGAAGACTCTTCCAAAATCTTGAGGTAAACTGAGACCCTCGATCAGAAACAATCTTCTTCGGTACACCATGTAGGCACACAATTCGAGCCATGTATAACTCTACCAACTAGGAACCCTTATAAGTGGTCTTGACCGAAATGAAGTGAGCCACTTTGGTTAATCTATACATGATCACCCATATGGAATCATAACCTTTCTAGGTGCGAGGCAACCCGATAATGAAATCCATACCAATTTCTTCCCACTTCCATTCGGGCACTTTTATTGGGTGTAGCAGTCCAGCTGGCCTCTGATGTTCAGCTTTGAATCTTTGACATACATCACATACAACCATGTGTGCAGCTACATCTCTTTTTAGCCCATACCACCAGTACTTCTGCTTTACATCTTGGTACATCTTGGTGCTACCAGGATGAATAGAATAGTCTGAGTCATGGGCTTCCTTCAGTATGGTCTCACGGAGGCTGTCAATCTCAGGAACACATATCCTATTCTTGAACCATATTGTGCCTCGTTCATCCTCCGTGAAGTCTAGACCTCTGCCTTCTGCCATCAGATCTTTGATTTCTTGAATTTTAGCATCACCGATCTAACCCTTGCGTATTTCTTGCTCTAAGGTAGGTTCCACCTTTATGGTGATCCCTTCATCATGTGCAACTATTCCCAAGTTGAGCCTTTCAAAGTCTTCAACTAACTCATCAGGTAATTGGGTGAATATAGCTGCATGAACATGTTCTTTCCGACTCAAGGCATCTACAACTAGATTCGCCTTGCCTGGATGATAGTGGATCTCCAAGTCATAATGTTTGATGAGCTCCAACCAACGGCGTTGCCTAAGGTTGAGATCTTTCTAAGTGAATATATACTTTAAGCTCTTATGATTAGTATAGACTTGGCACTTGGTCCCCATTATATAATGCCTCCAAATCTTGAGAGCGTGCACTATGGCTGCCAATTCTAAGTCGTGAGTGGGGTAGTTCAGCGCATGTTTTCGCAACTGGCGAGACGTGTAGGCAATGACATGTCCTTCTTGCATAAGAACACTTCCCAAACCATGGCGGCATGCATCACAATATATGTCAAATCCCTTCTGCAGATCGGGCATAATCAACACTGGGGGTGACATCAATTTAAACCTCGGTTGATTTGAAACTCTCTTGGCATTCATGGGTCCACTTAAACTCTTTCCCCTTCTCCAATAGTGAGGTCATAGGCTTCGCTATCTTGGAGAATCCTTCAATAAAACACCGGTACTAACTCGCGAGTCCCAGGAAACTCTGGACCTCCGTGACTAAACTTGGTATCTTCCAACCTACTATCTCCCTTACTTTAACCGGATCCACTGAGATTCCACCATTGGAGATGATATGCCCAAGAAATGGTACTTCATCAAGCCAGAACTCACACTTGCTAAACTTGGCATAGAGTTGATTATCCCTTAGCTTCTGTAGTACAAATCATAGATGTTCCTCATGATCACTATCATTCTTGGAATAAATGAGAATGTCGCCGATGAATACCACGACGAACCTATCAGGATACTCCATAAACACCTTATTCATCAAATTCATGAAGTAGGCTGGTGCATTAGCTAAGCCAAACGACATGACCATGAACTCATACAGACCATATCGGGTAGAGAAAGCCGCCTTAGGAATATCAGATGGCCTAATCTTCATTTGATGGTATCTCGATCTGAGATCAATTTTAGAGAATACCCTAGCACCTCTCATCTGATCAAACAAATCTACAATGCGAGGTAAGGGATACTTATTTTTAATTGTGACATCATTAAGTGATCTGTAATCAACACACATCGTTTGTGAACCATCCTTCTTCTATACAAACAGAACTGGTGCTCCCCAAGGTGAGGAACTCAGACGAATGTACCCCACCTCCTGTAACTCTGTTAGTTGCTTCTTAAGTTCTTTTAATTCTTCTACTGACATTTTGTATGGTATTTTAGAAATAGCAGCGTTTCCAGGTAAAAGATCAACAACTAACTCAACTTCCCTATCTGGTGGCATTCCGGGTAACTCCTCTAGAAAGACACCTGGGAACTCTCTAACAATTTTGATGTGATCTCCCACAAATTTATCGTTGATCATGTATACAGCAGGTGTGTTAGATGTGGGTGGTGCAATTGTGACTTCAAATCTATCCCCATCAGGAGTAGAAAGTTCTATTGTTCCTCTAGCACAATGTATTATTGCTTTCTACTATTTTAACCAGTTCATGCCAAGGATTAAGTCCATTTTACTCTCTTCTAGCACTATAGGCACCCAAAACTTTCTTCCCAATATTGTTACTTCTATTCTATGACTCATATATGTTGCTTCATAAGCCCCTTTAGGTGTAATGACTATCAAAGGTCTACGCAGGGCAAGGTAAGGTAGACTATTTGCATGAACATAACGAGCAGATATGAATGAATGTGAAGCTCCAGAATCAAAGAGTATAGTAGCTAGCACGGAATTAATGAAGAATGTACCAATGACAATGTTGGGACCATCCTCAGTAGATTCAACATTGATTTCATTAGCCCTGTGATGCTATAACCACTGTTGCTGCCTGGAGTCTATGTCTACTTGCCCTGAGAATTACCACGAGCCGGTGTGTTGGGGTTTCTCTTCAGACAAACAATAGCATAGTGACCAACCTCACCACACTTGAAGCATGTGGTGCCTATAACAGTGCCCTGGCCAGAAGGTCTCGCCGGGGTGCCAGTGGGGGCAGCCTGACGAGTATGCGGAGTCTGCGGTGTCGTCTATGGTGTCTACTGATCAGGTCGTTTGTAGGACTGTTGCCCTCCTCTAGGACGAGCTGGTGTACTGCTCTCCTGACCCTGGGTGATAGCCTTCCTCTTCATCTCGTCCTGCTGAACGCATTTGTGTTCAACAGTTATAGCCTTGTCCAGAAGCCTCTGGAAAGATGGGAAGGTGTGAGATACCAGATGGTACTAGAGCGGCCCAATGAGTCCCTCCATGAACTGCTCCTACTTCCTTTCATCATGAGCAACCTCCTCTAGAGCATACCTTGACAGCTCAATGAATTTATCTCGGTATTCACTAATTGTCATGTTGCCTTACTTAAGTGACAAGAATTCATTCTTCTTAATTTTCATCAAGCCTGCAGGAATATGATAGTTCCTGAATTGTGTAGAGAATTCTACCCAGGTGATAGTGTGGGCAGCAACATGGGTAGCATAGTAAGAGTCCCACCAATCAGCAGTGGGGCCAGTGAGACGACCCAATGCATTGAGCACCTTCTCCTGATCAGTACATTGAGCAATGTTGAGCATTTTGTCCACTGTCTTTAGCTAGTCATTTGGCTAAAGAGGATCTGGAGAGCTGGAGAATGTAGGTGTCTTGTGACTCATGAATTCCTGGTGCTTGTCCCGGGGTGGAGCTAGTGGTGGTGGTGGTGGTAGTGGGGGTTGTTGCTGCTGTTCCAGTCGTTCCAGTCGGAGTTCCTGTCGCATTTCCTGCCGCTCCTAGCACATCTCCTGACGTTCTTGCCGCATCTGAGCTTGCATTTCTGTCATAGTGTTTTCCATTTGTTGCAGCAGCTGCATCTGAGCGGCAGCTATTTGTCACACCCGATTTTAGGGGTCCAAAACCTCGGCGCGAAATAATCACCAGGTGTGCTGAAACCAAGTCTCACACATATGATGAATAATGGTACAGAAACGAATGTCACATCTTTACTATATAATAAGAGTTCTGTACAAAATAAATAAATGATTACATCATAAGGAGACAACGATCCAGCAACCCAAATTTGACAGGGAGACGACGACCTAGACCTCTCATGAACTCGTCACAGCATCCTCCATGCGCCTCATCGTGCGGTACCTATTCCTGACCTGTGGGGGTGTGAGACAGTAAGAGTGAGCTCACATACATTCATCGCTCAACAAGTTGTGGGGAATAATGTGCATGAACTCGCCAAAGGTGGGAGCTCATGTGAAGTGTAAGGCTTAGCAAAGAGGATGGTTAAAGCTGAGCATTGCTTTTAAGGTTGGTCAAAATTTTATTAGCAATTACTAAGTATAAGTAAATACCAACCCAATTAAGTAGTAGAACAAAAGTGATAACAACACATGCAATGCAATGCATATGACAAATTGAATTTAGTACCATAAATTAATCATGTGAGTGTCCGAGCTGCTCATGACCGTGAGCACGGCTAGTATACCAGTTTTACACTCTGCAGAGGTTGCACATCTTTACCCACAAGTCATGTTACCCATATGCCAAGGGATCGTGACTTCCCATACACCTCTACCGAGGAGGCGAGGCAGGGTAACACTACGAGGACTTTACAAAGTTCCACTAGCTTCAGAAAACCCGCTACAGTTTCTAGGAAGCTCCAATGCAGGGACCCCTCGCCTGACCGCCATCGCAGCAAAATCAACCCAAGGGCCTCCCTACACTGACCACTCCCCTACTGCCCTTGCCCCTTTTGAGTAAGGTAGTCCTCCACTAGCTTTCCTAATTAGTCAGCCAAGGGCGTCCCATACCACCCTTGTGGCAGCACTGTTTTCCTGGGTGGTTCTCCATGTTCCAATTAACATAATGATCTTATCATGAACAGTAAATAACAACTGATAATAAAAGTATAATCATGAATAATGTGTATCTCTATACCCAAAACCACATAAAGCAGTAGCAGGTACTACCCAAAAATTCAGTGGTAACCAAGGTATAAAGATAGTCAAACTAGGGTAACCTATTGGGTCCCATCAAAATTAACATATGCAGATCATTATGATTAATAAGAACATGACTGGGTAAAAAGGAGTGATCAAGGGCACAACTTGCCTAGGACTTGAGATTCTAGGTACCAACTTGCTCTTCAGATGGCACGTAACCTCGCTGCTAGTCGTAGCAATACAAACAAACATGGTATCAACAAAATTAACATCACAGCAAACATAAGAATAAACTGCGTAATAATAATCTACGTGTTGCTACGAGATCGTGGAACCGAGAACTAGTAAAATCGGAGTCATGGTTAAGGAGTTATGATTTATGGGAGATCTATGCGAATTAAATATTATAAATTGATTAGTGAAAGTCGCCTAGAGGGGGATGAATAGGCAAAACCTGAAATTTGTAACTTTAAACACACACTAAGGTCGGGGGTTAGCGTTAGAATTAAATTCAAGTCGGAAAGAGAGGGAAAACAAATCAACTAAGAAATAAGGCGAGTGAACACGGTGATTTGTTTTACCGAGGTTCGGTTCTAAAGAACCTAGTCCCCGTTGAGGAGGTCACAAAGACCGAGTCTATTCCAACCCTTTCCCTCTCTTAAACGGTCACTTAGACCGAGTGAGCCTTCTTCCTTAATCTCACGGGTCACTAAGACCCCGCAAGGACCACCACACACTTGGTGTCTCTTGCGTCGCTTACAAAGCACTTGAGAGTAAGAATGGGAAAAGAAGAAAGGCAATCCAAGCGACAAGAACTCAAATGAACACAAAAATCTCTCTCTCACAAGCCACTAAGTGTTTGGAGTGAATTTGGGACTCGGAGAGGATTTGATCTTTTGTATTGTGTCTTGGAGTGAATTCTAGAGCTCTTGTATTGAATGTGATGTTCAAAAAAATTCGATGCTTGAAGTTGTGGTGGTTGGGGTATTTATAGCCCTCAACCACCAAAGTAGCCGTTGGGGAGGCTGCTGGCGATGGGCGCATCGGACAGTCTGGTGCGCCACCAGACACTCACTGTTCAGTGTCCGGTGCGCCGCCACGTCACCCAACCGTTAGGGTTCTGGAGTAGTTGACCGTTGGCGCCTTTGTCTTCTTGTGGCACTGGACAGTCTAGTGGTGCACCGGACAGTCCGGTGCCCCTCTGACTCGCTGCTCTGACTTCTGCCGCGACACTGTAGCGTTGTCAGAGTCGACCGTTGCGTGCAGGTAGCCGTTACCCCGCTGGCTCACCGTACAGTCCGGTGAATTATAGCGGAGCACGCCTATGTTTTCCCGAGAGTGACTGGTTGACCCTTATACGGTCCTGGTGCACCGGACACTGTCCGGTGGCACACCGGACAGTCCGGTGCGCTAGACCACAGCACACACAGTTCTTTGCCCTGGTTCAATTTAGTCCCTAATTAGAATCTTTTATTGGTTTGTGTTGAACCTTATGCACCTATAATACATGAGTTCTAGAGCAAACTAGTTAGTCCATATGTTTGTGTTGACAATCAACCACCAAAATTAATTATAGGAAAAGGTTAACCCTATTTCCCTTTCAATCTCCCCATTTTTGGTGATTGATGCCAACACAAACCAAAGCAAATATATAAAGTGCAGAAATGAATTAGTTTGCTTATGGTAAGTGCATAGGTTACTTGGAATTAAACCAATTGATAATCTTACTAGATATGAATGGATTGCTTTTCTTTTATTTAACATTTTGGACCACCATTGCACCACTTGTTTTTGTTTTTGCAAATTATTTTGGAAAATCTTTTCAAAGACTTTTGCAAATAGTCAAAGGTATATAAATATGATTTCAAGAAGCATTTTCAAGATTTTGAAATTTCTCCCCCTATTTCAAATGTTTTTCCTTTGACTAAATAAAACTCCCCCTGAATGAAATTCTCCTCTTAGCTTTCAAGAGGGTTTTTGAAATGGATATCAATTTGAAAATTGACCTTTAAAGATACTAATTGAAGGATTGATTGTGAATTGGATACCAATTTTGAAAATCTATCTTTAAAGATACCAATTGAAGAGATTTCCATTGTGAGGATACCAATGTGAAAATCATCAATTAAAACTTTATTTTTGAAATTTTTTGAAATGGTGGTGCGGTCGTTTTGCTTTGGGCTTAATATTTTCTCCCCCTTTGGCATTAATCGCCAAAAACGGAGACGTTGAGAGCCCTAGAATTTTCTCCCCATTAGTACAAGTAAATAAGAGTGAAGGATTATACCAATTGAGAGTGGAGGAACAAAGGCAAAGGGTAAATGATACCGTCAGAGTTGTGGAGTGGAAGCCTTGTTCTTTCCCGAAGACTCCATTTCTCTTTCAATCTACGACTTAGTATAGAAATACACTTAAAACACATTAGTCGTAGCCTTGGTACATAAATAATAAGAAATATGCATTTGTACCAAAATGAAAGAGACATGATCAAAGGTATATAAATGAGCTACGTGTGCAATGTTTCAATCAAAATTCCAAGAATCAAGTATATTTAGCTCATTCCTAAGTTTGCTAAAGGTTTTCTCATCTAAGGGCTTGGTAAAGATATCAGCTAATTGATCCTTGGTGTTTACATAAGCTATTTTGATATCCCCCCTTTGTTGGTGATCTCTCAGAAAGTGATACCGAATGTCTATGTGCTTAGTGCGGCTATGTCATTCAACGCGATTATCCGCCATGCAGATTGCACTCTCATTGTCACATAGGAGAAGGACTTTGCTCAATTTGTAGCTATAGTCCCTGAGGGTTTGCCTCATCCAAAGTAATTGCGCACAACAATGGCCTGCGGCAATGTACTCGGCATCGGCGGTAGAAAGAGCTACGGAGTTTTGTTTCTTTGAAGCCCAAGACACCAGGGATCTCCCCAGAAACTGACAAGTCCCTGATGTGCTCTTCCTATCAATTTTACACCCTGCCTAGTCGGCATCGAATATCCTATTAAATCAAAGGTGGATCCCTTGGGGTACCAAAGCCCAAACTTAGGAGTGTAAACTAAATATCTCATGATTCTCTTTACGGTCCTAAGGTGAATTTCCTTATGATCGGCCTAGAATCTTGCACACATGCATACAGAAAGCATAATATCCAGCCAAGATGGACATAAATAGAGTAAAGATCCTATCATCGATCGGTATACCTTTTGATCTACAGATTTACCTCCCGTGTCGAGGTTGAGATGCCCATTTGTTCCCATGGGTGTCTTGATGGGTTTGCTATCCTTCATCCCAAACTTCTTAAGTATGTCTTGAATGTACTTTGTTTGGCTGATGAAGGTGCCATCTTGGAGTTGCTTGATTTGATTCCAAGGAAATACTTCAACTCCGCCATCATTGACATCTCGAATTTCTGTATCATGATCCTACTAAATTCTTCACAAGTTGATTTGTTAGTAGACCCAAATATAATATCATCAACATAAATTTGGCATACAAACAAATCTTTTGCAACAGTTTTAGTAAAGAGAGTAGGATCGGCCTTGCCGACTTTGAAGCCATTAGTGATAAGAAAATCTCGTAGGCATTCATACCATGCTCTTGGGGCTTGCTTGAACCCATAAAGCGCCTTTGAGAGTTTATACACATGGTTAGGGTACTCACTATCTTCAAAGCCGGGAGGTTGCTCAACATAGACCTCTTCCTTGATTGGTCCATTGAGGAAGGCACTTTTCACGTCCATTTGATAGAGCTTAAAGCCATGATAAGTAGCATATGCAAGTAATATACGAATTGACTCAAGCCTAGCTACGGGTGCATAAGTTTCATCGAAATCCAAACCTTCGACTTGTGAATAACCTTTGGCCACAAGTCGGGCTTTGTTCCTTGTCACCACACCATGCTCATCTTGCTTGTTGTGGAATACCCATTTGGTACCTACAACATTTTGATTAGGACATGGAACTAAATGCCATACATCATTCCTTATGAAGTTGTTGAGCTCCTGTCACACCCGGTTTTAGAAGGCAAACCGAATGCAAACCATGTACGTGCCAGGATCAGTTATTCACGTACACAGCAGTTACATAATATGGACATCATCACACAGTGCTCAAAATAGTATTAAAAGGGGAAATAGTCGATTACATCATACGTCTGAGACGTCCATATAGTTCTTACAATAAATCAAAGTGCGGAAAAGAAACGTAGATAACGCGGCCTTCACAGGCAGCTGACTGGGGGTTGCCGCTAACGCACACCTAGAACTCGTCGTAGTCTTGGAACTCCTGGAAGTCTCCTTCCACAGCTTCATCTTCGCCTGAGCAGTGGTTGCAATGCTGACAACCTGGGGGGGGTTTGGTGTGTAGAGCAAGGGTGAGTACACATCAACATACTCAGCAAGTATCCTGTTTGGCTGTAGTGGACTAGCTGTATGTGGGGATAAGTCAAGCAGTTGCTTTTAGTTGGTCAGGTTATTACTTACTAGTAGAAAGCCAGGTTTTAACATTAACCCAAGTTATTAGCCCAATGTATCCTTTCCAAACGGAAAGAATACCACTTACCAATACCATAATCGTAATCAGAACCATCAATCTCATTGTCACCTGTACCAAAGTATCTCTGATCAAGTATCACTAATCTCTGGAGCTCCCTTGGCCGCTCATAACCGCGAGCACGGCTGATATATCAGTTTCCAAACACTCTGCAGAGGTTGTGCACTTTACCCACAAGCCATGATTCCCTCTCTGGCCCGGGCTTGCAAGACCCTTATTCACTCCCGAGGTGAATGGCCAAGGATTCACTACGAAGCCTTTACAAAGATTCCCCGGGGCTGTAGCCACCCGTTAGGTTTCCTAAATGTACCGCACTCCTCCCCAAGGGACAAATCAACCTTGGCAGAGCGAGCCGCATACACCGAGCCCCATTGACGGCACGACGGCGAAGCGAACTACACCCCGGATCCTCTAATTATTCAGCTAAGGGCACCCCATTCCACCCTCATGGTTGCACTGTTTTCCCGGGCGGTCATCCATTGAACAGGTCCTTACGGAGAGGCACTCGAGAAACCGCTCGAGTCCCCTTAAATGCCACAAGTATAATCATAAATAAGAACGGGAAAACAGCGTATCATAGATAACCACATCATGTTCATTGATTAAAGTTGAGCAATAGCATCAAACTAAGCAGTAATAATCCGACCCAAATAGGTAAACAAGGACATGGATAACAAAAAGCTAGTCAATCCTTAGGTATAAATGTGTGATGCGGGAGGTGAATTAAAGAATGATTAGGACAGAGATAGGTCAAAGGACACTTGCCTCCACCAACCGACTGCTGCTCAGGGGCTTCTCCTGCGAATTCCTCGGGCTCTTCGACCGGATCGTTCTCTATGCGATTGCATACATACATACATCCACCCACATTTAATACAAAAGAACAGTACACCATACAAGGGAACAAATAAAGTGAGTATGCATCAAGTATGACATTCGATATCGCATTTGTTATGGTTAGAAAGAAACGGGAAAGGGTCTCGCAGGGGGTTAAATCTTATGCACTAACGATCAATTACAATTGGTTCTTAACAAAAGAATTCTGTTATATGCACTAGTGGGAACCTAATCATTTTAAGTTGATTAACATTGCACGGGATAAACAATTAACTAAATGAATCAACTAGCGCAACGAAATTCTAAATTAAACTTCTCATTTCCATAGCATGAACAATGATTAACCTACCTAAAATAAAGTAACTAGGATCACAGAAAGTAAATAAAATAAAATAAAAATAAAAAAAACAGAGGGGGGGGCGGTTGAACCGGCCCTAGGGCGGTTGAACCGGCCCTAGGCTGGGCGGCCGAGCTGGGGGCCGGGGCGGCCGAGCTGGCCCGGTTGAACCGGCCGGCCAGGCGGGCGCGCTGGGGGGTCGGGCTGGCAGGCGGCCGAGTCGGCCAGGCGCGCGGCCGGGGCGCGGGCCAGGGGGCGGCCGGGGTTGGCCAAGGGGCGGGCCGGGGGCCAGGGCGGCGCGGCAGCGGCCGGCTGGGGGCGCGGCCAGGGCGGCCAGCGGCCACGGCGCGGCCGGGCGCGGGCTGCCGAGGAGAGAGGAGGGGAGAGGGGAGAGGGAGGGAGGAGGGAGAGAGGGAGGAGGGGGGGGCTCGCCGGCGGGGGCGGCCGACGGCGGGGAGCGGCGGCCGAGCGCTAGGGCAGGGCGGCGGTTGGGCAGGGGGTAGGGGCGGCGCTAGGGAGAGAGAGAGGGAAAATGAGAGGGAGAGGGAGAGGGTTTGGGGAAAAAAGGGGGGATGGGGGGGCGGCTGGGCCTGCCAAGGCCCAAGAGGGGGCGCCAGGGGCGGCTGGGCCGGCCGGGGTCGGCCCACGGCGCGGGAGAGAGAGAAAAAGAGGAGAGAGAAAGAGAGAGAAAAAGAAAGAAAAGATCTTCTCCTCATTTTCGAAATCCGATCTTTCTACATGAATGCATTTGCACTTTCAAAGCAATCAAAAGAAATGCAAGGTTCGGCATGGTGCATCAAACAACATAAAGTATTTAGGGTTTTTCTTACACGGGAAATCCAAACCGAATCCCGCTAGAACTTTGGAAAAGGTCAAGGTTTAGCGAGGGAAAAAAAAGAAAAAGAAAAGGTAACGCCCGAATTTTGGCGAGTAAAGAAAAGAAAAAATTCAACTGCAAAATTCGGGGCGTTACAGCTCCTCTTGCATTGCCAGCACCCAATCCGGATCTCTTAGTGCATCCTCCACCTTGTATGGCTCAATAGAGGACACAAAAGAGTAATGTTCACAGAAATGAGCAACTCGAGATCTAGTGGTTACCCCCTTATGAATATCACCAAGGATGGAGTTGACGGGGTGATCTCTTTGAATTGCTTGGTGGACTCTTGGGTGTGGCGGTTTTGACCCTGAATTTCTTGATCATCTTCCTTGTCTTGATCATTTTCATCTCCCCCTTGATCCATGTCTTCCTCTTGAGGTGGCTCATCTTCTTGATTTTCATCCTCATTATCCTGAGCTTGTTCCTCATCTTGGGTAGGTGGAGATGCTTGATTGGAAGATGATGGTTGATATTGCGCTTGTGGAGGCTCTTCGGATTCCTTAGGACACACATCTCCAACAGACATGTTCCTTAGCAAGACGCACGGAGCCTCTTCATCATCCAGTTCATCAAGATCAACTTGCTCCACTTGGGAGCCATTAGTCTCATCAAACACAATGTCACAATAAACCTCAACTAATCCAGTGGATTTGTTGAAGACTCTATATGCTCTTGTGTTTGAGTCATAACCAAGTAAAAAGCCTTCTACAGCCTTAGGAGCAAATTTAGATTTTCTACCTCTTTTAATAAGAATAAAGCATTTGCTACCAAAGACTCTAAAATATGAAACATTGGGCTTTTTACCAGTGAGGAGTTCATATGATGTTTTCTTGAGGATTCGGTGAAGATATAACTGGTTGATGGAGTAGCAGGCGGTGTTAATCGCCTCGGCCCAAAACTGGTCCGGAGTCTTGTACTCATCAAGCATGGTTCTTGTCATGTCCAATAGAGTTATATTCTTCCTCTCCACTAGACCATTTTGTTGAGGTGTGTAGGGAGAAGAGAACTCATATGCTTGATGCCCTCTTCCTCAAGAAAACCTTCAATTTGTGAATTCTTGAACTCCGTCCCATTATCGCTTCTTATCTTTTTTATCCTTAAACCGAACTCATTTTGAGCCCGTCTCAAGAATCCTTTTAAGGTCTCTTGGGTTTGTGATTTTTCCTGCAAAAAGAACACCCAAGTGAAGTGAGAATAATCATCCACAATAACTAGACAGTACTTACTCTCGCCGATGCTTATGTAAGCGATCAGGCCGAATAGATCCATATTAAGCAGCTCGAGTGGCCTGTCAGTTGTCATGATGTTCTTCTGTGGATGATGAGCGCCAACTTGCTTCCCTGCTTGGCATGCACTACAAATCCTGTCTTTCTCAAAATGAACATTGGTTAGTCCTAAAATGTGCTCTCCCTTTAGAAGCTTATGAAGATTCTTCATTCCAACATGGGCTAGTCGGCGATGCCAGAGCCAACCCATGTTAGTCTTAGCAATTAAGCAGGTGTCTAGTTCAGCTTGATTGAAATCAACTAAGTATAGCTGACCCTCTAGCACCCCCTTAAAAGCTATTGAATCATCACTTCTAAAGACAGTAACACCTATATCAGTAAAAAGACAGTTGTAGCCCATTTTACATAATTGAGAAACAGAAAGCAAGTTGTAATCTAAAGAATCTACAAGAAAACATTGGAAATAGAATGGTCAGGTGATATAGCAATTTTACCAAGTCCTTTGACCAAACCTTGATTTCCATCCCCAAATGTGATAGCTCGTTGGGGATCTTCGTTTTTCTCATAGGAGGAGAACATCCTTTTCTCCCCTGTCATGTGGTTTGTGCACCCGCTATCGATTATCGAACTTGAACCACCGGATGCATAAACCTACAAAACAATTTTAGTCCTTGTTCTTAGGTACCCAAATAGTCTTGGGTCCTTTGACATTAGAAACAAGCACCTTGGGTACCCAAACACAAGTCTTTGAACTCTTGTATTTGCCCCCCAACATATTTGGCAACTACTTTGCCTGATTTGTTAGTTAAAACATATGAAGCATCAAAAGTCTTAAATGAAATGTTATGCTCATTTGATGCAGTGAGAGTTTTCTTTTTAGGCATTTTAACATGTGTAGAATGCCTAGAGCTAGAAGCCTCATTTTTATACATAAATGCATGATGAGAAATAGTGTGACGTTTCCTAGCATGAATTTTCCTAATTTTGTGCTCAGGATAATTAGCAGGATATAAAATGTAGCCTTCATTATCCTGAACCATAGGAGCCTTACCCTTAATAAAATTAGATAATTTCTTAGGTGCATTAAGCTTGACATTGCTCCCCTGTTGGAAACCAATGCCATCCTTAATGACAGGGCGTCTCCCATTATAAAGCATACTATGAGCAAATTTAAAATTTTCATTTTCGAGCTCATGCTCGGCAATTTTAGCATCTAATTAGCTATATGATCATTATGTTTCTTAATCATGGCAAGGTGATCATCTATAGCTTCAATATTAACATCTCTACATCTAGTACAAATAGAAACATGATCAACAGTAGATGTAGAGGGTTTGCAAATATTTAATTCCTCTATCTTAGCACTTAATATAGTATTCTCATCTCTAAGACAGGAAATAGAATCATTGCAAACATTTAATTCTTTAACCTTAGAAACTAAGCTAGCATTTTCATTTCTAAGGCTAGAAATTGAATCATGACAAATGCTAAGCTCCTTAGATAAATTTTCATAATTCTCTACTTCCTGAGCATAAGCATTTTTTAATTTAACAAAATTTTTGTTTTCTTTAATAAGGAAGTCCTCTTGGCTATCCAAGAGTTCATCCTTCTCATTAATGGCTTCTATTAATTCATTCAATTTCTTCTTTTGATCCATGCTAAGGTTGGCGAAAAGAGACATTAAATTGTCTTCATTATCACTAGAGCTACCCTCATCTCTAGATGTTGTATATTTGGGGGTGGCTCTAGATTGTACCTTCTTCTTTTTGCCATCCTTAGCCATGAGGCACTTGTGGCTGACGTTGGGGAAGAGGAGGCCTTTGTTGACGGTGATGTTGGCGGTGTCCTCGTCGGAGGAGTCGGTGGAGCTCTCGTCGGAGTCCCATTCCCGACATATGTGGGAATCACGGCCCTTTTTCTTGTAGTACCTCTTCTTCTTTTTCTTCCCCTTCTTGTCGGCGTCCCTGTCACTTTCACTTGAGATAGGACGTTTAGCAATAAAGTGACCGGACTTACCACACTGGTAACACACTTTCTTGGAGTGGGATTTGTAGTTCTTCCCCCTCCTTTGCTTGAGGATTTGGTGAAAGCTCTTGATGATGAGTGCCATTCCTCATTTTCAAGCTTGGAGGCATCGATTGGAAGCCTACTCGATGTAGACTCCTCCTTCTTTTCTTCTGTCGCTTTGAATGCGACGGGTTGCACCTCGGGTGTGGACGTTTAGCAATTAAATTCAAGTTGGAAAGAGAGGGAAAACAAATCAACCAAGAAATAAGGTGAGTGAACACGGTGATTTGTTTTACCGAGTTTCGGTTCTAAAGAACCTAGTCCCCATTGAGGAGGTCATAAAGACCGAGTCTATTCCAACCCTTTCCCTCTCTCAAATGGTCACTTAGACCGAGTGAGCCTTCTTCCTTAATATCACGGGTCACTAAGACCCCGCAAGGACCACCACACACTTGGTGTCTCTTGCCTCGCTTACAAAGCACTTGAGAGTAAGAATGGGAAAAGAAGAAAGGCAATCCAAGCGACAAGAACTCAAATGAACACAAAAATCTCTCTCTCACAAGCCACTAAGTGTTTGGAGTGAATTTGGGACTCGGAGAGGATTTGATCCTTTGTATTGTGTCTTGGAGTGAATTCTAGAGCTCTTGTATTGAATGTGATGTTCAAAAAACTTGGATGCTTCCAAGCTTGACCATTGGCCGTTGGAGAGGTTGCTGGCGATGGGCGCACTGGACAGTCCGGTGTGCCACCGGACACTCACTGTTCAGTGTCCGGTGTGCCGCCACGTCACCCAATCGTTAGGGTTCTGGAGTAGTTGACCATTGGCGCCTTTGTATTCTTGTGGCACCGGACAGTCTGGTGGTGCACCAGACAGTCCGGTGCCCCTCTGACTCGCTGCTCTGACTTCTACCGCGACACTATAGCGCTGTCAGAGTCGTCCGTTGCGCGCAGGTAGCCGTTACCCTGCTGGCTAACCGTGAATTATAGCGGAGCACTCCTATATTATCCCGAGAGTGGCTGGTTGACCCTTGTACGGTCCTGGTGCACCGGACACTGTCCGGTGGCACACAGGATAGTCTGGTGCACCGGACCACAGCACACTTAGTTCTTTCCTCCGGTTCAATTTAGTCCTTAACTTGAATCTTTTATTGGTTTGTGTTGAACCTTATGCACCTGTAATACATGAGTTCTAGAGCAAACTAGTTAGTTCATATGTTTGAGTTGACGATCAACCACCAAAATTAATTATAGGAAAAGGTTAACCATATTTCCCTTTCAATTAGTATACATCATATAAGAGAGATTACTCTATAAATAATTAATCTCAACTTTAATTTTAATTATACTTAACTAGAGATCATGTTTTAACCAAATTATAATTATGGTCAGGTTGGTTTTGATTTAGAAGAGCTAATCTAGTAGACATAGGATAAATAAATATCTAACTATAAAATTATGTGACATGGTTTAATTAATGTTGTTACTGCGTAGTAAATATTTATACGAAACTAACGTAACTAATCAGAGTTGAAGTGTGGTAGTTACGATTTTTTGAATAATTAAGTGCTTGGCACAAAATTAATTTAGTAATCAATTCTAGTATGGCTTTCATGTTAAAACAGTGTTACCAAGTGGTAAACATAATTAATACAAAATTATAGGAACTAGAATGGATCAATTTGGACTTAATATGAATTTTCTAGGAATTAAACAAGTTCTAGTAATTATTTTTGCATTAAAAATCAATTTCTATTCCATTTTACTGGATTTTCTATTCCCTTAGACTGCGCGCATTAAATCAGAGGAGTGTAAGGGGTATTCTGTAAAAATTCCGGGTCACTGTGTAAATACTTTTGTCGGTGTTCCGAGACCGGGGGGTCCCTGAGCCGACGAGTGAATGTCGCCGCGTGCCCTAGCCCAGATGGGTCGAGCGCGAGGGCGAGCGCGAAGGGGGGAGAGCGAGGCGGCCGGAGACCGGCGTGAGAGAGGTGGGAATCCCGCGGCCTTCGTGTTCGTCCCGCGCCCAGGTCGGGTGCGCTTGCAGTAGGGGGTTACAAGTGTCCACGCGGGAGAGGGAGCGAGCGGCTTCAAGCGAGCGCCTGTCTCGTCCTCGTCCCCGCGCGGCCAACCCTCTCTAAGAGGGCCCTGGTCCTTCCTTTTATAGGCGTAAGGAGAGGATCCAGGTGTACAATGGGGGGTGTAGCAGAGTGCTACGTGTCTAGCGGAGGAGAGCTAGCGCCCTAAGTACATGCCGTTGTGGCAACCGGAGAGATTTTGGCGCCCAGCTAGTGTGATGTCGTGGCCGTCGGAGGAGCAATGGAGCCTGGCGGAGGGACAGCTGTCGGAGCGGTTGAGTCCTTGCTGACGTCCTCTTGCTTCCATAAGGGGGCTGAGAGCCGCTGTCGTCACAGAGTGTGCGGGGCGCCATCATTGCCTATCTGGCGGAGCGAGCCAGATGGGACGACAGTCTTGTTCCCTGCGGCCCGAGTCAGCTCGGGGTAGGGTGATGATGGCACCTCCTGTTGACGTGGCTGGTCTGCGCCCTAGGTTGGGCGATGTGGAAGCTCCTCCGAAGCCGAGGTTGAGTCTGTCTTCCGTGGCCGAGGTCGAGACCGAGCCCCTGGGTCGGGCGAGGCGGAGGCCGCCGGCTGAGGCCAGGGCGGAGTCCGAGCCCTGGGGTTGGGCGGAGCGGAGTTCGCCGTCTTCTGGGGCTGAGCCCAAGTCCGAGCCCTGGGTCGGGCGGAGCGGAGTTCGCCGTCTTCCGGGACTTAGCCCGAGTCCGAGCCCTGAGCGGAGCGGAGTTCGCCGTCTTCCAGGGCTTAGCCCGAGTCCGAGCCCTGGGTCGGGCGGAGCGGAGTTCGCCGTCTTCCGGGGCTTAGCCCGAGTCCGAGCCCTGGGTCGGGCGGAGCGGAGTTTGCCGTCTTCCGGGACTTAGCCCGAGTCCGAGCCCTGGGTCGGGCGGAGCGGAGCTTCCTATGGTGCCTTAGGCCAGGCCTGACTGCCTGTCAGTCTCACTCTGTCAAGTGGCACCGCAGTCGGAGTGGCGCAGGCGGCGCTATCCTTCTGTCAGGCCGGTCAGTGGAGCGGCGAAGTGACGGCGGTCACTTCGGCTCTGCCGGCTGGGGGGCGCGCGTCAGGATAAAGGTGTCAGGCCACCTTTGCATTAAATGCTCCTGCGATTTGGTCGGTCGGTGCGGCAATTTGGTCAGGGTTGCTTCTTGGCGAAGACAGGGCCTCGGGCGAGCCGGGAATATGTTCGCCGCTGGAGGGGGGCCTCGGGCGAGACGGAAATCCTCCGGGGTCGGCTGCCCTTGTCCGAGGCTAGGCTCGGGCGAGGCGTGATCGAGTCCCTCGAATGGACTGATCCTTGACTTAATCGCGCCCATCAGGCCTTTGCAGCTTTGTGCTGATGAGGGTTACCAGCTGAGAATTAGGAGCCTTGAGGGTACCCCTAATTATGGTCCCCGACAGTAGCCCCCGAGCCTCGAAGGGAGTGTTAGCACTCGCTTGGAGGCTTTTGTCGCACTTTTTTGCAAGGGGACCAGCCTTTCTCGATTGCGTTTTGTTCCGGTGGGTGCGCGCGAGCGCACCCGCCGGGTGTAGCCCCCGAGGCCTCGGAGGAGTGGTTTCACTCCTTCGAGGTCTTAATGCCTCGCGTAATGCTTCGGCTGGTCTGGTCGTTCCCTCATGCGAGCTGGCCGTAGCCCGGGTGTACGGTCGGGTCCCAAGTTCTCGGGCTGGTATATTGACGCTGTCAACGGTTCGGCCGGAGCCGGGTTTGCGAGAGCAGCCCCCGAGCCTCTGCACAGGGCGAGAGGGCGATCAGGGACAGACTCGGCTTTTTTACATACGCCCCTGCATCGCCTTTCCGCAAGGAGGAGGGGGGAAAGCGCCATGTTGCCCTCGATGGGCGCCGAACATGGTGTCTTCGGTGAGCGGGTAATCCGAGTGGACGTCCGTGCCCCGTTCGTTAGGGGTCGGCTAGGGGCCCAGAGGCACGCCCAAAAGTACCTGCGGGTGATCTACCGGACCCGGTCCCCTGGCGACGGGGTCCGAGGGCTCGATGCCTCCCTCTGATGGGATTCTGTTACAAGATCGTTCCCGCTGGTCTCGGAAATGTCCTAGGGTACCTCGGGAGCGCAGCCCGAGCCTTGGTTATGTATCGAACGTACCCATGGTCATCCCTCGCTCTGTGTCTGAGGCGGCTGTGAACCCTTCGGGGGGCAGCCTTCTAACCCCTGATCAGTAGTGGGAGCGGAGCCCGAGTAGCCTGAGGCGGTCGTTGAACCCTTCCGAGGGGCCAGCCTTCGAACCTCTGACCAGTAGTGGGTGTAGTGCCCACGTGATCTGAGGCGGCTGTCGAACCCTTTCGAGGGGCCAGCCTTCGAACCTCTGATCAGTAGGGAGACTCGGAGCCTGGTTCCTTCACGGGGAAGGATCCTTTTCGGGGTATCCCCCTTTCCCGGTCCCTGCTGCAAGAGAGAGAAAGAGGGAAAAAAGGAAAAGGATACAAAATCGAATGACGCGGCGTACCTTTTTTGACGCGGTCATTATGGCGAAGGCGAAGCGTCGCCCGCTTCTCCTGCCAGAGGCGCCGCCTGTCCCACCGCGGAGTTAATGCGATGGGGCGAGTGGTTCGCGGGGCGGCCGTTGCGCGTGCGCGAGCCGTTCGGGGAACGACTGTTTCGCTTTGCATTTTTTAATCCCGCGTCCGGTCCGGGCGGAGCGTTTGAACCGGTCTCGCCTTGGTCTTTATATACTCGGGAGAGGGTCTGGCGATGGTTCTGTGCTCCGCTTCCTGCCTCCCTCTTAGGTTTTCGCAACCCGAGAGACTTAGCCAGAGAAGAGGAAACCGCCCTCCCTGTCCCTTGCGCCGCCACCCCTTCCGCTCGGTGATAGCTGACCAGGTGACCATCATCTCGCCGCGCGACCCATGGCCTTTTTCCACGGTGACGGCGAGTGATCTGGAGGATCTTGTTGGCGAGGGTTTACTTCGCCCTCTCACCGATGAGCAGCGGCCGGAATGGATTCCCCCCGTGGGCGGAGCCGCTCTGTCCCCACCGCCGGGGTACATCGTGAGCTTCTTCTCCTTCCACGAGCGGGGATTTGGTGTGCCGGCGAGCCGCTTCATGCGGGCGATCTTGCACCACTACGCGGTGGAGTTGCACAACCTCAGCCCCAACTCCATCTCGCAGGCCGCCATCTTCGTAGCGGTGTGCGAGGGGTACTTGGGGATCGCCCCCCATTGGGATTTGTGGACCCATCTCTTTTTCGTGGAGCTCTTTGCTTCGCCGACGGGGGAGAGGAAGGTCCACGCAGCAGTGCGGGCCGGCGGCTGCACCCTCCTGCTGAGGCAGTCGCGGGCGTCGCTGTATATTCCTGCCATCCTCGCGTCCTCGAACAAGGGGTGGCAACGCCGGTGGTTCTACCTCCGGAATGACGGTGAGTTGCTCCCGCCGTTCTCTCAGCGAGTAGTCACTACTGCCGCCGATGCTTGGCGCCACGGGACCCCGCACGAAAGACAGAAGAACCTCGAACCCCTTCTCAAGGCCTTGGAGGCGTTGTGGAAGGGGGGACTCACCGCAGCGGGAGTGATTGCCGCCATCCACCGCCGGAGGGTGCTTCCCTTGGCGGAGCGACGGCTGCCGCTTTGGGAGATGACACCGGAGGCTGACTTGGAGGGCTCGCGGATGTCCTCTGATCCTCTTCCCTTCGACGTCCTCCATGGGCGGGTGTCCGTTGCGTTGGGGAAGCCGGACCCCAGCGCCTTCTCCCAGCCTTTGATGCGCCCTGACCAAGGGTGCGTGACTCTGGTGAGTGTCCACTCCTTCTTTCTCCTTGCGTCGGATTGCCCCTGGTTTTTACGGTCGGGATTTCCATCCGTCTTCAGGAGGTAGGGTGGCACAAGTCTTCCCTGCCATGGGTCCCGCAGGATGCGGCGGACCGAGCAGCGCGGCGGGTTGCCGCAGAGGAGAATAAAAAAAAGAAGGACGCGGAGAAGGCCCGGGCTCGCAAGCGGAGGCGGGCTCGAGATGCCTTGGAAAAGCTTCGTCGCCGGCAGGAGAGGGAGGGGCTCCCGAGGGAGCCGTCGCCGGAAACGCCCGACGACGACGACGATGATGAAGATGATGACGAGGAAGACGACATGGCTGCCCGCCTTGGCCTCAGCCCCGGCTTGGGGTTAGGCCAGGAGCCGTCAAGCCAGCCCCCGAGCGGGCTGATGCCGTCGATCCCGGGAGTCGGGACGCCGGGGTCCCGGCCCGAGGGGCGGGGGCAATCCGAGAGGGTACTTGACCCCTCGGCTGGAGGAGCTGAGGCGACCCTGGGGAGCCAGGCCGAGGCGTCTGCTCCCCGAGAGCCGCCGCCCACACCGGCAGCGCAGGGGAGCGACCCTCAGGTCATCGTGGCAGTGTCTGGGCAGTCCGCCCCCCGGGCGTCCAGGGCGCCCAAAGCAAGAGTGGTGCCGAAGCTGCCGGCGAAGCGGACCTCAGCGGCGGCTCCGGGGGTCGAGATCCGAGAGACCTCCCCCCAGGCACGGTTGATCATGGCCCGGAGCGGGTAAGTATCTTGGAATGTCTTCGTCCTGGCTTTTCATTCATATGTCCCGGCCGTGATTTTTCTTTTTCCCTCAGCAAGCGAAGCCATGGCCTGACTGACCTGGCACCCCGGAAGGCCCTTAAGACGGCGCCGGCTTGCGCGGCCAGCACCGCTCCAGGTCTTGCCGTTCAGCTAACCTTCTCGCAAGGTGCTCCACAGCAGGGGGCTCAGGCGGCACCAGTTGCCGTGGAGCGGGTTCCCGAGGCTAGCTCTTCTGCTGAGGCGGCCATTGTGATAGGGGAGGCGGCTGACGCAGACGTGGTTCCATGCCCACCGGACGTGCCGGCGTTGCCGGCACCTGTCGCTACTGAAGTCGTCACCGCCCCAGTCGGGGAGCGACCGGTCGCTGCCGACGTTGAGACGGCTGAGGCGTCGGTGCTCGGTGCCTCCGAAGAGGGGGGCGTGGAGACGCGATCCGTCCCGCCGGGCGGCAGCCTCGTCGTTGTGCGGCGGAGCTCCGAGGGTCGTCGCCAGTTGCTCCGGTTCCGGACTCGTGAGGCCTCGGATCCCGTCTTCGTTCTCGACGATGAACGAGAGGACCAGTCCTGGGACGAGCTCCGCGAGTGTGCCGAAGCAACGGTGGGGTCGCTCCGGTCGTCGCTGGAGGTTTTCTGCAGGGACGTCCCCAAAATCCTACAGGTAACGGTTTCAGGCATACCTTTTCTCTTTTGTGACCAAGGCGTCTTTCGTGACGCCCCGCTTCCTTCCCTCAGGATCTGACGGATCGGAGCGCCGCCAAGTCGTCGTTCATCCGCCGCGAGGTCGACGTCTGGGGCTCGCTGTGATCCCTGAGGACCTCGCTCGCCGGGGCTACTGCGCGCCTCTCTCAGCAGGGTGCCGAGGTGGCGGACCTTTGGTTGCTCTGCACCGATCTGAGAGCCGAGGCGGCAGCGGCGCGCGCGGAGGCGGCCGCGGCGCGCGCAGAAGCGCAACGACAGCAGTCGGAGTTCGACCGGGTCGTCAAGGAGCGGGACCAATCTCGGGGTCGGGCTGCCGAGGCTGAAAGCCGGGCCGAAACCCTTGCAGCCGACCTAGCCGTAGCCCAGGTCACAGCCTCGGAGCAGCGTGCCCGAGCCGGAGGTATGCCTTGGCCATCTTCGGTTTTCGTTCCTGCTTGTTTCCTCTGCTTGTGTTTGAGATCTTTCTTCTGGCTGTTTGCAGAGCTCGAGTCCGCCCTCGATGAGTCCGCCAAGGCGCTTGTCGAGGCGCTTGCCGAGGCGGCCGAGCAGAGGGAGGCCGACCACGCGGCCATGTCCGAGGCCGTCTCGGACGTTTACCGGGTCCTTGGCTCCGGCAACGTCCCCTCAGGAAGCTCCCCTCAAAGTCGCCTTCAAGTCTTGGGCGATCATGTGCGCGGCAGACTCCGCGAGGCGCTACACCACGGCGTCAGGCGGGCCTTCGCCGTGCTCGCTTCCCACTATGTTGTGGACCTGGAGCGGGTCAGCGAGGGGTATTGCCTTCCCGACGAAGATGAAGCCGCCCTGGCAGAAGTCCAGAGGCTCGATGCGGCCGCCGCGGGTCCGAGCGCAGTGCTGGCGACCACCTTTGAGGCAGAGATCCTCCCACCTGTGCCGTCGCCGGAAGCCGGGATGGACTTTGCCGAAGGTGGGGACGAAGCCGAAGGCGCGGCTCCTTCCCGAGGTGACGCCTAACTCTGTTGGAACAGTTTCTGTTAAATGCACGTGTGTCTTTCTGCGGCCGCTGAGGCCTGAACACTTTGTTACCGTTGCATGAAGTCGTACTCCTTTCCCTTTTATTTTGCTGTCCGGCTTCGCCTGTTAGTAACAGGGTGGCTTCCCCAAGTAGGGGTCACTTTTCGTGGCGGGTGACGAGTGAGGTGTCCCTAACCCGGAGGCATAGGAGTCCCTCGACTCAGTCGGCCTTGCCACTTACATGCACCCGCGTTTGCTCCTTGGGGTCCTGCTTCCGATATAGCCGGGGGAACGCAAAAGCCTTTTTGATTGAAAATTTTGGACGCAGAGAGGTTCCCCAATCTTGACGCAGAGGGGTTCCCCCCTTTTTAGCCCCCGAGGGAGGGTCGGGCTCTGCCGAGGCGAGGCTGACCCTTCCTTGACGACTAAGACTTGCGTGGGAGCGAGGTATACGAACAACTTGAAAACATCTTAAGGGTAGAAGCGGCGTAGCTGTTGGATGTTCCCAGCGTTGCCGTAGACCTCGCCTTGACTGTTGGCCAGCTTGTACGTTCCGGGCTTCAGAACTTTGGCGATGACAAGCGGCCCTTCCCAAGGGTGCGTGTAGCCCCCGGGTGTCCCCAACAAGGGCTCGGGGTGCTGCACGATGGTCGCGATCTTCTCCGGGTTGGCTTCGATGCCCCGCTTGGAGACGATGAACCCCAAGAACATGCCCTAGGGCACCCCGAAGACCCACTTTTCGGGATTGAGCTTGATGCCTTTCGCCTCTTTGATGAACCCCGCCGCCATTAGCTTGTGGATCTCCTCGCCTATGGCTCTGCGCTTCTCCTCGTCGAATCGGCGCAGAGGCTTCTTGACGGGTCGGGCTCCGGCTCGGACGTCCAGCGAGTGCTCGGCGGCATCCCTCGGTATGCCGGGCATGTCCGAGGGACTCCGCGCGAAGACGTCGGCGCTCGCGCGGAGAAAGTCGGCGAGTACTGCTTCCTATTTGGGATCGAGCCCGGAGCCGACCAGGATCCGCTTGGAGGCGTCGCTGCTGGAGTCGAGGGGGACGGCCTTAACCGTCTCCGCTGGCTCAAAGTTGCCGGCATGACGCTTCACGTCTGGCACCTCCTTAGAGAGGCTCTCCAGGTCGGCGATGAGGGCCTCGGCGTATTCCACGCACTCCACGTCGCATTCGAACGCGTGTTTGTACGTGGGGCCGACGGTGATGACCCCGTTGGGGCCCGACATCTTGAGCTTCAGGTAGGTATAGTTGGGGACGGCCATGAACTTTACGTAGCATGGTCTTCCCAGTACCGCGTGGTAGGTTCCTCGGAACCCGACCACCTCGAACGTCAGGGTCTCCCTTCGGAAGTTGGAGGGTGTTCCGAAGCAGACGGGAAGGTCGAGTTGTCCGAGGGGCTGGACGCGCTTCCCGGGAATGATCCCATGGAAGGGCGCAGCGCCTGCTCGGACGGAGGACAGATCGACACGTAGGAGCCCGAGGGTCTCGGTGTAGATGATGTTGAGGCTGCTGCCTCCGTCCATAAGGACCTTGGTGAGCCTGACGTCGCCGATGACGGGGTCGACGACGAGCGGGTATTTCCCCGAGCTCGGCACATGGTCGGGGTGATCGGCTCGGTCGAAGGTGATGGGCTTGTCGGACCAGTCTAGATAGACTGGCGCCGCCACCCTCACCGAGCAGACCTCCTGGCGCTCTTGCTTGCGGTGTCGAGCCGAGGCATTCGCCGCTTTCGCACCGTAGATCATGAAGCAGTCGTGGACCCCCGGGAACTCTCCTGCTTGGTGATCTTCCTTCTCATCGTCGTCGCGGGCCCTGCCACCCTCCGCAGGTGGCCCGGCCCTGTGGAAGTGGCACCGAAGCATGACGCACTCCTCAAGGGTGTGCTTGACGGGTCCCTGGTGATAGGGGCACGGCTCCTTGAGCATCTTGTCGAAGAGGTTGGCACCTCCTGGGGGTTTCCGAGGGTTCTTGTACTCGGCGGCGGCGACAAGGTCCGCGTCGGCGACGTCGCGTTTCACTTGCGACTTCTTCTTGCCCTTCTTCTTGGCACCGCGCTGAGTTGACGCCTCGGGGGCATCCTCCGATGGGCGGCCCTGGGGCTGCTTGTCCTTTCAGAAGATAGCCTCGACCGCCTCCTGGCCGGAGGCGAACTTGGTGGCGATGTCCATCAGCTCGCTCGCCCTGGTGGGGGTCTTGCGACCCAGCTTGCTCACCAGGTCGCGGCAGGTGGTGCCGGCGAGGAACGCGCCGATGACATCCGAGTCGGTGATGTTGGGCAGCTCGGTGCGCTGCTTCGAGAATCGCCAGATGTAGTCCCGGAGAGACTCTCCTGGCTGCTGTTGGTAGCTTCGGAGGTCCTAGGAATTCCCGGGGCGCACGTACGTGCCCTAGAAATTGCCGGCGAAAGCTTGGACTAGGTCGTCTCAGTTGGAGATCTGCCCCGGAGGCAGGTGCTCCAACCAGGCGCGAGCGGTGTCGGAGAGGAACAGGGGGAGGTTGCGGATGATGAGGTTGTCATCGTCCGTTCCACCCAGTTGGCAGGCCAGACGATAGTCCGCGAGCCACAGTTCCGGTCTCGTTTCCCCCGAGTACTTTGTGATAGTAGTCGGGGGTCGGAACCGGGTCGGGAACGGCGCCCGTCGGATGCCCCGGTTGAAGGCCTGCGGACCGGGTGGTTCGGGCGAGGGACTCCGATCCTCCCCGCTGTCTAGCGTCCCCCACGCCTGGGGTGGTAGCCTCGGCGCACCCTCTCGTCAAGGTGGGCCCGACGGTCGCGGTGATGGTGCTCGTTGCCGAGGCGACCCGGGGCCGCAGGCGCGGTGTTGCGCGTGCGCCCGGTGTAGACCGAGGCTTCCCGCATGAATCGGGAAGTCGCGGCATGAGGTTCCGAGGGGTACCCCTGCCTTCGGGAGGCAGAGCTCTCGGACCGTCGGACCGCGGCGCCTTCCAGGAGATTCTTGAGCTCCCCCTGGATTCGCCGGCCCTCGGTGGTTGATGGCTCCGGCATCGCGCGGAGAAGCATCGCTGCTGCAGCCAGGTTCTGGCCGACCCCACTAGATGCGGGTGGTGGCCTGACCCTGACGTCGTCGGCGACGCGGTGCTGGAAGCCCTGGGGCAGATGACGTATTTCTCCGGCCGGGGGTTGGCCCGCCCATGCCTGCCCGACGTCCCGGTGGATCGGCTCAAGCGCTCCTGCTCCCTCGTCGAGCCTGGCCTGCACCCCGCGGATTTGCTCGAGATGTGGGTCATGGCCCCCCGCCTGAACGGGGACCACAGCTAGCTCCCGTGGGATGTCAACGCGAGGCAACGGCCTAGGGAGATCACCGTCCTCCGGCATGCCGAGATGATTGCCTTCGGAGGGACCCCCTAGATCGACGTGGAAACATTCGTGGCTTGGGCCGCAGTCCTCGTCGCCGAGGCTGCGGCTACCGTCGGAACAGTCGGAAAGGCAATAGTCGCATGTGGTCATGAAGTCCCGTATGGCACTGGGGTTGCCAAGTCCAGAGAAATCCCAACAGATGTTGGGCTCGTCGTCTTCCTCGGACCCAGAGGGCCCGTAGGTCGAGACGTCCGTCAGCCGATCCCAAGGTGACCGCATATGAAACCCCAGAGGGTTTGGACTTGCCTCTACGAGAGCGCCCACCAAAGCAAAGTCGCTAGGCGGGTTGAGGCTGAATCCAAATGACGTGGGATGGGAATCGGTCGGTACCTCTTGGTCGACGAGCGGCGATAAAGTCATGTCGGGGACTGACTGCGCCGCCGTCTCAGGTACGAGGGTGACGTCCAGCAAGCTTTTCGCGAGCGTGCTGGCGTCGTCCGCTTGCTCGGGATTGGCGTGTCGCGGGGAGATGGCGCTCGTCTTCATCTCAAGCGCGAAGTCGATACCCGGTGCACCCCCCGTTGGGGTGCCGGCGCTGTCGACTCGCTCGACAGCCGACGAGGCGCTGCCTCTTGCTTGGCCTTGGTTGCCCTGCCTTCCCCTCCGTCGGCGGGGAAGAGGGCGGGATGAGCTCGAAGGTTGTTCTTCCACCACGCGGGGAAGACGTCGTCGATTCTGCCGCCGGCGGGCGGGCTGTCGGCCGCCATTGTCGTTGTCGCGCGGCGGTGGAAGGAGTATCATGTCGTAGCTGCCGTCAAGGGACATGAACTCAAGACTCCCGAAACAGAGCACCGTCCCGGGTTGGAGAGGTTGCTGGAGACTGCCCATCTGGAGCTTGACGGGAAGCTGTTCGTCAACACGCAGCAGGCCTCTACCTGGCGCGCCAACTATCGACGTTCTGAGACCGGGGGGTCCCTGAGCCGACGAGTGAATGTCGCCGCATGCCCCAGCCCAGATGGGTCGAGCGCGAGGGCGAGCGCGAAGGGGGAAAGCGAGGCGGCCGGAGACCGGCATGAGAGAGGTGGGAATCTCGCGGCCTTCGTGTTCGTCCCGCGCCCAGGTCGGGTGCGCTTGCAGTAGGGGGTTACAAGCGTCCACGCGGGAGAGGGAGCGAGCGGCTTCAAGTGAGCGCCTGTCTCGTCCTCGTCCCCGCGCGGCCAACCCTCTCTAAGAGGGCCCTGGTCCTTCCTTTTATAGGCGTAAGGAGAGGATCCAGGTGTACAATGGGGGGTGTAGCAGAGTGCTACGTGTCTAGCGGAGGAGAGCTAGCGCCCTAAGTACATGCCGTTGTGGCAGCCGGAGAGATTTTGGCGCCCAGCTGGTGTGATGCCGTGGCCGTCGGAGGAGCGATGGAGCCTGGCGGAGGGACAGCTGTCGGAGCGGTTGAGTCCTTGCTGACGTCCTCTTGCTTCCGTAAGGGGGCTGAGAGCCGCCGTCGTCACAGAGTGTGCGGGGCACCATCATTGCCTATCTGGCGGAGCGAGCCAGATGGGACGCCGGTCTTGTTCCCTGCGGCCCGAGTCAGCTCGGGGTAGGGTGATGATGGCACCTCCTGTTGACGTGGCTGGTCTGCGCCCTAGGTTGGGCGATGTGGAAGCTCCTCCGAAGCCGAGGTCGAGTCTGTCTTCCATGGCCGAGGTCGAGTCCGAGCCCCTGGGTCGGGCGAGGCGGAGGCCGCCGGCTGAGGCCAGGGCGGAGTCCGAGCCCTGGGGTCGGGCGGAGCGGAGTTCGCCGTCTTCTGGGGCTGAGCCCAAGTCTGAGCCCTGCGTCGGGCGGAGCGGAGTTCGCCGTCTTCTGGGACTTAGCCCGAGTCCGAGCCCTGGGCGGAGCGGAGTTCGCCGTCTTTCGGGGCTTAGCCCGAGTCCGAGCCCTGGGTCGGGCGGAGCGGAGTTCGCCGTCTTCCGGGGCTTAGCCCGAGTCCGAGCCCTGGGTCGGGCGGAGCGGAGTTCGCCGTCTTCCGGGACTTAGCCCGAGTCCGAGCCCTGGGTCGGGCGGAGCGGAGCTTCCTATGGTGCCTTCGGCCGGGCCTGACTGCCTGTCAGTCTCACTCTGTCAAGTGGCACCGCAGTCGGAGTGGCGCAGGCGGCGCTGTCCTTCTGTCAGGCTGGTCAGTGGAGCGGCGAAGTGACGGCGGTCACTTCGGCTCTGCCGACTGGGGGGCGCGCATCAGGATAAAGGTGTCAGGCCACCTTTGCATTAAATGCTCCTGCGATTTGGTCGGTCGGTGCGGCAATTTGGTCAGGGTTGCTTCTTGGCGAAGACAGGGCCTCGGGCGAGCCGCGAATATGTTCGCCGCTGGAGGGGGGCCTCGGGCGAGACGGAAATCCTCCGGGGTCGGCTGCCCTTGTCCGAGGCTAGGCTCGGGCGAGGCGTGATCGAGTCCCTCGAATGGACTGATCCCTGACTTAATCGCGCCCATCAGGCCTTTGCAGCTTTGTGCTGATGGGGGTTACCAGCTGAGAATTAGGAACCTTGAGGGTACCCCTAATTATGGTCCCCGACAACTTTATACGGTATGTGTACTGCGGATTTATTTCCTACTAGTCGGTTGCCCGTATGTTGCGACGGATTACAACAATACCCACGTAAACTATCCACCAACAAAATTTCAAGATTTTTTATTGATTGTCTCCGCTCTCCGTATAATATTTTTTTGATTTGGTTAACTGATGTTATTGTTTACTCCATGCAATATGTCTTGGTATAACATGACCAATGAAATGAGCGATTAGAAGAGAGTTCACAACGACTGACTGAACGAGCAGAGATTATAAAATGACATAATTCCACCATACAGAGACCAAATAATAGAAAGTTTGTGAGCTCAAGTTTCTAAAATAAGTCACATGAACTCAAACTTATAAAAAAAGATAAATCAAAATATGGAGTGATTGCTAAAGTCAGGTATCAATAAAAACTGAATACATTCCATATAAATTATGCTACTTCGTAGCAATTACTAACGTTTCAAACCAACAAATAACATTTTATTTTACTGTTAGTGTGACAAATCATTGTTGCTCCATCCAATTCAGCAACCTCAAACACCATGGAGTCCATTGTGCCAATGTGGTCTCATAAACGACCTAATGCTTGCAAGAGCCAAGAACGTCGTGCCGTGCTTGGCTGTAGTCTCGGCCCGTAGTGCTGACCCGGCCCGACACGATTATATTTTTTATTTTACAAAAAAACATATATACGTATATACAGTTAATATTAAATATTAAAAACATCTGAGCATGATGTTCTACTGGTTATACAACTTCACCCAGTGTCTCCTGCCCTTTTCCCATCAGAGCATGGGTTCGAACCCCACCTTCTGCACTGTTTTTTAACATTTTACGCTGATTTAATCAAATGAACCTACGGGCTAACGGGCTGGCCCAGCACAGTCAGCAGGCTGGCATGACGTGTCTGGGCCAGAGTTGTGGCCGCGTGCGTCTGGCCCGTGCCGGGCGCCGTTTGGCCATCTATAGGCGTGCAGTCGATTAATTTGAAATAGCTGTGAGGGGTTATTTGTAAATAGATGACGCGTGATGACCGTTGAAATGCAGCTAGCGCTGTCCGAAAGGGTATCTGGCGATCTAGACCGCCGGATCTAGAACTTGTGCGCTAGATTAGACCTAGGTTAGATTTTACCTGTACCCGCCCCTGGTCGTCGGATCCAAGATCCGTGGTACACAGCGCACGGTTCCTCGCTCGCTCAATTTCTATCCAACGGCGAAGATCTATTCTACACTAATCGGTACGCTTCACGCGATCATGGTCGTCCAACACGGGATCAACGGCGCTAGGCTCATCTTCTCCACACGAACCATTAGCGCGGCGGAGCAGAGCGCGTGCAGCGGCGCTCACACTGGAGAGAGTAATATCGGCGCCCAGGTCACCGAATCACGACACGGGGGGCAGCAAAACGAAGCAGAGGATCACACAGACATCATGGATAGGTTCTTACCCTAGTAGATACCTCGAACGCGTGCGATCACAATGAGTAGCGACACCGAGGCACCGCGCGACAACGGCGAGGAATTTCCTAGCCACTGGTCAATCTCGCACCCGCCAACTTACTCTATCCGCTTCCGCATATGCCGAGGAAGACTCCTTAGTATTCAATCGAGGCTCCGGCGCAGGCTTGTTCGCGAATCGATGATGGCGGCCACGGCGGGTCTTTTCCCCCCAATTCTCCCGAGCGCTCAGCAACATGGCTAGCTATCGAGTTCATGGCCAGGAAGGTTGCGGCGGACGTTCCTTTTTATATCCCGAACGTGAGGCCGAGGACCTATCCAAATCCCACCGACCCGCCAAAATCGTGGACGGAGTTGTTGCGAGGCTTGCGTGTCTACATCTCTGGCCTCCCTTGATTCGTCTGGAAGAAAAACCTGACAAGTGGGCCCCACACAGCAGTGGAACACCAGTGCGCAGAGGCTGAAGGCCGGTCTCGCAAGCTAGAGACGCGGCGCAAGTGGCGCACGAGCCGGGTAGGTGGTAGTTAGTGGGCCGAGGACAGGGGAAATCGGCCCAAGATGAGTGGTTCTCTTTTTCTTTTCTTTTTTTCCTATTTTCTTATTTCATTTCCCTATTTCATTTTATTTCAAGTTTCAATTTCAATCTTCAAACAAATTCAATTCTGAGTTGAACAAACAAAATAATCCCAGCATGATGTGATGATATTTTATTATTTATTTTATTATTTGAATAATATTGATGCCTAATTTATGAGAGAGAGAAAAGAATAATTCACTCATCCAAAATTAGAAATCTTTACGTTTATTAAAATATTTTCAACTTTGACTTTTAGTTTTGAGACTCAAATCTATCTTTGATAAAATATATATATATATATAATATTGACATTTACTTAATTCCAAGAAATATTTACTAAGCTAATAAAATCTTTATTCATTTGTTTTCTGGTTTTCAAGTTGAATCCCAGTTCCAAACTTTAACTCAAATATTTTGGACAAACTTTTATGAAATTCCAAAGTTAGGATTTTGGGATGTTACAAATCCTACCCCTCCTTAACAGAAATCTCGTCCTCGAGATTTGTCAGAAAAGGGATATAGAAGGATTGTTTGAACTCTATGTTTCAGTTTCTAATTGGTTTTAATACCCAAAAGATTATTTTTCCTAGTCTATATCTCAAATTATCATGTGACTAAGAAAGCATGGGTATGTATATGTGTAGCCACTTTATTAGGTACGATAAAAGATGTCTTTAAAGCATAGATAGGTTTGGGTAAGAAGGAGTGGGTAAGAAAAGACTCCATCCAAGATTGTGGATCTTGATTCCTTTGAAGGTATGGCTTGACTCTTGTTATTCTTTCAACGAGTTTGATCTCCTTCTTCTCGAGTCTTGGTGTCTTCATCCGGATTAGGAACAAGAGGTTAAGATAGATCTGTAGGTAACAAATTAGTAGGTTGAGTAGCTAGTTTGGTAGATGGCTATGAATTAAATGAGATTAGTCGAAATCTGGTTTGGTTGTTGGCTTCTAGATGGGTGGGATAGGTTATGTAACCTATTATATAGGTCAAGTTGTTGGGTATGGCCGAGTTGATCTAAGCCACCAATTTAGGCCTAAGTGAAATAGGAGTATGGCCTTATCCCTTGTGCCATCATTAAGTAGCCCACTCTATATTCGATCATGTTAGATTAGATAGAATCTAGATTAGGTTGAATATGACTAGATTAGACTAGTTTAGGTTAGATAGATCTACTAGGCTATGGTGAATATTATTAGGATATGTTAGAATCTTTTGAGATAGGATGGAATATATGGTATAGGTAAATCAGAATCTCTGTTAGGTTAAAACAGAGGGGTTATGCAACCATCGGATGGTTAAGATAGTTGCACGAGGCCGAGTTGGTCTATCGTTCTTAATTTAGTGAAGAGTGAATTAAGTTAAACATATTTTATAGGAGTAGAGTCTAATCCATTTTATCAGTATTAACTTTCCTGTTAAGCAACTTACATTAGATTCGCTCAATTTGAGGTTAGCCTTCGTTAGGTTAGATTAATCTATCACATTAGATCATATCTAAGTTATATTTGTGTGACTAGATTAGACTAGATAAGATCTCATTATTTTGGATTAGATCCTGGTTGTTACTTGAGGATGAGATAAGTAAAGTGGTTAGAATAAGATGATTCCTTCAAGGTAAGATGAATCTGTTAAGATAAGAGAGAATCTTTTAAGGTAAGATGGATCTATTTGATATATTCTAGTGGGGTATTCTTAGTTGGTCTAGTTTATCTTATAAACAATTTATGAGGATAAGATTTTTTTAAAACATAAGATGAACCTATTAGGATAAGATAGAATCTTTTAAGTTAAGAGGGATCTATTTAAAATAGATACACTTTAATGGAGGATAATCTAGGTTGTTTAGTTATCTTATGAATTTTATTTATTTATATTTATGCCTATATGTATATGCAGATGTAATTGTGGACATTACTCCACAACTCATCACACTCAATCAAAGATACAAATCATACATGTATTAGAAGAACAAACATTTCAAGCATACAAATATTTACAAAAACAGTTTTAATTTTGTTCCTAAGAGTAGGTCTCCTAGTCCTAAAGGTCACTTTAGGCACAGGATTTCAAAGTGTGAAATCCAAATTTGTCTTTAGAAAGAAAAGGTAAGAATAACCAGAGTAAAGCGGAAATAGATGAGAAAAGATTAAGAAAAGTTTAGAAGAATCAGAGTAGCAAAGGTAAGTAAATAAGGTTGTCCAGTTCTATCTAGGTTTCGTCCTACAGTCAACATTCCTCTAATACCACTTCTGTCACGCCCGGGTTTTAGGGGTCCAAAACCCGGGCGCGAAATAATCACCAGGTATGCTAGGACCAAGTCTCACACATATGATTAATAGTGGTACAGAAACGAATGTCACATCTTTACTATATAATAGGAGTTCTGTACAAAATAAATAAATGATTACATCATAAGGAGACAATGATCCAGCAACCCAAAGTTGACTAGGAGACGGCGGCCTAGACCTCTCACGAACTCGTCACAGCAACCTCCATGTGCCTCATCTTGTGGTACCTGTTCCTGACCTATGGGGGTGAGACAGCAAGAGTGAGCTCACATACGTTCATCGCTCAACAAGTTGTGGGGGAAAATGTGCATGAACTCGCCAAAGGTGGGAGCTCATGTGAAGTGTAAGGCTTGCCAAAGAGGATGGTTAAAGCTGAGCATTGCTTTTAAAGTTGGTCAAAATTTTATTAGCAATTACTAAGTATAAGTAAATACCAACCCAATTAAGTAGTAGAACAAAAGTGATAACAACACCTGTGATGCAATGCATATGACAAATTGAATTTAGTTCCATGTTGGGGACTTGTTCTCAAATGCTATGAGTTGAGAACAAGGCAACACAAAATGTTAATGGTTAAAGACTTTTGTCCTTCGAAGCATTATCTCCCTTAGGATATAATGGTCTTCAGACGAAGGTTATGAAGGATGTACCTTCATCATCTTAGTATATAATAAAGTAAGTAGAAGCATATGAAACATGGAAAATAACATGAATAATTATATGATATCATCAGAACATTTTTATTATTATATCATGAATAAACATGAACACTATCGAATTACATTTATACCTTCGGCTTGACAGAAGGTAAAAAATCCAAGCGTGACGTGCGAGTGAATACAAGTCAGCGTGAACAGTACGGTGTCACTGTTCATCTATTTATAGGCACAGGACGCAGCCTGTGTAGAATTACATTCATGCCCTTGACATTTACTAATGACTTAGGTATAATCTATCGAGGACTAGACAGCCTTTTCCCTTTTAAGTCGGTTTCATTTTCCACCGCTAAGCCGAAGCTTTTTCACGGGTAGCTTCGGCACTGGTTCATCCTTCTCCCGAACCGTGCTCTTCATATCATGTACAACTTCATCCCATGTCCGAAGGTTTCTATACATATATTATACTTGGGAAACATGTTAGTCGTGTTTTTGAGGACCTTCGGAAGACGAATGCCCCCAATAGTAGCCCCTTACGGTGTTAATTTGTCATAACAACGGATTTAGACTGCGATGTGAACGAAGGCCTTAAGCCGAAGGTCCGAAAAAACACCTTCCCTTCGCTAGAATAGCGACAGTCAATGACAGACGGGCCCCGCCAAGTTGCAAAGCACTAGGCGTATAAATATGAACCCACAGCGGCAGCATTTGATACGCTATTTCTGCTATTTGCGTTATTTTCTCAAATTTCTAGCTCTTGCTCAATAGCTCTCGCCTGATTTTCGAGCTTTTAGAGCTTCGTTTTAAAGGTGTGCTTGCTCCAAATTTGAGAAGAAGATGAGTGGGGAGAAGAAGATGACTGAAGAGAAGAAAATAACCGAGGAGAAGAAGCTGTATGAAGAGAAGAAAGTTGCGGATCCTTTCATCGTTGGGTTTTATGAGTCTATGGCAAAAACAAATACAGAGAAAATTACTAAGGAGATCATGGAGGGTTTGTCCAAAGATTCTGATGACAGTGATAGTTATGACGTGGAAAGTGGGGATGAAGATTTTGAGGATCAGCCCTGGCGGCCGAGTCATACTATCTTTGGAAAATCGACTATCAAACAAAGTCATATTGACGCCATGAGAGGGAGATATTTTCGCGACATGTCTATTATCAGAGTTGGAGGAGACAGCACTGCCCCTGCTGTGAGGAAAACGAAGTTGTTATTTACCGAAGCTTCTTGTAGGCAGGCCTTCGGTTCCCACTGAGTAAATTTGTGGTTGAGGTATTAAAGATATTCCAAATCTTTCTTCATCAGATTACCCCCGAATCTATAATTAGGATGGGGATGTTTGTCTGGGTTGTAAGGAGCCAGGGGCTGGAGCCGAGTGCGAAGTGCTTCTGCAACATGCACGAGCTATTATACGAGATGAAGGCTACCGGCAAAGAACAATACCACAACAACTTTGGTTGTTATGGGTTCATTGCCCGTTCTAATGCAAGCTTTTCGATGCCAACATTCCGGAAAAGATTGCCCGGGGCCTGGATGGAGGAGTGGTTTTACGTTAAAAATGATTTAATTAAAAGGGAAGACATCAAGGAAATTATCCAGCGCCCTATCTGGTCTCGCTTCGGCCTTCGAAGGCCGAAGGTCATTATTGAAAGTGACGTCGAAGCATGCCAAAAGGCCTTTAGCAATGTTTGTGCCTTCATTGGCACAAGGGATATAATTCAAGAGCACATAGCCTTTGGGGTGTGGCCACTTGTGGAGAGCTAGGATATGCCGAAGGAGACTGCTGCCGAATCCAACGAAGGTGGCCTGGTTCGATTGAAGTATACCTTCAGATTTAGAGAGAAGTTTGATGAGCCAAATGATGACTGGTTGAAATGTATTGAAGCTACCAGTGACGAGCTGCTTGGGACATATTCCAAGGCCGAAGATGATGCCTTGTCCGCAGCCTTCGGGGTCGGGGCAAGAAAAGATTGAATAGGGTATTTGATGTGATTGGCTTCGTATACCCTGATTATCACTACCCGCTACGAGGGCAAGGAAAAAAGAGAAAGACTGTCGCTTTGGCCACCACAGTTGTGCCGAAGGGCAAAAAAGTGAAGGTTCTGACCCACCGAATGTATTGAACCGGCCGTAGTGCCTAAATTTGACAAAGGGGCCCCTTCAACTGCCGAAGCAAAACAAGCTGCTCTGATTGTGCAGAGCGTTGAAGAGCCGAATGTAGTGCCGAAGGTGCCTACAGTCGGGCCAGCCGAAGCTAAGGATGATAAGGTCGAAGAGCCACAGGTGGAAAAAACAGTGAAAATGTCAGAAATTCTGATCCCACTAGCAGAGGCAAAATTGCCGAAGGTGCAAAGGGCTCCTGCAACAACTCCCAAGAGGAGGAGGATGGCCAGCGTGCTGGACGCTGTTCTAGAGACCACAAAGGCCTTGAGCCTTGCTCCTGCTAAGAAAATTGCTGAAGCTGCCAAAGTCCAAGTCGGAGCCGAATCTGGGCCTTCAACGCCCATTGAGACGAAGGCTGTCGCGCCTGAAGATAAAGCTGATCAACAGACTTCAGATACCAGCATGGCAGCAGGGCAAGACATGGCAGAAAAAGCAAAATCCCCTACCCCCGAAGCTTCAGTCGAAGATGTTGATTACATTTTTTGACATGCTTCGGGGAAAAAATTATACGAAGAAGAAATCCTGGAAGCCAGACACTATGCCCAAAAACTAAAATATCCGAAAGGAGCCTTAGTGTTTAATGGCACTAACGAACATGATTTCCTATACTGTCTCCCGGGTAGCAAAGAAATATTCGTTTGCTGGGAGATAGCTAAACGTATGGGATTTCCAAAGCTTGAGGAAGGCCTTTCGATTATGTCGAAGGATGATCTTGCTGATAGCCTCGCGTATAACAGTATAAAGGTATAGAAGTTAACTTTGAAGTTGGAAAATAAAGTATTTTATTTCCATGCTCAATTCTTTCTTCTTCTTTGCAGGGCCTAATTCTTAGTAATGCCTTGAGGGCACAAAAGAGCGCCGAAGACGAAGGTTGTACAATGGCTCTTAACAACCTTCACTCAGAGGTGATTGAACTGAGAAACGAAGGTCTAGAGAAAGACAAAATTTTGATTTCATTGGTGAGTAAAATAAAAGAAGACGAAGCTAAGTACAATGCTCAGGCCGAAGCCCAAAAAGTTGAGGTTGAAGACTTTCGGAGACAACTGGCCGAAGCTAAGGAGAACTGCGCGCTCGCACAGGCTAACCAAGAGATTAGTGAATATTGGATGAATAAACTAGAGAAAAATGTTGAAGAACTTCGCGAATCCAAGGAAAAGTGTTTTTAAAATTCCTTGGATTGCGTGAAGAAATTAAAAACTAGCTTCTCCAAAGTGGGCGCCTATTCTTCTGAAGAAAATTTTGTCCGAGGCGACCCCGAAGGCGTTATTGAATGGATAAGTGGGGAAGTCAAAGCTTTTGAGGAAATATTGAATGATCGTGGGGATATTTGTGCTTTCTCCGGCGCTCGGGGAATCGCAGCTATTCTGGAGAAGGCCGGATGTGATCACGTTAAGGCTATAGCCCAGGCCGAAGCTGCCTTCTCCATAGACGACACGAAGGATCCTTCAGTCGAAGCAACTTTAGTGGGCGGGAAGTTTTATTCTGATGTCTGGGTGAACGGTGGCCGAGAGCTGGCCAACGAAATTATAAAAAAGAATCAAAAAGACACCCATGACGCCCGGGAAGAAGCAAAGCGAGCTGAAGAGGCTGCTGAACGCGAAAGGCGCATAGGTATTGTTTTTGATTTTTTGGCTTCAGTACTTGCTTTGTGGCTTCGAACTAACAGTTTACCTACTACAGCTGAACTATCCCCGCCACCGGAGCCGTACAATCCCCTAGCTGATCCAGATATGAAGGAAGCACTTGATATTATAAGCATGGCGAACTCCATTATCGATGAAGTCATCGATAAACTATTGAACGAAGTCGCAGAAAAAGTCCTTAGAGAAGAATATATTTTATTGTAATAATATTTTGAAATGCTTGATGTATGGAACAATTGAAGGAAGATTAGACTTCTATTGTAACAAAACTATGTAACATTTGATGTATGTATCATTGAATCGAATATGTAAGTTGTTGTAATTTATTTCTTTGTGATGCATGAAACATACACACATACCTCTTTTTGAGCCTTCGGCGAAAAAACACCTTCCCTTCTTTTCATGCTTCGTAAAGAAGGAAGCCCCTTCTAGGGCAGATCTGATAGAATTTTTACCCGAAGCTTGCTTCGTGCCTTAGCACATTTTCATTCAACGAAGTATTTCCAAAGATTTGCTTCGTATTCAATCTTTCTGTTGATGCGATATGATGTATGATGTGATGCTATGCTAAATGATGCGATGATATGACGCAATATGATGATGCTTTAACACCCACACTTACACCCACACTAGTACACGAAAGACTATGCATCCCCTTGGGAACGTCTTTTGAGTCTAAGCTCTACATCCCCTTAGGAACGACTTTTGAGCTTCTTCACCTTCTATTTCGATGGTATAAGTTCTGCATCCCCTCAGGAACAACTTTTGAACTTCTTCGCCTTATATTTCAGTGGTATTTGGCTCTGCATTCCCTTTGGAACGACTTTTGAGCAGAAAACTTACACTGCGCTCCCTTAGGAACGACTTTTTGTAGCTTTGTCAATTTTGGCTCTGCATTCCCTTAGGAACGACTTTTGAGCAAAAAACTTACGCTGCGCTCCCTTAGGAACGGCTTTTATAACTTCGTCAATTTTGGCTCTGCATTCCATTAGGAAAGACTTTCCAGCTTCGAAAATTTACTCCACTTTCTTAGACACGTCATTTGAGCTTGGTAAACCCATGAAGAAGATATATTTCACTCTGGTGCAAGCACGATTATTACAAAAAATTGAAATTAAGTTCTTCATTATTTGTTTCTCACACAGAAAATAAAATGGCATAAAAGATAAAAGTGCTTCAAAAGTAGGATATTCCTCAATATATGTGCTTTGACTCTGGTACAGTCCTGTTGATTGTACGAGTTTCGGACTCCTCCCTGAAGTCACGTTGCTGTTGGGGGTGCTGGCGCCCTTCTGGCTGCTGGCTTTGGGTATGAGTAGGTTGCAATGGTGGTGGCGGTGGTAGCTTAGGCCAGGAAGCTTGTGAATGGCTTGTCGAAGCAACAGAAGTTGTAGGTTGATTGCCCACATATTCTGGTATGTAGGCAGAGTAGCACGAAGCAGTATGTAAAACCTGCTTTGGCTAATTTTGCCGGGCTTCTGCTTCGGCAATCTCTTTTTGCTTCTGAATGGTAACCTGGCACGTTCTTGTAGTGTGGTCCTTGTCTTCACCACAGAATAAGCAATAGATTTTCCTGGGTTGATCCCCATATCTTCCTCTAAAGCCCCTGCTGCCCCTGCCCCTTTGAGCTGGTGGCCTGAAGGAGCTATGTTGCTGCCCTGAAGACTGTGCGCTGTGTTGTGGCCTCTGAAACTGGCTTCCTTTGTCATCACTTTGACTGGAGCTGTGGATTAATCTGACATGCCTCGGGTGGATTCTTCCTCCAAAGCCCCTAGTCATCTTAGAAAACCTATAAGCTTCTTCCCTTCTCTGGCGAAAATCATTATCGGCTCGGATGTACTCATCCATCTTCTGAAGCAGCTTCTCCAGGGTCTGAGGGGGTTTCCTGGCGAAGTATTGAGTCGTAGGTCCTGGCCGAAGACCCTTGATCATGGCCTCAATGACGATTTCATTGGGCACTGTTGGCGCTTGTGCTCTCAGACGCAAGAACCTTCAGACATACGCCTAAAGGTACTCCTCATGATCTTGTGTGCACTAGAACAAGGCCTGAGCGATAACTGGCTTCGTCTGAAACCCTTGAAACATGTCCTTAAGCTTCTGCCATGACGTGATTGTCCCTGGCTGGAGAGAAGAGTACCATGTCTGGGCCACACTTCGGACTACCATGATGAAGGACTTTGCGATGACAGCGGCGTTGCCTCCATATGAGGATATTGTTGCCTCATAGCTCATCAAGAATTGCTTTGGGTCCGAGTGCCCATCGTACATGGGCAACTGGGGTGGCTTGTAGGATTGTGGCAATGGAATAGCCTGCAATTCTGCTGCCAGGGGAGAAGCATCATCAAAAGTAAAGTTACCATGATGAAAGTCATCGTACCATTCATCTTCATTGAATGAGCCCTCTTGACGAAGCTCCCTGTGCTGAGGCCTTCGGTACTGGTCATCTTGAGTGAGATGACGCATTTCTTCAGTGGCCTCATCGATCTTCTTCTGAAGTTCGATGAGACGAAGCATCTTCTCCTTTTTCCTCTGGACCTGTTGATGAATAGCTTCAAGATCCCTGATCTCTTGGTCCAACTCTTCCTCCTGAGGCGTTAGACTTGTAGCCTTCCTTTTTTGGCTTCGGGCTTCGCGCAATGTGTCTTGGTTGACGTCTAGTGGCTGCAGTGCAGCCCCTAGCCCTAAAGCTTTCTTCGGCAGCATGACGAAGGTCACAGCTTGCCGAAGGTGATCGAATGAGTTCACCGGAGGTGGGCGCCAATGTTGGGGACTTGTTCTCAAATGCTATGAGTTGATAACAAGGCAACACAAAATGTTAATGGTTAAAGACCTTCATCCTTCAAAGCATTATCTCCCTTAGGATATAATGGTCTTCAGACGAAGGTTATGAAGGATGTACCTTCATCATCTCAGTATATAATAAAGTAAGTAGAAGCATATGAAACATGGAAAATAACATGAATAATTATATGACATCATCAGAACATTTTTATTATCATATCATGAATAAACATGAACAATATCGAATTACATTTATACCTTCGGCTTGACAGAAGGTAAAAAATCTAAGCGTGACGTGCGAGTGAATACAAGTCAGCTTGAACAGTACGGTGTCACTGTTCATCTATTTATAGGCACAGGACGCAGCCTATGTAGAATTACATTCATGCCCTTGACATTTACTATTGACTTAGGGATAATCTATCGAGGACTAGACAGCCTTTCCCCTTTAAGTCGGTTTCATTTTCCACCGCTAAGCCGAAGCTTTTTCACGGGTAGCTTCGGCACTGGTTCATCCTTCTCCCAAACCGTGTCTTCATATCATGTACAACTTCATCCCATGTCTGAAGGTTCATGTACATATATTATACTTGGGAAACATGTTAGTCGTGTTTTTGAGGACCTTCGGAAGACGAAGGCCCCCAAGATTCCATAAATTAATCATGTGAGTGTCCGAGCTGCTCATGACCGTGAGCACGGCTAGTATACCAGTTTTACACTCTGCAGAGGTTGCACATCTTTACTCACAAGTCATGTTACCCATCTGCCAAGGGATCGCGACTTCCCATACACCTCTACCGAGGAGGCGAGGTAGGGTAACACTACGAGGCCTTTAAAAAGTTCCACTAGCTTCAGAAAACCCGCTACAGTTTCTAGGAAGCTCCAATGCAGGGACCCCTCGCCTCATCGCCATCGCAGCAAAATCAACCCAACGGCCTCCCTACACTGACCACTCCCCTACTGCCCTTGCCCCTTTCGAGTAAGGTAGTCCTCCACTAGCTTTTCTAATTAGTCAGCCAAGGGTGTCCCATACCACCCTTGTGGTAGCACTGTTTTTCCGGGTGGTTCTCCATGTTCCAATTAACATAATAATCTTATCATGAACAGTAAATAACAACTGATAATAAAAGTATAATCATGAATAATGTGTATCTCTATACCCAAAACCATATAAAGCAATAGCACGTACTACCCAAAAATTTAGTGGCAAACAAGGTATAAAGATAGTCAAACTAGGTAACCTATTGGGTCCCATCAAAATTAACCTATGCAGATCATTTTGATTAATAAGAACATGACTGGGTAAAAAGGAATGATCAAGGGCACAACTTGCCTAGGACTTGAGATTCCAGGTAGCAACTTGCTCTTTAGATGACACGGAAGCCTGTCTCGAAAGAACCTCTAGGTTAAGTGTGCTTAGCCCAGAGCAATTTTGGGATGGGTGACCGACCAGAAAGTTTTCTCGAGTGTGCATGAGTGAGGACAAAGTATGCACAAAAGACTCGTGTTGGTTTACGGGGATTGTCTATGGTCTTATAGGGTTGTCAGGAGTAAGTACCGACAATCCGGGAGTGGATGGGGTGTTACAAATGGTATCAGAGCCGACCCTCGCGGTTTCACGAGTGTGTGTGGGCTAGGGGTTCGGGTATATGGCGCATGGCGCATGTGGGCCCGGAGTGGTCACATGGCATGGCATATGACGACACTAAACACACAAACGTGGCCAAAAGGAGAGGTTCCTAGCTTGGGGTTGACCGACGAGGATGTCAGTCTTCTATGGGGGTGGATTGTGATATCCTAGTCCCAGTTGATGGTGATATCCTGGTCTAAGGCTTAATAGAATTAATAGAGTATTCATACCAACAAGGTGCATCTTTTTCCAGAAGCCTATCTCGAAAGAACCTTGGGTTAAGCGTGCTTAGCCTAGAGCAATATTGGGATGGATGACCAAGCAGGATGTTTTCTCGGGTGTGCATGAGTGAGGACAAAGTGCACACAAAAGACTCGTGCTGGTCTATGGGGATGATATATTATCTTAGAGGGATGCCAGGAGTAAGTACCTCCGGTCCGGGAGTGGACGGGGTGTTACAGTGCGTCACGTGCGAAGCACGTAGATCTGTTTCTCTTCCACACTTCTCGTCTAACAATGGGCCGTTACACCACAGATGGGCCTTGAGAAACCATCGTCTAACACGATAGGAAGCCATGTGCAGTGCAGCGCTCCCACATAGTACCACATCGCTAGCTGAAGGGGGAAGAGCAATCGAGCGCCCTATAAAAAAGGGTCGGGCTCTCTTTCAACTCATACATTTCTCGGTCTTTTGAATAAGATAAGGTGTAATATTTGTTCTTATTAGTTTAATATTTGATATGTAGACCATATGCTCACTCTGATATTAAATTTATTTTTTATGGGTATTAGATTACATGTCGTCGTAACGCACGTGCATTGTACTAGTTTTTTCTCTATAGGTTTGTCTTCACTTGCTTTCAAACTAACTTTAATAGAAGAATTCCCTCTGAATTAACGGTATCAGGTCCCGCATTAACACTGCTAATCTCGACAGCCCCACTTCCACTTGCATGCAGATTTCGGCGACACCCCTGCCTCGACGTTGTTGATTTCACCTTTGTGCAGGCGTAAGCGGCGGCCACTGGCTCGACATCGGCGAATCAATATAGGGCCGAGGCTGAGTAGATGGTGGTGGATCCATCCATGGGTATGGGGCGACGGGTCCCCACCTTTCCATCTCGGCCTCCACTCTAGTGGCACGAGGGATGAGGCCTTTGGTGGGATCGAGGACATGAGATTGACAGTAGATCCATCCACAAGGTTGGGATTGTGGGAGCGACGATCGTCGCGGGACCTGTTTGTTTCAGCTTTTTTGCTGATTATATCCGCCACAAGCTACCGCGGACTGCCAAACGTCCAGCTTTTCAGCCCGCTTTTATGAGAATTGCTTCCGTGAAAATCATTCAAAATCAACGTGAACACATAATCAGTCGAGTCGTCACGATAGGAGTAGAGATGGCAATGGGTACCCGCTACCCAAAACCCAGTGGGTTTTTGATCTATTAGGGTATGGGTTTAGGTCAATTTCTCTACCCATGGGTTTGTTAATGGGTCCAAATGGAAACCCAACGGATACGTGGGCATGGGTTTGTTCTTCCACTACCCATACTCGCAAACCTATGGGTTTTTAAAACCCGCCTTAAAATCAACATTCCTTATAAATATGTCTCATAATATTATTAATTGAATATGTTCTAATAAAAATAAACTTCATGTAACAAAGTTTAAGCTAAAATTAGTTATCACTTGTTCCTTTTATCTCGGCTTATTATTGTATTGATTGTCATTTATATGATGAATTATTTTTTATGTTGATGTTAGTGCGTATGGGAAACCTGTTGAGGTACCCCAAAACCTGCATGGGCATAGGTTTGGGAAAAATTTTATACCCGTCATGGGTATGGATTTTTTTAGCGGGTGCATTTTTTCGTAGGTATGAGTTTGGACAAGTAATGTCCGGCGGGTTTTTACCTATTGTTATCTCTAGATAGGATGAATATTTTACTTTCTAGATCGTAAACTCTATATACTCATTTATCATCCTTGACACGTAATCTTCATGGTACACAGATTTTCTCATAAAAATTCGTTAGAAAAAAATCGAAATAAACAAGCCTCTAGTGCACGAGGAATGAGGTTGCAGGGAAGGTGGAAGGGAGATGTGGGACCCGCACCTCTAAACGTCAATTATGGAGACAATTGGTCTAATGCTAAAGCGACTATTTTAGTGTGCGTGGAGGGGGTGGGGGGATGATTCTTCGTATCTCATGATCATATCTTATTTGCTTTGGTCTTTGACACAATTCAGCTTTGTCAAAAGTTGATGAGACATCCGCAACTTTTGCTTTCACGCTTTTTCTCCGTAGAAACAAGGTATATATGCCAAAACCTGCTACGGCACGGCCGTAAGCGTTTTCATCGTCCCCATTCCCCAACCACAACCACATTCAGATGCACCTCACTCGCGCTTCGTGGATTTTGAATGGCTCAGCCAGTTTAACATATCCGAAGACAATTATTTTGCTTCACTGCTGATTTCTAAAATAAAACCACCGGAGTACACGCGCGTCGAAGCCAAAGCTAACAAACACATGGAGCAAAAGAAAGCATGACAATTACTGTAAGGATTCAGCGGAGCCTGGAGGCGAATGGAGCTGGACGGCTCGATCTGTCTAGCTGTCGGCGAGGACGGTGCGCTCTGCTTCGCCGCCGCATGTGACGATGGTCGCCTGGCAGAAGATGACCTTGAGCTCCCCCGGGGCGCGGCAGCTCTGCGGCACGGGCTCGACGTCGGTGGGCGTGGTCCTGGTGAGCGGGCACCGGTTCTTGAAGTACTCCGGCGGGCCGCGGCACGCGGCGCCCTCGGCGGTGCGGTTCTGGGGAGGGCAGTCGCAGTTGAGGTTGATGGGGCACCCGAGCGCCGGGCACTGCCCGCCGCCGACGGCCTGCGGGCTGACCACCATGGGCACGTTGAAGCCGTCGACGAGAGACACGCTGTAGGTGGCCTGGTCCAGGTTCCCGCCGTCGTGGACGGTGACCTGCACGACGGTGGCGGGCGGCGTGGTCCCCGTCCAGCAGCCGGACGCGGCGGCGTCGCAGCCCGTGCGCGCGGCGACGCGGCCGGCCCAGAAGGTGGGCGGGAAGGAGAGGGAGAGCAGCGCGTTGGGGCCCAGCCGCGCGGTGTTGGTGGAGATGGAGGGGAAGCCCGAGCTCGGGGTCACCAGCGGCCACACCGGGTGGGGGCAGAGGTTGTGGATGGTCAGCGTGGTAGCCGTCGTAGCGCCGACGCTTGCGGCGAGGAGAACAGCGACGAAGACGAGGGCTCCGGCCATGGCCTACACAGTACTTGATAGAGCTTCTGTTAGCTCGCTATAGCCGATCGTGTAGTGAGTTTGTGATGACAAGACATCAGACAGGTCTGCCTGGCTTTTTATATATAATATAGGCGAGCATAGCGATGTGACAGCATCCATGATCCACGCTAGTGTAGTATATTGCCGGCCATGGTTTTTGATATACTCCTACAATAGCTAGGATCCACAAGCGTTGATTAATCAATCAAAAAGGTGCAAAAGAGAAAGAGGGCATAGAATTGAAGCAAGAGAACAAGTAGCATTCCCTAGCACACCTTTTCTTCTTTCCGCTTTGTTAAACCGAAGGTACTTTTATTGTGTTTTCATCTTTACTTTTATTTGATTCAATGTTTGGTATTTTTGTTGTGTTCACAAGTTTGCTTGATTTGATTCCATGTTTAGATACACGTTCAGAGAAGAGAGAACTCCCAACACCCAGCAACTTATATATGCTCTCAGCCGGAGAAGCAGGAGCCAATTATAATAAGTGGGTGGGATCTGCAGTCTGCACGGAGGTTAGTTCCAAGCGTGAAATGAAGACCATTTACATTTCACCATATTATTCTCAATTCACTTTGTTTCTTCATAAATCACAAAAGATATCACAGCCAACTCAACTGCCTCTGCCCCGGCAAAAACAACTCCAAAGACCTATAAAACTGTCTCTTCACCCGCCCAGCTCCTGATAATCCGAAATGGAGCAGCATGTATGTATATTACCAAAAACAAGATGGAAAAAAGCACAAACACCCGCTGCTCCAATAGCACCCGTAAATAAACCAATGCACGCATGAACTTGACTTACAAATAGCGTGCGGTAGCAGACCAGACAGGACAAAGTTTTGCCCTAAAATAACTCTTACAAAACAATCCGACCAAGAATGAAATGCAAAGACAATGCAAGTGGATGAAAGGAAAAGAATGCTAGGAAATTAACATCCTACTATCAGCATGGACTTGGCCACCCTGATCGATACAAAAATAATCCTGTGACAATGCGTTTGAGCCCGCTCTTGCTTACTGGAGCAGCAGCAAGCAACTGGACCTGTTGTCCCAAGTGACCATCCGACCAATGTTCAATGCATGAGATGAATGCAAGGGGAAATGATAGGCCACAGATCATACGCTTGACATGCCAAGGAAACTGGTCAGCATGTCATGCGACAATAGAAGCTCACATCTCACCTCCAATAAGAAATGAAGGTTGCAGATGCCTTTAGAAAAAGTTAGCAGACGGCCAGCTTGAACCCTCTTTTCTCGCAGAAGCAAGAAGGGCGGGTTGACACATGTAGTGATGCATGAGTTAGTGAGGACCCTCAGACTCTGCTGTAAAAATGTTGGATTTCTCCCAAGAGCATGTCTGGACATGATGCAATCAAAGACCCAGGCATGATGATATGTAGATGAATGCAAGTGCAGACTCAAGACTCTGGCATCAACCCGAAACTGCACGGCTGATTGCTATCCTCGCCCAATCGGCAGATTCTTTCACCAAAGGATCATCTGATGCCAAGCATTCCTCTAAAAATGCCTGGGTTGAGGTGGATTGATTGATCAAAGGGCCAGCATGGACACCCAATGTGTCTGCCAGATCTCCCAAGACACCTATTGCAGTCTTCATCACAGCATCATCCCTTCAAAAGAGGTATAACATCATAAAGTGTTAGGTCAACAAAACAAATGACTCATATAAGTTAGGCAGCAAAGATAAGAACCAGAGTGTGAAGTTTGACATACATATCCTTTCCATTGTACAGAGCATCAAGGAACTGAATAATATGTGGAGCATATGACATCAGTAGTTGTGTCTTAGGTGAACTCTTAAATCCTTGCAGGATACCAGAGTAGGCTTCCAAGATTCCACTCCTTAGCTGATTGGTGTAGTCGAGCATCTCATCATCAGTTGCAGTGGTATGGGCAGACAAATCAGCAGCACTTTGGAGCATAGGCATCGCATAGATCAAATACTTCTCAAAGTTTTCCCCAATTGCCAGTGCAATATCACCAAAGCACGAAAATATTGGTGGTTTCACTGATCTGTGCAACTGGTTACTGGACAGGTCCTTCAGGAGTTGAGTCATGATGCCATCACAGAAGGGCAAAATTTTGTCTTCCAGTGCTCTACAGAGGTCACCAACAACGCCCACGGTAATGGCACACACCTGATACTCCTCAAAGTTCTGAAGACCCATCTCCAAATACTGATAAAACTGTGCCATGTATTTTGCAAAGTTTGGACCAGCTGCATATGCCAATGCACCAATAGCAAGCATAGCCTCCTCATGCACTGTGGCATTTCGACATGCGAAAACTCTCAAAAACAGTTCCATCATCTGATCAGCATACTGCAAGAAAGAGTACTTAGTTGACTCCATCCCTCCCAACTTTTGAATAATGACCTGCAAGCAACCACAAAGGAGGCCCTGCAGTTCGCTCCTCTTCTCCCTCTCATCAGTTGACAACTTTTCAGCTTCAAGTGTCTGATGGAGTTCCACCATGATCACAGGTACTAACTGCATAACAATAGCAGCCGTCTCCTCAGTGGAGCACCTGACAACTTCATTTAGGGTCTCATATGCTGCTGTTCGTAGCCGAGATTCCCCAGCATCCTCCCTGTGAGTGACCATAAGAAGGTTCTGAACAATATCTTGAAAGAAAGGGGATAGTGGCGATGCAGACCCAGAATCAACATAGCCTTGTGCAAGAAAATAGAGGGCTCCACAGGCCTTTTCAGCCACATTTGGGACATCCTTCATGCTGTGAAGCAACACAGTAAGTATTTGCTGACAATTCTCGGCCGTAATGATAGGAGGAGTTTCAAGCGCTGAACCATGAAGAAACTCAAAGATTCTCCCAAGGGTCCAAGCAGTTGTGTCCTTCACATGGTTACTTGGATCCTTCATCAGCGCGGACAGCATGAAGCCCAATGCAACATTAACAAGAGGAGCCAGTTTATCAGCTGATGGGCCCTCCAAGATAGAGCCAAAGGCATATGTTGCAGCCTCTCTTTGTCTCCACTCAGACTTGGTTATGTTCTCCTCCACAAAAGGCATTACGAGAGGAACAATGTCATCACCAACGGTCCTTGCCACCAGGCCCAGACAAGTTCCCCCAGCCATTGCAAGATTCCAAGCACCTTCATCCAAGTCTTGGTCTTCCTCTTGCTTGAGGAGAGTTTCTAACAACATCGGCACTAAGGCAGGAAGAGCCTGCTTGATAAAGTAGTAGCAAGGAACATCAGAATCAGCTGTAAATTCACTGCTGTACTCATCCAGAATGTCGATTTCCTCATCACATATGGAACTCCAGAATTCAATAGCCTGGAGCGCAACTGACTCCTCATCTCCCCTCACAGCTTTTGCAGTTATATTAAATATATCCCGCATGTATGTTGCCAGCTTATCATAATAAGTAGACGAGATAGCCACCAAACACTCAAAAGCAGCCTGCCTTATCTTCACATCTGGAGACTGTGTCGCTTCACAAACTACTCTCATGATATAGTCACGCTCCATGTCATTCGAGAAATTAACCTGAGCAAAGCCCAAAGCATTATACAATGCCCGTGTAGCTGCAAGCCTGACATCAGAGTTTGCCTCAGAAGCATTCATACCCTGAACAACAGCTGTAAGTATTTTATTGACTTGGTCTTGGTCAACAGCATCTGGAGAAACTTCCTCACATAAATAGCCAAGTGTCTCAAGCGTCGCTTGCTTGACATTTGGCTGGACCTGATGTATGTTTGCAAGCAATGATCCTATAAGTTCTGGCCATTGCTTCTGCGGAATCTCAATACCGGCAACCTTGGCAATAACTTGGGAAGCAGTGGATCTGGCACTTGCAACAGGAGATGTGAGAGTTTGCAGCAGCAATCCTTTAATTTGTGCTTTGGCACCAGCATCCAGTGCCAGCCATCTCTGGAAAAGCTCATTCTTCCTGTGCTGCTCCTTTGCATCCAGTGCATTCTTAAGAATCAAGCCAGCTAACCTGCGGCTCTCCTCAGGTTTCTCTTCATTGGCCAACTCACTTGAGAGAGAGAGCAAGAATCCAGGGAGGTTCTGCTCCTGGAACTGCTTGAGGCTTTCTTCAGCATGCTTCCTTACTGCGCCATCAGCAGATTGCGCGCTTAAGAGTACTTGAGTAACATCGAGCGACATATTGACTCTGAATGTAACAGTGAAAGCAGAGGAACAAAATTAGCATGCTTTGTATTGTTGTAACTCGTAACCATGAAATGTGGTAATTCATTAGTAAGCATGCCCACACAAATTGGAGAAATAATATAATTTCAGGAACGCGTGGTAGATTCTTATAGTAGTCCAATAAACAAATCAAGATGCCATATGAACAATAATCATGGTGTCATATGAACAATAATGATCCAATGCTAGTCATTGATGCACATGTAACCCCTTAGTGGAGCACAAGATCATAGACAAATTAGCAGTATAACAAGTTAAGAACCTAATACACTTTGGCATGAATCTTTTTCAACTCGCCGCAATAAACAAGAACTGGCATTCAGATTGATACTGTTTTTCATGGCCTCCAATCTAACACTGCAAGCTATAAACCAATGAAGCTAGAGTTCTCCAAGCAAGCAAGCAAACATGTGCCCTTACAAAACTAAATGGTTGCAGCGAAATTGGCCAGCTGTAGAAATTATTGCTTAACAGAAACTATACCAAGACTACGATCAATATGGGAGGTACTATAGGGCATGATACCTCCCTTTTCAGAAAATAGCTGGTGGCACTACCACAAGTAACTGTATACCAAACAAGAGTACGCGGAAGGAGCTAAGGGAGTATTTGGGAGTGCTCCAGGTTCTAGCTCCAGCATGGAAAGTTTATAACATAAATTTAAATAGTTTAAAACATTTTTAATCTAAATAATAAACAAAATAACTTATCTAAATGTCTTCTAAAGGTTCACAGCTCTTGCTCTACGGCTTTCTGGAGCAGCTAATGAAATGTTCCACCAACTCAACCAAATTTCTTGGAGCTAGAGCAGTCTCAAACAGGCCCTAAATCATACACAGAAACAGCAACGAAAATGGTACGACTAGCACGTGGAAGTTCATGTTACAAATTCACTAGAAACAATCAACTATACAAATTGAGTGCGCATCAGATTCTTCAACGCCTAACGCAACTCAACTCTACTCGTCGACGCTCCCCACAAATGAATCTAACTTCACACGCGCGGAAATGGCCCGGTCGTCAACTCTAACCACAAAAACTGACTCAGATCTAGAAACCAACGCAGGAACCAATCCCGCACAGCGAAGACACGAGCGAGCACCCAGCCGCGACGAACTGACGGATCGAGACAACCTAAACCACACCCGAACCGGTAGCACAGATCGGGCCCGAGATCCGGGAGCGGATCGAGACAGGCCCCTAGATCCAACTAGGGAGAGACTAGGGTCTTGACCTGCTACTTACGTCGTTGAACGCGGAGTGGCAAACCCCGCGGCGTACGGCCTGAGCGGAGCGGGAGGCCTCAGTCCACGGGGGCGCAAGGGCGGAGGGAGCGCGCGGCCCGGGCGCCGATCGACGATGCGCAGGCGCGTGGGGCGGAGGGAGGGCAGGGGTGGAGGCGGGCGGCGGCGGAAGCGGTAGGAGTGGAGGGAGGGCGAGGCGAGGAAATCAAATAATAATGCGGGGAAAAAGAAAAGGAGGGCATCTTTGCTGAGGTCGGAGTGCGACGTGGGGAGCGGCCGTGGGGGCACAGTGACCGTTGGATCGGGCGTCGATTGCTGCGATGGGGGCGAGGGTTTTTTATTGGGTGGGGTGATATTTTTTTGTAAAATGGTTTTCGTGTTGGTTTGGTTATCGCCTTTTATTGGCTTTGAAGTTTTGGACGCTACCGTACTGTGGTGGTGATGATTTCGACAGTGTGATCTCACTCTCACTTCCATTGTAGACTAAAAAGATGTTCGCTTTATATTAAAGTCGGTTGTTTAAATTACTATAGCTATAATCTTTAAAGACAAAAATATTATATAAGTAATAGAAATCATTACGGATTGCAAGCTGAGCTAAAGGGTAAAAACGGTCGCAAAAGGTCTGAGCGATCAAACAAAACCATTAACCACTTCTGTTTTCACATTTCTATTCAAAATCATAAACAGTCACAAGGAAGTGGTAGAGAATACGAAATCGATATAATGAGATATGAGAAACGAAACTATTTAGTTTTTCTGATTAAAGTTAGTTCATATCACATCAAATGTTTGAATATCAATTATAACTATTAAATATTGACATAATTAGGTTTAATAAATTTGTCTATGTCTTTTAGTCTTCGTATATGTAATTAGTTTTATAATTAGACTTAATACCTATAATTATCATTTAAACATTCGATGTGACATGGACTAAACTTTAGTAGTGTGAAATCAAACACCACCTTAAACGGTAGTTGTGGGCAATCGGTAATTAATTCAAAAATAGCGATTCAGGTAACCACTTCGAATGTTTGGTACTCCCTACGTCCAATATATAAGATGTAACCACCTTTAGTTCAAAAATCAAGAAATGTATCTAATTCTCTCTATATTATTGCATCAATGTACCATAACTAGAGGAAGCATGTCTTATATTATGGGGGCTAGAATAAAAAATAGTCACACCTTATATACTAGAACGAAGGAAGCACAACACAATGAATACAAAAATAAAATGGTCTAAGTGGGGATATATATCTCCTGGGTCCTCATAACACGAATTGGGTCCATAGGTTGTTAAAGGGCCTAAGTGGGCTGAACGGTTGGTTTTATGGGTTGTATGGCTAACTCAGACTCAGAGACGACACATGGCTTGGAGTCCAAACCATCGTGGAGGTCGTTTCTATACAGAAGCTTTGCATCGCACACAAGTCAGAAAGGATTTCTGAGCATGCAGGATAAGCGATAAGGGAGAACATCAATCTGTAATCATAATATCGTCATCTATATAAGGCGACTTAGTTACCCTACAAAACGATTAGACCCACTGATAGTCTAAGAGAGCATTTTTCACTTCCTAGATATTGTATAACCTCAAATTCAGAACAAGATCATCTCCACACCACATATGATGTAGGGTGTTACGTATTCCAGCGGCCCGAACCTGTATAAAATCCTCCTGTTGTGTCGTGTTAACCACGAACCATCGAGTTACAGTCAATTTCGCCAACCACAAAAAGCACTATGTAACACCCCTAGTGTTACGATAACTAAAACTCTGACATGTCATCATAAGCATTTGCATTAACTTGCTTGTTACACCTAGAGTGCATTTACTAGGTTAAAAAATTCTTTTGAAAAGTGTGATGTCGTGTGTTGAGTATAGGACTTAGGTTGTGAACCTTGCTTGAAATTGTGAGTAATCAAACAACTTTTAAACTAAGGACACTTTCGATCTGAATTCTACATATACCAAAGTGGATTGAGTTGATGAATCATTTGAAGAAAAGGGCCACATTCAAAACCCTAAACTTGCCCCAAAAGAGGAATTTGAAATTCAAAAAGAATTTGGCAAAAGTCCATACATCAAAGTTGTAGAGCTTAGAAAGGTGAACAACTTTTATATTTGGATATTTCTAAGTTATGTCGAAGAATTTGGAGTAATTTGCGGGGATTCGGTTTTGGGTTCAGATTGGAATTTCTAAAAATATATCAACTAGCCAACTTTGGGCCATTGTAACTTTTGATCTATAAGCACTTGAAAGATGATCATTATAGCAAACTTATAGAGCTACATGAGTAGTATAAGTTTGGTTAAGTCACCTAGCTCTAAATCTATTTGGAACCTAGAGAAAAGTTGGTCTAAAGTAGAGTTTTGAGTGCTGTTTTGAAGCCTATTTGTGGTTGTTCTATAAGGTTTAGACTTAGGTGTTTGTAGAGGAAGTGATGACCATATAGTGGTGAACAACTTTCTTTGAAGGCAATAGACATGATTCTATACAAAAATTGGAGTAACAGTTGCTCAAATTGGACTATTAGATGGCTGGTGACTTAGTTGGTTCAGAGCTGAAACACTGAAAAATGGTGTTTGGTGCCCAGTTTGAAGTTCTTTTGTAAGCTAATCAAGTTTTGGACTAAGAACTACATAGTAAAGTTGTAGGCCATAATAAGCTAAATAAGTGTACTAAAGTTAGATAGACTTGGTTCTACAGAAACTTGGGAGTAAAATACCTTCAAACTTCCTCTGTCAGACTTGAGTTGGGACTGATTTAGTTAATTGTTGCTGAGAAGTTCAGTGAGTTTTTACCCACCTTTGGAGCCTTGTGGTAATTAATCCATAGAGATTTGGGTTAAGTGTCTGTAGCAAAGTTGGAGACCACAGTACGGTAAACAAGTTTTATGTGGAGAGTTGGTGCTGCTACTGTATAAAGTTGAGAGAAGATGGTGTTACAAAACTGAAAGGGAAATGTGCCCTTGGGCCATTTCTATATTGTTTTGGTGATTAAATGCACAACACATTATGTTGAGACTAACATGAAAAATGAGCAAAGGTACATGAAGGAAATTGAGCTTGAAAGAGGCCATAATACAAATCTATATGGGACCAAGTGAAAAAGGTAAGCTCTGGGCACTTAGTAAATTGTTTTGGGTACTAATCATATTTGTCTAAGTGTTAGGGACTTTATGAAGTCAAGTCAAAAGGAGCAAAAGAGAACAAGATAGAAAAAGGAGAAGTTGTGCTGGACTATGGTGCACCGGATGTCCGATGCTACCCACCGGACAGTCGGGTATGCACCGGACAGTCTGGTGCACGGTTCGATTAACTGCCTGCTCTCAGGAATTTTAGCCCACGTCGGCTATAATTCACCGGACAGTTCGATGTGCCAGCTAGCCAACGGCTAGCTACCACGTCAGTCGAGGGCCAACGGTCACCTAGAGCACCTAATGCCCCCAAAACTGGAAACCAGCCAATCACGTGATTCTCTGTCGGTGCATTGTTCACTGTCCGGTGTGCACCGGATAGTCCGGTGAACCCGCGGATAGCAGCCAACCAAAGCCTACCAAATGGAGCTCCAACGGCTTCTAGGTCCCTTAGGGCTATAAAAGGGACCCCTAGGCGCATGGAGCACAACACCAAGCATCCTTTGAACATCCTAAGACACCGAGACACAGTGACCACGCTTTTGCTTTGATAGATTGAGATTCGAGCATGTGTTTTGAGTTCTAACTCCGCTGTGTTGTCTCTTGTGCTCTTCTCTCGACTTGTGTGCGTGTGTCGTTGTAACTTTGTCTCTTGTGTGTGTTTCTACTCCCCCTTACTCTTGAGTTCATTTGAGATCAAATTGTGTAAGGCGTGAGAGACTCCAAATTGTGGATATTCCTCACAATGGGAAAAAGTTGAGATAAGAAAGAGAATCGTGGTACTCAAGTTGATCAGTGGATCTCTTGAGAGGGGTTGAGTGCAACCCTCATCCATTGGGACGCCACAACATGGATTAGACAAGCATTTTACGCTTAACCGAACCACGAGATAAAATCATCATGTCACTTATCTTTATTCCTTATAGCGATTCTACTCTTTCTAGTAGTTCACTTCACTCCATAATTGCTCTAAGTTTAATACTCACCTTGTGAGAGAAATTAAGTGAAGAAGTTCACTCCTCTCATCCTCTTCCTTCGAACTTGGCTTTTGCTTTCACTAATCCAATATTAGTCCAAGTTTGTTTTGTTGAGTTATTTTTACAGGGTCACCTATTCACCCCTCCCCCTCTAGGTGATCTCAATTGGTATCGGAGTCGTTCTCTTCATCAAGGGACTAATCGCCCGAAGAGATGGATCCTAAAGGCAAGGGGGTGGTGATCAATGACAAGGAGAAGGAGACTCTCTATGTTGATGAGCCAAAAGGTGACAAGTCCACCGACTCAGGCTCAAACAACAAGAGAAAGGATGGGAAGAAGAAGAGGCGCATCAAGAAGATCATCTACTACGACAGCGACACCTCCTCTTCTTCACCAAGGGACGACGACGATGAAGACTCCTTGTCGAAAAAGAAAATGGTTAATCAAAACTATTCTTTTGATTACTCTCGTATTCCCTACAATTCAAATGCACATTTGTTATCTATTCCACTTGGAAAACCCCCTCAATTTGACGGAGATGACTATTCTTTTTGGAGTCATAAAATGTGCAACCATTTGTTTTCTCTCCATCCTATTATTTGGGAAATAGTGGAAAATGGAATGCATTTTGATAGTAGCGATAATCTCGTACTTATTAATGAGCAAATTCATAAAAATGCCCAAGCTACTACTGTTCTGTTAGCATCTCTATGGAGGGATGGGTACAACAAAGTAAGCGACTTGGACAATGCCAAGCAAATATGGGACACCCTCAAGATTTCTCATGAGGGAAACGGCGCCACCATGATTACCAAAATGGAGTTGGTGGAAGACGAACTTGGGAGGTTCGTCATGATAAGGGGAGAAGAGCCAACTAAAACCTACAACAGGCTCAAGACCCGGGTGAACAAGATCTGAAGCTACGGGAGCATAAGATGGATGGATCATGATGTCGTTCGACTCATGCTAAGGTGATTTACCATTATTGATCCTCATCTTGTAAACCTTATTTGTGATAATCCTAGGTACACCAAGATGACGCCTGAGGAAATTCTCAGAAAATTCGTAAGCGGGCGCATGATGGTGAAGGAGGCAAGGTATGTTGATGACATTGCCAACAGACCGCTTCCTCTCTATGAGCCGCAACCCGTTGCTCTCAAGGCAACAAACAACAAGGAGGCACTAACTAACAAGGTGGCACAAGTGGAGGCTACCGGACTTAACGAGGACGAAATGATGCTTGTGATCAAGCGCTTCATGACCACATTGAAGGGACGCAAGGAGTACTCCAACAAGAACAAATCAAGGGGAAAGCGTTCTTGCTTTAAATCTGGTAAGTCTGGTCATTTTATTGCACAATGTCCCGATAACGAGAATGACCAGGGACAAGAAAAGAGAAGGAAGAAGGAGAAGAAAAGGAACTATCAGAAGGCAAAGGGCGAGGCTCACATTGGGAAGGAGTGGGACTCAGACTACTCTTCATCCGACTCTGACGATGAGGGACTTGTTGCCTCCACCTTTGTCCTCCCTCTTCCCCAATGAGGGACATACCTACCTCATGGCTAAGGAGAAGAAGGTACGTACATGAGATACTCTGAAGTACACTTCTTCTAGTGATGAGGATTCTAATGAGGATGTAGACTATAGTGATCTCTTTAAGGGTTTAGATAGATCAAAAGTAGACAAAATTAATGAAATAATTGATGCCCTTAATGAGAAGGATATGTTGTTAGAAAACAAGAAGATATTCTTTATGAAGAACATGATAAACTTGTTAATGTTGAAAAATCTCTTGCTTTAGAGGTTAAGAAAAATTAAATTCTTTCTTCTGAATTATCTTATTGCCATGAGTCTATTTCTAGCATTAAGAGATTAAATGCTGATTTAAATGCTAGAATAGAAAAATTAAATATTGCTAATTCATTTGTGGAGCATGTGTCTATTTGCAATAGATGTAAAGATTTTGATGTGTGCAATGATCATGCTCCTACTATTCTTAAGTTGAATGATGATGTTGCCAATCTTACTGCTCAACTTAAAAGTTGCAAAATGAATGTGAGAAGATAAAATTTGCCAGGGATGCCTACACTATTGGTAGACATCCCTCCATTAAGGATGGACTTGGTTTCCAAAAGGGAACCAAGAACTCAACAAGCCAAAGGGCCTCCAATCTCATCAAGAAGAAAGTGAAGGCACCTTTGGCTAGTAGTTCGCATTCTTTTAATGACAAGAAGAACCATGCCTATTTGTATGCTCATGTTCAGAATGCCTCTAATTTGCTCATCATGATGGTTGTTGTCACACCCGGTTTTGGAAGGCAAACCGAATGCGAACCATGTACGTGTCAGGATAAAAAACTCACGTACACAACGATTACATAATTGGACATCATCACACGTTGCTCAAAGTAAATAGCGGAAAGGTACTTTATTACAACAATATGTCCAAGACATCCACTGAATCTATAACATAGTCATTAACATCAAAGTGCATAAATACGAAACGTAGAAGATAGATAAGGCCTTCATAGGCAACTCACTAGGGGTTTGCCACTAAGATAAACTAGAACTCATCATAGTCTTGAAACTCCTCAAAATCATCCATGTTGCCAGCATTTCCTCCAGAGCACTGAGTACAGTGGGGACAACTTGGGGTGGGGTGGTTTGTAAAGCAAGGGTGAGTACACATCAACGTACTCAAAAATGTCCCGTTTGGCTAAAGTGGACTAGCTGTATATGGAGTTAAGGTTAAGCAGTTGCTTTTAGTTGGTCAAGTATTTATTACTATTAGTAAAGCCAAGTTTTAGTAATAAACCAAGTTATTACCCAAATGTACTCCCGCCAAGAGGAAATACCAGAGATCATAATTATACCATCATCATTAATCATCATCATAAAAGTAACCAAAGTTCTTCTAATCAAAGAGGGTCCCAAGGCTACTCTTAACCGTGAGCACGACTGATATACCAGTTTCTCACACTCTACAGAGGTCACACACTTTACCCACAAGCCGTGATTCCCATTCTGCCCGGAAAGAGCCAATCTCCATTGACCACTACCTAGGTGGCCTGGCAGGGTATCACTACGTAGCCTTTACAAAGATTTCCCAGAGGTCATAGTCGTCCGTTAGGTTTCTCCACTTTGATAAACACAGTACCTCTCCCCAAAGGAAGGTTTGAAAGGGAAATGTGCCCTTGGGCCATTTCTAAGTATTTTGGTGATTGATTGCCAACACAAGTGTTCATGTGTTAATCTATGCCAAATGATGGACAAAGTGCAAATCAAGAGTAAAGGTATGTTTCTAAGACTTAGTACATTGTTTTGGAGACTAATGTATTGTGTCTAAGTGCTAGAAACAGGTAAAGACCAATTTGGAAAAGACTTGGCTGAGCAGCCAAAACTCTGTGCAGTCTGGGTGCACCGGACTGTCCGGTGGTGCACCGGACAGTGTCCTGTGCGCTAGGCTGGCTCTGGCGAACTGGCTGCTCTCGGGACTTTGACGGCGGTGTACGGCTATAAATCACCGGACTGTCCGGTGGTGCACTGGACTGTCCGGTGAGCCAACAGTCGGCTGGGCCAACGGTCGGCCGCGTAATCCGCGCACGACGCGTGGCAGAGCCAACGGTCAGAAGGGGGCACCGGACTGTCCGGTGTGCACCGGACAGTGTCCGGTGCGCCAACGGCTCTGAAACTCCAACGGTCGGCTTCGCCAAAAGAAGGAAAGAAATCCGCACCGGACAATGTCCGGTGGTGCACCGGACTGTCCGGTGCGCCAGGCGATAGAAGGCAAGAATTGCCTTCCTGGAATGCTCTCAACGGCTCCTAGCTGCCTTGGGGCTATAAAAGGGACCCCTAGGCGCATGAAGGAGGACACCAAGCATTCTCTAAGCATTCCTAAGCACCAAGACTCCAATTCTGCGCATTCGATTCTTTGTGATAGCAACTAGAGCTCCATTTGAGTAGAGAACTCTTTGGGTTGTGTTGTGAGCTCGAGTTGTGACTTGTGTGCGTGTTGTGCTCTGATTTTGTGTCTTGTGTGCGTTGCTCATCCCATCCTTACTTTCGTGCTTCTTTGTGAACATCAAATTGTAAGGGCGAGAGGCTCCAAGTTGTGGAGATACCCCGCAAGCGGGATATAGTAAACAAAGCAAAACACCGTGGTATTCAAGTGGGTCTTTGGACTCCTTGAGAGGGGTTGATTGCAACCCTCGTCCATTGGGACGCCACAACGTGGAGTAGGCAAGTGTTGAACTTTGCCGAACCATGGGATAAACCACTGTGCCTATCTGTGTTGATCTTCTTGTGGTTATCGTGTCTTGCAAGAACTCCTCTCTAGCCACTTGGCTTTATTGTGCTAACTCCTAATCAAGTTTTGTGGCATTAAGTTTCAAGTTTTTACAGGATCACCTATTCACCCCCCTCTAGGTGCTCTCAATTGGTATCGGAGCCGTTCTCTTCACGTAAGGGACTAATCGCCCAAAGAGATGGATCCTAAGGGCAAGGGGATGGTGGTCAATGATAAGGAGAAGGAGTCCTTCGTCAATGATCCAAAAGATGACAAGCCTACTGACTCGGGCTCAAGCCACAAAAGAAAAGACGGGAAGAAGAAGAAAACAAGGCGCATCAAGGAGATCATCTACTACGACGACAGCGACGAGTCCTCTTCTTCCAAAAGGACGACGACAACTACGAGAAAAAGAAAACGGTCAATTCAAACTTTTCTTTTGATTATTCTCGTATTCTGCAAAGTACAAATGCTCATTTACTCTCCATTCCACTTGGTAAACCTCCTCACTTTGATAGAGAGGACTACGGATTTTGGAGTCACAAAATGTGTAGCCACCTGTTCTCTCTCCATCCAAGTATATGGGAGATAGTAGAAAATGGAATGCAATTTGATAGTAAGGATAGTCCCACATTTATAAATGAACAAATTCACAAAAATGCACAAGCTACTACTGTTCTTCTAGCATCATTGTGCAGGGATGAATACCATAAGGTGAGCGGCTTGGATAACGCCAAGCAGATCTGGGACACCCTCAAGATCTCGCATGAGGGGAACGACGTCACCATGCTCACCAAGATGGAGTTGGTGGAGGGCGAACTTGGGAGATTCGCAATGATCAGGGGCGAGGAGCCAACCCAAACGTACAACCGGCTCAAGACCCTCGTCAACAAAATAAGGAGCTATGGAAGCACACGATGGATGGACCACGACGTCGTCCGCCTAATGCTAAGGTCTTTCACTGTCCTTGATCCACATCTTGTAAACAATATTCGTGAGAATCCCAGGTACACCAAGATGACGCCCGAGGAAATACTTGGGAAGTTTGTAAGCGGGCGGATGATGATCAAGAAAGCAAGATACGTTAATGATGCGTTGAATGGCCCAATCCACGAGCCTCAAATCGTTGCTCTCAAAGCAACGAGGAGCAAGGAAGTGCTACCTAGCAAGGTGGCACAAGTTGAGGCGGCGGGGCTCAATGAGGAAGAGATGACCCTCATCATCAAGCGTTTCAAGACGGCGCTAAGGGGTCGCAAGGAGCATCCCAACAAGAACAAGACGAAGGGGAAGCGCTCATGCTTCAAATGTGGTAAGATTGGTCATTTTATCGCTAATTGTCCCGATAATGATAGTGACCAGGAACAAGAGAATAAGAGGTAAAAGAAGAAGGCCTACAAGAAGGCTAAGGGCGAGGCACACCTTGGCAAGGAGTGGGACTCAGATTGTTCGTCATCCGACTCCGACAACGAAGGACTAGCCGCCTCCGCCTTCAACAAATCGACCATCTTCCCCAACGAGCATCACACTTGCCTCATGGCAAAGGAGAAGAAGGTAAACACTCGAAAGACTACTTATGCTTCTTCTAGTGATGATGAATCTAGCGATGATGAAATAGATTATGCTAGTTTGTTCAAGGGCTTAGATAGAACTAAGATTGATAAGATTAATGAATTAATTGATGCCTTGAATGATAAGAATAGATTGGTAGAAAAGCAAGAGGATCTTTTGTATGAAGAACATGATAAATTTGTAGAGGCACAAAAATCTCTTGCTTTAGAAGTTAAAAGGAATGAAATGCTTTCTTGTGAACTATCTACTTGCCATGAGACCATTTCTAGTTTAAAAAGTGTTAATGATGATTTAAATGCTAAACTAGAAGTAGCAAATAGATCTAACTCTTGTGTAGAACATGTTGTGATTTGCAATAGGTGTAAAGATTTTAATGTTGATGCTTGTAGTGAACACCTAGTCTCTATTACAAAGTTAAATGATGAAGTGGCTAGTCTTAATGCCCAACTTAAGACTAGCAAGGATGAATTTGACAAACTAAAATTTGCAAGGGATGCCTACACTATTGGTAGACACCCCTCAATTAAGGATGGGCTTGGTTTCAAGAGGGAAGCCAAGAACTTGACAAGTCATAAGGCTCCCATCTCCGCCAAGGAGACAGGGAAGGCTCCTATGACTAATAGTAGTCAAAAGAATCATGCTTTCATTTATGGCGATAAGAGATATTCTAGAAATGTTCATAGGAGTTGTAATGTTTCAAATGCCATGTTTGCTTCAAGTTCTTTCTATGTGCATGGTAGAGATATGCCTAGGAGAAATGTCATTCATCATGTGCCTAGGAGAAATGTTCATGTTCCTAGGAAAATTAATGAACAGTCTACTATTTATCATGCTTGCAATGCTTCCTTTGCTATTTGTAGAAAGGATAAGAAGGTGATTGCTAGGAAATTAGGGGCAAAATGCAAGGGAGATAAAACTTGCATTTGGGTTCCTAAGGATATTGTCACTAACCTTGTAGGACCCAACAAGAGTTGGGTACCTAAGAACCAAGCCTAAATTTGCCTTGCAGGTTTATGCATCCGGGGGATCAAGATGGATTATCGACAGCAGATGCACAAACCACATGACGGGGTAGAAGAAGATGTTCACCTCCTACGTCAAGAACAAAGATTCCCAAGACTCAATCATATTCGGTGACGGGAATCAAGGCAAGGTCAAAGGACTAGGGAAGATTGCCATTTCATCCGAGCACTCTATTTCTAATGTGTTTTTAGTTGAGTCACTTGGATATAACTTATTGTCTGTGAGTCAGCTTTGTAATATGGGATATAATTGCTTATTCACAAATGTAGATGTGTCCGTCTTTAGAAGGAGTGATGGTTCATTAGCTTTTAAGGGTGTATTAGACGACAAACTCTACTTAGTTGATTTTGCAAAAGAGGAGGCCGGTCTAGATGCATGCTTAATTGCTAAGACTAGCATGGGCTGGCTGTGGCATCGCCGCTTAGCACATGTGGGGATGAAGAACCTTCACAAACTTCTAAAGGGAGAACACGTGATAGGTCTAACAAATGTTACTTTCGAAAAAGATAGACCTTGTGCAGCTTGTCAAGCAGGTAAACAAGTGGGAAGCTCTCATCATACCAAAAGTGTGATGACCACATCAAGACCTTTGGAGTTGCTTCATATGGATCTCTTCGGACCCGTCGCCTATCTAAGCATAGGAGGAAGTAAGTATGGTCTTGTTATAGTTGATGATTTTTCCCGCTTCACTTGGGTATTCTTTTTGCAGGATAAATCTGAAACCCAAGGGACCCTCAAGCGCTTCCTAAGGAGAGCTCAAAATGAGTTTGAGCTCAAGGTGAAGAAGATAAGGAGCGACAACGGGTCCGAGTTCAAGAACCTTCAAGTAGAGGAGTACCTTGAGGAGGAAGGGATCAAGCACGAGTTCTCCGCTCCCTACACACCACAGCAAAATGGTGTGGTAGAAAGGAAGAACAGGACACTCATAGACATGGCAAGGACAATGCTTGGAGAATTCAAGACGCCCGAGCGGTTTTGGTCGAAAGCCGTGAACACGGCTTGCCACGCCATAAACCGGGTGTACCTTCATCGCCTCCTCAAGAAGACTTCGTATGAGCTTCTAACCGATAACAAACCCAATGTTTCGTACTTTCGTGTATTTGGGAGCAAATGTTATATTCTAGTAAAGAAAGGTAGAAATTCTAAGTTTGCTCCCAAAGCTATAGAAGGGTTTTTGTTAGGTTATGACTCAAATACAAAGGCGTATAGGGTCTTCAACAAATCATCAGGTTTGGTTGAAGCCTCTAGCGACGTTGTATTTGATGAGACTAATGGCTCTCCAAGAGAGCAAGTTGTTGATCTTGATGATGTAGATGAAGAAGACGTTCCAACGATCGCAATACGCACCATGGCGATTGGAGATGTGCGGCCACAGGGACAAAAGATGCAATATCAACCTTCTTCCTCAACAATGGTGCATCCCCCAACTCAAGACGATGAACAGGTTCATCAAGAGGAGGCGTGTGATCAAGGGGGAGCACAAGATGATCATGTAATGGAGGAAGAAGCACAACCGGCACCTCCAACTCAAGTTCGAGCGATGATTCAAAGGAATCATCACGTCGACCAAATTTTGGGTGATATTAGCAAGGGAGTAACTACTCACTCTAGATTAGTTAATTTTTGTGAGCATTACTCTTTTGTCTCTTCTATTGAGCCTTTCAGGGCAGAAGAGGCCTTGCTAGATCCGGACTGGGTGTTGGCCATGCAGGAAGAGCTCAACAACTTCAAGAGAAATGAAGTTTGGACACTGGTGCCTCGTCCCAAGCAAAACGTTGTGGGAACCAAGTGGGTGTTCCACAACAAACAAGACGAGCACGGGGTGGTAACAAGGAACAAGGCACGACTTGTGGCAAAAGGTTATGCCCAAGTCGCAGGTTTGGACTTTGAGGAGACTTTTACTCCTGTGGCTAGGCTAGAGTCAATTCGTATATTGTTAGCCTATGCCGCTCACCATCCTTTCAGGTTGTTCCAAATGGATGTAAAGAGCGCCTTCCTCAACGGGCCAATCAAGGAGGAGGTGTACGTAGAGCAACCCCCTGGCTTCGAGGATGAACGGTACCCCGACCACGTGTGTAAGCTCTCTAAGGCGCTCTATGGACTTAAGCAAGCCCCAAGAGCATGGTATGAATGCCTTAGAGACTTTTTAATTGCTAATGCTTTCAAGGTTGGGAAAGCCGATCCAACTTTATTCACTAAGACTTGTGATGGTGACTTATTTGTGTGCCAAATTTATGTCGATGACATAATATTTGGTTCTACTAACCAAAAGTCTTGTGAAGAGTTTAGCAGGGTGATGACTCAGAAATTCGAGATGTCAATGATGGGCGAGTTGAACTACTTCCTTGGGTTCCAAGTGAAGCAACTCAAGGATGGCACCTTCATTTCACAAACGAAGTATACACAAGACTTGCTCAAGAGGTTTGGGATGAAGGACGCCAAGCCCGCAAAGACTCCAATGGGAACCGATGGACACGTCGACCTCAACAAAGGAGGTAAGTCCGTTGATCAAAAGGCATACCGGTCTATAATAGGGTCTTTACTTTATTTATGTGCTAGTAGACCAGATATTATGCTTAGTGTATGCATGTGTGCTAGATTTCAATCCGATCCAAGGGAGTGTCACTTAGTGGCCGTGAAGCGAATTCTTAGATATTTAGTCGCTACGCCTTGCTTCGGGATCTGGTATCCAAAGGGGTCTACCTTTGACTTAATTGGATATTCAGACTCTGATTATGCTGGATGTAAGGTCGATAGGAAGAGTACATCGGGGACGTGCCAATTCTTAGGAAGGTCCCTGGTGTCGTGGAGTTCTAAGAAACAAACTTCCGTTGCCCTATCCACCGCTGAGGCCGAGTATGTTGCCGCAGGACAGTGTTGCGCGCAACTACTTTGGATGAGGCAAACCCTCAAGGACTTTGGCTACAATCTGAGCAAAGTCCCACTCCTATGTGATAATGAGAGTGCTATCCGCATGGCGGATAATCCTGTTGAACACAGCCGCACAAAGCACATAGACATCCGGCATCACTTTCTGAGAGACCATCAGCAAAAGGGAGATATCGAAGTGTTTTATGTTAGCACCGAGAACCAGCTAGCCGATATCTTTACCAAGCCTCTAGATGAGAAGACCTTTTGCAGGCTGCGTAGTGAGCTAAATGTCTTAGATTCGCGGAACTTGGATTGATTTATAACATACATGTGTTTATGCCTTTGATCATGTTCCTTTATGCATACTGTTGTTTATTTATGGTGTTCAAGTTGTACAAACACTCCCCGGACCTCACAAGTCCATTTGCAAGTGATGCACATATTTAGTGGGAGATGTGCTACAACTTGACCCTTTGAGACTAACTGTGTGCTTGAGTTTGCTTGATTTAGTCTCAAAGGTGAATTGAAAGGGAAAAGGTGGACTTGGACCATGCAAGACTTCCACTGCACTCCGATGAGAGGGTAACTTATTCCAAGTTCATCTCCATGCTCGTATTGCCTTTTTATTCTTAATTGAAGATTTTGGTAAGGCAATGGGGTTCTAGGGCCAAGATTGATCCCATTTTGGTGCTTGATGCCAAAGGGGGAGAAAATAAGGCCAAAGCAATAAATGGATCAGCTACCACTTGAGAATTTTGAAAATAGTAGAACAGAGCTTTTGGTTTGTCAAAAATCTCTTATTGTCTCTTTTATCAAAAGTTGGCCTCGTGTGGGGAGAATGGTTAATTATGGGAAAAGGGGGAGTTTTTGAAATCTTTGACCAATTTCTCTTGGAACAACTCTCTTTGTGTCTCAACAAGTGTGTTTGACTTAGAGATAGGAAATTGAGGTTGATTTGCAAAAACAAAACCAAGTGGTGGCAAAGAATGATCCAAATATGCCAAATTTGATTCAAAACAATTTGTGTTCTCATTTGCATTAATGTTGCACATCTTTGTATTGCTTTTTGTTGTGTTGACATAAATCACCAAAAAGGGGGAGATTGAAAGGGAAATGTGCCCTTGGGCCATTTCTAAGTATTTTGGTGATTGATTGCCAACACAAGTGTTCATGTGTTAATCTATGCCAAATGATGGACAAAGTGCAAATCAAGAGTAAAGGTATGTTTCTAAGACTTAGTACATTGTTTTGGAGACTAATGTATTGTGTCTAAGTGCTAGAAACAGGTAAAGACCAATTTGGAAAAGACTTGGCTGAGCAGCCAAGACTCTGTGCAGTCTGGGTGCACCGGACTGTCCGGTGGCGCACCAGACAGAGTCCGGTGCGCCAGGCTGGCTTTGGCGAACTGGCTGCTCTCGGGACTTCGACGGCGGTGTACGGCTATAAATCACCGGACTGTTCGGTGGTGCACCGGACTGTCCGGTGAGCCAACAGTCGGCCGGGCCAACGGTCGGCCGCGTAATCCGCGCATGACGTGTGGTAGAGCCAACGGTCAGAAGGGGGCACCGGACTGTCCGGTGTGCACCGGACAGTGTCCGGTGCGCCAGGCAGCAGAAGGCAAGAATTGCCTTCCTAGAATGCTCTCAACGGCTCCTAGCTGCCTTGGGGCTATAAAAGGGACCCCTAGGCGCATGAAGGAGGACACCAAGCATTTTCTAAGCATTCCTAAGCACCAAGACTCCAATTCGCGCATTCTATTCTTTATGATAGCAACTAGAGCTCCATTTGAGTAGAGAGCTCTTTGGGTTGTGTTGTGAGCTCGAGTTGTGACTTGTGTGCGTGTTGTGCTCTGATTTTGTGTCTTGTGTGCGTTGCTCATCCCATCATTACTTCCGTGCTTCTTTGTAAACATCAAATTGTAAGGACGGGAGGCTCCAAGTTGTGGAGATTCCCCGCAAGCGGGATATTCAAGTGGGTCTTTGGACCGCTTGAGAGGGGTTGATTGCAACCCTCATCCGTTGGGACGCCACAACGTGGAGTAGGCAAGTGTTGAACTTGGCCGAACCACGGGATAAACCACTGTGCCTATCTGTGTTGATCTTCTTGTGGTTATCGTGTCTTGCAAGAACTCCTCTCTAGCCACTTGGCTTTATTGTGCTAACTCCTAATCAAGTTTTGTGGCATTAAGTTTCAAGTTTTTACAGGATCACCTATTCACCCCCCTCTAGGTGCTCTCAAGGGTGACTAACAAAACCAAATCAAGAACATCTGCAACTAGCCTTGACAGAGCAAGTACTATGCTCGGACCCCATTGACGGCCCTACAGCGAAGCCAACTACTCCTCTAGTTCTTCTAATTAATCAGCTAAGGGCGTCCATTCCACCCTCATGGTTGCACTGTTATCCCAGGTTGTCACTCCCCAATCAGGTCCTTACAGAGAGGTACTCAGGATAAAATGGCCTGAGTCCCCTAAAGTATCACATGATCACCATCGGGATAACCTCATCGTATCATAAATGTTCACATCATGTTCATTGATTAAATTAAAGCAATAGCATGAAGCTAACCATGATAACCCAAAAGGTAAACAAGGATAAGTAAATACAGACTAGTCAATCCTTAGGTTTCAATAATGTAATACGTGATGGTGAATTATAAGCATGTAGGACATAATAGGTCAGAGGACACTTGCCTTCACCAGGTTGTTGCTCAGGAAGATCTTCGGCAACACACTCAGGAACCACGAGCTGCTCGTTGTCTAAATAAAGCGATCATACATTCAATACATTTGGAAAAGTACAAATGAACACCACATCAAACATGTACAATCAAGTGAAGACAAGTTTGACAAGGCATTATGAACACAAAGGATAGACTTAAATGCTAGGGATTAATTCATTTAGAGATTAGTGATTATGGATTACATAGTTTAGTTCTACTAACTTTAGTGAGACATACAATTATCACATGGATAACTTCATACATGATATAATATTAACCTCACAAAATTAAACACCTAAGTACAATTAAGGTTTTCCTTTTTATTTATTTTCTTAATTAAATTAACACATAAACTAACCTATAGCTTGGATCAAAAATTAGAGTACACATACTATGAATGAACATAATTTATTTGAACAAAGGTTATTCCTATGAACATTTTGCAATTTGAATCACTAAATTTGGAGTTCATATGAAAAAGATATGAAATAAACAAGTTTTGAAGTTTGAAATATGAAACTAAGTCCAATTCTATGATTATTTAAATGGTCAAGGGTCTGTTTAAAAGAAGTCAGGGGCCTGCGCGCAATACTCAGGGATGGCGGGGTCTATCACCCGGGAACTGGGGGTCTTTTAAGCAAAATTGCCGCGCGAAGGGGTATCGGGCACTCTCGACCGCTCGATCACAGAAGAACGGCTGAGATTAGATATGCGAACGAGAGCGCAAGCGCGGATGGGCAAGCGCTGGCAGGCAGGCCGATGGTGTCAGCGACCTGAGGGGGTGAGGTGGGCTGACCAGTCGGGCCCAGTGCTAGGGGCGCAGGCGCTGACCGGCGGGCATGGAGACAGAGCACGCGGGCGCGAACCGGTATCCGGTGATCTGGACCGCGCGATCGGGATCGAGATGTGGAGATCAACGCCGGGAAGGTTTATGGCTGCGGGCAGCCCCGCTCCTGCTCCTCAGCGGTGAGGTCACCAGAGACAAGGGGAACAACCACGACAGGGCTCTAGGGGTTTGGGGAAAGGCTTAGGCGTGTTCATGGTGACATGGTGAACTCGACTGCTGGCAAAACACCGGCGTGAGGGCACCAGAGAGCGTGGTATGCGACAAGTCGGTCCAATGGTGGCGCAGATCAACTCCGGCGAGCAATTATGCGGGCACTAGGGTAGTAATGGGCAAAATAAAGGCATAGGAAGGTTGCTCACCTCGAGTGCGAACTCAGGAGCGCTTGGGTGACGGCGGGGACGCGAGGAAGCCTCGAGTTTACGGCGGCGGACTCCGGCTGCACGGGAAAATACTCCGGTTAGCCAGCTGGGTTAGCTGGGCCGAAAAGGCTTTTCTCTTTTTCTCTGGAATTTCTAATGCTTTTCTATTTTATTTTCCCTAGGGTTTTCAATTCAAATTCAAAACAAGTTTCAAATTCAAACTAATTCAAACATGTGCAATAATTCAAAGAATATTTTAAGCTCAGCATGATGCAACATTTCATGACTCGTATTGTTTTGACAAAATAAATAATTAATCTATCACCTAATTAACTCAATTCTAGCTAAAAGGAAAAGAGAAAGAGATATTAGAGAGAGAGAGAAGAGTAACACCTGAATTTGGTAGGTGATTAGAAATAAATTTTATACCCCCAAATTCAGGGTGTTATAGACCTATCCCGCTTAAAAAGAATCTCGCCCTCGAGATTCAGGGTTGTCTAGCAAAGAGTTCAGGGTACTTGGCCTTCAGATCATCTTCTCTTTCCCAGGTTGCTTCTTCTTCTGAGTGATGGCCCCATTTGACTTTGCACATCTAGATAGTGCTTCTTCGAGTGACCCGATCTGCTGTCTCCAGAAATTGAGTTGGCTTCCCAATATAAGTCAGATCTTCCTGAACTTCAAGGTCCTCTGTTGGCAACTGCTCTTCTGGTACTCGCAAGCATTTCTTCAGCTAAGACACATGAAATACGTGATGCATGGCTGACAGATTTTCTAGTAAACTGAGTTGATATGCCACTTCTCCATGTCTTGCTTGAATCTGGTACGGTCCGATGTATCGAGGTGCTAGCTTGCCTTTGACTCTGAACCTTTTGATTCCTCTGATGGGTGACACTTTCAAGTAGACATAATCTCCCACTTCAAAACTTAGTTCCCTTCTTCGGGTGACAGTATAGCTTCGCTGTCTAGACTGCGCTGCCTTCAGATTCTCTTGGACCATTCTGATGTTCTCTTTAGCCTCAAGCAAAATATCTGGACCGAACACCTACCTTTCGCTAGGTTGGTCCCAATGCAACGGAGTTCTGCAATTCCTCCTGTAGAGTGCTTGGAATGTGGACATCTTCAGACTGGCTTGGTAGATGTTGTTGTAGGAGAATTCTACATACGGTAGCTTCTTGTCCCAACCTAACTTGTCTTGCAACGCACAAGCCCTCAACATATCTTCGAGGATCTAGTTAGTTCTCTCTGTCTGACCATCTATCTGCGAGTGATAAGCTGAATTGAACTTCAAATGTGTGCCCAAAGCTTCATGTAGCTGCTGCTAGAAATGAGAAGTGAACTGGGCGCCTCTGTCCAATACTATCTTCTTTTGAACACTATGCAAGCACACAATCCGAGACATGTATAATTCTGCCAACACCGCACTGTTATAGGTGGTCTTGACTGGTATGAAATGGGTCGCCTTTGTTAAACGGTCCACTACTACCCAGATGGAGTCATAACCAGCTCGAGTGCGGGGCAGACCAACTATAAAGTCCATCCCAATCTCATCCCATTTCCACTGAGGAATCTTCAACGGCTGCAACAAACCTGCGGGCCTCTGATGCTCTACCTTGATCCTCTGACAACTGTCGCATCTGGCAACATACTCTGCTATCTCCCTTTTCATACCGTACCACCAAAATCTTTTCTTCAGGTCTTGGTACATCTTCTCGCTACCAGGGTGTATAGAATACGCTGTCTCATGAGCTTCCTTGAGAATCAGTTCTCGGATCGATTTGATGTCAGGAACGCACAACCTCTCCTTGAACCATACCACACCTTCTATGTCTTCACGGAAATCGGGACCTTTCCCATCTATGATCAGCTGTCGGATCTCGTTGATCTTCTCATCGTCTTTCTGACCCTTCCTTATATCTTGCTCTAGAGTGGGCTCCAGCTCAACTGTCACTCCTTAAGTGTTATTCATAAATCTGAGACTCAGCCTATCAAATTCCTTTGCTAGCTCGTACGACATCGGGTGAGCGGCCAACATATTGACTTGACTCTTTCTGCTCAAAGCATCTGCAACCACATTTGATTTGCATGGATGATAATGTATCTCCAGCTCATAATCTTTGATCAACTCTAGCCATCTTCACTGCCTCATGTTTAGCTCTGACTGAGTGAATATGTACTTGAGACTCTTGTGATCCGTGTAGATATCACACTTCTGCCCATATAAATAATGTCTCTAGGTCTTCAGTGCATGAACCACTACTGCTAGCTCCAGATCATGAGTGGGATAATTCTTCTCATGGATCTTTAGCTGGCGGGACGAGTATGCCACTACTTTCCCTTCCTGCATCAACACACATCCCAGTTTGGTGTATGAAGCATCACAATATACTGAGAATGGCTTGTGAACATCTGGTAGAATCAATACCGGTGCTGTTGTCAACTTGTTCTTCAACATCTCAAAGGACTCTTGGCATGCTAAGGTCCATTTGAACTCAACCTGCTTTGCCAACAAGGTTGTCATTGGCCTGGCAATCTTGGATAAACATTCGATGAAACGCCGATAGTAACTGACCATTCCAATGAAACTCTTGATTCCTCAGACATCTTTCGGTGCTTTCCAGTCCAAAATCGCTACTACTTTCTTTGGATCCACCACTAGTACATCTCGGTTTATAATATGACCCAAGAACAGGACTTCGCTGATCTAGAACTCGCACTAGCTAAGCTTGGCATACAGCTGATAATCTCGTAGCCTCTGCAGTACTTTCCTCAAATGCTCTTCATGCTCTTGCTCATTCTGGGAATATACAAGGATATCATCAATGAACAACACTACGAACTGGTCGAGTTAGTCCATGAACACACTGTTCATTAGGTACATGAAATAAGTTGGTGCATTCGTCAAACCGAATGACATGACCGTGAACTCATATAGTCCATACTTGGTGATAAATGTTGTCTTTGGTATATCCGAGGGTCGGATTCTGAGCTGATGGTAACCTGACCTCAGATCTATCTTTGAGAACACACTAGCTCCTCTCAACTGATCGAATAGATCCTCAATTCTTGGCAGAGGGTACTTGTTCTTGACAGTGACTTCATTCAAAGATCTGTAATCAATGCACATTCTCTTTGTACCATCCTTCTTCTCCACAAATAACACTAGGGCTACCCAAGGTGAGGTACTTGGTTTGATGTAACCCTTCTCCAATAACTCATCAATCTGCTTCTTGAGTTCCATCAATTCTGGTTCGGACACTCGATAGGCTCTCTTGGAAATTGGGGTGGTGCCTGGGATAAGCTCTATGGCAAATTCAACTTTCTTTTCAGGTGGCATGCCTGGTAACTCCTCAGGGAACACATCAGGAAACTCTGACACAATTCTAATATCCTCAATCAGGTTGGCCTCCTTGTCATCTACTGACAAATAGTGACAGGCTCCTTCTAGTTCAGGCAAATACAATCCAGTTGCTACTTCCTTTCCGGATGGGGCCACCAACTTGACTGTTCTCTTGTCACAACTGATAGTGACTTGGTTTCTACGCAGCCAATTCATCCCTAGGATGATATCTAACCCTTGAGTACCCATTACTACTAGGTTAGCGGAGAAGTCTATCCCCCTTATTTCAATCCTTAGATTCGGACAAATCCTATCGAACTGAACTTTCCCCCAACTAAATTAACTCTTAAATGTGGAATCATTGGTTCTATGGGATGTTATGTGCTTCTACCCATGATGTAGAAACAAAAGAATGCATGGCACCAGTATCAAACAATACTTTTGCTGGATAGGATTCGACTGGAAACATACCTACTGCCACGTCCTGAGCATCCTGGATTGATTCGGTCTCCAAGTGGTTCACCTTTCCATGATTGTAGGCCTGACCACGGCCTCCTAGTGCTTGCTATGGTGCTCCTTGTCTTGCTGGGGTATTGACTGCTGGCGACTGCTGAGTTGCCTTCTTTGGAAAGTGCTTCACCCAGTGGTTTTGTTCCCCACAATAGAAGCATGCGCGACCTCCTACTTGAGATGGAGTTGCTTGATTGTTCTGGTCGGTTGCTGGGGCAGGAAGGCGAGCTACCTAGTTGTTCTGACACTGGTACCGATTTCCTCCCAGCTGGTTGTTCGGATGGTACTGCTGCTGCTGCTGAGGAAACTGCCTCTGATACTGCTGCTGGGGCTGACGCTGATGCTGGTGCTGGTGACCTTGCTTGAACTACTGAGGTGGGTTGCCTGAATAGCGGGGATGACTGCTACTCCCGGCCTGAGATCCACCAATCTTGCGTTTCCTATCATCCATTTCCTAGCGCTTCCTTTCAGTCATGATTGCTCTGTCGATCAAATGCTGGAAGGTGGGGAAAGTGTGGTTCATCAGCTGGTAGTGAAGGGGGTCAACCAAACCTCTCAGAAAACGGTACTTCCTCTTAGCATCCGTGTTGACATCTTCTGGGGCGTAGCGTGACAACTGCAAAAACTTGTCCCTGTACTCACTTACATATAGGGGCCTTGCTTCAATGCCAGAAATTGCTCCTTCCTTACTATCATCAGTCCTTCAGGCACATGGCAACGACGAAAGTTGTCCCTGAACTCCTCCCAGGTGATGGCTTCAGGGTTGGCATGGGTGGCGAGGTAAGACTCCCACCAGGATTGTGCTACTCCCCTTAGTAGACCGGGACCATACAAAACCTTCTCGTGATCGTTGCACTGAGCAGTGTGCAACTCGCGCTCCATAGTACGCAGCCAATCATCGGCATCCATGGGATCAGCAGAATGGGCGAAGACAGGGGGATGGCCCCTCATGAATTCTGCTCGCTTGTCTCTGGGCACCTGAGGCATCTGAACTTGCACTTAGGGTTGAGGTGGGGGTGGCTGCTGCTGCACCTACTGCATTGCTGCTAAGGTCTGACCAATTGCTTGGAGTGCTTGGGTCTGCATTAGAAACATCTGCTCAATGGTCATCGGGGGTGGTGGTGGCAACTGCTGCTGCTGAGCTGCCTCCTCCTAGGGTGCCTGCTGCTCCGGCTGAGCACATCTTGCACCTCGGCACCTATTCTCAGACATCTATAGAAAGCACACACAAATCAGATCTGACTCTGCAGTCTTTCAGCATAAGAAAAGATACATGGAAATTTTCATAGCACTGAACAATTGATCATCTTCACTGACTCTCCACACAACTTCTCAGATAAAGAGGAAAGTGGAAATAAAGGGATTACCCAACTAAATAACTGACTTTATTAATAGCTATACCAAGTGGTAGGGGATACCCACACCTTGGTGACAATAATTACAAAGATCCAACTTCATTACAAGTTCATCACGACAAGCATCCAAACATATGATAAGCAATCTAACTCTAACTAAGACTGACTAAGACTAAAACACTAAATTAAGCATTATTACAGACTCCGACTCTGTCGATCTATGGATCCAAAGCTATCTAGGTCCTGCAGTCAGGGGTACCATAATCAAAGCTACCACGGGGTAGCGAACGGTAAGGGTGCTGAATCCCGATAGGGGCGGGAGAACCACCATCCAAATAGTGGCACACTGCGCACTCAACACGCAATTACGCAACCACCACCCAAACCTTGCCCAACTCGTCAAGGGCGTGGTCTAGCTCGGTGTTGAGCACAGCGACCAGGTTGACCATGCTGTTCAGCCTAGGATTGCCCTCACTAACAGGTGAGACAATCACACCTCCAGCACTGCCGGTCGAACGACGGGGGTAGTACTTCAGGTTAAGGCCATCAGCTACCCCGCTGAACAACGAGCAATACTGCGAAAGTGCATGTCGTGCTGCATCTTGCATGGCTGCCTTGACAGTATCCCTCTCAGTGATAGAATAGTGCTCTAAGAAGGCCTCTGCACCCCAAAGATCATCATCAGGATGGCGCACCAAGCAAGTAGCCTCCCAATGGTCCGGGTATAACCCGCGACGATGATGGTAAACTACACAATGGTACTCGATGAACCAAGTGTGTCGGTCGAAGGCCCGACGCAGCAAGGTGTCGACAGCGTCGTGGAAGTGACACCCACGAGCGACGTCACGAGTGATGGGTCTAGCGATCCATCCCTCCGGCTCCTGCTCCTCCGAGAGCTCCATGCTGTGGCTCGAACTGCCACCGGCGTCGTTGTCTCCATCTCCGTCAGGGTCTCCTCCAGCAGCCGGGATGCCCTATGGTGGTGCAGGGGGCATCTCTAGCTAAGGTGCAGGGGAAGGCTGCCTCCTAGACTCCACCTCCTACTGAGGCGAGGGGGAAGAGTCCTGCTGCTCCTGCTCCTAGCGTCAACGCTCCTGCTCCTCGTGCAGGCAACGATGCAGTCTCTCCAGGTGGCTAGACTGACCTGTCACCGTGCGACGCAGTGGGCGCTCCACCAAGCGAGAGGGAAAAAAGGGGATTACTAACTTACGTGCAGGGCATATAATATGAGCCATCTACAGAAGGACATTGTAAGCACAAGAGTGAGGGTAGAACTATAAGACTAGCAAGTAAACAGAAAGAAAAGTGAGACAAAATTTTGTGAGATGAGTAATAACATAGAATTGGTCAAGATGACCAACTTTTGAAATGACACTAATGGTTAAGGTAAGGGTAGAGGTCAATAGTCCTTACGGCGACCATTCTAGTCTAGGTTAGCGGTCCTACAGTTACCAAGGCTTTGATACCACTTATGTCACACCCGGTTTTGGAAGGCAAACCGAATGCGAACCATGTACGTGTCAGGATCAAAAACTCACGTACACAGCGATTACATAATTGGACATCATCACACATTGCTCAAAGTAAATAGCGGAAAGGTACTTTATTACAACAAGATGTCCAAGACATCCACTGAGTCTATAACATAGTCATTAACATCAAAGTGCGAAAATACGAAACGTAGAAGATAAGGCATTCACAGACTGCTCACTGGGGGTTTGCCACTAAGATAAACTAGAACTCATTGTAGTCCTGAAACTCCTCAAAATCCCCCATGTTGCCAGCATCTCCTCCTGAGCACTGAGTACAGTGGGAACAACCTGGGGTGGGGTGGTTTGTAAAGCAAGGGTGAGTACACATCAACGTACTCAACAAATGTCCCGTTTGGCTAAAGTGGACTAGCTGTATATGGAGTTATGATTATGTAGTTGCTTTTAGTTGGTCAAGTATTTATGACTATTAGTAAAGCCAAGTTTTAGTAATAAACCCAGTTATTACCCAAATGTACTCCCTCCAAGAGGAAATACCATAGATCATAATTATACCATCATCATTAATCATCATCATAAAAGTAGCCAAAGTTCTTCTAATCAAAGAGGATCCCAAGGCCGCTCTTAACCGTGAGTACGGCTGATATACCAATGTCTAACACTCTACAGAGGTCGCACACTTTACCCACAAGCCATGATTCCCATTCTGCCCGGAAAGAGCCAATCTCCATTGACCGCTACCTATATGGCGTGGCAGGTATAACTACGTAGCCTTTACAAAGTTTTCCCAGAGGTCATAGCCGCCCATTATGTTTCTCCAGTTTGATAAACACAGCACCTCTCCCTAAAGGAAGGGTGACTAACAAACCAAATCAAGAACCTCTACAACTAGCCTTGGCAGACCAAGTACTGTGCCTGGACCCCATTGACGGCCCTACGGCGAAGCCAACTACTCCTCTAGTTCCTCTAATTAATCAGCTAAGGGCGTCCCATTCCACCCTCATGGTTGCACTGTTATCCTGGGTTGTCACTCCCCAATCAGGTCCTTACAGAGAGGCACTCAGGATAAAATGGCCTGAGTCCCCAAAAGTATCACAAGATCATCATCGGGATAACCTCATCGTATCATAAATGTTCACATCATGTTCATTGATTAAAGTAAAGCAATAGCATGAAGCTAACCATGATAACCCAAAAGGTAAACAAGGATAAGTAAATACAGACTAGTTAATCCTTAGGTTCCAATAATGTAATGCGGGACAGTGAATTATAAGTATGTAGGACATAATAGGTCAGAGGACACTTGCCTTCACCAAGTTGTTGCTCAGGAAGATCTTCGGAAACACATTCAGGAACCATGGGCTGCTCGTTGTCTAAATAAAGCGATCATACATTCAATACATTTGGAGAAGTACAAATGAACACCACACCAAACATGTACAATCAAGTGAAGACAAGTTTGACAAGGTATTATGAACACAAAGGTTAGACTTAAATGCTAGGGATTAATTCATTTAGATATTAGTGATTATAGATTACATAGTTTAGTTCTACTAACTTTAGTGAGACATACAATTATCACATGGATAACTTCATACATGATATAATATTAACCTCACAAAATTAAACACCTAAGTACAATTAAGGTTTTCCTTTTTATTTATTTTCTTAAATAAATTAACACATAAACTAACCTATAGCTTAGACCAAAAATTAGAGTACACAGACTATGGATGAACATAATTTATTTGAACAGATGATATTCCTATGAACATTTTGCAATTTGAATCACTAAATTTGGAGTCCATATGAAAAAGATATGAAATAAACAAGTTTTGAAGTTTGAACCGAGGGGTGTCCCGAGTTGCTGACCGTGAGGCGGAACTCACCGAGGCAACGGGCGCGACGAGGGCTCGACGGTGGCCGTGGAACGGGCGGCGGACTTCGGTGAGCAGCGGCGGAGCTCCCTAGGCGCGCTCGCAGAGCGAGGGAGGGGGCGATGTAACACTATAAAAATCATCAAATAAAAATAATACATTTAGTTATTAATAATAATTATGATAATAAATTTTTCATTCAAGTGTGTGTTATTTATTTGCATTTGGAATGATTTTTGAATGCTCATGATTGATTTTTGGATATTTAATAGCATTTCTTCTTAAATGAAAATTTACATAAATAATATAATAATAATTAGTCCAAAAATAAATATTTTATTTATAAATAATTTTGGTATAATTATTATGAATTTTAGGGTTATTTAAAAATATGTTTTTGAATTTAGAAAATAAAAAAAAGAAAAAGAAAACTAAACCCTAACCCTAACCCTAAAGCCCACTAAGGGCCCAACAAGTAGTGGCCGCCGCCCCCTGCTGCCCTCTTCCCAGCCGCCGCCGCCAGGGGGAAAATTCCCCCTTTCCTCTTCCGCGTGGCCCCCAGCCTTTCTCTCTCTCCTCTCTTCCCTTTGCTTCACCACGCGCCGCCAGAGACCGAGCAGCCGAGCCCCGACCAGCCCCGTCGCGCCAGGACCCGCGACCGCGCCAGGAGCAACCCAGGCGCCCAAGCCGACCGACGTTAGGACGCCCGCGACCGAAGCGGCCGCACCCAGGAGCACGCCTAGGCCGCGCAGCCATCGCGCCCCACGCCAAGGACCGATGCCGCGCAACACCATCCGCCAGGACCAATCCTGACCACGCCGTGCCGAAGCCCAAGTGCCGCGCAGTTCGCCTCTCGCGTTAATGGAGCATCAAATCGTCTGTTTCTCCCCCATTGATGAACGCCATCAATGGCGCCTTGAAGTCGACCGACGCCCCTTCCTCTCTCCCTGGCGTCTCTTCCTCTCACCCTTCTTCTCTATAAAATCCGATGCCGAGCCCTTGCTCCTCCCTACACGAGCTCTCCCTCCCTGAGCTCTCCCTCTCACTCTCACGCGCTCCTCACTGTCTTACTCGTCGCCGACCACGCCGTCGTAGCTCCGTCCGCACAGCACCTCGGCCGCGCCTGTTCCCTGCCCGCCGAGACCGCCAAACCCTCCCTGCTCGTCGACCTTCATCCCTGCGCATGAGCGAGAATCCAAGGTTGAAGACAACCCCAAAATATTGATTTATTTTCTAAAGCATGTTTTGAATTAATTTATGAATCTTGTGAATTATCGTTGTAATATTGAGATGATGTGATTTGGCGATTCACATGTATGATTTTAGAGATTTCGATGTATACGTGTAGCCAAAATCGAACCCCGCGACAATACTTTGAATATGTGTACAATTTTATAATTTTAAAAACGAGTACTGTCACTATTCACTACCTCGGTGATTTTCATACTAGAAAACGTTTACAAATTTGATTTCGCTTTAGTGTGTGGAGCGATAATTGGTTAGTATTGATATAAGTATAATTTTAGTGATATAAGAAATTGAAATAGGTATTAAGCCACGTATTTTCAGTCAAATAAAGATACATATTTTACTAATCATAATAAATGTATTCATAAGTATAGCACTTAAATTACGTAGAATTAGTAAAATATTTATTAATGTTGTAATAACCATGAATATGTTATTAAAAGTCCCATTTTGTAATTGACATATAATTCTCAGAATATTAATGTTAGAAGAATTAAAAACAATTTTTAGTTATACGTACAATTTCTATTTAGAAAAGAAAGGAGAAAGCAGAAAGAATATAGTTTTCTAAAGATACTAAAATAATAGAATTGGTGTTCATATCTTTAAAATGATGACCTATCGGTTTGAATGTAGTTTTCTCAACAATTATAGATTAGTGTTTTCCTAATAGAATGATAATCATTTATTATCCCTTCACATAAAACTCATTTAGTATGATATTTAAGTATTCATAATTATATGCTTTACAATAGAAATATGTCATATAACTTTTCTAATAATGATATAATGGCTTAATTAAGTACTCACACCGTCATAACTAAAATGATAGTTAATAATATACCAATGAATATAATATTCATTTTAAATATCTAGGTCATATGTTTCTAAACTAAAGGTAAAGATAAGTAATATAGTAATTATGTCCTCTCATAATCTAGTTAATTAGATTTATATGTGTTCACAACTCGTTATATAGGCTTAATTAATCATTTAATCAAACTTAGTCCATGTCATATATATATATATATCAATTAGTTTTCTAGACATGATTAATATTATCCATCAAATTAGTCCATATTATATATATATATATATCACTTAGTTTATCCTAAAGGATAAAATAACTAAATTAGTGTTCATGTTCTTTTTATAATTAAAATGTTAGCTTACATATTATTTTCTATATAGGTTTCTTAATAAAGAATATAGACCATGTATCTTCTAATTAAAACAAAAGATGGTTATTCGTTCATTATCTTTTACATGAAAATCCACTTAAGGCCTATAACCTATCTTTTCATAAAATAGGTGTTTAATAATAATGATCTTTTCACATAAAACCTATTTAGACTTATATCTTAGTTTATCATAAGTGAATGTTTAACAATGAATTATAATACGTTCCATAATGCTTCTAAAATTAATAACTTGTTTCGTAGCCCATTAACCTTAGATATATAACTTATATCTTTTCTAAAAGGTTAAAAAGGTTTAATATCGTTATAACGTGTTTTATCGTCTTATAAACCCTTGATCTTAGACATATCACATATGACGTTTTATAAAAGATTAATTTGGTGAACATAATATTTGTAAATTTTAATTAAGATATTTTAAGCTCATGTATTGTTTTATAAAGTATAGATCACACATTTTTGAAAAGAATACCTTCTTATTATAACCATTTCTTGCGATGTTTTTGAAAAACGAATGCTCTTTTCGTTAAGCTTTCTTTTAGCTTTGCGTATGGTGAATGTTGTATGTTATTGAGTGGTGTTTGTTCTTCTTGTTTGTTTGTGTGATATTCAGTGGTGGATCTAGTAGTTAAGAATCAAGATCTATTCCTATCCGTGGAAGAACCTCAAGTTTTCAATAAGCAAGGCAAGTGGACTTCTCCCTCTGCATACTCTGTTTGATCCCAAACAATACATTTAATAAAGTTCATTCTTGGATATATATGTATAATTTGATGGGTTACCTATTCGGATACACTTAACCTTTTCTACCATATTCCTTGATCAAACTTGGGTATTATACTTTACCTTCGTAGCTATGCTATTGCTACAACTTAACTTTATGCAGTCACCCCGGTTTATGATATTAATGTTCCAAAGGGTAAGGTTACATTATTGTTGTTAATCCGATGATTAAACAAGATCATATGATTTAATTGGAACATGGAGTGACCACCCAGGTAAACGGTGCTACCATGAGGGTGGTATGAGACACCCTTGGCTAAATAACTAGGGAAGTCTTATGTTGGGTGTTGGTCGTGGTCGACCGGAACGGGGGCATCTGGAAAGCGCTTATATTTGTGGCTCAGGCAGATTGGATACGGGCATAGTTCCCAAAGCTTTACCCTGTAGGCTGGACTATAAGCTGGTTACGTTAGATGTGCTCTATGCAGTTTGACCATTTCCAGCATTTGCATAATGAGGACTCTAGGGAAAAGCCTCGTAGTGAGACCCTAGCCATTCACCTCGGAAGTGAATACGGGTCTAGCTAACCCGGGCTAGAAGGGAATCGTGACTCATGGGTAAAGATGTGCCACCTCTGCAGAGTGTAAAACTGATATATCAGCCGTGCTCACGGTTATGAGCAGACTGGACTCCTCACATGATAATTGAACTTGAAGATGGAAATAAATCGAGATCCGATGATCTGCCAATGGTTTGCTTAAGTGGTTTCACTTAAGTGTTTTTGATATACTCTTATACCTTTGTTTAATGAGAATACTTGGGACTCACACTTATTAGTAAGACATGTGTTGTTAATAAAATGTTGACCAACTAAAATGCCAATCACAGTAAACTTTAGCCCTACCTTGTTACCTTGCATTTTCCCCCACTTGCTGAGCCCTGACCATAAGTGAGCTCACCCTTGCTTAAATTTTGATCAGAAGTTTGCAGATGACGTTATGATGCTGAGCTCCATGGATGCTAGTCTAGTGATACCCCCGGTCAGCTTCCTGTGGATGGATGTCCATGTTTCGCTGTACTTTGATGAATAAAGGTTAAAACATTATGTCTGTTTGAAGTGTAATATGTTAATATAATTGTTATTTACGCTTTTATGCATTGTTCTTTTGATATATCACACTTGTGACGTCAACATATGTGTGGAAATAGATCCTGGCACACATATGCTATGCACCCGGCTCTGCCCCCTAGAACCGGGTGTGATAGAAGTGGTATCAAAGCAATGTGACCGTAGGTCGCTAGATTAGTTAGAAATGGAAAGCCCAGTCAGTCGTTCAAAACTTGACTTAACTGTCTCCATAAAAACTTACTTTATATCAAAACTCGTCTCTTTTATCTTCAACCCTTCTTGTCTGATTCTTCGTCTATCAGAAAGTTCTAATGAGAAGCATTGCAAGATGATCAAGTTAGGATTGCGGAACTTGAAGCAAAGTTTGCCAGACGAAACCTTTTCAAAGCTATCGACAATGCCCTATTCTCTGTCTTATCCCCAATCCGCAAGAAGTTTTGTTATGGATCCTCTGGATCTATTATTTGACTTCATGGCTAGGTTGATAGGATTGTTCTTTAGTATTAAGATTTTCGACTAGTTCGGTAAGGGCGACATTATATCATAGTGGTTTTCTAATCCCTAATATTGCTATATAACCCTTGACTTCTTATACTTTTGTTTTCTTGCCATTGCATTGCCACCCTTGCACAATATCTACCTTGATATATATTAAATCTTTGCCTCTCAACTTTTCTCCTTGATAATGCTTTCTCCCTAACTCACTTCATATCCTTGGTTGTATCATTTATCCTCACTTCAATTGTTCATGGTTAGCTTATTTCACTCTTGGCCACCAACAAATATGTCTTGTCTAACCCCTTGCTATTTCTTACCTGACTCCTTGACTTTATATTATCTTTCTTATTACAAACCTTGTCTCATCTTTTGTTTTGGTTGAATGAGTAGAATTGGATTGTGTTGTGCTGGTATGCTTGAGTTCATTGTACTTTGTGTTCATGTTTGATTTGCTTATTTGAAATGATTGTTGGTGTATTGTGTTACTTTTGTCCACAATGGCATCAGTTAGCTTGGTAAAACCTTATATAGATGGGTTTCTCTGCTCTCTATAATCTGTCTTTGCTCAACCATTTCGTCCCTTCCATTCTTCCATACCCATACAGATGTCAGACCTTGGGATGTCAACTACAAGTGATGTCACTAAGTGCAAAGAATGCGGTGTGTTGGCAAGTCAAAACAACACTATAAATAAAACAACTGATGAACAGACATTCAAGACACAAAAGGATGCACAACTAAACCAACAGACAAGTGAACTTGGAACATGTTGTTGTTGTGAGTACTATGGAATTCCTTGTCGCCAGATCAGTACAAACGAAAGTGAAACTACAAAACAGAAGAACCAGATTTTATTTTCTGGCATAAAAAGACAAATGTCTCCTCAAGAACAACTAATAGCAGATTTTCTCATACCTAATGCACTGTCAGTTGATGAATTGCAAAGTATTCCAAAAAGGAAACACCACAAGGATGCCCAACCCTAGGAAGAAACACATGAGTGTTACATTGATGGATGGACCATTACTTGCACACAGTTTCAGCCTCGTGGTTGCATCAGGTCTAAGAAACAAAAAGGGAAACATGGAAAAAGTCAAGAAGTAACTTCAAGAAAAGATTGCTATCAATGTGGACGTGAAGGTCATTTCTTCCTTAACTGTCCTGAGAAGAGTTCACTACAGATCACCGCCGAGATGAAGCTATCTCAATCTTCAGACATGGAATATGAACAAAAATGCACAGAAACTTCTACCAACAACGTAAAGACAACTCCACCATGTAACTTATCGAGTCGTGCTTGCTTTGGCTGTGGTGATACCGGCCATCTTTTAAATAGTTGTCCTAAGAAAGATGTGAAGATCAATAAGGTCCAAAAGAAAAGACATACCATCAAACTCATGCATCAACAAAGAATAAACAACGGAAAAAGTCCTTAGGAAGGATATGTTATGCAGTGACAGGAACCATCCCGTATGAAAATGCAGTAATTTTTGGAACACTGGTCATTCACACAACCATCGCCACCGTGTTGTATGATCCTCGTACAACACATTCTTTTATCAGTGCCCAGTTTGCAACAAAGTATAGTATCTTTAAGTGTCCCTTGAGATCAGGGATGACCATCAGTGCACCCGAAAGAAAAATGTTAGTAAACTACATATGTCCAAATGTAAGTGTTAAAATCAATGGGATAGATTTTCTAGCTGATCTTATAGTGATAGAATCAATGGGAAAGGATGTTAGTCTTGGAAAGAATTGGTTAGAAAGAACTAAGGCAGTAATCCAACATACTGAGAGAACCATGTGTTTGGAAACCCCATCAGGAGAAAGAATAGTAATTGAAGACAATCGACCTCCAGCTCTGATTGGTACATGTGACAAAGAAGAATAATATATCATTTAGCTAGAAGGAGTATGTCTCACAAAGAAAAAATGTCAAGGTGTTGCTCTTTCAAGATTTGTAATTGTGCTAAGTGATATATGAATAAATTTGGAGAATCTTTCGCACCTATTGTGTTTTGCCTCTTTATAAAGAGAATAAAGTATGGTGTCATCTGCTATATGCAAACAATGTGATGCTCCACTCTAGTTGCCCTAAAGTCCCGCTCAAGTATTTCTCTCAAATTGTGCTCGAAGAAAAATTGTTGGATCAGAAAGATGATTTGGATATCATGCTCTAAAACCAATAAGGTTCAAAAGATCTCTGTTAAGGATTATAACACTTGTACACTCTGGTAGTATGATGAAGCCAGGCGGAATCAGAAATCATCCTTAACTAATCTTATTTTGGAAATAAAAAATGTAGTGTTAGCTCTTTATCTTAATGTCATGCAAGCCTCTTATGCAGTCTGTCTCACTCTTTTACCCTCTGACTAGATGATGAACCCCAATGGAAATGAAGTAAATGATGCCAACGACAATATTCCTACCTTAACAACTATGAACGAGAAAAATGTGTCACAGAGATATTTGATGAATGGAATGAAGAACAACAAAAGGAATAGAAAAATGTTTGGATGCATGATTAGTCCATCTCAACCACAAGAAAAACCATGAAACACATGGATACCCAAACAGAAGAATCAAGTTAGGCTCAACTATATGAGATACAGACACCCAATCAACCCTCACCCCCTGTTGGTCAAGCAAAGTTGTCTCGCAAAGAACTCAAAGCAAGAGGTGCTTGCTACTACTGCAAAAATGAAGGACATATTATTCGCGAATGCCCCAAAAAGCGTCTAGACCGACTAAAGAAGAAAGCTGCCAAGCATGACCTAAGCAATAATTTAGAAGACCAACCATTTTATAAGTACGATGATGAAGGTCGCTTGATTAGTATACATTGCGGAGCAAAGAAGTAAGGAAGTTCCTTAATGTTAGAAGAGTTTAATGTGAACTAAGAACCTACAAATAACCATGTATCTCCTTTGCTTTCGTGCTAGCCTTCCTTAATCTCGAGGACGAGATTCTTTTAAGAGGGGTAGGTTTGTAACACTATAAAAATCATCAAATAAAAATAATGCATTTAGTTACTAATAGTAATTATGATAATAAATTTTTCATTCAAGTGTGTTATTTATTTGCATTTGGAATGATTTTTGAATGCTCATGATTGTTTTTTTGGATATTTAATAGCATTTCTTCTTAAATGAAAATTTACATAAATAATATAATAATTATTAGTCCAAAAATAAATATTTTATTTATAAATAATTTTGGTATAATTATTATAAATTTTAGGGTTATTTAAAAATATGTTTTTGAAATTAGAAAATAAAAAAAGAAAAATAAACCCTAACCCTAAAGCCCACTAGAGGCCCAACAAGTAGTGGCCGCCGCCCCTTGCTGCCCTCTTCCCAGCTGCCGCCGCTAGGGGGCAAATTCCCCCTTTCCCCTGTCGTGCGGCCCCTGGCCTTTCTGTCTCTCCTCTCTTCCCTCTGCTTCACCGCGCGTCGCCAGAGACCGAGCAGCCGAGCCCCGACCAGCCCCGTCGCGCCAGGAGCAACCTAGGCGCCCAAGCCAACCGACGCCAGGACACTCGCGACCGAAGCCGCCGTGCCCATGAGCACGCCCAGGTCGCGCAGCCATCGCGCCCCACGCTAAGGACCGACGCCGCGCAACACCAGCCGCCAGGACCAACCCCGACCACGCTGTGCCGAAGCCCAAGTGTCGCGCAGTTCGCCTCTCGCGTTAATGGAGCAACAAATCGTCCGTTTCTCCCCATTGATGAACGCCATCAATGGCGCCTTGAAGTCGACCGACGCCCCTTCCTCTCTCCCTGGCGTCTCTTCCTCTCACCCTTCTCTATAAAATCCGATGCTGAGCCCTTGCTCCTCCCTACACGAGCTCTCCCTCCCCGAGCTCTCCCTCTCAGTCTCACACGCTCTTCACTCTCTTACTCGCCGCCGACCACGCCACCGTAGCTCCGTTCGCGCAGCACCTCGGCCGCGCCCGTTCCCTGCCCGCCGAGACCGCCGAACCGTCCCTACTCGTCGACCTTCATCCCTGCGCATGAGCGAGAATCCAAGGTTGAAGACAACACCAAAATGTTGATTTATTTTTTAAAGCATGTTTTGAATTAATTTATGAATCTTGTGAATTATCGTTGTAGTATTGAGATGATGTGATTTGGCGATTGACATGTATGATTTTAGAGATTTCGATGTATACGTGTAGCCAAAATCGAACCCCACGACAATGCTTTGAATATGTGTATGATTTTATAATTTTAAAAATTAGTACTGTCACTATTCACTACCTCGGTGATTTGCATACTAGAAAACGTTTACAGATTTGATTTCTCTTTAGTGTGTGGAGCGATAATTGGTTAGTATTAATATAAGTATAATTTTAGTGATATAAGAAATTGAAATAGGTTTTAAGCCACATATTTCCACACAAATGAAGATATAGATTTTACTATTCATAATAAATATATTCATAAGTATAGCACTTAAATTACGTAGAATTAGTAAAATATTTATTTATGTCGTAATAACCATGAATATGTTATTAAAAGTCCCATTTAGTAATTAACAATTAATTCTCAGAATATTAATGTTAGAAGAATTATAAACAATTTTTAGTTATACGTATAATTTTTATTTAGAAAAGAAAGGAGAAAACAGAAAGAATATAGTTTTCTAAAGGTACTAAAATAATAGAATTGGTGTTCATATCTTTAAAATGATGACCTATCAATTTGAATGTAATTTTCTCAACAAATATAGATTTAGTGTTTTCCTAATAGAATAATAATCATTTATTATCCCTTCACATAAAACTCATTTAGTCTGATATTTAAGTATCCATAATTATATGCTTTACAATAGAAATATGTCATATAACTTTTCTAATAATGATATAATGGCTTAATTAATTACTCACACCATCATAACTAAAATGATAGTTAATAATATACTAATGAATATAATATTCATTTTAAATATCTAGGTCATATGTTTCTAACTAAAGGTAAATATAAGTAATAGAGTAATTATGTCCTCTCGTAATCTAGTTAATTAGATTTATATTTGTTCACAATTGGTTATATAGGCTTAATTAATCATTTAATCAAACTTAGTCCATGTCATATATATATATATATATCAATTAGTTTTCTAGACATGATTAATATTATCCATCAAATTAGTCCATATTATTTATATGTAAATCACTTAGTTTTTCCTAAAGGATAAAATAACTAAATTAGTGTTCATGTTCTTTTTATAATTAAAATGTTAGCTTAGATATTATTTTGGATATAACTTTCTTAATAAAGAATATAGACCATGTACCTTCTAATTAAAATAAAAGATGATTATTCATTCATTATCTTTTACATGAAAATCCACTTAAGGCCTATAACCTAACTTTTCATAAAATAGGTGTTTAATAATAATGAGCTTTTCACATAAAACCTATTTAGACTTATATCTTAGTTTATCATAAGTGAAGGTTTAACAATGAATTATAATACGTTCCATAATGCTTCTAAAATTAATAACTAGTTTCGTAGCCCATTAACCTTAGATATATAACTTATACCTTTTCTAAATGGTTAAAAAGGTTTAATATCGTTATAACATGTTTTATCGTCTTATAAACCCTTAATCTTAGACATATCACATATGACGTTTTATAAAAGATTAATTTGGTGAACCTAATATTTGTATATTTTAATTAAGATATTTTAAGCTCATGTCTTGTTTTATAAAGTATAGATCACACATTTTTGAAAAGAATACCTTCTTATTATAACCATTTCTTGTGATGTTTTTGAAAAGCGAATGCTCTTTTTGTTAAGCTTTCTTTTAGCTTTGCGTATGTTGAATGTTGTATGTTATTGAGTGGTGTTTGTTCTTCTTGTTTGTTTGTGTGATATTCAGTGGTTGATCTAGTAGTTAAGAATCAAGATATATTCCTATCCGTGGAAGAACCTCAAGTTTTCAATAAGCAACGCAAGTGGACTTTTCCCTCTGCATACTCTGTTTGATCTCAAACAATACATTTAATAAAGTTTATTCTTGGATATATATGCATAATTTAATGGGTTACCTATTTGGATACACCTAACCTTTTCTACCATATTCCTTGATCAAACTTGGGTATTATACTTTACCTTTGTAGCTATGCTATTGCTACAACTTAACTTTATGCAGTCACTCCGGTTTATGATATTAATGTTCCAAATGGTAAGGTTACATTATTGTTGTTAATCCGATGATTAAACAAGATCATATGATTTAATTGGAACATGGAGTGACCTCTCGGGAAAACAGTGCTACCATGAGGGTGGTATGGGACGCCCTTGGCTAAATAAATAGGGAAGTCTTATGTTGGGTGCTGGTCGTGGTCGACCGGAACGGGGGCTTCTGGCAAGCGCTTATATTTCTGCCTCAGGCAGATTGGATACGGGCATAGTTCCCAAAGCTTTACCATGCAGACTGGACTATAAGTTGGTTACGTTAGATGTGCTCTATGCAGTTTGACCATTTCCAGCATTTGCATAATGAGGACTCTAGGGAAAAGCCTCGTAGTGAGACCCAAGCCATTCACCTCGGAAGTGAATACGGGTCTAGCTAACCCAGGCTAGAAGGGATCGTGACTCATGGGTAAAGATGCGCCACCTCTGCAGAGTGTAAAACTGGTATATCAGCGGTGCTCACGGTTATGAGCAGCCTGGACTCCTCACATGATAATTGAACTTGAAGATGGAAATAAATCATGATCCGATGATCTGCCAATGGTTTGCTTAAGTGGTTTCACTTAAGTGTTTTTGATATACTCTTATATGTTTGTTTAAGGAGAATACTTGGGATTCACACTTATTAGTAAGACATGTGTTGTTAATAAAATGTTGACCAACTAAAATGCCAATCGCAGTAAACTTTAGCCCTACCTTGTTACCTTGCATTTTTCCCCACTTGCTGAGCCCCGACCATAAGTGAGCTCACCCTTGCTTAAATTTTGATCAGAAGTTTGCAGATGAAGTTATGATGCTGAGCTCCATGGATGCTAGTCTAGTGATACCCCCGGTCATCTTCCTGTGGATGGATGTCCATGTTTCGCTGTACTTTGATGAATAAAGGGTAAGACATTATGTCTTTTCGAAGTGTAATATGTTAATATAATCGTTATTTACGCTTTTATGCATTGTTCTTTTGATATATTACACTTGTGACGTCAATATATGTGTGGAAATAGATCCTGGCACACATATGCTATGCACCTAGCTCTGCCCCCTGGAACCGGGTGTGACAGGCGAGGGTGTCTGGCTGAGGGCGCAAATGAGCAGGGGAGAGTGGGTGAGCGGGGTGCAGGCTCAAAAGGGGGTCGGGGCGTGCGAAGGTGGCCGGGAAACACGCGACGTGGGCGCATCCATGGCGGGAGTGAGGGCAAGAGGTTAGGGAAGTGGAGGGGACTGACAGGCGGGGTTTGTGGGCCAGCGAGAGAGGATTCAAGAACGGTCGTTCAACACTGACGGAAGGGGTCCACCGGGCAGTGAGAGAGAACGTGCGCGTGCGCGAGGGGATCGGCGCCGACAGGCCGGCCCCATAGAGCAGCGAAAGAGAGAGGGGGAGAGAGGGCACGCGGGGCATAGGCTGACAGACGGGGGGCCACCTGTCAGGGGGGAAAACGGACGCGCGGGCGCGCGCGCGAGCTAGGCTGGTTGGGTTAGCTCAGCCGAAAAGGCTTTTCGCTTTTTCTCTGGAATGTCTAATGCTTTTCTAATTTATTTTCCCTAGGGTTTTCAATTTAAATTCAAACCAAGTTTCAAATTCAAACTAATTCAAACATGTGCAACAATTCAGAGAATATTTTAAGCTCAGCATGATGCAACATTTCATGACTCATATTGTTTTGACAAAATAAATAATTAATCTATCACCTAATTAACTCAATTCTAGCTAAAAGGAAAAGAGAGAGAGAGAGATTAGAGAGAGAGAGAGAAGAGTAACACCTGAATTTGGTAGGTGATTAGAAAGAAATTTTATACCCCCAAATTCAGGGTGTTACAGTTGTTATGATCATGCGGTTTTACCTGAACGTCATGATGTTGTCTTTGATTCTCATGCCATGTTTGCATCTCATAGCTCTTCATATGTTCATGGTAGGAGTAGACCTAGGCGCCATGTTCATCATGTTGTTTCTCATACTCCTAGAAATGCTTCTAATGGCCCAATTATGCTTTATCGTACTCTTGATGCCTCATATGTGCTAACTAGGTATGTGCCCGTGCGTTGCCACGGAGTTAAAAAGTAGTATAAAACATAGATATGGAACAACAAACATCACTATGATATATCACATAGTTAAATCTTATTTAAAATTGGATAATTGTTCAAACACGCCCAAATCTTCACCATAAAGTACCATACAGATTATTCAATACATTTATGTTGCAATCATTTGAATACTAAGGCAATTGCTAAGGATTAAGAACTCAACTATTCACACGTAAACTTTATAAATAAATTTTACATTATCACCGCTTCAAATGTAAAAAATATAAACAAGTTTCCGCACATTGCATGGTCACTGCACAAGACATAGGGAACATTCTCCACAAAGTGGAAGGATTCTCAACATATTGGATAATCAAGGCCTTCCTCTCTGATTGTACATGCAGAAACTTCATCATTAGAACCATCTGCATTGGATATACTGACATGAGAAAACAATCTTTGGTATTTGATAGAATGCAATCAATACTTGGGGTAGAGAATAAAGATATATAAGGTAAATGTCAAATTTGGTAAGACTGGGTGTTTATCAGTTGTACTGGGTAGGTAGTATTGTCTAATTGAACTAAGAGGTCCTCATCGAGGAATGAAGTCAAGTCACTTTACTTGCACAACTGTAGCTGCAATTTTCTGTAAAAAAAAACTTAAAGTGTGGAAGCATACATGTACCGATCCTTCCCTTGCTTTCATTGTTTGCCTTCTTTACCATTGATTTGTAATTTTGCTAGATAAAACTCCACCAAATCCAGAGTGGTCAAGCTCTGGCTAAACACATACTTTGTCACCTAATTCAGAATTTTTTGACAGGACATCAAGGAGCAAGGTCATTTTGCCACTATAATCTGCTTTCATATAAGTATTCTTATTTAAAAGTTCCTCCCGCCGGTTGCTTTCATACAATAAATATGAAAGACACAAAAAGTGTAATCAGAACCAAATGCTTAGTTTTTCATGCAAAGTATTCCACCCATTAGTGCTTTCATATAAGTATTCTCATCTAAAAGTTCCTTCCACCATTTGCTTTCCTACAATAAATAAATCATGAAATTACTACAATAAGTTCTGGGATGAGCAAAGTTATCAGAAACTATCCATCACCGGCAATCCTTAACCAGCATTTCATGCTCATGTCAAAAAGGAAAGCATGGCGGCTGACAAGGACAATTAAGGGAAAACCACATCTTAAGAATTTAGCAGATATAACCTTTACTACACCTGTCAACATGACAAAGATAGCTACTAAGCACCAATTTTTTTCCAGCAAACACTAAGATGCAGCAAAGTTTGGAGTAGCCATCTTAGGCTGTACGTGAGAACTGAAGACTTGATGTACAAAAATAGTTACCAACATGATAATTATAAGCAATCGAGAATGTGCCACCATCATCGATCGACTGCGTGCATGCATGTCGTCACCTCATAGAAGCTGGTGATGTGGTTCATGGCGAGCTGCAGCGCGGTGAGGCCCCCCGTCTAGCACACGTCGAACTGCCGCTTGATCTCCTACTTGACTCCTGCGAGGTCCACCCCGCCACCACTGCCTTAGCATCGGGCCGTGGGGCGACGAGCGCCCGCGATAGGTCGGACTCGGTCCGCTGTGCCAGTACGGCGCGACTACCGCCGATGTTGAGTAAGCTTTTGTTCTCTTTCATTTTGTAACTCCTGCACCATAGTGAAGTTAATTAAGTTCATATTATAAGTGGCAATGTGGATCCTAAATCGAACAATACCCTGGATGCAAATGATTCGGAAAAACAGCAGGCGGGAAAAACATACTTTTATCTTTTCTTGAACTTTTGCTCTTGCTTCTTGTCTGTTTGAGTTTTCTTCAACCTCCACCGAAGCTATAGATGCTAGAGCAAGCTGGCCAACGTAATCTTCAAAATAGTCGCTTCCAAAAAGCATCTCAAAGACAACAGCAAGATCCACCATGTTATCCCAGAATGGGTTGTAAAACAACTAAGAAACGATTTACAAAGCAAGGCACAAGTAATTTACATCCTTTTTTCACACAAGCATGTGCAACATTTTTTTTGAAATTTTAACACTTCTTTTCACACAAGCATGTGTAGTCTGAACTGTCCCTTTTTAGAGCAGAAAAAATACTGCAGGTGAGGCTCTCCACGGTATGTTTTATTAAACAAAAGGAAACAAGAACAACATTGCACGAAGGGGCCTCAAAGGAGCAGCAAAAGAACAGAGAAGCCAACCGTCAGCCGAGGTGAGCTGCAGTACTAATCTAGGACAGCTATACAAGAAAAAACATGACACTTTTTCACTAAATCTATTTCTTCACAGGAGCTTTTTCCATGTCATTTCTTTGCTTTCGAATTTGCCAAGCAGCAATGATGAAAGTCCCTATAAAGGTGTTCTGATAGCGTGTTGCATCATTTGATAGAAATCTTTTGTGAAGTCACAACTTATTCCGATGGTGTTGCCAACATGCTTGTCTAAAAGGCTAGCTAGTCCCTTTTCATTTCTAGAGAGGACTTTTATGCACGAATAGGCAGACCACGATATCTCTGTCAACCTTACTTGCTTACTATCTTAGCAAATCAAACCATGCTCTATGCCCCAAAATAGATAAATCACTTCAATCTGAATAATCATGAGCAGATTGCCTTTTTACAGAAAATATTTATAAAATATCATAAACAACTCGGGACTTAGGGGGTGTTTGGTTTCTAGGGACTAATTTTTAGTCCCTACATTTTATTCCATTTTAGTTCTAAAATTGCTAAATATAGAAACTAAAACTTTATTTTAGTTTCTATATTTGACAATTTATATACTAAAATGGAATAAAATGAAGGGACTAAACATTAGTCCCTAGAAACCAAACACCCCTTTACTGGGAATACCCACCTTTCCACACTTATCATAAGTCTCCTTTTTCCCAGATCACTTAGGACTTGATAGTCCTCTCCAAGTTCCTGTTAAGATCAAGTGATTTAATGAAATATTTCGTAGCAATCAAACCATAGAAAGGTGATATTGATTCCTCCCAAATATTATGCATGTACAATACCAGTCAATAGTTTGGGTATTTGAATAGAAGAAAGATCAAAATCTAGTAAAAAGCAACATGACGAGGAGAAGGGCACCTGCCCCTGCACCACGTACGCGGTCATAAAGGAGGATGAGCAGCGGTGCGGCGGCGACCCCGTACGCGGCGCGGGAGAAGGGCACCTGCCCCTGCACCACGATCATGACGAGGAGGAAGCACGCCAGCGCGATGGACAGGTAGAGGAAGCAGAAGAAGGGTCGGAGCTCGTCCCCTGCCCGCCGCCGCCGCCGCCGTGGGTACGACATGTAGCAGATGGCGTGGACGAACGCGACGGACACGGCCGCAGGGAGCCAAGCGACGAGCAGGATGAGCGACTCATCGTCCTCGCCGCCGTACAGCGCTTGGTACAGCTGCGCGTACACGGCGCCGCTGAGGCCGACGAATCCCTTGAGGATGTCGAGCCCCACGTCGCGGGTCTCGGGGAAGTTGTTGACACACGTGACCAGCGCGCCCGTGTTGGCGCCCACGAAGAAGTTGGCGCCACCGTCCAGCGGTCGAGTACTGGCACAACTGGAGCATCTGGAACGAGAAGGAATTGGAGCCGTCAAACGATGAGGAGCCGGAGAAGGACACCCTGTCGCTCTGGAACACAGAGCCGTTTGACGTGGACTGGTTCGACGGCAGCAGCACGCCGTGGATTGCTACGGAGAAGTGGGATCTGGGGTACAGAGGCCGGCATGCAGGAGAGGTGGGATCTCAGTGGCACGAACCTGGTAGATGGTCGCGATGGTGGAGGGAGGGAGAGGCAGATCACCCGAGCTGCCGGGTCCTTGTGCGACTGAATCCGGCGGGGCGGTGCCCAGCACCACAATGCTCTTCCCGGAGCCGGAGCTCCCCATCGGCGCGAGGATATTTCCGAGCACACTCAGCGAGTATCCGCCTTGCGCGGGCGGCGGGTCGTGGGGTCCCTATGCGACCGAGAACCGGCGGGGCAGTGCCCAGCACCACCGTGTGCGGGTGTTGGACTCCAAGCGGGCGGTGGAAGAAGCGGAAGGGGATCCTTGCGCGAGGGTGCGGGTCGAGGACGAGGTACGAAGGCGAGGGGCGCCGAGGACAGGGCGAGGGCAGGAGGGGCGGACCACGGACAGATCTGGGCGAGGAGGCGGCGTGCCAGACCACCGGAGGCCGGAGGGAGCTGCAGCTGCTGTAGGAAGGTGGGCCGGGGCAGGAGCACGGACGCGGGGCGATGAAGGTTTCCTAGGATTGCGCGAGGGGAGCACAGATGCGGGGTGATCTGTGATTGTTGGCGAAGGAAGGTGCGAGGGGCGATGATGGCGGGGCGGCTTACGACGCGATGATTCATGCGATGATGGCGGGGCGGCTTACGAAGCTGCAGCTGCTGTAGGGATTTGCGGGCACGGAGGCCGCGAGGATGGCGGCGGGGATTGCGGGCGTGGAGACTAGGGGCGCGGCGGAGGGCGGTGTGGCAGAACAAACCTACTGTGGACGCCTACACTAAAGACATAAGGAGTAGTAGAGATTTGTAAAATTGACAAATTTGTTGCTAGAAATTTGGGGCCTAAGTGCAAGGTAGGCAAGACTTGCATTTGGGTTCCAAAGTATTATGTGAGTAACCTTGTAGGACCCAACAAGAGTTGGGTACCTAAATCCCAAGCTTAAACTACTTTGCAGGTTTATGCATCCGGGGGCACAAGTTGGATTATTGACAGCGTATGCACAAAGCACATGACGGGGGAGAAGAAGATGTTCACCTCCTATGTCAAGAACAAGGATTCCCAAGATACGATTATCTTTGGATATGGGAATCATGACAAGGTCAAAGGTTTGGGTAAAATAGCCATCACTACCGAGCATTCAATTTCTAATTTTATTCCTAGTAGAATCACTTGGTTATAATTTGCTTTCTATAAGTCAATTATGCCATATGGGTTATAATTGCTTATTTACAAACATTAATGTATATGTCTTTAGAAGTGATGGTTCATTAGCTTTTAAAGGTTTATTATACGACAAGATTTATTTGGTTGATTTTGCTAAGGAGAATGCTGATTTAGATGCATGTCTAATTGCTAAGAATAACTTGGGCTGGCTCTGGCACCGCCGTCTAACATATGTTGGAATGAAGAATCTTCATAAGCTTTTAAAGGGAGAACATGTGTTAGGACTAACAAATGTGTGTTTTAAGAAAGGCATACCTTGTGCAGCATGTCAGATAGGGAAGCAGGTGAGAACAACTCATCCAAGCAAGAACATGATGACAACTTCAAGACCACTGTAACTTCTCCATATGGATCTCTTCGGGGCCGTTGCTTAACTTAGCATTGGGGGGGGGGGAGTAAGTATGGTCTTGTAATTGTTGATGATTTTTCCCACTTCACTTGGGTATTCTTTTTGCAGGATAAGTCAGAAACCCAAAGTACATTAAAGCGCTTCCTAAGGAGAGCCCAAAATGAGTTTGAACTCAAGGTGAAGAAAATCAGGAGCGACAATGGATCTGAGTTCAAGAATCTTCAAGTGGAAGAATATCTTGAGGAGGAAGGCATCAAGCATGTGTTCTCCGCTCCCTACACTCCACAACAAAATGGTGTAGTAGAAAGGAAGAACATGATGCTAATTGACATGGCAAGGACAATGCTGGGAGAATACAAGACGCCAGAGCGGTTTTGGTCGGAAGCCGTGAATACAAACTCCTAACCGGTAACAAACCCAATGTTTCATACTTTCATGTATTTGGGAGCAAATGCTACATCTTGGTTAAGAGAGGTAGGCATTCAAAGTTTGCTCCCAAAGTTGTAGAAGGGTTTTTACTAGGTTATGATTCAAATACAAAGGCATATAGGGTCTTCAATAAATCTTCGAGTTTGGTTGAAGTCACTAGTGATGTTGTATTTGATGAGACTAATGGCTCTCCAAGAGAGCAAGTTGATCTTAATGATATAGATGAAGATGAAGTTCCAACGGCCACAATGAGAACCATTGCAATAGGTGATGTGCGACCTCAGGAACAACAAGAACAAGATCAACCATCCTCCTCAACAATGGTGCATCCCCAACTCAAGATGAGGAACAGGTACCTCAAAATGAAGGCATGAATCAAGAGGGAGCACCTGAAGAAAAGGACAAAGAGGAAGAACTACCACATGCGCCTCCAACTCAAGTCTGGACCACCATTCAAAGGAATCATCTAGTGGATCAGATTCTCGATGACATCAACAAGGGAGTAACTACTTGATTAGCTATTTTTTAGCATTGCTCGTTTGTTTCTTCTATTGAGCCCTTCATGGTAGAAGAAGCCTTGCAGGATCCAGACTGGGTGTTGGCCATGCAGGAGGAACTCAACAACTTCAAGAGAAATGAAGTGTGGAGCCTAGTGCCACGTCCGAAGCAAAATGTTGTAGGAACCAAGTGGTTGTTCCGCAACAAGCAAGATGAGCACGGGGTGGTGACAAGAAACAAGGCTCGACTTGTGGCAAAAGGTTATGCCTAAGTCGTAGGTTTGGATTTTGAGGAGACTTTCGCTCCTGTAGCTAGGCTTGAGTCAATTCACATTTTATTGGCCTATGCTGCTCACCATTCTTTTAAGTTGTTTCAAATGGACTTGAAGAGCGCCTTCCTCAACGGACCAATCAAGGAGGAGGTATACATGGAGCAACCCCTGGGTTCGAGGATGACAGGTATTCCGACCATGTTTATAAGTTCTCTAAGGCGCTCTATGGACTTAAGCAAGCTCTAAGAGCATGGTATGAATGCCTTAGATATTTTCTCATTTCCAATGCTTTCAAGGTCGAGAAATCGGATCCTACTCTTTTTACTAAGACTTGTAATGGTGATTTATTTGTATGCCAAATATATGTCGATGACATAATATTTGGTTCTACTAATCAAAAGTCTCGTGAAGAGTTTAGGAGGGTAATGATGCAGAAATTTGAGATGTCAATGATGGGCGTGTTAAACTACTTCCTTGGATTTCAAGTGAAGCAACTCAAGGAAGGAACATTCATATCCCAAACAAAGTACACTCAAGACTTGCTAAAAAGGTTGGGATGAAGGACACAAAGCCTCCCAAGATGCTAATGTTGATCTCTTGTTTATGATTGCTGAATCACAAAACAAGGTAACACAAATGTTATATAAAAAGGACCTTCGTTCTTCGAAGCATCAAATCCTTTCAGGTTTTGTCACACCCGGGTTCTAGGGGCAACCAAAACCCGGTCGTGAGAATAATCACCAAGTGTGCTGGGACCAAGTCTCACACATATGATGACTCATTGTACAGAAACAAATGTCACCTCTTTACTATATAATATGAGTTTTGCACAAAATAGCTAAATAATTACATCATATGCAGACAACGATCCAGCAACTATAGTTGACTGGGAGACAATGGCCTAGACCACTCACGAACTCATCATAGCATCCTTCATGCGCCTCCTCCTGTGGTACCTGTTCTTGACCTGGGGGATGTGAGTACAACAAGAGTGAGCTCACATATGTTCATCGTTCAACAAGTTGTGGGGAATAATGTGCATGAACTCACCAAAGGTGGGAGCTCATGTGAAGTGTAAGGCTTACCAAAGGAGATGGTTAAAGCTAAGCATTGCTTTTAAAGTTGGTCAAAAATTTATTAGCAGTTACTAGGTATAAGTAGATACCAACCCAATTAAGTAAGAGATCAAAATTGATAATAACACCTGCGATGCAATGCATATGACAGATTAAGTTTAGTTCCATAAGTCAATCATGCGAGAATCCTAAGCTGCTCATGACCGCGAGCACAGCTGATATACCAGTTTTACACTCTACAGAGGTTGTGCCCTTTACCCACAAGTCATGTATCCCATCTAGCCAGGGTTAGCTAGATGCTTAGACACTTCCGAGGTGAATGGCTAGGGATCCACTACGAGGCCTTTACAAAGTTCCACTAGCTTCAGAAAACCCGCTACAGTTTCTAGGAAGGGCAATATAGGAATCCCTCGTCTGAAAAGTCATCGCAACATGATCGACCCGAGAACCTCCCTATACGCAACTCTGCTACTGCCCTTGCCCCTTTCAGGTAAGGTAGTCCTCCACTAGCTTTCCTAATTAGTCAGCCAAGGGCGTCCCATTCCACCCTTGTGGTAGCACGTGTTTCTCAAGTTAAGCTCCATGTTCCAATTAACACAATGATCTTGTCATCAACAATAATTAAACAATAGTATAATTAGAACATGGTCATAATGTAATATTAATCCGAAAACCAGGTAGAGCAATAACATAACTACCCAAAAGTTCAGTGGTAAACAAGGTGTGAGATAAACAAGTATAGGGAAACTTATTAGGTCCCATCAGATTAACCTAAGCATGTCACAGTGATTAACAGAAACATTATTTGGTAAAGAAAAGTGATCGAGGGCACAACTTGCCAAAGACTTGAGATCCCCAGATACCAGGATGATCTTCAGATTCTCGTGACCTTATCGCTAATCGTAGTAATACAAACAAACATGGTATAGGCTAAATTAACATCACACCAAACATAAGAACAAACTGCATAATAATGATCTACGCGTCGTAACTAGATCGTAGGTTCGAGAATCACTAAATTCGGAGTTACGGTTAAAGAGTTATGACTTTTCGAAGGTTTATGTGATTAAATAGGAAAACTATGTTCTATGTTGATTATTATAAATCATGTTAGAAAGATACTCCTGAGAAACCATTTCATTTTAATCCAAGTTATAACTTGATTAGAAAACATATTTTAGTCAAATCATAACTAGGGACTGAAAACATTACTTTAATTTTAATTAGAGAAGTTAATCTGATGAACATAGGGTAAAAAAATTCATTATTTAAAAACATGTTACATGATAAAGTAGGGTTGCTAATGTGTAGATAATTTTATTAAGAAGCCAACGCAACTGGAATGGACTAAAACACAGTTAGATCGCAAAAGTTATGGATTTTCTAAGTTTATTGAATCACTTTATACCCTAAAACAATTTCTTGATTTAATTTTTTCAACTAAATAACACTATTGGACGACGGCTATTATTTTCATGAAAGTCAGGGTGCTATCTAAAAGAAAATGGACTGCTCTGTAATTACTTTTGCACTCAATAGGACGGCGGGTTGATTCTAATAAAATCTAGTGACTCTTTTGCAAAACTAGCGCGCCGAACGGGATACACGAGCACTAAGCCATCCGATCTGAAACCGACGGCTCGGATTAGATCCCCGCAGCACCGAACCGGTACGCAATCACAGCCATTGGATTGACGATTGACGGTCCGAAGCGTTACACGCCCAGATCTAATCTTCCTCGTCCGTTATGGATCCAACGGTCATAACCAATTAGGGCGAATTGTTTTTCTTATCTCTAATCTCAGTCCCTCATTTGGCAATTGATGGCTGAGGGTCGTCTCCCTCGTTTCGGTCGAGCAGAGCGGCACCCCATTGAGGCCTAGTTTGGATACTTTGGGATTATAGTGTTTTGTAGGGATTGGAGAGGGTATAAATCCCCAATAGTTCAAATATTCTCTCAATACACTCCGATCCTACTCATTACTAGAGTACCCAAACTAGGTCTGAACGACGGCGGAGCTCTCACCGGCGTGCGGTGATCCATGGCTCTGGTGCACTACTCCTCGATCCGAAACGCTCTACACAATTCTTAGGCCATAGCGAATTGTAGGGAAGAGGTATCACCGGAGTTTTCGTTGCGCAGACTCCTGCCCATGGCAAGATGCAGACCTACGACGGTCATTAATTCCGACGAGAAATTTGGGCTGCCCGGGGAGTATCCTCCATCGCGTGGCCACAGTGACCTTCCTTGCACCAAGGCGAAGACCCCCCTGACCAGCCATCGAGGTCCCATCGGCGTTGTGGACGACGAGCGACAGAGGGGGCTTCTCTCCTCTCCCTGTTCGATGCGGTGATGCTCTGGCTGCTTCTGGTTCGAATTTGCTTCGATGGCTTTCGATTTGAATGACCAAGGGGAACCTGCGGTCTGCATTTAATAAGCATGGGATTTACCAAATAGGAGTATTTTATATAGGATATCTTACCATCATTTTTTTACTTAAGAATATAATTTAAGTATATAACTAAAATTTTATATTTACCATTTTTTTAAATATTAAACTTTAGGGAAGTTTCTAATTTCATTACAGATTTGATGGTTCTTGAACGAAGGTTATGAAGAATGTAACGACCATAATATTGTTTGGTGATTTAAAGAGTTCTCCAAATACTTGGGAATAAAATGATTTCCAATAATAGATCTCTTTCTTTAGAAGGAATATTTTCCTAAAATAAATAGTAATATTGAAAGTGTGGCAATTCAAATGGTAAATTTTAAAAACTTTTAAAGTATAAATTAATACTTGAGAATATTCACTAAGATAATCAATGGTGGTATATCAGAAATTGTTTTCTTAAAATAACATCTTTTGCGAATGCTAATTTTATATTCCAAAACATTCCTTGTTAAATAGAAAATGGGACAATAAATAAATAAATTTTTGCCTTGCATCTCATGCTGAAATTTTGCTTGAGCATTTCTTAATTTGGAAACTCAAACTTGAATTTAATTTGAATTTGAGACACAAGCTTGATTTGAAATGAGAATTAGAAAAGAAATCAGAAAAAAGAGAAACTTAACCTAGCTGGGCCTGTTGCTTGATTCCGCCCACTTGAGCATGCGGACACCTCGGCCTAGCCAAGCGTGACCCGCCGCGTCATCTCTACACCGACAGGCGGGCCCGACCTGTCTGCCTCACCACGCACGCTGACCACGTGCCGCTGACATCCGGGCCTATTCGGTCAGCCTTCCCCTAGAGATCTTCTCGAGCGGGTTGTTGCAACCGCCGCCGCGACCTCTGCTCGACGCTAGCTGGGCGAGCCGTCATCTCACCGCACCCCTAAAAGGAGGACACCTTCCCCCTTCTAGACCTTCTTGCTCCCAATTGTGAAGACTCCTGCGACTCCACAAACCGAGAGAACAACGCTGCCGTGAGGGAGGGAGACATCGGCCCAAGCCCTTCCTCGGTTCACCGCCGATTCAGCTGCATTGAGGCATCGAGGGGCGCTGCCTGGGGTCGTTGAAGCCAAATCGGGGACTGCTGGTGACCGGAATCGCCCCACTCGCGGCGGATTGCTCACCGTAGCAGATCTACGCCATGGACCGCCCGCTTCATGAATCGGCCGCACCACAACCTAAACCCTGGTGAGAAACCATCCCGATGCCGCCTGTGTTCCCTTAAATGCATATTGCCGAGAATCGTGACTCGCTGGTTCTCTCAGCCACGATATTTTGTTGCCATAGTTGCAGCGCCGCCGTAGGGCCGCTGATCACGTGGATAGGGCGCTTTGGCGTCCTAATTACAGTTAATATGGAGACAGATGCGTTCGCTAGGGTCTCAACATCATTTAGCATTAACCCTCCTCGAGTTTAGAGCGTTGGGTCATCGGGTCCCTGTTCCCCGGCGATGTCCCCCGCCGCGGATCAATGCGCGCCGCAGCGTTTCTCCATCGGGAGAAGGGGGGAAAGACCCTCGGTCGTCGATCTGATGGCTGACGGCCAAGATTAGAATGCTAGTGGATGCGCTTCAGCCGTTAGATGTGTTTTGAGCAGTGAGGATCAAAGAGACCATAACGTTTCGGGTTTGACTGCTTTGGACCGTCCAATCTGATCGGAGGGATGGGGCTGATGCGCGCCTTCATTAAGCCTCAACCGTTGATCTTGGATCGGGTGGATGGCATTGAATACCGATTCGATAAAAAAGAAATCAGATCTGGGCACTTGGTTTCTAATCGGACGACCGATCTCGTCCCATACCCCTTCACCCGACACTTGAGTATTTGAGCCTCTCAAGTCTGCAATAGTTAACCCGCCGTCCATGCTACTGTAAGGAATCATACAGATCAGTCCTAATATTTTCGCAAAAGCCCCTAATCTTTAGGGTATTAGTGTCCGCAATCCAGATAATGAATAAAGTGAGTAAATTAATATAGGAAAAGGATTTTTAGTATTAAAATAATTCTAGAAACTTGTTTAATTCATAAGTAATAATTCATTTTAACTCCTTTTTGATCCATTTCAGTTGCATTAATCTCACAATAATATTGTTTATCATCTAGTAACTTTATTTTGTTATGAAATCTAGGGTGAAATTATGCACTTAATTTCTTTTATACCCAACACTTAGATCTTCAGAAAATCATAACTTGTTAACCGTAACTCCGAATTTAGTGATTCTCGAACCTATGATTTTGTTACGATGCGTAGAACATAATTACCATTTTGTGCTTATGTTTGGTGTGATGTTAATTTTGCTTTACCATGTTTGTTTGTGTTGCTACGACTAGCAGCGAGGTTACGAGTCACTTGAAGAGCAAGTTAGTACTTGGAATCTCGAGCCTAAGGCAAGTTGTGCCCTTGATCACTTTTCTTTACCCAATATTGTTCCTGTTAATCACTGTGACATGCTCAGGTTAATCTGATGGGACCTAATAGGTTTCCCTAGACTTGTTTATCCCACACCTTGTTTACCAATGAACTTTTAGGTAGTTTCGCTATTGCTCTACCTGGTTTTTAGGATTAATATTACATTATGATCATGTTCCAGTTATACTGTTGTTTTAATTATTGTTCATGACAAGATCATTGTGTTAATTGGAACATGGAGCTTAACTTGAGATATCCGTGCTACCATAAGGGTGGAATGGGACGCCCTTGGCTAACTAACTAGGAAAGCTAGTGGAGGACTACCTTACCCGGAAGGGGCAAGGGCAGTAGGGAAATTGTCGGTATAAGTAGGTTCTCGGGTCGATCATGCTGTGATGGCTTTTCGGATGGGGGATTCCTATACTGCGCTCCCTAGAAACTGTAGCCGGTTTTCTGAAGCTAGTGGAACTTTGTAAAGGCCTCGTAGTGGATCCCTAGCCATTCACCTTAGAAGTGTATAAGGGTCTAGCTAACCCTGGCTAGACGAGATACACGACTTGTGGGTAAAGGGCGCAACCTCTGTAGAGTGTAAAACTGGTATATCAGCCGTGCTTGCGGTCATGAGCAGCTCAGGACTCTCGCATGATTAATTTATGGAACTAAACTTAATCTATCATATGTATTGCATCACTGGTGTTATTATCAATTGAGATCTCTTATTTAATTGGGTTGGTATCTACTTATACTTAGTACTTGCTAATAAAATTTTGATCAACTCTAAAAGCAATGGTCAGCTTTAACCATCTCCTTTGGTAAGCCTTACACTTCACATGAACTCCCACCTTTGGTGAGTTCATGCACATTATTCCCCACAACTTGTTGAGCGATGAACGTATGTGGGCTCACCCTTGTTGTACTCACATCCCCCAGGTCAAGAACATGTACCACAGGATGACGCACACGAAGGATGCTGTGATGAGTTCTTGAGTGATCTAGGCCGTCGTGTTCTAGTCAACTTTGGTTGTTGGATCGTTGTCTTCGTATGATGTAATTATTTATCTATTTTGTATAGAACTCCATTATATATTAAAGATGTGACATTCGTTTCTGTACCATGAGTTGTCATATGTGTGAGACTTGGTCCCAGCACACTTGGTGATTATTTCGCGCCCGGGTTTCGGACCCCTAGAACCCAGGTGTGACAGAAGTGGTATCAGAGGAATGTTGACTATAGGACGTAACCTAGATAGAACTGGACAACCCTTATCTACTTCCCTTTGCTCCTTTGATTCTTTCTAGACTTCCCTCAAAACTTTTGTCATCTATTGCTACTTTACTATGATTATTCTTACCGTTTCTCTTCTGTGGATTTCACACTTTGAAATCCTGTACCTAAAGTGACCTTTAGGAATAGTTGACCTACTCTTGGGAACAAAAACAAAACTATTTTTGTAGGTATCTATAAGCTTGAATGTTTGTTCTTATGGTACTTGTCTGATTTGGTTCTTTGATTGAGTGTGATGGGTTGTGGAGTAATGCCAACAATTACATCTACATATATACATCTAGGCATAAAAGAGAATATTTATAAAATAAATAGACAACCTAGATTATCCCCATTTAAAATATATCTAGTATCACATATCTATCTTATCTTAGCAGATTCTATCTTATCCTTGGAGATTCATCTTATAAGCATAGTCAACCCGACATAGACACAAAACAACAGAATCAAGCTCTACCTAAGATCCTCCAGTTTATGACCAACTACCAGGCTATCTATTCTGCTAACTAAATTATTCCCCTTGCAAACGCCATGATGGAAATGCAAGCAGAAACGCGACAAGAACGTCAGGAGATGTGCCAGGAACGACAGGAAATACGACAGGAAATGAGGCAAGAACACTAGGATGTATGCCAAGAACGACAACAACTACCATCTCCACCACCAGCAGCTCTGCCTAGGGATAAGCACCGGGAGTTTATGAGTCACAAGCCACCGACATTCTCTAACTCCTCGGACCCACTACACGCTGATGACTGGTTAAAGTCCGTGGACAAGATGCTCAACATAGCTCAGTGCTCCGATAGGGAGAAAGTACTCTATGCATCGGGTCGCCTTACTAGCCCCGCTACGGATTGGTGGGATGCATATTGCGCTGATCACGCTACTGCCAACACCATCACCTGAGTAGAATTCTCCACTCAATTCAGGAATTACCACATTCCTGCTAGCCTTATGAAGATTAAAAAGAAAGAGTTCCTATCCCTCAAACATGGAGGGATGTCAGTAAGCGAATATAGAGACAAATTCATCCAGCAATCTCGTAGGGAGGTCGATGACGATGAGAAAAAGCAGGAGCTATTTCTGGAAGGTTTGATCGGGTCACTACAATACCAGCTGATATCACACACATTCCCGTCCTTCCAGAGACTACTGGACAAAGCTATTGCTCTGGAAAATAATAGGGTTGAGCTTGGAGAAAAGAGGAAGGCTACTAACCAAGGACATGCTGGAAGTAGTTCCCGTCCCCGTTATACTACACCTCAAAGTACACCTCGTGGTAGTTCCGGGCAACAAACTCAACAGAAACAAGCTACTCCTCAAGCAAGCACCCTAGCTAGACCTGTTGCTCCTAATACATCCATAAATAGGTCATGCTTCAAGTGTGGACAGGCTGGACACTATGCCAACTACTGTCCCAACAGGGAAACTTATACTACTCCAGCTCCGATGAAGCAAGGTCAGGCCTCGGGAGGCAAGAGTCAGCCCTTATCTGCCAATCGGGGTCAAGTCAACCACGTGGAAGCAGAAGCTGAACCCGAAGAACCCGAAAACACGGAAGAAGTGTCGGTTGAAGGCGAAGAAGGTGGTGAAGAAGGCAATGAACAACAGGAATAGAGTAAATATAAATATATATATATATATATTTATTAGGAGTACTATTTGTAAGACCTAAGTATTACTTTAGTTAGTAGCTATTATTTACTATTTTAGGAATAATAATAATGTCAATGTGACCCTATGATTTGCTAATAAGTTATGCATCATGATGATATTCATGTTTGTGCATATGTTTTGAGACAAGTTGGGGATACATCCTTTTTCTTACTAATCTCAAGTATGAGATTATTTTTAAGGGGGTAGAATTTGTAACGACCAAAATATTGTTTGGTGATTTAAAGAGTTCTCCAAAGATTTGAGAATAGAATGATTTCCAATAATAGAACTCTTTATTTAGAAGGAATATTTTCCTAAAATAAATAGTAATATTAAAAGTGTGGCAATTCAAATGGTAAATTTGAAAAACGTTGAAAGTATAAATTAATACTTGAGAACATTCACTAAGATAATTAATGGTGGTATATCAGAAATTATTTTCTTAAAATAACATCTTTAGTGAATGCTAATTTTATATAGCAAAACATTCCTTGTTAATAAGGTAATGGGATAATAAATAAATAAAGTTTTGCCTTGCATCTCATGCTGAAATTTTGCTTGAGAAATTTCTTAATTTGGAAACTCAAACTTGAATTTAATTTGAATTTGAGAGACAAGCTTGATTTGAAATGAGAATTAGAAAAGAAATCAGAAAAAGAGAAAATTAACCTAGCTGGGCCTGTTGCTTGATTCGGCCCACTTGAGCATGCGGACACCTCGGCCCAGCCAAGCGTGACCCGCCACGTCATCTCTATGCCGACAGGCAGGCCCAGCCTGTCTACCTCACCACGCGTGCCCGCAGACCACGTGCCGCTGACATCTAGGCCTGTTCGGTTAGCCCTCCGCTGGAGATCTTCTTGGGCGGGTTGTTGCAACCACCGCCGCGACCTCCGCTCAACGCCAGTTGGGCGAGCCGTCATCTCACCACGCCTCTAAAAGTAGGACACCTTCCCCCTTCCAGACCTGCTTGCTTCCAATTGTGAAGACTCTTGCAACTCCACAAACTGAGAGAACAATGCCATCGTGAGGGAGGGACATCAACGCAAGCCCTTCCTCGGTTCACCATCGATTCAGCTGCGTTGAAGCTTCAAGGGGCGCTACCTGGGGTCGTTGAAGCCAAATCGGGGACTACTGGTGACCGGAATCGCCCCACTCGTGGCGGATTGCTCACCGTAGCAGATCTACGCCGTGGACCACCCGCTTCGTGAATCGACCACACCACAACCTAAACCCCAGTGAGAAACCATCCCGCTATTGCATGTGTTCCCTTGAATGCATATTGTCGAGAATCGTGACTCGCTGGTTCTCTCAGCCACGATATTTAGTTGCCGGAGTCGCAACGCCGCCGTAGGGCCGCTGATTGTAACACCCCTGGTGTTACTAAAACTAAAACTTTGGCATGACATCATTTACACTAGCATTTCATTATGTATGATACACCTAGAATGCATCCATTAGGTAAAAAAATTCAAAACAAGTTGTGATGTGATGTCTTGAATTGATCCTTAACCCTAGGGTAGGGTGCTTACCCAAGGACTAGAAGCATGTGGGTGTGTGAGATAGCAATTTGATTATGAACTCAAAGGTTAGTGAAGAAGTTCAAAAGAGACTAAACTTAGAGTGTTGGAGTGGCACATAAACCCTAGAACACTCAAACCCTAATAAGGACCCTAGAAACCAAAATTAGTGCCTTATGAGGTGACTCCATTTTTTATGCACTTTTGGACCAAAGTGCATATATCAAAGTGGTAGAGTAACAAAAACTAAGCAACTTTTATATTTGGAGATTTCCATGTTTTATGGAACAAAATGGAGTAAATTGCAAAAAGGTCCCAAAGGAACCCAAATGCTTAACTCTGAAAAACTGTGATATTGTGCTAACTTTTGATCCATGTATCTCTTGATCCATGGAGATTTGGCCAAGGGGCACTACAACAAATTTGTAGAGCTATTAAAGTAGTCCAAGTTTGATTAAGGGAGTGAGCCCTAGAGTTGTACAAAAATTGGAGCAAAATGGCCTGGAAGTTGGGCTGTTAGTCGGGGGTTGGCCTCAAGGTTAGACTGACAATGGCATTAGATCAAGTTGAGAGCTGAATTGTGCTTGATCGAGTGGAGGTATGAACAAGAACCCTATAACAAAATTAAAGCTGACATGATGGATAACAACTTTGCTATGATCGGCTTGGTAGGTTGTTGAACGAAAGTTGAAGAGAAATGACTCTCAAATGGCTCTGTCAGGCGCGCTGAATGAACATTGCCATGGTACAGTACACTGAAGAAGATTCTTGGTGCAGTGTACCTCACCGCCGATGATCGGGCACTGCGATTCGAGCTCACCGTGAAGATTCATTCATGGATCAACGTGGATATTACCGGGCAAGTGAAAAGATCGTGACTACTGATAAGTTTATGAGCTGGCCACCGTAACCACTTGCTTCGCGACCGGTCGGAATGTCCTCGTTGGCATTCGGCACTTGCCGTGAGGATGCCACGTGCTTGGAGATGTTACCACGTCGCAATAGGTCGTTGTGGACAACCCATTTACCGCCAGGGGCCTTACCTCACCGAGCGCCACGACAGTTGCCCTCCGGTGACTCACCTCCCTTTCGGCCGTGAGATCTTCTCATTCCAAATTCGCGAAGCACTCACATAGCTACTATAAATTAAAGGCTCTCCCTGATCCACCTTCTGGTTACGCGCCTAGTGCACCCTTCCTCGCTTCCAATTACCCACTAGAGCTCACAAATTCCAGTTTTCCCCCATTGTGGTCATTTACGCCGCCGTGAGGCACCCGGCCGTGACCAACCATTCTAAGGTTCATTCCTTCCCCTCCATGCCATGTTCTAGCATCCTTGAATGTTAACATAGCTTGTCGACCCAACCGATTGAATATTACCGCGATAGGGCATCAAGAACCTTACCTCACCGCCGCAGAACACGTCTGAGAGCGTGCTCCCGTCGACACACTTTTCCATACCCACTCCGTTCAAATTCACGCGTGTACCCGCCCTCTGGTGAATCAGTGAAACTTGCCCTAGCTCCAATTTAAACACTACCACGTTTGGTTGTTCGGAACGCGCTCACCGGAGCTTTAGCGTCGCCGTGGCCATGAACAAGCATCAATTAGGGTTGGACCAGTCCAATTAAGTGAGGGCATATGCTTGGGTAGGCTCGCGCTTGGTGTCCGTGTGCTTGTTGTCTCATGGAGGGGTCGCCGTTACCGGGAACCCACGAGTCCGGCCATGTATTCGACGCGGCTCCGTCAAGGACCTAAAGCCGTGAAAAAACAAAAGTCCAGGGGTCTTTGCGCAAATGTCAGTGAGACACGTAAAGAGTACCTGGGGTTCTTTACTCGTTATTCGAATACCTAGGTGTCTTAGCGCAAATTTGTAATGCCGACGCGGGCGGCCTGTGCGGGGGCTATCTCCTCCGCGTTCGTGGGTCGAGCCCGTTGGTTTAGGTCCACTACTGTTGAATCTTTTTGTTTTTCTTTTTCCTGCCAAATAGTAAATTACATTAGAAAATGTAGGAAAATGATACAATAGTGAAACCAATTTTGTAGAGTCCACAAAATTGTGTAACTTTTGATAAAATTTGCTGTAAGATTTTTGCAGCATCAAGTAAATTTCTAGTTATTTAAAAGTACCCTTGGGAGGCTTTTTATGGAATTTTAGAAATAAAACCATAGGTCCAAAAATCATGAAAATTAGTAGAAAGATGATATGCCCTTAGAATAGCTCCTGGTAAAAATTTGAGCCTGTTTGGAGTTGTTTTACCCAGAGAACCAGAAACTAGCTAAGTATAAATATTATAAACCCTAAGTTTTGATACTAATCTAGGGTTAGGTCAAACTCATGTTATACAAAATGCTAAGCAGCAAGTTGATCAACTTTAGTTTATATATATTGTTCTCTGATTCTCTAAAGTAATCTTAATTTGATCCCTTTGGGCAAAGACTATATTACCTAGAAATATGAGTATAATTATCATATGCTTAGTTGAGAGTATGTGAGCTTTCCACCTCTCCCTAAGTGAGAGATTGCATAGCCTATCATTACATGAGCATTCATATACTTGAAATTGACTGGTAGAGCACATAGAAGAAGAATTTGAAGTGGAAGTGGAAGAGGAGCCTGCTCCCACATCTGAAACTGCTCCAACTGAAGTTGTCTCTGAAGGTCCTCCAGAAGGTGCCTCGATAGGGTTTGATGCTAACTGCAATATCCTAGTAGAAGAGCCTGACTCTCCCCCTCATCAAGGCAAGCCCCGGTGCATTTACCACCTCCTTGTTGTTTTAAAACTTTTATCACTTATATGCTGCATTAGGTGGTAGGAGTTGAATGATTAAACCTTTGTTGCATAACTTCCTTGAACTATTGATTAACATCCTTGATACCTAATTTGAAAAGCTAGATGTGCTTAGTATGCTCATAGATTAGGAACAAAATGTTTTGATCTATGAATCATGTTTTTACAAAGAAAAAAGGGCTAGAATGATGAAGGTATCAAAGGCCTTGATGACTTCATCATTTCAGAAGGGTACCTCTAACAGGTACCAGGTTTTTAGAAATAGTTTAATGTGAGACCAGACGTTGAGCAGGAAAGGTCGCCCGTCTATGTTGCTTAAGGACCGCATGATTGTTGGCCTACTGATCTAGGACCCTTTAACTGGCCACATGCCTCATCATGGGTATGCTTAGCCTCGGTCGGACCAATACCAGAATAGCTCGCACACACTGGGAGTGGAGAGATGGCGGGAGTAACGTGTGCCCACCTGCCATTTTGCTAGATGGTGGGGTACTGTGCTCTCGGGTCACGTGAACCCATTCTGGTCTTGAGAAACCCATGGGCGAGTTGACATATGCAAGAGTTAAGTGCTACATATGTCGTGTGGTTGGAGATCCTCAGCTGGGTATTAATCGATTTGGATCGCTAAACTTCTCGGATATGAAGGCTGGATCTTCGACCCTCATCGTAGATAACAAGTGAAACTAAAGATGCTAAAATGAAGCTAGTGTAGGACAAGTGAATGCTCTAGATTAGGCAAATCTAGATTCAGGAAAAGTACTTAATTTATGAAGTAAAATTTTGGCATAAGGATCCATTACTAGTAAGCTTTTCTGCAAAACGGAGTCTTTAAAATTTGGTAAGCTTTACCTTGACTCCCAACAAACCAGCATACCCATGAGAGTCTTTTCTTTAGTCGGGTAAGTCTTGCTGAGTAATTGCGTACTCAGGGTTTTATTCCCATTGTTGCTACAAGAGAGACTATTAACACCTTTGTGTTTTTTTAAACTCACGATGGAGGCTTTTGTTTATGTCTTTTATGTGTGTGCTACGGGAAGATGGCTTCTTCACAGGTGTTGTAATAAGTTAGCACTTGACTCTATCTCAGGCATGTAATAATACTACCTACTACTTGGTTTGGATACTTTAAAAGTCTGCTAATGTATATTATCTTATTGTAAAGTCTTCCGCTCAACTTCGGTATTTAAAGTTTATGTTCTTGTGGGATTATTGTAATACTTGCAACTATGGTGAATGGTCCTTGGGAATGAACGAGTTCATCAAAACTTGGCACCCTGAGTAAGTTATCTGATTCACTTACATATCCATCCAAGGCCTTGAGGGCAAGGATTGGTGTACGCAGGCCCGATAATTTGGTTGGGTTGTGACAGCTGGTATCGGAGCCATTCACACATTTTTGCAAATAATAGAATAATCATCAGAACATGTCTTTAAATGAAATTGAGTTCAAATGATTTTTTTGGAAAAATCTAAACTAGGATTACATGCTTGATAGTAGAAGTGCAGTTAGTCCTATAGTAAGTTAAGGACTAATAGGTGGCTTAGCTTGAGGTACTAACCACTAACCCACAACTTAGGCTGGAATAGAATCTTCTGCAGGTACACTGACAAAACCTTAGAAGATTACGACTAGTTAATTTCGGAGTGAGTAGGATTGCCACCACCATAAAGCGTGATAGCCAAATATGTTGGCATTAATTGAGAGGCGAATAGGAAACAAAGCATGCATCATAACATTCACTCCTTTGATAAAAGTTTCCCCCCTAAAGCTAAATGGTTACTAGAATATATGTGGGTTTAAAAATTATTCTTACTAATCCTACTAATCCTTTGATCTTTTCTTTCATCTTTATTCCTAAAAAAATTCAGAATGGCTCCCCCTAAGCAGACGCCCCGTATGCGGGTTGGACCACGAGGTGTGCCTAAGCATCACATGGCTTCACGTGCAGTGGAGGTAGGCAGTAGCAGTCGCACACCTCCGACGTAGGTGGAGCAGCTGCAGCAGAGTCTAGATGTGTCCTTCAATGAGCGGTGTCTCGACGCAGCCCATATTCTTGAGCTGTTGGCAGAAAAGAAGCAGTTTCAGAAGGAATTGGCGGAGCAGAAAGAACGCCTGGTGGCAACCATGCGATCCCAGGAGGCAGCTTTTGCTCATGAGGACCACCTAAGGGGCCATTTCTAGGATTTGGTCCTAGCTTACAATGATCTGGAGGATTACTCTAATGAGCTGGATGAGGAAGTTCACCAGCTTTACTATCAGCTGCACCCCGATGATGCGCTAGGAGCCGCAGAAGCAGAGGGTGGTGTGGTGCTAGCTGATGGGGGTGAGCCTATGTAGACTTAGAGGAAGAAGCAGCTCCTATGCTTGTACCAGGTGTTGAGTCCCCAGGAGGTAGTGATATTTCTAAGATAGCTAGTGATACAGAATGTTAATGTGGCATGTGTATGGTGTTGTGACCTCTAGTGTAGGCATAGGATATTAAGCTATGTCAATTTTGGTATTGTAATGAATAATACTCCATGTACCTATCTCATGTAATATATTTCATGGTTATGGATGTTTATTCATGAGTTTTTTTTTATTCCAGATGCCTATGCGTACTCGTGGGTTGGATGGGGCTAGCACATCGCGTGGTGGTGCAGAAGCTGATATCAACCCACCACCGCCACTAGTTCCACCTACACTAGCAGATGCCATTGCTGCCCTAGTGAATGCCACTGTTGATAATGCTAGGGTTTTGCATGAGATTGCTCATCACCAAAACAATCAGGGTGGGCCTCGTATTCCCCAGAATCAGCGAAGAAATGCAACATATATGGAATTTATGGAGACTCGACCGCCAGTGTTTGCTAAAGGAGAAGAGCCTCTTGACACAATTGAGTGGCTGCAGGTGATTGAGCAGAAGTTTGGCCTTATTCAGTGCACTGAGGTACAAAAGTCTCTATTTGCTGCACAACAACTTCGCGGAGCCGCTAGCACTTGGTGGTCCAACTTTGTCACCATACAACCTCCAGATCACCAGGTTACTTGGGTTGAATTTAAAGAAGCTTTCTGTACTCATCATGTTCCTGACGGGGTTTTGCAAATGAAGCTTGAAGAGTTTCTACGACTTAGGCAAGGGGCAGATACTGTGATGCAGTATATTGGGAAATTTAACCACCTTTCTCAGTATGCTATTGAGCATGTGAACACAGATATCAAGAAAAGAGATTGCTTTATGAGAGGCCTCAACTCAAAATTGGAAAAGAAGATGGCCACATGCTATGATCTTACCTTCAATCGGGCAACAAGTGTGGCCATAGCTGTGGAAGAAAAGGCATGAGTACATCAAAATGTGAAGCAGTGTCACACCCGGTTTTGGAAGGCAAACCGAATGCGAACCATGTACGTGCCAGGATCAGAAACTCACGTACACAGCGATTACATGATTGGACATCATCACACAATGCTCAAAATAAATAGCGGAAAGGTACTTTAATTACATCAAGATGTCCAAGACATCCACAGAGTCTAATACATAACCATTGTCTTTAACATTAATATCAAAGTGCGGAAAACAAAACGTAGAAGATAAGCCTACACAGACAACTGACTGGGGGTTTGCCACTAAGATGAACTAGAACTCGTCGTAGTCCTAGAACTCCTCAAAATCCTCCATGTTGTCAGCGTCTCCTCCTGAGCACTGAGTACAGTGGTGACAACTTGGGGTGGGGGTGGTTTGTAAAGTAAGGGTGAGTACACATCAACGTACTCAGCAAATGTCCCGTTTGGCTAAAGTGGACTAGTTGTATGTGGGGTTGGGGTTAAGGAGTTGCTTTTAGTTGGTCAAACATTTATCACTATTAGAAGAGCCAAGTTTTAGTAATAAACCCGGTTATTACCCAAAAGTACTCCCTCCAAGTGGAAATACCAGAGATCAAAATTATAACCAACATTATTAACCATCATCATAAAAGTAACCAAAGTTCTTCTAATCAAAGAGGATCCCAAGGCTGCTCTTAACCGTGAGCTCATCTGATATACCGGTTTCTAACACTCTGTAGAGGTTGCACACTTTACCCACAAGTCGTGATCCCTTTATGCCTCGGGTCGATCAAACCCTCAAATACTCCCAAGGTGAGTCGGCAAGGTTTCACTACGTAGCCTTTACAATGACTCCCCTGGCGCATAGCTGCTCGTTAGGTTTTGCTAGTCATACAAACGCAGTACACCTCCCCAAGGTGGGTGACTAACAAAATCAAATCGCATGAACATCTACCCTCCCTTGGTAGAGCGAGCACTACACCCCGGCCCCCATTGACGGCCCTCAAGCAAAGCCAACTACACCCCCAGGTTCATCTAATTATTTAGCTAAGGGCGTCCCATTCCACCCTCATGGTTGCACTGTTATCCTGGGTGGTCACTCCACGAACATGTCCTTACGAAGAGGTACTCAGGAAAAATGGCCTGAGCCCCCTAGAGTATCACAATATCATCATCGGGATAACATCATCGTATCATAAATAATCACATGATGTTCATTGATTAAGTTAAAGCAATAGCATAAAGCTAACCATGATTAACCCAAAAAGGTAAACAAGGATAAGGTAAATACAAACTAGTCAATCCTTAGGTTTAAATAATGTAATGCAGGACAATGAATTATAAAGTATGTAGGACATAATGGGTCAGAGGACACTTGCCTTCACCAGGTTGTTGCTCAAAAAGGTCTTCAGCAACACACTCAGGAACCACGGACTACTCGTTATCTAAATAAAGCGATCATACATTCAATACATTTGGAAAGTACAAATGAACAGCACACCAAACATGTACAAACATTGGAATACATCTTAAAAAGGCACAGTACTAAAATAAAGAAGAATGAGGTCAAAGTATAACATGAACTAATTACATTTAGAAATAGATTATTCTTTAAGTATTGTCCATAATTACATAACCTAGTTCTATTCATTTTACTGTGACCTAAAAGTTAGACCCAAGATGAATTCATGTAATACATATTATTAATCTCACAAGACTAAATATACTTTAACCTCTAGGGTTTTCCTTTTATTTATTTTATTAAATAAATAAATCCACACATATACTAGTTTATAGTTAACCATAAAATTAGAATGTACAGACAATAAATGGAACTAATTTATTTAAACAGAGAATATTCCTATGAACATTTTGCAATTTGAATCACTAAATTTGGAGTTCATATGCAAAAGATATGAAATAAACAAGTTTGGGAATTTAAAATATGAAAATAGGTATAATTCTGTATATATTTAAAAGCCTTGGGTTCAATATGCAAGATCATAGGGGCCTGCGCACGAAAACCAGGGACAACGGGTTGATTTCCTAAAACCCGAGGGTCTCTTAAGCAAAACTACACGCGAAGGGTATCAGACGATCTCAACCATCGAATCAGAGATCAACGGACAGGATTAGATCCGCAGGCGAGGGCGCGCGCGGGGGCGAGCGAGGCGCTGACAAGCGGGCCAGCGACGCCAGCGACCGAGAGGAGGGGGCGCGCTGACCGGTCGGACCCAGCGCTAGGAGCACAGGTACTGACCGATGGGCCCAGACACAGGGCGCGTGGGCGCAAAGCGGAATCCCACGACCTCGGCCGTGCGATCAAGATCGGACGGAGGAGATCAAAGCCAGGAGGGCTGGTTAGCTGCGGGCGGCGTCGCTCCTCCTCGCGGCGGTGAGGTCGTCGGAGTTGGGACAGGTGCATGCTACGATGGTTCCAGGGTCGGTGGAGTTGGCTAGAAATAAAGGGGACAACTCGGTGAGCTCGTTGGCGGGGTTGTGGCCACGAAACCGGGGTCAGAGAGGGGAGAACGACAGGGAAAAGACTCCAGGCGGGTCGGGACAATTCCGGTGAGGAATTTTGGTCGCTAGGAGAGGCAATTGACCGTGATGGGGCTCGGTCTAGATTCAGTGGAGGTGGGGAGCACTATGGACCTATGCCAGCGCACTGGACAGGGTTGGGTTGGCTGGACACTGTGCGGGCGCGTCGAGCAAGCGCGGCCGCATGCCGGTGAGGCCAAATTGGCTAAAGGCAGGCGCAAATAGGAAAAACCAAGCACGGGGGCGGGTGTCTCACCTCGGGCGGAGCTCGGGGTCACTTGGCGTGGCCTCCGACGAGCTAGAAGACCGGCACGGCGGGCGCGGGTCACCAGCGAAGCTGAGCGGCATGGGCAGAGCGCGAGAGGGAGCAGGGCTATGTGAAATGGGATGGGGAAGTGAGTGCGGGCGCGCGCGGTGCTCAAAAAGGGGTGGGGCGTGGGCGGGCGACGTGGCCGAGGATTCCGGCGACGTGCGCGAGTACGCGCGCTGGTCCACGGTGAGGCGCGGGGAAGGCAGAACTGATAGGGGAGGCCCACGACGCAGCGAGGGAGGGAGCGAGCGCATGGGGCAACGGCTCGACGTCTGGTAGAGCGGGCCCGCAAAGCAGAGAGGGAAGAGGGGCGAGTGGGCGAAGGGAACCGGCACCGACAGCCTGGCCCTACTGGGCAGAGAGAGGGAGAGAGTGAGCGCGTGGGGAAGGAAACCACCGCTGACAGGTGGCGCCCACCTGTCAGGCGGCGCGGGCGCATGGCCCCGCTGGGCTGGATGGGCCGGCTTTGGCTGCTTTGCCTTTTTCTTTTTCCTTGGATTTTCTAATTGCTTTTCCATTTCTTTTTCTCTAGGGTTTTCAATTCAAATTGAAATCAAGTTTCAAATTCAAACTAATTCAACCATGTGCACCAATTCAAAGGGTATTTAAGCTCAGCATGATGCAACATGTCATAACTCATAATGTTTTGGCAAAATAAATAATTAATCCCTCCTTAATTAAGCTATATCTAATCAAAAAGAAAAAGAGAGAGAGAGAATCTAGGGAGAGATAGAACCTAGGGTGAGAGAGTGAAGAGTAACACCTGAATTTGGATCATAATAAGAAAGAAATTTTATACCCCCAAATTCAGGGCGTTACAGACCTATCCCCCTTAAAAAGAATCTCGCCCTCGAGATTCAAGGCTGGCTAGAAAAGAGCTCAAGGTACTTGGCATTCAAATCATCTTCTCTTTTCCAGGTTGCTTCTTATTCTGAGTGATGGCCCCATTTGACTTTGCACATCCTGATGGTGCTTCTCCGAGTGACCCAATCTGTTGTCTCAATATATGTCAGATCTTTTTGAACTTCAAGATCCTCTGTTGGCAACTGCTCTTCTAGCACTCTCAAACATTTCTTTAGTTGAGACACATGGAACACATCATGCACAGTTGACAGATTCTCTAGTAAACTGAGTTGATATGCCACTTCTCCACACCTTGCTTGAATCTGTTACGGTCCGATGTATCGAGGTGCTAGCTTGCCTTTGACTTCGAATCTTTTGAGTCCTCTGATGGGTGACACCTTTAAGTAGACATAGTCTCCTACTTCAAAACTCAGTTCTCTTCTTCGGGTGTCAGCATATCTTCGCTGTCTAGAATGCGCTGCCTTCAGATTCTCTTGGACCATTATGATGTTCTCTTCCGCTTCAAGCAAAATATTTGGACCGAACACCTGCCTTTCGCCGGGTTGGTTCCAATGCAATGGTGACATCTTCAGACTGGCTTGATAGCTGTTGTTGTAAGAGAATTCTGCATACGGTAGCCTCTTGTCCCAACCCATCTTGTCTTGTAAAGCACAAGCCCTCAACATGTCTTCAAGAATCTGGTTGGTTCTCTCTGTTTGACCATCTATCTATGGGTGATAAGCTGAGCTGAACTTCAAGTGTGCACCAAAGCTTCATGCAACTGCTGCAAAAAATGAGAGGTGAACTGAGTGCCTCTATCTTATACTATCTTCTTTGGAACGCCATGCAAGCACACAATCCGAGACATGTATAGTTCGCCCAACACCGCACTGTTGTAGGTGGTCTTGACTAGTATGAAATGGGCTGGCTTTGTCAAACGGTCCACTACTACCCAGATGGAGTCATAACCAGTACGAGTGCGAGGCAAACCAACTATAAAGTCCATCCTGATCTCATCCCATTTCCACTGAGGGATCTGCAACGGATGCAACAAACCTGCAGGTCTCTGATATTCTGCTTTAATCCTCTGACAACTGTCACATACAACCACATACTCTGCTATCTCCCTTTTCATATCGTACCACCAGAATCTTTTCTTTAGGTCTTGGTACATCTTCTCGCTACCAGGATGTATAGAATATGCTGTCTCATGAGCTTCCTTGAGAATTAGTTCCCGGATCGATTTGATGCAGGGAACACACAGTCTACCCTTGAACCATACCACTCCTTCTACATCTTCACGGAAATCCTTGCCTTTTCCATCTATGATCAGCTATCGGATCTCGTTGATCTTCTCATCATCCTTCTGACCCTTCCTGATGTCTTGCTCTAGAGTGGGTTCCAACTCAATTGTCACTCCTTTAGTGTTGTTCAGAAATCCGAGACTCAATATGTTGAATTCCTTCGCTAGCTCATACGGCATGGGGTGAGCGGCCAACATATTAACCTAACTCTTTCTGCTAAGAGCATCTGCAACCACATTTGCTTTACCTGGGTGATAATGAATCTCCAGCTCATAGTCTTTGATCAGCTCTAGCCATCTTCGTTGTCTCATGTTTAGCTCTAACTGAGTGAATATATATTTGAGACTCTTGTGGTCCATGTAGATATCACACTTCTGCCCATACAAATAATGCCTCCAGGTCTTCAATGCATGAACCACGGTTGCTAATTCCAGATCATGAGTAGGATAATTCTTCTCATGAATCTTCAACTGGCGAGACGAGTATGCCACTACTCTCCCTTCCTGCATCAACACACATTTCAATCCGGTGTACGAAGCATCACAATATACTGAGAATGGCTTGTGAACATCTGGCAAAATCAATACTGGTGTCGTTGTCAACTTCTCCTTCAATGTCTCAAAGGACTTTTGGCATGCTGGGGTCCACTTGAACTCAACCTTCTTTGCCAACAAGGCTATCATTGGTCTGGCAATCTTGGAGAAACCTTCAATGAAACGCTGATAATAACCGGCCATTCCAATGAAACTCTTGATTCCTTGAACGTCTTTCAGTGCTTTCCAGTCCAAAAAAGCTGCTACCTTATTCGGATCTACATCCGATCCCTCTTGGTTTATAATGTGACCCAAGAACAGGACTTCACTGATCCAGAACTCGCACTTGCTGAGCTTGGCATACAGCTGACAATCTCGTAGTCTTTGAAGTACCTTCCTCAAATGCTCTTCATGCTCTTGCTCATTCTAGGAATATATAAAATGTCATCAATGAACACCACTACGAACTTGTCGAGGTAGTCCATGAACACACTGTTCATCAAGTACATGAAATAAGCTGGCGCATTCGTCAAACCGAATGACATGACCGTGAACTCATACAACCCATACTTGGTGATGAATGTTGTCTTCGGTATATCTGACGGTCGAATTCTGAGCTGATGATAACCTAACCTCAAATCTATCTTCGAGAACACACTGCTCCTCTCAACTGATCGAATAGGTCTTCAATTCTAGGCAGGGGGTACTTATTCTTGATAGTAACCTCATTCAAGGATCTGTAGTCAATGCACATCCTCTTTGTTCCATCCTTCTTCTCCACAAATAGCACTGGGGCTGCCCAAGGCGAGGTACTTGGTCTGATGTAGCCTTTCTCTAACTACTCATCAATATGCTTCTTGAGTTCCACCAATTCTGGTCCGGACACTCGATAGGCTCTCTTGGAAATAGGGCCAGTGCCTCGTATAAGTTCTATGGCAAATTCAACCTTCCTTTCAGGTGGCATACCTGGTAACTCCTCGGGAAACACATCTGGAAATTCTGATACTACATTGATAGCTTCTGATGGTTCAACTTCCTCAATATGGGCGGTGACTCGGTGACAGCTTCCTTTCCTTGGTTCAGACAAGACCAACTCCATTAACACTTCTTCTCCTGACAAGGACACTAACTTCACCGTTCTCTTGTCACAACTAAGACTGGCTTGATATTTGGTTAGCTAGTTCATCCCTAGGATGACATCTATATTTGCATCATGGTTACCCATAACTATTAAATCAGCGGGGAACTCTATCCCCCTTATTTGAACTCTTGCACTAGAGCAAAATCTATCTGTTTGGGTTCTTCCACCAATTGAACTAACTCTCATAGGTGGATACATGGGTACTACTAGTATATTATGTGATTCTACCCATGATATAGTCACAAAAGAATGTGTTGCTCCAGTATCAAATAACACATTTGCAGAATGGTACTCGACTGAAAACATACCTAGTGCCACTCCTGGAGTCTCCTGGACTGTGTCGGCCTCCAAGTGGTTCACCTTTCCATACTGGGCACGAGGCTACCCACGGTTGTTACCTCCTTGCTGCATTGCATTCTGCCTGACTGTGGCATTGGGAGCTGGTTGCTGCTGAGCTACTTTCTTTGGGCAATGATTCACCCAATGGCCTTGTTCCCCACAGTGGAAACATGCACGACTTCCTCCTTGCGTTGGCGCTGCTTGGTTGTTCTGGTTGGTTGTTGGGGCAGGAAGACGGGGTGCCTGGTTGCTCTGACGCTGATATTGATTTCCTCCCTGCTGGTTGTTCTGATGGTACTGCTGCTGCTGAGGAAACTACCTCTGGTACTGCTATTGTTGGTTCTGACACTGATGCTAGTGTTGGTGACCTTGCTTGAATGGCTGAGGTGGGTTGCCTGAGTAGCGAGGACGGCTACTAGTCCCGACCTGAGATCCACCAAGCTTGCGTTTCCTGTCCTCCATCTCCCGACGCTTCCTTTCAGTCATGATTGCTCTGTCGATCAAATGATGGAAGGTAGGGAAGGTGTGGTTCATCAGTTGGTAGTGGAGGGGATCAACCAATCCTCTTAGGAAGCGGTACTACCTCTTGGCATCCGTGTTGACATCTTCCGGGGCATAACGTGACAGGTGCAGAAATTTGTCCCTGTACTCACTAACGGACAGGGGACCTTGCTTCAAGGCGAGAAACTCCTCCTTCCTCACTATCATCAGTCCCTCAGGCACGTGATGGCGATGGAAGTTGTCCTTGAATTCCTCCTAGGTGATGGCTTCAGGGTTGGCATGGGTGGCGAGGTAAGACTCCCACCAAGACTGTGCTGCTCTCTTCAGCTGTCGAGGACCATACAACACCTTCTCATGATCGTTGCACTAGGCAGTGTGCAACTCACGCTCCACGGTACGCAGCCAATCTTCAGCGTTCATGGGATCAACAGAATGGGCAAAGACAGGGGGATGGCCCCTCATGAATTCTGCTCGCTTGTCTCTAGGCATCTGTGGCATCTGGACTTGCACTGGAGGCTGAGGTGGGGGTGGCTGCTGCTGCACTTGCTGCATCACTGCTAAATTCTGACCAATTGCTTGGACTACTTGGGTCTGCATCAGGAACATTTGCTCAATGGTCATCGGTGGTGGCGGTGACAACTGCTGCTACTGAGCTGCATCTTCCTGGGGGGCCTGCTGTTCTGGCTGAGCACGCCTTGCACCTCTACGCCTGTTCTCAGACATCTATAGAAATCACACACATATCAGATCTGACTCTGTGGTCTTTCAGCATAAGAAAAGATGTATAGAAAATCTTCATATTACTGAACAATTGACCATCTTCACTGACAACTTCACAGATAAAGAGGAAAGTGGAAATAAAGGGATTACCCAACTAAATAACTGACTTTATTAATACCTACACCAAGTTGTAGGGGATACCCACACCTTGATGACAATCATTACAAAGATCTAACTTCATTACATGTTCATCATGACAAACATTCCAACATAAGATAAGCAAACTAACTCTAACCAAGAATGACTAAGACTAAGATACTGAATTAAGCATTATTACAGACTCCGACTCCGTCGATCTTTGGATCCAAATCTATCCGGGCGGTGAATGGTAAGGGTGCTAAATCCCGACAGGGGCGGGAGAACCACCATCCAGATAGTGGCTTGCTGCGCACTCAGCACGCAATTCCGCAACCTCCGCCCGAACCTTGCCCAACTCGTTAAGGGCGTGGTTTAGCTCTGTGTTAAGCACGACGACCAGGTTGACCATGTTGTTCAGCCTGTGATTGCCCTCACCAATAGGCGAGACAATCACACCTCCAGCACTTCCGGTCGAATGGCGAGGGTAGTACTTTAGGTCGAGGCCGTCAGCTACCCCGTTGAACAATGAGCAATACTGAGAAAGTGCCCGTCGTGCTGCATCTTGCATGGCTGCCTCGGCAGTATCCCTCTCAGTAATAGAATAGTGCTCTGAGAAGGCCTCTGCACCCTGGAGATCATCGTCCGGACGATGCACCAAGCAAGTAGCCTCCCACTGGTCCAGGTATAACCCGCGACGGTGCTGGTAGACTACACAACGGTACTCGATAGACCAAGTGTGTCGGTCGAAGGCCCGACACAGCAAGGTGTCGAGAGCGTCGTGGAAGTGACACCCACGAGCGGTGTCACGAGTGATGGGTCTAGCAATGCACCCCTCTGGCTCTGGCTCCTCCGAGAGCTCCGTGCCATGGCTCGAACTGTCATCGGCGTCGTCGTCGTCTCTGTCTCCGTCAGGGTCTCCTCCAGCAGCCCAGATGCCCTGTGGTCGTGCAGGGGGCATCTCTAGCTGAGGTGCAGGAGAAGGCGGCCTCCCAGACTCCACCTCTTACTGAGGCAAGGAGGAAGAGTCCTGCTGCTCCTGGTCCTGCTCCTACTCCTGGCGTCGGCGCTCCTACTCCTCGTGCAGGCGACAATGCAGTCTCTTCAGGTGACTTGTCACACCCCGGTTTTAAGGAACAAAGTCGGGTGCATCTCATACATGTGCCAAAGAAGACAACATATATAATAACAGAGTGTATAGAGATAAATGTCACAATAATCAAAGTATTTATTACATAGCGGAAGTCTTACAAAAATAAAAGATAAATATAAAATAAACTAAGGATCATCCTTGGCGCAAGTCAACTGGGAAACACCACCTAGATCGAATCGAACTCCTCGATGTGTGGCTCCACTTGAACCACCTGTTCTTCTCCTGTGGGGGGGTGTGAGACAGCAAGGGTGAGCTCACACATGTTCATCGCTCAACAAGTTGTGGGGAATAATGTGGCATGAACTCACCAAAGGTGGGAGTTCATGTGATTTGTAAGGCTAATCAACAATAGGGGTTAAAGCTGAGCATTGCTTTTAAGTAGTTGGTCAAAATTTTATTAGCAGTTACTAAATGTAAGTAAATACCAAACCTTAAATAAACTAATAGAACAAAATTAATAAATAATCCCATGCAATGCAAATTACAAATTGAATTTAAGTTCCATAAATTAATCATCAGAGAGTCCTGAGCTGCTCATGACCGCGAGCACGACTAGTATACCAGTTTTACACTCTGTAGAGGTTGTACCCTGTACACACAAGTCGTGTATCCCATGTCGGCAGGGTTAGCCAGACCCTTAGACAGTACCAAGGTTAATGGCTAGGGATCCACTACGAGGCCTTTACAAAGTTCCACTAGCTTCCGAAAACCCGCTACAGTTTATGGGAAGAGCACTTGCAAGAATCCCCCATCTGACCGCCATCGCAGCAAAATCAACCCGAGAAACTCCTTGCATGCAATCCCCTACTGCCCTTGCCCCTTTCGGGTAAGGTAGTCTTCCACTAGCTTTCCTAGTTAGTTGGCCAAGGGCGTCCCATTAAACTCTTGTGGTGGCACATGTTTCTCAAGTTAAGCTCCATGTTCCAATTAACATTAATGATCTTGACATGAACATAAATAAAATAACAGAATAACTGGAACATGGATATAACGAAATGTTATCCCAAAACCATGTAAAGCAATAACAAAACTACCCATGTGATTCAGGGGTAAACTAGGTAACATGGATAAACAGACAAGGATGACCTATTGGGTCCCATCAAAATTAAACCTATGCATGAATAAGCGACATTAAAGAACATTATTGGGTATAAAAAGTGGTCAAGGGCACAACTTGCCTTCAATGAGCTCCTGCTCAACTACTTCTATCTGCTGGTCACAAGGATCCTCAGTCACAGGCTCTTCTACTCGCATCAATACAAACATACATAGTATATAGAGAAAATTAACATCACACCAAACATGTAAACAAAATACATGATAATAATCTACACATTAAAATAAAATCCTAGGAACATGAATCATAATTTTTAGAGTTATAGATTTTCAGTTATGAATTTCCAAAGGTTTTATGTGCTTAAAATAGAATTAAATGAGAAATTATTTTTCTTACCGTCTTCATGACAAAACAGAGACTCTAAGTGATAGAGAATAATATTACAAAAATTTAGAAAGTGGAATGGATTAATTTGGACTAAAAATGGATTTTCTATGATTTATACAAGTTCTAGGGTTTATTTTCATATTAAAAATTCAATTTCCAATTCATTTAATCAATTTAAATCAGTACTGGACTGGGCCTCAATTCTTGGAAGGTCCAGGGGTCTCGGGGTAACATTTCTAAGACACAGGGTACAACAGCCATGGACTGCGGGTTCTAATCTCTAATTCCAGAGGGGCTCTTTACGCAAAAGTGCACCGCGAAGGGGTACGGTGCGCTCACAGCCGTCCGATCTTAAACGGAGCGCCCAGATTAAATCTAGTCATACGCGAAACGGTACACTACGACACGCGTTGGATGAGAGATCTATGGCTGAGATTGTATGCGCGAAAGGGGTATGAATGCAAGTGATCTGGATCGCCCATAGGAGAATCAACGGCGCGAAATCTCCCAATTCCCAGATCTAATCGTGTGCGTCCACTGTGGATCCAACGGCCCAAGCGCCGTCTTCCTCCCCTGTGTCCCCCAACATCGAATAGGAACGACGCCAGAGCCCACCGCGGCGGCACAGAGCCCATGACCGAGGAGTTTGCCGGCGCATTAGGTCCCAAATTCCCAAATAAATTGGTGCTAAACAAAGAGGAGGGAGAGGCGAAGCTATGGATCAGTAGACTACGTGCGAGAAAGGCGCCCACAAGGCTGGCCACGACATGTTGTGATCGTCGGTGATTTCCCCATGTCCGGCAAGCAATTCGTCACGGTCCCATTGATGTCTCCGCATGGGAAGGCCACTAATATGTGCGAACGGCCCTTGCGATGCACACTGACCATTAATCTGGGCCCTGGCGATGACCTGGGTGATACTGTCACGCGGCGACAACCTTCTCTATTCCTCATCTCTCTCATGGATTAGCTCAGCCTGCGCGCACGGCGAGGAGAGGGAGGTCGAGGGAAGAAGCGAGGAGGGTCTTCGGCCCGCTTTTGAAGCCGAGTCAAGGTGCAGTCGCGGTTAGCGAAGGTGCCGCAGGTTCAACCATACGCCCGAGATGCGCGGCGAGGAAGGGAAACAGAAAGAGAAATCTTTGCCGACAGGTGGGGACCACCACCCAGTGCCTCCCGCGTCTAAAGGGTCGGTTTAGCTGGTCCGTAGCTTGCGTGCGACCGCGCCGTGCTTGGTCAGCGCGCACCTGAGTACAACGGGTGGAAGAAGGGAGTGCTGACGAGGTGGCCCCGCGCGACAGTTGCCCAGAGAACGTGCGGCGTGGAGGTGTGAGGCTGAGCGGTGGGCCAGAGGCATCGGCACATGCGGAATGAAGAAAATGGGCCGCGCGGCGCGTTTCCTTGAGTGGGCCAAAAGCAGGGATTCCGGCCCATTCTAGCGTTTCTCCATTTTCTTTTATATTTTGCTTTCTCTTTCCTTTTAGATTTTCAAATTCAAATTTGAATTCGATTGTAACTGTGAATTATACTCATTTTAAATGTACAATTTGAACCTAAATATAGGAGGTTTTATTATTATATTTTTTTTGTATTTCTTTATTTCTTTGTATGGCATTTTTCTCCCTTTCGTTTACACCCAAATTTGCAAACTAGTGTTAAATCCACAAATTTGAATATTAATATATTTCTTTTTTATATTACTTTTATATTGTCACAAAATGCACACCAAATAAAGTCCAGCATGATGCATAATTTAGTGACATATATTTTATATTTATTTGTTTTCATGTGATGTTCTCATGAAATGATAAATATGGACAACACACATATATACAAAGGAATGTCCTTTCTACGTTTAGGTTATCCTTCACAAATTACAAGTTGGGTATTACAAATCCTACCCCCCTTAAAAATAATCTCGTCCTCGAGATTTAAGAAGACCTAGGGAAAAGATGGGGAAAATCTATGCGAAGCTCTTCTTCTCTCTCCCAAGTAGCTTCATCTTCTCTGTTGTGACTCTATTGTACTTTGCACATCTTTATCACCTTATTTCTTATAACTCTAGTCAACGTGTCAAGAATCTTGACAGGATACTCCGTGTAAGTCAAACCACCCTGAACACTGAGCTCTTCCATTGGTAACTGTTCCTCAGGGACACGGAGACACTTTTTTTAAGTTCAGACACATGGTATACATTATGTACACAAGATAGATTATCAGGTAGCCCGAGTTGATAGGCCATCTCTCCAACTCGCCTAAAAACTCTGAATGGTCCAATAAAGACAGGGGACAATTTGCCCCTGACTTTAAATCTCCTCATTCGATGAAGTGGTGACACCTTGAGGTACACATGATCACCTTCCTCAAACTCCAATGGTCTTCTATTATCAGCGTAGCTCTTTTGCCTGGTTTGAGATACCCTCAAATTCTCTCGAATTATACGGACTTGTTCTTCTGCTTCTTGAATCAGTTCAGGCCCAAAGAACTACCTTTCTCCAGTCTGATCCCAATATAGAGGAGTCCTGCACTTCCTGCCATATAAAGCTTCAAAAGGTGACATCTTCAGACTGGCCTGATAACTATTATTATATGAGAATTTAGCATATGGTAGACTTTTATCACAACTTCCTCCATGCTGAAGGGCACAAGCTCTCAACATATCCTTCAACACTTGATTAGTCCTTTCAGTCTGTCCATCAGTCTGAGGGTGATAGGTTGTACTAAAATTCAACTTCGTATCCATATTCTCATGAATTTTTTCCAAAATCTGGAGGTAAATTGTGATCCTCTATCCGAAATGACCTTCTTAGGCACCCCATGTAAAGACACAATCTGAGCAACATACAACTCTGCCAATTAAGATCCCTTATAAGTAGTCTTGACCGGAATGAAGTGAACTTTAGTCAATCTATCCATAGAAACCCATATAGAATCATATCCTTTCGAGGTGCGAGGCAATCCAGTAATGAAATCCATACCAATGTCTCCCCACTTCCATTCGGGTATCTTTAATGGGTGCAATAGTCCAACTGGTCTTTGGTGTTTGACCCTAACTCTTTAGCACACTTCGCACATAGCCACATGTGTAGCCACATCTCTCTTCAATCCATACCACCAGTACTTCTGCTTCAAATCCTGATACATCTTAGTGCTACCAGGATGAATAGAATAATCCAAGTCATGGGCCTCCCTTTAATAGTTTCACGAAGGCTATCAATCTTAGGAACACATATCCGGTCCTTGAGGGCCGCGCGGCGCGTTTTCTTGAGTGGGCCAAAAGCAGGGATTCTGGCCCATTCTAGTGTTTCTCCATTTTCTTTTATATTTTGCTTTCTCTTTCCTTTTAGATTTTCAAATTCAAATTTGAATTCGATTGTAACTGTGAATTATACTCATTTTAAATGTACAATTTGAACCTAAATATAGGAGGTTTTATTATTATATTTTTTTGTATTTCTTTATTTCTTTGTATGGCATTTTTCTCCCTTTCCTTTACACCCAAATTTGCAAACTAGTGTTAAATCCACAAATTTGAATATTAATATATTTCTTTTTATATTACATTTATATTGTCACAAAATGCACACAAATAAAATCTAGCATGATGCATAATTTAGTGACATATATTTTATATTTATTTGTTTTCATGTGATGTTCTCATGAAATGATAAATATGGATAACACACATATATACAAAGGAATGTCCTTTCTCCTTTTAGGTTATCCTCCACAAATTACAAGTCGGGTATTACAAATCCTACCCCCCTTAAAAATAATCTCATCCTCGAGATTTAAGAAGACCTAGGGAAAAGATGGGGAAAATCTATGCGAAGCTCTTCTTCTCTCTCCCAAGTAGCTTCATCTTCTTCGTTGTGACTCTATTGTACTTTGCACATCTTTATCACCTAATTTCTTGTAACTCTAGTCAACGTGTCAAGAATCTTGACAGGATACTCCGTGTAAGTCAAACCACCCTGAACACTGAGCTCTTCCATTGGTAACTGTTCCTCAGGGACACGGAGACACTTTTTTAAGTTGAGACACATGGTATACATTATGCACATAAGATAGATTATCAGGTAGCCCGAGTTGATAGGCCATCTCTCCAACTCGCCTAAAAACTCTGAATGGTCCAATAAAGAGAGGGGACAATTTGCCCCTGACTTTAAATCTCCTCATTCCATGAAGTGGTGACACCTTGAGGTACACATGATCACCTTCCTCAAACTCTAGTGGTCTTCTATTATCAGCGTAGCTCTTTTGCCTGGTTTGAGCTACCCTCAAATTCTCTCGAATTATACGGACTTGTTCTTCTGCTTCTTGAATCAGTTTAGGCCCAAAGAATTACCTTTCTCCAGTCTGATCCCAATATAGAGGAGTCCTGCACTTCCTGCCATATAAAGCTTCAAAAGGTGACATCTTCAGACTGGCCTGATAACTATTATTATATGAGAATTCAGCATATGGTAGACTTTTATCCCAACTTCCTCCATGCTGAAGGGCACAAGCTCTCAACATATCCTTCAACACTTGATTAGTCCTTTCAATCTGTCCATCAGTATGAGGGTGATATGTTGTACTAAAATTCAACTTTGTATCCTTATTCTCATGAAAAATTTTCCAAAATCTGGAGGTAAATTGTGATCCTCTATCCGAAACGATCTTCTTAGGCACCCCATGTAAAGACACAATCCGAGCAACATACAACTCTACCAATTAAGATCCCTTATAAGTAGTCTTGACCGGAATGAAGTGGACTTTAGTCAATCTATCCATAATAACCCATATAGAATCATATCCTTTCGAGGTGCGAGGCAATCCAGTAATGAAATCCATACCAATCTCTCCCCACTTCCATTCGGGTATCTTTAATGGGTATAATAGTCCAACTGGTCTTTGGTGTTTGACCCTAACTCTTTAGCACACTTCGCAAATAGCCACATGTGTAGCCACATCTCTCTTCAATCCATACCACCAGTACTTCTGCTTCAAATCCTGATACATCTTAGTGCTACCAGGATGAATAGAATAATCCAAGTCATGGGCCTCCTTTTAATAGTTTCACGAAGGCTATCAATCTTAGGAACACATATCCGGTCCTTGAACCATCCGATGCCTTGCTCATCTTTCGTGAATTCCAGACCTCAACCCTCAGTAATCAGATCCTTGATCTCTTGTATCTTAGCAACCCAATCTGTCCTTTGCAGATTTATTGCTCCAAGATAGATTCCATATCAATAATAACTCCTTCAGTGTGAGCAACTATCCCCAGGTTACGTCTCCTGAAATCCTCAACAATCTCATCGGGTAGCTGGGCAACAACAGCTGAATGAACATGTTCCTTCCGACTCAAGGCATCTGCAACCAAATTTGCCTTGACCGAGTGATAGTGAATCTCCAAATCGTAATCCTTAATAAGCTCCATCCAACGGCATTGCCTAAGGTTGAGATCCTTCTGAGTGAATATCAAGGTGCAGTCGCGGTTAGCGAAGGTGCCGCAGGTTCAACCATACGCCCGAGATGCGCGGCGAGGAAGGGAAACAGAAAGAGAAATCTTTGCCGGCAGGTGGGGACCACCACCTAGTGCCTCCCGCGTCTAAAGGGCCGGTTTAGCTGGTCCGTAGCTTGCGTGCGGCCGCGCCGTGCTTGGTCAGCGCGCACCTGAGTACAACGGGTGGAAGAAGGGAGTGCTGACGAGGTGGCCCCGCGCGACAGTTGCCCAGAGAACGTGCGGCGTGGAGGTGTGAGGCTGAGCGGTGGGCCAGAGGCATCGGCACGTGCGGAATGAAGAAAATGGGCCGCGCGGCGCGTTTTCTTGAGTGGGCCAAAAGCAGGGATTCCGGCCCATTCTAGTGTTTCTCCATTTTCTTTTATATTTTGCTTTCTCTTTCCTTTTAGATTTTCAAATTTGAATTTGAATTCGATTGTAACTGTGAATTATACTCATTTTAAATGTACAATTTGAACCTAAATATAGGAGGTTTTATTATTATATTTTTTTGTATTTCTTTATTTCTTTGTATGGCATTTTTCTCCCTTTCGTTTACACCCAAATTTGCAAACTAGTGTTAAATCCACAAATTTGAATATTAATATATTTCTTTTTATATTACTTTTATATTGTCACAAAATGCACACCAAATAAAGTCCAGCATGATGCATAATTTAGTGACATATATTTTATATTTATTTGTTTTCATGTGATGTTCTCATGAAATGATAAATATGGACAACACACATATATACAAAGGAATGTCCTTTCTACGTTTAGGTTATCCTCCACAAATTACAAGTTCGGTATTACAAATCCTACCCCCTTAAAAATAATCTCGTCCTCGAGATTTAAGAAGACCTAGGGAAAAGATGGGGAAAATCTATGCGAAGCTCTTCTTCTCTCTCCCAAGTAGCTTCATCTTCTCTGTTGTGACTCTATTGTACTTTGCATATCTTTATCACCTTATTTCTTATAACTCTAGTCAACGTGTCAAGAATCTTGACAGGATACTCCGTGTAAGTCAAACCACCCTGAACACTGAGCTCTTCCATTGGTAACTGTTCCTCAGGGACACGGAGACACTTTTTTTAAGTTCAGACACATGGTATACATTATGCACACAAGATAGATTATCAGGTAGCCCGAGTTGATAGGCCATCTCTCCAACTCGCCTAAAAACTCTGAATGGTCCAATAAAGAGAGGGGACAATTTGCCCCTGACTTTAAATCTCCTCATTCCATGAAGTGGTGACACCTTGAGGTACACATGATCACCTTCCTCAAACTCCAGTGGTCTTCTATTATCAGCGTAGCTCTTTTGCCTGGTTTGAGCTACCCTCAAATTCTCTCGAATTATACGGACTTGTTCTTCTGCTTCTTGAATCAGTTCAGGCCCAAAGAACTACCTTTCTCCAGTCTGATCCCAATATAGAGGAGTCCTGCACTTCCTGCCATATAAAGCTTCAAAAGGTGACATCTTCAGACTGGCCTGATAACTATTATTATATGAGAATTTAGCATATGGTAGACTTTTATCACAACTTCCTCCATGCTGAAGGGCACAAGCTCTCAACATATCCTTCAACACTTGATTAGTCCTTTCAGTCTGTCCATCAGTCTGAGGGTGATAGGTTGTACTAAAATTCAACTTCGTATCCATATTCTCATGAAATTTTTTCCAAAATCTGGAGGTAAATTGTGATCCTCTATCCGAAATGATCTTCTTAGGCACCCCATGTAAAGACACAATCCGAGCAACATACAACTCTGCCAATTAAGATCCCTTATAAGTAGTCTTGACCGGAATGAAGTGAACTTTAGTCAATCTATCCATAATAACCCATATAGAATCATATCCTTTCGAGGTGCGAGGCAATCCAGTAATGAAATCCATACCAATGTCTCCCCACTTCCATTCGGGTATCTTTAATAGGTGCAATAGTCCAACTGGTCTTTGGTGTTTGACCCTAACTCTTTAGCACACTTCGCACATAGCCACATGTGTAGCCACATCTCTCTTCAATCCATACCACCAGTACTTCTGCTTCAAATCCTGATACATCTTAGTGCTACCAGGATGAATAGAATAATCCAAGTCATGGGCCTCCTTTTAATAGTTTCACGAAGGCTATCAATCTTAGGAACACATATCCGGTCCTTGAGGGCCGCGCGGCGCGTTTTCTTGAGTGGGCCAAAAGCAGGGATTCTGGCCCATTCTAGTGTTTCTCCATTTTCTTTTATATTTTGCTTTCTCTTTCCTTTTAGATTTTCAAATTCAAATTTGAATTCGATTGTAACTGTGAATTATACTCATTTTAAATGTACAATTTGAACCTAAATATAGGAGGTTTTATTATTATATTTTTTTGTATTTCTTTATTTCTTTGTATGGCATTTTTCTCCCTTTCCTTTACACCCAAATTTGCAAACTAGTGTTAAATCCACAAATTTGAATATTAATATATTTCTTTTTATATTACATTTATATTGTCACAAAATGCACACAAATAAAATCTAGCATGATGCATAATTTAGTGACATATATTTTATATTTATTTGTTTTCATGTGATGTTCTCATGAAATGATAAATATGGACAACACACATATATACAAAGGAATGTCCTTTCTCCTTTTAGGTTATCCTCCACAAATTACAAGTCGGGTATTACAAATCCTACCCCCCTTAAAAATAATCTCATCCTCGAGATTTAAGAAGACCTAGGGAAAAGATGGGGAAAATCTATGCGAAGCTCTTCTTCTCTCTCCCAAGTAGCTTCATCTTCTCCGTTGTGACTCTATTGTACTTTGCACATCTTTATCACCTTATTTCTTGTAACTCTAGTCAACGTGTCAAGAATCTTGACAGGATACTCCGTGTAAGTCAAACCACCCTGAACACTGAGCTCTTCCATTGGTAACTGTTCCTCAGGGACACGGAGACACTTTTTTAAGTTGAGACACATGGTATACATTATGCACACAAGATAGATTATCAGGTAGCCCGAGTTGATAGGCCATCTCTCCAACTCGCCTAAAAACTCTGAATGGTCCAATAAAGAGAGGGGACAATTTGCCCCTGACTTTAAATCTCCTCATTCCATGAAGTGGTGACACCTTGAGGTACACATGATCACCTTCCTCAAACTCTAGTGGTCTTCTATTATCAGCGTAGCTCTTTTGCCTGGTTTGAGCTACCCTCAAATTCTCTCGAATTATACAGACTTGTTCTTCTGCTTCTTGAATCAGTTTAGGCCCAAAGAATTACCTTTCTCCAGTCTGATCCCAATATAGAGGAGTCCTGCACTTCCTGCCATATAAAGCTTCAAAAGGTGACATCTTCAGACTGGCCTGATAACTATTATTATATGAGAATTCAGCATATGGTAGACTTTTATCCCAACTTCCTCCATGCTGAAGGGCACAAGCTCTCAACATATCCTTCAACACTTGATTAGTCCTTTCAATCTATCCATCAGTATGAGGGTGATAGGTTGTACTAAAATTCAACTTTGTATCCTTATTCTCATGAAAAATTTTCCAAAATCTGGAGGTAAATTGTGATCCTCTATCCGAAACGATCTTCTTAGGCACCCCATGTAAAGACACAATCCGAGCAACATACAACTCTGCCAATTAAGATCCCTTATAAGTAGTCTTGACCGGAATGAAGTGGACTTTAGTCAATCTATCCATAATAACCCATATAGAATCATATCCTTTCGAGGTGCGAGGCAATCCAGTAATGAAATCCATACCAATCTCTCCCCACTTCCATTCGGGTATCTTTAATGGGTATAATAGTCCAACTGGTCTTTGGCGTTTGACCCTAACTCTTTAGCACACTTCGCACACAGCCACATGTGTAGCCACATCTCTCTTCAATCCATACCACCAGTACTTCTGCTTCAAATCCTGATACATCTTAGTGCTACCAGGATGAATAGAATAATCCAAGTCATGGGCCTCCTTTTAATAGTTTCAAGAAGGCTATCAATCTTAGGAACACATATTCGGTCCTTGAACCATCCGATGCCTTGCTCATCTTTCGTGAATTCCAGACCTCGACCCTCAGTAATCAGATCCTTGATCTCTTGTATCTTAGCAACCCAATCTGTCCTTTGCGGATTTATTGCTCCAAGATAGATTCCATATCAATAATAACTCCTTCAGTGTGAGCAACTATCCCCAGGTTACGTCTCCTGAAATCCTCAACAATCTCATCGGGTAGCTGGGCAACAACAGCTGAATGAACATGTTCCTTCCGACTCAAGGCATCTGCAACCAAATTTGCCTTGACCGGGTGATAGTGAATCTCCAAATCGTAATCCTTAATAAGCTCCATCCAACGGCATTGCCTAAGGTTGAGATCCTTCTGAGTGAATATAAACTTCAAACTCTTATGATCGGTGTAGATTCGACACTTGGTTCCCATAATATAGTGCCTCCAGATCTTGAGAGCATGAACAACATCTGCCAGTTCTAAGTCATGCGTGGGGTAGTTCAACTCATGTTTCTGCAACTGACGAGACGCGTAGGCAATCATGTGTCCTTCTCGCATAAGTACACATCCTAAGCCTTGGATGCAGGCATCACAATAAATGTCAAATCCTTTCTGCAGATCTGGCATAACCAACACTGGTGGCGACATCCACCTCTTCTTTAATTGATCAAAACTATCTTGGCACTTCTCGTCCCACTTGAACTGTCTTCCCTTCTCCAGAAGTGAGGTCATAGGCTTAGCAATCTTAGAAAATCCTTCAATAAATCTCTGGTAATATCCTGCAAGTTCCAAGAAAGTCTGAATCTCCGTAACTGTAGTGGGTATGCTCCACGCCACTATCTCCTTGACTTTAGCAGGATCCACTGATATCCTTCCATGATATGTTCAAGGAATGGCATCTCGTTAATCCAGAACTCGCATTTGTTATACTTGGCGTGAAGTTGATTGTCTCTTAGCTTCTGTAGCACCAATCTCAGATGTTTCTCATGATCACTAACACTCTTGGAATAAATAAAAAATATCGTCGATGAAAACCATGACGAATCTGTCCAGATTATGAACACCTTATTCTTCAGATCCATAAAATAGGCTGGTGCATTAGTTAGTCCAAATGACATAACAGTAAACTCATATAAACCATATCGGGTCAAGAAATCCGTCTTGGGAATATCCGATGGCTTAATCTTCATTTGGTGATAACCCGATCGGAGATCAATCTTCGAGAATACCCTTGCACCTCTCATCTGCTCAAATAAATCTTCAATGCGGGGTAATGGATACTTGTTCTTCACAGTGACTTTATTAAGGGTCCTATAATACACGCACATTCCTTGCGATCCATCTTTCTTCTTTACAAATAGAACTGGCGCTCCCCAAGGTGAGGGACTCAGACGAATGTACCCAGCCTCTTGTAACTCTATTAACTGCTTCTTCAGTCCCTTTAACTCTTCTACAGACATCATGTATGACCGTTTGAAAGTAGGGGCAGTCCCAGGTAAGGGATCAATGACAAACTCAACTTTACTATATGGTGGCATCCCTGGTAACTCTTCTAGGAAGACATCCGGAAAATCTCTAACCACGTGGATGTTGTCACCAACAAACTTCCCATTTACTAAGAATGTCGCTAGTTTGGTGGCGGTAGTTACTGCAATTCCAACTTCAAATCTTTCTCCTTTGGAACTGGTGAGTTCTATGGTTCCTCTAGCATAGTGTATATACTGCCTTTGCCTTTCTTAACCATGACATACCAAAGATCACGTCTATAGTGCTCTCTTCTAACACTATAGGGGTAGCCCATCTGAGTTAGAAACACAGGGTACGAAAGAAAGGATTGTAGACAAGGCATGTAATTACGAGGCATGTTACTTTGGGGGATTTATTAGCTGAGTGTGTCGCCTACTAAAGCTAATTCATTACCTTATGGTGGTACATGCTAAGATGCTCGTCTATACTATTTCAATCAATCAAAGAAGCAAATCAAGCATTCATCATCAGAACAATCAACTAACTTTTTTTAATAGAGAAAATAGTTTTAGTTTTGTCTTAGGTCTCCTATCTCTTAAAAAGTTCATAAATGTAGGATTCCAAGGTGTGAAATCCATCTTGTCTTAGAACAGAAAAGATAAGAGTAATCAGAGTATGATAGCAAAAGGTGAGACAGGATCAAGACAAGATGAGTATAGAAAGAATTAGAGTAAGATAAGTAGGTAAGGGTTTGTCCATTTCTATCTAGGTTTCATCCTACAGTCAACATTTCCTCTGATACCACTTCTGTCACACCCCGGTTTTAAGGAACAAAGCCGGGTGCATCTCATACATGCGCCAAAGAAGACAACATATATAATAATAGAGTGTATATAGATAAATGTCACAATAATCAGAGTATTTATTACATAGTGGAAGTCTTACAAAAATAAAAGATAAATATAAAATAAACTAAGGATCATCCTTGGCGCAAGTCAACTGGGAAACGCCACCTAGATCGAATCGAACTCCTCGATGTGTGGCTCCACTTGAACCACCTGTTCTTCTCCTGTGGGGGGTGTGAGACAGCAAGGGTGAGCTCACACATGTTCATCGCTCAATAAGTTGTGGGGAATAATGTGGCATGAACTCACCAAAGGTGGGAGTTCATGTGATGTGTAAGGCTAATCAACAATAGGGGTTAAAGCTGAGCATTGCTTTTAAGTAGTTGGTCAAAAATTTATTAGCAGTTACTAAATGTAAGTAAATACCAAACCTTAAATAAACTAATAGAACAAAATTAATAAATAATCCCATGAAATGCAAATGACAAATTGAATTTAAGTTCCATAAATTAATCATCAGAGAGTCCTGAGCTGCTCATGACCGCGAGCACGGCTAGTATACCAGTTTTACACTCTGAAGAGGTTGTACCCTGTACCCACAAGTCGTGTATCCCATGTCGGCAGGGTTAGCGAGACCCTTAGACACTACCGAGGTGAATGGCTAGAGATCCACTACGAGGCCTTTACAAAGTTCCACTAGCTTCCGAAAACCCGCTATAGTTTATGGGAAGAGCACTTGCAAGAATCCCCCATCTGACCGCCATCGCAGCAAAATCAACCCGAGAACCTCCTTGCATGTAATCCCCTACTGACCTTGCCCCTTTCGGGTAAGGTAGTCTTCCACTAGCTTTCCTAGGTAGTTTGCCAAGGGCGTCCCATTAAACCCTTATGGTGGCACGTGTTTCTCGAGTTAAGCTCCATGTTCCAATTAACATTAATGATCTTGACATGAACATAACTAAAATAACAGAATAACTTGAACATGGATATAATGAAATGTTATCCCAAAACCATGTAAAACAATAGCAAAACTACCCATGTGATTCAGGGGTAAACAAGGTAACATGGATAAACAGACTAGGATGACCTATTGGGTCCCATCAAAATTAAACCTATGCATGAATAAGTGACATTAAAGAACATTATTGGGTATAAAAAGTGGTCAAGGGCACAACTTGCCTTCAATGAGCTCCTGCTCAACTACTTCTATCTGCTGGTCACAAGGATCCTCAGTCACAGGCTCTTCTACTCGCATCAATACAAACATACATAGTATATAGAGAAAATTAACATCACACCAAACATGTAAACAAAATACATGATAATAATCTACACATTAAAATAAAATCCTAGGAATAGGAATCATAATTTTTAGAGTTATAGATTTTAAGTTATGAATTTCCAAATGTTTTATGTGCTTAAAATAGATATAAATGAGAAATTATTTTTCTTATTGT